>NC_083727.1:79545063-80145063 GCF_028564815.1 Eubalaena glacialis | reverse complement strand
GTCTCTAATGCAAACTGGATTGACCATATCTAGACCCACAGCTGGATGATACATAAGGCTGGACACTCTTGGGGCTGAGAGGATTAGTGAGGTTGGGTGAGCAAACACAGATACTTTAAAGTAATACAGCAGGGTACCCACCCCATGGGTCTCAAATCTCCAGGTACAAGGGCATCTTCCTACATCAAAACATGCATGGGAAACCCAGAGGATGGTATGCCGTGAGATCGGGAAAGGTTTCTAAAACGCACCTCATTTCTCCTCTCCTTGTGCTCAGGTTCGCCATTCCAGCCGTTTGACTAACCATCTCCCTACTTGGAGAATCAGCACCTTTTACCTCCTGTTTCGTACAGGTTGCAATTTGTCCTGAGGATGAACGGGAAGATGGGGAACCAACGAGAGACTAGCCCTAGGTGTTGGGACAGGCAAAGGTCACTCCATTTTCCCATCAGGAAGAAGAATGAACCACAGGCTCAGCCTGCCCCCCAGAACCAAAATAGGGCCTGAAGCAATCCTGCGCTTTTGCGGCCAGCTCCCAAAAAAGCGAGTAGACAAATGGAGCTCAGGGGCACTGCAATTCACAAACGTGCAGAGTTATAAATGATAACTCTCGTCCATAAATATATTGAGGGAAGGCAACGAAGAGGATTTGAAAGCAAGGCAGATTTGCAGGAAACAGATTTCAGGAGGTACATTCGACTCGCCTTTAAAGCACATGAAAAGCGGCAAAACGTTGACAATGATGCCCTTGGCCAAAAAGGGCGTATGCGTTTTTTCCTGAATATATTCAGGAAAAAACGCATACGCCCTTTTTGGCCAACCAAGCAAGCCGGAAGGGCAAATCAGCGCTACAAAGAAGTCTCGCTTGCCCTCGGTCAAAAGGGCCATGCTGAAAAAAGTGTAAAAACCAGAAAAGCAGGACAGGCCATGGAGACATGGGAGCCTTGCTACGCTGATGGGCGGGATGGAAATTGCCAACAGGCACTCTGGAGAAGTGTACGGTGTGTCCTGAAGCAAGTAATAAACACAGCTCAGAGAGCATAGGGCACTTCCACTCATGGGCGTATAAATTGGGAAAACTAAAAATCAACAAGACACAGGCACCCCAAACTTTACGGCTGCTCTGTTTCCAAGAACCGCCACTTCGGTACACCTTCAGTATCCCAGGAAAGAGAAAAATGGATAAAGAAATGGTGGTACTTGGCACAATGGAATATCACTCAGCCATGAAATCAGTGTCATAAGGCTAGTTAGCAGCATGATGAGTGGATTTAGCGACGATGATTCTAAGTGAAATAAGTCACACAGAAAAAGACACTTATCCTAAGATATCGCTTATAGAGGGAATGTCAAAATCGCTACACTTGAATTGACTTACAAAACAGAACAGAGTCACACCTTTAGAAGACACACTATGGCTGCTTAACGGGAAAGGTGAGGTGGGGTGATGCATAAAACAAGGGTTTGAAATTAGCTCAGAGACCGTTCCATAAGCCAAATATGTAATAGACAAGGCCTACTCCCTGCTCAGTGAACTGGACTCAACACCCCCTAGTCACCGCACAAGAATATATCTGACTAGTAAGAATCTGAAAACCTATGTATCGATATCTCTCTGCAAGTGAATCAAGAGGGTGTAAAGCGGCATAAACACAGCAGGGAAAAGCAGCCAAGCCCCATTCTAAACACAAATTACTTTAAAAAACCCACAAAACAAAGACACTGAAAGAGAGAGAAATTCTTACAAAATCCGGTCAGGGTCTCTGATGCAACCTGGATTGACCATATCTAGACCCACAGCTAGATGAGACATAAGGCTGGACACTCTTGGGGCTGAGAGGATTAGTGAGGTTGGGTGAGCAAACGCAGATACTTTAAAGTAATACCGCGGGGTACCCACCCCATGGGTCTCAAATCTCCAGGTACAAGGGCATTTTCCTACATCAAAACATGCATGGGAAACCCAGAGGATGGTATGCCGTGAGATCGGGAAAGGTTTCTAAAACGCACCTCATTTCTCCTCTCCTTGTGCTCGGGTTCGCCATTCCAGCCGCTTGACTAACCATCTCCCTACTTGGAGAATCAGCACCTTTTACCTCCTGTTTCGTACAGGTTGCAATTTGTCCTGAGGATGAACGGGAAGACGGGGAACCAACGAGAGACTAGCCCTAGGTGTTGGGACAGGCACAGGTCACTCCATTTTCCCATCAGGAAGAAGAATGAACCACAGGCTCAGCCTGCCCCCCAGAACCAAAATAGGGCCTGAAGCAATCCTGCGCTTTTGCGGCCAGCTCCCAAAAAAGCGAGTAGACAAATGGAGCTCAGGGGCACTGCAATTCACAAACGTGCAGAGTTATAAATGATAACTCTCGTCCACAAATATATTGAGGGAAGGCAACGAAGAGGAATTTAAAGCAAGGCAGATTTGCAGGAAACAGATTTCAGGAGGTAGATTCGACTCGCCTTTAAAGCGCATGAAAAGCGGCAAAACGTTGACAATGATGCCCTTGGCCAAAAAGGGCGTATGCGTTTTTTCCTGAATATATTCAGGAAAAAACGCATACGCCCTTTTTGGCCAACCAAGCAAGCCGGAAGGGCAAATCAGCGCTACAAAGAAGTCTCGCTTGCCCTCGGTCAAAAGGGCCATGCTGAAAAAAGTGTAAAAACCAGAAAAGCAGGACAGGCCATGGAGACATGGGAGCCTTGCTACGCTGATGGGCCGGATGTAAATTGCCAACAGGCACTCTGGAGAAGTGTACGGTGTGTCCTGAAGCAAGTAACAAACACAGCTTAGAGAGCATAGGGCACTTCCACTCATGGGCGTATAAATTGGGAAAACTAAAAATCAAAAAGACACAGGCACCCCAAACTTTACGGCTGCTCTGTTTCCAAGAACGGCCACTTCGGTACACCTTCAATATCCCAGGAAAGAGAAAAATGGATAAAGAAATGGTGATACTTGGCACAATAGAATATCACTCAGCCATGAAATCAGTGTCATAAGGGTAGTTAGCAGCATGATGAATGGATTTAGCGACGATAATTCTAAGTGAAATAAGTCACACAGAAAAAGACACTTATCCTAAGATATCGCTTATAAAGGGAATGTCAAAATCGCTACACTTGAATTGACTTACAAAACAGAACAGAGTCACACCTTTAGAAGACACACTATGGCTGCTTAACGGGAAAGGTGAAGTTGGTTGATGCATAAAACAAGGGTTTGAAATTAGCTCAGAGACCGTTCTATAACCCAAATATGTAATAGACAAGGCCTACTCCCTGCTCAGTGAACTGGACTCAACACCCCCTAGTCACCGCACAAGAATATATCTGACTAGTAAGAATCTGAAAACCTATGTATCGATATCTCTCTGCAAGTGAATCAAGAGGGTGTAAAGCGGCATAAACACAGCAGGGAAAAGCAGTCAAGCCCCATTCTAAACACAAATTACTTTAAAAAACCCACAAAACAAAGACAGTGAAAGAGAGAGAAATTCTTACAAAATCCGTTCAGGGTCTCTGATGCAACCTGGATTGACCGTATCTAGACCCACAGCTAGATGAGACATAAGGCTGGACAGTCTTGGGGCTGAGAGGATTAGTGAGATTGGGTGAGCAAACGCAGATACTTTAAAGTAATACCCCGGGGTACCCACCACATGGGTCTCAAATCTCCAGGTACAAGGACATCTTCCTACATCAAAACATGCATGGGAAACCCAGAAGATGGTATGCTGTGAGATCGGGAAAAGTTTCTAAAAGGCACCTCATTTCTCCTCTCCTTGTGCTCGGGTTCGCCATTCCAGCCGCTTGACTAACCATCTCCCTACTTGGAGAATCAGCACCTTTAACCTCCTGTTTCGTACAGGTTGCAATTTGTCCTGAGGATGAACGGGAAGACGGGGAACCAACGAGAGACTAGCCCTAGGTGTTGGGACAGGCACAGGTCACTCCATTTTCCCATCAGGAAGAAGAATGAACCACAGGCTCAGCCTGCCCCCCAGAACCAAAATAGGGCCTGAAGCAATCCTGCGCTTTTGCGGCCAGCTCCCAAAACAGCGAGTAGACAAATGGAGCTCAGGGGCACTGCAATTCACAAACGTGCAGAGTTATAAATGATAACACTCGTCCACAAATATATTGAGGGAAAACAACCAAGAGGATTTGAAAGCAAGGCAGATTTGCAGGAAACAGATTTCAGGAGGTAGATTCGACTCGCCTTTAAAGCACATGAAAAGCGGCAAAACGTTGACAATGATGCCCTTTTTGGCCAACCAAGCAAGCCGGAAGGGCAAATCAGCGCTACAAAGAAGTCTCGCTTGCCCTCGGTCAAAAGGGCCATGCTGAAAAAAGTGTAAAAACCAGAAAAGCAGGACAGGCCATGGAGACATGGGAGCCTTGCTACGCTGATGGGCGGGATGTAAATTGCCAACAGGCACTCTGGAGAAGTGTACGGTGTGTCCTGAAACAAGTAATAAACACAGCTTAGAGAGCATAGGGCACTTCCACTCATGGGCGTATAAATTGGGAAAACTAAAAATCAACAAGACACAGGCACCCCAAACTTTACGGCTGCTCTGTTTCCAAGAACCGCCACTTCGGTACACCTTCAATATCCCAGGAAAGAGAAAAATGGATAAAGAAATGGTGGTACTTGGCACAATGGAATATCACTCAGCCATGAAATCAGTGTCATAAGGCTAGTTAGCAGCATGATGAGTGGATTTAGCGACGATGATTCTAAGTGAAATAAGTCACACATAAAAAGACACTTATCCTAAGATATCGCTTATAGAGGGAATGTCAAAATCGCTACACTTGAATTGAATTACAAAACAGAACACAGTCACACCTTTAGAAGACACACTATGGCTGCTTAACGGGAAAGGTGAGGTGGGTTGATGCATAAAACAAGGGTTAGAAATTAGCTCAGAGACCGTTCCATAAGCCAAATATGTAATAGAGAAGGCCTACTCCCTGCTCAGTGAACTCGACTCAACACCACCTAGTCACCGCACAAGAATATATCTGACTAGTAAGAATCTGAAAACCTATGTATCGATATCTCTCTGCAAGTGAATCAAGAGGGTGTAAAGCGGCATAAACACAGCAGGGAAAAGCAGTCAAGCCCCATTCTAAACAAAAATTACTTTAAAAAACCCACAAAACAAAGACACTGAAAGAGAGAGAAATTCTTACAAAATCCGGTCAGGGTCTCTGATGCAACCTGGATTGACCATATCTAGACCCACAGCTAGATGAGACATAAGGCTGGACACTCTTGGGGCTGAGAGGATTAGTGAGGTTGGGTGAGCAAACGCAGATACTTTAAAGTAATACCGCGGGGTACCCACCACATAGGTCTCAAATCTCCAGGTACAAGGGCATCTTCCTACATCAAAACATGCATGGGAAACCCAGAGGATGGTATGCCGTGAGATCGGGAAAGGTTTCTAAAACGCACCTCATTTCTCCTCTCCTTGTGCTCGGGTTCGCCATTCCAGCCGCTTGACTAACCATCTCCCTACTTGGAGAATCAGCACCTTTTACCTCCTGTTTCGTACAGGTTGCAATTTGTCCTGAGGATGAACGGGAAGACGGGGAACCAACGAGAGACTAGCCCTAGGTGTTGGGACAGGCACAGGTCACTCCATTTTCCCATCAGGAAGAAGAATGAACCACAGGCTCAGCCTGCCCCCCAGAACCAAAATAGGGCCTGAAGCAATCCTGCGCTTTTGCGGCCAGCTCCCAAAAAAGCGAGTAGACAAATGGAGCTCAGGGGCACTGCAATTCACAAACGTGCAGAGTTATAAATGATAACTCTCGTCCATAAATATATTGAGGGAAGGCAACGAAGAGGATTTGAAAGCAAGACAGATTTGCAGGAAACAGATTTCAGGAGGTACATTCGAATCGCCTTTAAAGCACATGAAAAGCGGCAAAACGTTGACAATGATGCCCTTGGCCAAAAAGGGCGTATGCGTTTTTTCCTGAATATATTCAGGAAAAAACGCATACGCCCTTTTTGGCCAACCAAGCAAGCCGGAAGGGCAAATCAGCGCTACAAAGAAGTCTCGCTTGCCCTCGGTCAAAAGGGCCATGCTGAAAAAAGTGTAAAGACCAGAAAAGCAGGACAGGCCATGGAGACATGGGAGCCTTGCTACGCTGATGGGCGGGATGGAAATTGCCAACAGGCACTCTGGAGAAGTGTACGGTGTGTCCTGAAACAAGTAATAAACACAGCTGAGAGAGCATAGGGCACTTCCACTCATGGGCGTATAAATTGGGAAAACTAAAAATCAACAAGACACAGGCACCCCAAACTTTACGGCTGCTCTGTTTCCAAGAACCGCCACTTCGGTACACCTTCAGTATCCCAGGAAAGAGAAAAATGGATAAAGAAATGGTGGTACTTGGCACAATGGAATATCACTCAGCCATGAAATCAGTGTCATAAGGCTAGTTAGCAGCATGATGAGTGGATTTAGCGACGATGATTCTAAGTGAAATAAGTCACACAGAAAAAGACACTTATCCTAAGATATCGCTTATAGAGGGAATGTCAAAATCGCTACACTTGAATTGACTTACAAAACAGAACAGAGTCACACCTTTAGAAGACACACTATGGCTGCTTAACGGGAAAGGTGAGGTGGGGTGATGCATAAAACAAGGGTTTGAAATTAGCTCAGAGACCGTTCCATAAGCCAAATATGTAATAGACAAGGCCTACTCCCTGCTCAGTGAACTGGACTCAACACCCCCTAGTCACCGCACAAGAATATATCTGACTAGTAAGAATCTGAAAACCTATGTATCGATATCTCTCTGCAAGTGAATCAAGAGGGTGTAAAGCGGCATAAACACAGCAGGGAAAAGCAGCCAAGCCCCATTCTAAACACAAATTACTTTAAAAAACCCACAAAACAAAGACAGTGAAAGAGAGAGAAATTCTTACAAAATCCGTTCAGGGTCTCTGATGCAAACTGGATTGACCATATCTAGACCCACAGCTGGATGAGACATAAGGCTGGACACTCTTGGGGCTGAGAGGATTAGTGAGGTTGGGTGAGCAAACGCAGATACTTTAAAGTAATACCGCGGGGTACCCACCCCATGGGTCTCAAATCTCCAGGTACAAGGGCATTTTCCTACATCAAAACATGCATGGGAAACCCAGAGGATGGTATGCCGTGAGATCGGGAAAGGTTTCTAAAACGCACCTCATTTCTCCTCTCCTTGTGCTCGGGTTCGCCATTCCAGCCGCTTGACTAACCATCTCCCTACTTGGAGAATCAGCACCTTTTACCTCCTGTTTCGTACAGGTTGCAATTTGTCCTGAGGATGAACGGGAAGACGGGGAACCAACGAGAGACTAGCCCTAGGTGTTGGGACAGGCACAGGTCACTCCATTTTCCCATCAGGAAGAAGAATGAACCACAGGCTCAGCCTGCCCCCCAGAACCAAAATAGGGCCTGAAGCAATCCTGCGCTTTTGCGGCCAGCTCCCAAAAAAGCGAGTAGACAAATGGAGCTCAGGGGCACTGCAATTCACAAACGTGCAGAGTTATAAATGATAACTCTCGTCCACAAATATATTGAGGGAAGGCAACGAAGAGGAATTTAAAGCAAGGCAGATTTGCAGGAAACAGATTTCAGGAGGTAGATTCGACTCGCCTTTAAAGCGCATGAAAAGCGGCAAAACGTTGACAATGATGCCCTTGGCCAAAAAGGGCGTATGCGTTTTTTCCTGAATATATTCAGGAAAAAACGCATACGCCCTTTTTGGCCAACCAAGCAAGCCGGAAGGGCAAATCAGCGCTACAAAGAAGTCTCGCTTGCCCTCGGTCAAAAGGGCCATGCTGAAAAAAGTGTAAAAACCAGAAAAGCAGGACAGGCCATGGAGACATGGGAGCCTTGCTACGCTGATGGGCCGGATGTAAATTGCCAACAGGCACTCTGGAGAAGTGTACGGTGTGTCCTGAAGCAAGTAACAAACACAGCTTAGAGAGCATAGGGCACTTCCACTCATGGGCGTATAAATTGGGAAAACTAAAAATCAAAAAGACACAGGCACCCCAAACTTTACGGCTGCTCTGTTTCCAAGAACGGCCACTTCGGTACACCTTCAATATCCCAGGAAAGAGAAAAATGGATAAAGAAATGGTGGTACTTGGCACAATGGAATATCACTCAGCCATGAAATCAGTGTCATAAGGGTAGTTAGCAGCATGATGAATGATTTTAGCGACGATAATTCTAAGTGAAATAAGTCACACAGAAAAAGACACTTATCCTAAGATATCGCTTATAAAGGGAATGTCAAAATCGCTACACTTGAATTGACTTACAAAACAGAACAGAGTCACACCTTTAGAAGACACACTATGGCTGCTTAACGGGAAAGGTGAAGTTGGTTGATGCATAAAACAAGGGTTTGAAATTAGCTCAGAGACCGTTCTATAACCCAAATATGTAATAGACAAGGCCTACTCCCTGCTCAGTGAACTGGACTCAACACCCCCTAGTCACCGCACAAGAATATATCTGACTAGTAAGAATCTGAAAACCTATGTATCGATATCTCTCTGCAAGTGAATCAAGAGGGTGTAAAGCGGCATAAACACAGCAGGGAAAAGCAGTCAAGCCCCATTCTAAACACAAATTACTTTAAAAAAACCCACAAAACAAAGACAGTGAAAGAGAGAGAAATTCTTACAAAATCCGTTCAGGGTCTCTGATGCAACCTGGATTGACCGTATCTAGACCCACAGCTAGATGAGACATAAGGCTGGACACTCTTGGGGCTGAGAGGATTAGTGAGGTTGGGTGAGCAAACGCAGATACTTTAAAGTAATACCCCGGGGTACCCACCCCATGGGTCTCAAATCTCCAGGTACAAGGACATCTTCCTACATCAAAACATGCATGGGAAACCCAGAAGATGGTATGCTGTGAGATCGGGAAAAGTTTCTAAAAGGCACCTCATTTCTCCTCTCCTTGTGCTCGGGTTCGCCATTCCAGCCGCTTGACTAACCATCTCCCTACTTGGAGAATCAGCACCTTTAACCTCCTGTTTCGTACAGGTTGCAATTTGTCCTGAGGATGAACGGGAAGACGGGGAACCAACGAGAGACTAGCCCTAGGTGTTGGGACAGGCACAGGTCACTCCATTTTCCCATCAGGAAGAAGAATGAACCACAGGCTCAGCCTGCCCCCCAGAACCAAAATAGGGCCTGAAGCAATCCTGCGCTTTTGCGGCCAGCTCCCAAAACAGCGAGTAGACAAATGGAGCTCAGGGGCACTGCAATTCACAAACGTGCAGAGTTATAAATGATAACACTCGTCCACAAATATATTGAGGGAAAACAACCAAGAGGATTTGAAAGCAAGGCAGATTTGCAGGAAACAGATTTCAGGAGGTAGATTCGACTCGCCTTTAAAGCACATGAAAAGCGGCAAAACGTTGACAATGATGCCCTTTTTGGCCAACCAAGCAAGCCGGAAGGGCAAATCAGCGCTACAAAGAAGTCTCGCTTGCCCTCGGTCAAAAGGGCCATGCTGAAAAAAGTGTAAAAACCAGAAAAGCAGGACAGGCCATGGAGACATGGGAGCCTTGCTACGCTGATGGGCGGGATGTAAATTGCCAACAGGCACTCTGGAGAAGTGTACGGTGTGTCCTGAAACAAGTAATAAACACAGCTGAGAGAGCATAGGGCACTTCCACTCATGGGCGTATAAATTGGGAAAACTAAAAATCAACAAGACACAGGCACCCCAAACTTTACGGCTGCTCTGTTTCCAAGAACCGCCACTTCGGTACACCTTCAATATCCCAGGAAAGAGAAAAATGGATAAAGAAATGGTGGTACTTGGCACAATGGAATATCACTCAGCCATGAAATCAGTGTCATAAGGCTAGTTAGCAGCATGATGAGTGGATTTAGCGACGATGATTCTAAGTGAAATAAGTCACACAGAAAAAGACACTTATCCTAAGATATCGCTTATAGAGGGAATGTCAAAATCGCTACACTTGAATTGAATTACAAAACAGAACACAGTCACACCTTTAGAAGACACACTATGGCTGCTTAACGGGAAAGGTGAGGTGGGTTGATGCATAAAACAAGGGTTAGAAATTAGCTCAGAGACCGTTCCATAAGCCAAATATGTAATAGAGAAGGCCTACTCCCTGCTCAGTGAACTCGACTCAACACCACCTAGTCACCGCACAAGAATATATCTGACTAGTAAGAATCTGAAAACCTATGTATCGATATCTCTCTGCAAGTGAATCAAGAGGGTGTAAAGCGGCATAAACACAGCAGGGAAAAGCAGTCAAGCCCCATTCTAAACACAAATTACTTTAAAAAACCCACAAAACAAAGACAGTGAAAGAGAGACAAATTCTTACAAAATCCGTTCAGGGTCTCTGATGCAACCTGGATTGACCGTATCTAGACCCACAGCTAGATGAGACATAAGGCTGGACACTCTTGGGGCTGAGAGGATTAGTGAGGTTGGGTGAGCAAACGCAGATACTTTAAAGTAATACCGCGGGGTACCCACCACATAGGTCTCAAATCTCCAGGTACAAGGGCATCTTCCTACATCAAAACATGCATGGGAAACCCAGAGGATGGTATGCCGTGAGATCGGGAAAGGTTTCTAAAACGCACCTCATTTCTCCTCTCCTTGTGCTCGGGTTCGCCATTCCAGCCGCTTGACTAACCATCTCCCTACTTGGAGAATCAGCACCTTTTACCTCCTGTTTCGTACAGGTTGCAATTTGTCCTGAGGATGAACGGGAAGACGGGGAACCAACGAGAGACTAGCCCTAGGTGTTGGGACAGGCACAGGTCACTCCATTTTCCCATCAGGAAGAAGAATGAACCACAGGCTCAGCCTGCCCCCCAGAACCAAAATAGGGCCTGAAGCAATCCTGCGCTTTTGCGGCCAGCTCCCAAAAAAGCGAGTAGACAAATGGAGCTCAGGGGCACTGCAATTCACAAACGTGCAGAGTTATAAATGATAACTCTCGTCCATAAATATATTGAGGGAAGGCAACGAAGAGGATTTGAAAGCAAGACAGATTTGCAGGAAACAGATTTCAGGAGGTACATTCGAATCGCCTTTAAAGCACATGAAAAGCGGCAAAACGTTGACAATGATGCCCTTGGCCAAAAAGGGCGTATGCGTTTTTTCCTGAATATATTCAGGAAAAAACGCATACGCCCTTTTTGGCCAACCAAGCAAGCCGGAAGGGCAAATCAGCGCTACAAAGAAGTCTCGCTTGCCCTCGGTCAAAAGGGCCATGCTGAAAAAAGTGTAAAAACCAGAAAAGCAGGACAGGCCATGGAGACATGGGAGCCTTGCTACGCTGATGGGCGGGATGTAAATTGCCAACAGGCACTCTGGAGAAGTGTACGGTGTGTCCTGAAACAAGTAATAAACACAGCTGAGAGAGCATAGGGCACTTCCACTCATGGGCGTATAAATTGGGAAAACTAAAAATCAACAAGACACAGGCACCCCAAACTTGACGGCTGCTCTGTTTCCAAGAACCTCCACTTCGGTACACCTTCAATATCCCAGGAAAGAGAAAAATGGATAAAGACATGGTGGTACTTGGCACAATGGAATATCACTCAGCCATGAAATCAGTGTCATAAGGCTAGTTAGCAGCATGATGAGTGGATTTAGCGACGATGATTCTAAGTGAAATAAGTCACACAGAAAAAGACACTTATCCTAAGATATCGCTTATAGAGGGAATGTCAAAATCGCTACACTTGAATTGAATTACAAAACAGAACAGAGTCACACCTTTAGAAGACACACTATGGCTGCTTAACGGGAAAGATGAGGTGGGTTGATGCATAAAACAAGGGTTTGAAATTAGCTCAGAGACCGTTCCATAAGCCAAATATGTAATAGACAAGGCCTACTCCCTGCTCAGTGAACTGGACTCAACACCCCCTAGTCACCGCACAAGAATATATCTGACTAGTAAGAATCTGAAAACCTATGTATCGATATCTCTCTGCAAGTGAATCAAGAGGGTGTAAAGCGGCATAAACACAGCAGGGAAAAGCAGTCAAGCCCCATTCTAAACACAAATTACTTTAAAAAACCCACAAAACAAAGACAGTGAAAGAGAGACAAATTCTTACAAAATCCGTTCAGGGTCTCTGATGCAACCTGGATTGACCGTATCTAGACCCACAGCTAGATGAGACATAAGGCTGGACACTCTTGGGGCTGAGAGGATTAGTGAGGTTGGGTGAGCAAACGCAGATACTTTAAAGTAATACCGCGGGGTACCCACCACATAGGTCTCAAATCTCCAGGTACAAGGGCATCTTCCTACATCAAAACATGCATGGGAAACCCAGAGGATGGTATGCCGTGAGATCGGGAAAGGTTTCTAAAACGCACCTCATTTCTCCTCTCCTTGTGCTCGGGTTCGCCATTCCAGCCGCTTGACTAACCATCTCCCTACTTGGAGAATCAGCACCTTTTACCTCCTGTTTCGTACAGGTTGCAATTTGTCCTGAGGATGAACGGGAAGACGGGGAACCAACGAGAGACTAGCCCTAGGTGTTGGGACAGGCACAGGTCACTCCATTTTCCCATCAGGAAGAAGAATGAACCACAGGCTCAGCCTGCCCCCCAGAACCAAAATAGGGCCTGAAGCAATCCTGCGCTTTTGCGGCCAGCTCCCAAAAAAGCGAGTAGACAAATGGAGCTCAGGGGCACTGCAATTCACAAACGTGCAGAGTTATAAATGATAACTCTCGTCCATAAATATATTGAGGGAAGGCAACGAAGAGGATTTGAAAGCAAGACAGATTTGCAGGAAACAGATTTCAGGAGGTACATTCGAATCGCCTTTAAAGCACATGAAAAGCGGCAAAACGTTGACAATGATGCCCTTGGCCAAAAAGGGCGTATGCGTTTTTTCCTGAATATATTCAGGAAAAAACGCATACGCCCTTTTTGGCCAACCAAGCAAGCCGGAAGGGCAAATCAGCGCTACAAAGAAGTCTCGCTTGCCCTCGGTCAAAAGGGCCATGCTGAAAAAAGTGTAAAAACCAGAAAAGCAGGACAGGCCATGGAGACATGGGAGCCTTGCTACGCTGATGGGCGGGATGGAAATTGCCAACAGGCACTCTGGAGAAGTGTACGGTGTGTCCTGAAACAAGTAATAAACACAGCTGAGAGAGCATAGGGCACTTCCACTCATGGGCGTATAAATTGGGAAAACTAAAAATCAACAAGACACAGGCACCCCAAACTTTACGGCTGCTCTGTTTCCAAGAACCGCCACTTCGGTACACCTTCAGTATCCCAGGAAAGAGAAAAATGGATAAAGAAATGGTGGTACTTGGCACAATGGAATATCACTCAGCCATGAAATCAGTGTCATAAGGCTAGTTAGCAGCATGATGAGTGGATTTAGCGACGATGATTCTAAGTGAAATAAGTCACACAGAAAAAGACACTTATCCTAAGATATCGCTTATAGAGGGAATGTCAAAATCGCTACACTTGAATTGACTTACAAAACAGAACAGAGTCACACCTTTAGAAGACACACTATGGCTGCTTAACGGGAAAGGTGAGGTGGGGTGATGCATAAAACAAGGGTTTGAAATTAGCTCAGAGACCGTTCCATAAGCCAAATATGTAATAGACAAGGCCTACTCCCTGCTCAGTGAACTGGACTCAACACCCCCTAGTCACCGCACAAGAATATATCTGACTAGTAAGAATCTGAAAACCTATGTATCGATATCTCTCTGCAAGTGAATCAAGAGGGTGTAAAGCGGCATAAACACAGCAGGGAAAAGCAGCCAAGCCCCATTCTAAACACAAATT
Source organism: Eubalaena glacialis (assembly GCF_028564815.1). Classification (NCBI taxonomy): domain Eukaryota; kingdom Metazoa; phylum Chordata; class Mammalia; order Artiodactyla; family Balaenidae; genus Eubalaena; species Eubalaena glacialis. Next base: position 80,131,177 of record NC_083727.1, on the reverse strand, counting down.
ACTTTAAAAAACCCACAAAACAAAGACAGTGAAAGAGAGAGAAATTCTTACAAAATCCGTTCAGGGTCTCTGATGCAAACTGGATTGACCATATCTAGACCCACAGCTGGATGAGACATAAGGCTGGACACTCTTGGGGCTGAGAGGATTAGTGAGGTTGGGTGAGCAAACGCAGATACTTTAAAGTAATACCGCGGGGTACCCACCCCATGGGTCTCAAATCTCCAGGTACAAGGGCATTTTCCTACATCAAAACATGCATGGGAAACCCAGAGGATGGTATGCCGTGAGATCGGGAAAGGTTTCTAAAACGCACCTCATTTCTCCTCTCCTTGTGCTCGGGTTCGCCATTCCAGCCGCTTGACTAACCATCTCCCTACTTGGAGAATCAGCACCTTTTACCTCCTGTTTCGTACAGGTTGCAATTTGTCCTGAGGATGAACGGGAAGACGGGGAACCAACGAGAGACTAGCCCTAGGTGTTGGGACAGGCACAGGTCACTCCATTTTCCCATCAGGAAGAAGAATGAACCACAGGCTCAGCCTGCCCCCCAGAACCAAAATAGGGCCTGAAGCAATCCTGCGCTTTTGCGGCCAGCTCCCAAAAAAGCGAGTAGACAAATGGAGCTCAGGGGCACTGCAATTCACAAACGTGCAGAGTTATAAATGATAACTCTCGTCCACAAATATATTGAGGGAAGGCAACGAAGAGGAATTTAAAGCAAGGCAGATTTGCAGGAAACAGATTTCAGGAGGTAGATTCGACTCGCCTTTAAAGCGCATGAAAAGCGGCAAAACGTTGACAATGATGCCCTTGGCCAAAAAGGGCGTATGCGTTTTTTCCTGAATATATTCAGGAAAAAACGCATACGCCCTTTTTGGCCAACCAAGCAAGCCGGAAGGGCAAATCAGCGCTACAAAGAAGTCTCGCTTGCCCTCGGTCAAAAGGGCCATGCTGAAAAAAGTGTAAAAACCAGAAAAGCAGGACAGGCCATGGAGACATGGGAGCCTTGCTACGCTGATGGGCCGGATGTAAATTGCCAACAGGCACTCTGGAGAAGTGTACGGTGTGTCCTGAAGCAAGTAACAAACACAGCTTAGAGAGCATAGGGCACTTCCACTCATGGGCGTATAAATTGGGAAAACTAAAAATCAAAAAGACACAGGCACCCCAAACTTTACGGCTGCTCTGTTTCCAAGAACGGCCACTTCGGTACACCTTCAATATCCCAGGAAAGAGAAAAATGGATAAAGAAATGGTGGTACTTGGCACAATAGAATATCACTCAGCCATGAAATCAGTGTCATAAGGGTAGTTAGCAGCATGATGAATGATTTTAGCGACGATAATTCTAAGTGAAATAAGTCACACAGAAAAAGACACTTATCCTAAGATATCGCTTATAAAGGGAATGTCAAAATCGCTACACTTGAATTGACTTACAAAACAGAACAGAGTCACACCTTTAGAAGACACACTATGGCTGCTTAACGGGAAAGGTGAAGTTGGTTGATGCATAAAACAAGGGTTTGAAATTAGCTCAGAGACCGTTCTATAACCCAAATATGTAATAGACAAGGCCTACTCCCTGCTCAGTGAACTGGACTCAACACCCCCTAGTCACCGCACAAGAATATATCTGACTAGTAAGAATCTGAAAACCTATGTATCGATATCTCTCTGCAAGTGAATCAAGAGGGTGTAAAGCGGCATAAACACAGCAGGGAAAAGCAGTCAAGCCCCATTCTAAACACAAATTACTTTAAAAAAACCCACAAAACAAAGACAGTGAAAGAGAGAGAAATTCTTACAAAATCCGTTCAGGGTCTCTGATGCAACCTGGATTGACCGTATCTAGACCCACAGCTAGATGAGACATAAGGCTGGACACTCTTGGGGCTGAGAGGATTAGTGAGGTTGGGTGAGCAAACGCAGATACTTTAAAGTAATACCCCGGGGTACCCACCCCATGGGTCTCAAATCTCCAGGTACAAGGACATCTTCCTACATCAAAACATGCATGGGAAACCCAGAAGATGGTATGCTGTGAGATCGGGAAAAGTTTCTAAAAGGCACCTCATTTCTCCTCTCCTTGTGCTCGGGTTCGCCATTCCAGCCGCTTGACTAACCATCTCCCTACTTGGAGAATCAGCACCTTTAACCTCCTGTTTCGTACAGGTTGCAATTTGTCCTGAGGATGAACGGGAAGACGGGGAACCAACGAGAGACTAGCCCTAGGTGTTGGGACAGGCACAGGTCACTCCATTTTCCCATCAGGAAGAAGAATGAACCACAGGCTCAGCCTGCCCCCCAGAACCAAAATAGGGCCTGAAGCAATCCTGCGCTTTTGCGGCCAGCTCCCAAAACAGCGAGTAGACAAATGGAGCTCAGGGGCACTGCAATTCATAAACGTGCAGAGTTATAAATGATAACACTCGTCCACAAATATATTGAGGGAAAACAACCAAGAGGATTTGAAAGCAAGGCAGATTTGCAGGAAACAGATTTCAGGAGGTAGATTCGACTCGCCTTTAAAGCACATGAAAAGCGGCAAAACGTTGACAATGATGCCCTTTTTGGCCAACCAAGCAAGCCGGAAGGGCAAATCAGCGCTACAAAGAAGTCTCGCTTGCCCTCGGTCAAAAGGGCCATGCTGAAAAAAGTGTAAAAACCAGAAAAGCAGGACAGGCCATGGAGACATGGGAGCCTTGCTACGCTGATGGGCGGGATGTAAATTGCCAACAGGCACTCTGGAGAAGTGTACGGTGTGTCCTGAAACAAGTAATAAACACAGCTGAGAGAGCATAGGGCACTTCCACTCATGGGCGTATAAATTGGGAAAACTAAAAATCAACAAGACACAGGCACCCCAAACTTTACGGCTGCTCTGTTTCCAAGAACCGCCACTTCGGTACACCTTCAATATCCCAGGAAAGAGAAAAATGGATAAAGAAATGGTGGTACTTGGCACAATGGAATATCACTCAGCCATGAAATCAGTGTCATAAGGCTAGTTAGCAGCATGATGAGTGGATTTAGCGACGATGATTCTAAGTGAAATAAGTCACACAGAAAAAGACACTTATCCTAAGATATCGCTTATAGAGGGAATGTCAAAATCGCTACACTTGAATTGAATTACAAAACAGAACACAGTCACACCTTTAGAAGACACACTATGGCTGCTTAACGGGAAAGGTGAGGTGGGTTGATGCATAAAACAAGGGTTAGAAATTAGCTCAGAGACCGTTCCATAAGCCAAATATGTAATAGAGAAGGCCTACTCCCTGCTCAGTGAACTCGACTCAACACCACCTAGTCACCGCACAAGAATATATCTGACTAGTAAGAATCTGAAAACCTATGTATCGATATCTCTCTGCAAGTGAATCAAGAGGGTGTAAAGCGGCATAAACACAGCAGGGAAAAGCAGTCAAGCCCCATTCTAAACACAAATTACTTTAAAAAACCCACAAAACAAAGACAGTGAAAGAGAGACAAATTCTTACAAAATCCGTTCAGGGTCTCTGATGCAACCTGGATTGACCGTATCTAGACCCACAGCTAGATGAGACATAAGGCTGGACACTCTTGGGGCTGAGAGGATTAGTGAGGTTGGGTGAGCAAACGCAGATACTTTAAAGTAATACCGCGGGGTACCCACCACATAGGTCTCAAATCTCCAGGTACAAGGGCATCTTCCTACATCAAAACATGCATGGGAAACCCAGAGGATGGTATGCCGTGAGATCGGGAAAGGTTTCTAAAACGCACCTCATTTCTCCTCTCCTTGTGCTCGGGTTCGCCATTCCAGCCGCTTGACTAACCATCTCCCTACTTGGAGAATCAGCACCTTTTACCTCCTGTTTCGTACAGGTTGCAATTTGTCCTGAGGATGAACGGGAAGACGGGGAACCAACGAGAGACTAGCCCTAGGTGTTGGGACAGGCACAGGTCACTCCATTTTCCCATCAGGAAGAAGAATGAACCACAGGCTCAGCCTGCCCCCCAGAACCAAAATAGGGCCTGAAGCAATCCTGCGCTTTTGCGGCCAGCTCCCAAAAAAGCGAGTAGACAAATGGAGCTCAGGGGCACTGCAATTCACAAACGTGCAGAGTTATAAATGATAACTCTCGTCCATAAATATATTGAGGGAAGGCAACGAAGAGGATTTGAAAGCAAGACAGATTTGCAGGAAACAGATTTCAGGAGGTACATTCGAATCGCCTTTAAAGCACATGAAAAGCGGCAAAACGTTGACAATGATGCCCTTGGCCAAAAAGGGCGTATGCGTTTTTTCCTGAATATATTCAGGAAAAAACGCATACGCCCTTTTTGGCCAACCAAGCAAGCCGGAAGGGCAAATCAGCGCTACAAAGAAGTCTCGCTTGCCCTCGGTCAAAAGGGCCATGCTGAAAAAAGTGTAAAAACCAGAAAAGCAGGACAGGCCATGGAGACATGGGAGCCTTGCTACGCTGATGGGCGGGATGTAAATTGCCAACAGGCACTCTGGAGAAGTGTACGGTGTGTCCTGAAACAAGTAATAAACACAGCTGAGAGAGCATAGGGCACTTCCACTCATGGGCGTATAAATTGGGAAAACTAAAAATCAACAAGACACAGGCACCCCAAACTTGACGGCTGCTCTGTTTCCAAGAACCTCCACTTCGGTACACCTTCAATATCCCAGGAAAGAGAAAAATGGATAAAGACATGGTGGTACTTGGCACAATGGAATATCACTCAGCCATGAAATCAGTGTCATAAGGCTAGTTAGCAGCATGATGAGTGGATTTAGCGACGATGATTCTAAGTGAAATAAGTCACACAGAAAAAGACACTTATCCTAAGATATCGCTTATAGAGGGAATGTCAAAATCGCTACACTTGAATTGAATTACAAAACAGAACAGAGTCACACCTTTAGAAGACACACTATGGCTGCTTAACGGGAAAGATGAGGTGGGTTGATGCATAAAACAAGGGTTTGAAATTAGCTCAGAGACCGTTCCATAAGCCAAATATGTAATAGACAAGGCCTACTCCCTGCTCAGTGAACTGGACTCAACACCCCCTAGTCACCGCACAAGAATATATCTGACTAGTAAGAATCTGAAAACCTATGTATCGATATCTCTCTGCAAGTGAATCAAGAGGGTGTAAAGCGGCATAAACACAGCAGGGAAAAGCAGTCAAGCCCCATTCTAAACACAAATTACTTTAAAAAACCCACAAAACAAAGACAGTGAAAGAGAGACAAATTCTTACAAAATCCGTTCAGGGTCTCTGATGCAACCTGGATTGACCGTATCTAGACCCACAGCTAGATGAGACATAAGGCTGGACACTCTTGGGGCTGAGAGGATTAGTGAGGTTGGGTGAGCAAACGCAGATACTTTAAAGTAATACCGCGGGGTACCCACCACATAGGTCTCAAATCTCCAGGTACAAGGGCATCTTCCTACATCAAAACATGCATGGGAAACCCAGAGGATGGTATGCCGTGAGATCGGGAAAGGTTTCTAAAACGCACCTCATTTCTCCTCTCCTTGTGCTCGGGTTCGCCATTCCAGCCGCTTGACTAACCATCTCCCTACTTGGAGAATCAGCACCTTTTACCTCCTGTTTCGTACAGGTTGCAATTTGTCCTGAGGATGAACGGGAAGACGGGGAACCAACGAGAGACTAGCCCTAGGTGTTGGGACAGGCACAGGTCACTCCATTTTCCCATCAGGAAGAAGAATGAACCACAGGCTCAGCCTGCCCCCCAGAACCAAAATAGGGCCTGAAGCAATCCTGCGCTTTTGCGGCCAGCTCCCAAAAAAGCGAGTAGACAAATGGAGCTCAGGGGCACTGCAATTCACAAACGTGCAGAGTTATAAATGATAACTCTCGTCCATAAATATATTGAGGGAAGGCAACGAAGAGGATTTGAAAGCAAGACAGATTTGCAGGAAACAGATTTCAGGAGGTACATTCGAATCGCCTTTAAAGCACATGAAAAGCGGCAAAACGTTGACAATGATGCCCTTGGCCAAAAAGGGCGTATGCGTTTTTTCCTGAATATATTCAGGAAAAAACGCATACGCCCTTTTTGGCCAACCAAGCAAGCCGGAAGGGCAAATCAGCGCTACAAAGAAGTCTCGCTTGCCCTCGGTCAAAAGGGCCATGCTGAAAAAAGTGTAAAAACCAGAAAAGCAGGACAGGCCATGGAGACATGGGAGCCTTGCTACGCTGATGGGCGGGATGTAAATTGCCAACAGGCACTCTGGAGAAGTGTACGGTGTGTCCTGAAACAAGTAATAAACACAGCTGAGAGAGCATAGGGCACTTCCACTCATGGGCGTATAAATTGGGAAAACTAAAAATCAACAAGACACAGGCACCCCAAACTTGACGGCTGCTCTGTTTCCAAGAACCTCCACTTCGGTACACCTTCAATATCCCAGGAAAGAGAAAAATGGATAAAGACATGGTGGTACTTGGCACAATGGAATATCACTCAGCCATGAAATCAGTGTCATAAGGCTAGTTAGCAGCATGATGAGTGGATTTAGCGACGATGATTCTAAGTGAAATAAGTCACACAGAAAAAGACACTTATCCTAAGATATCGCTTATAGAGGGAATGTCAAAATCGCTACACTTGAATTGAATTACAAAACAGAACAGAGTCACACCTTTAGAAGACACACTATGGCTGCTTAACGGGAAAGATGAGGTGGGTTGATGCATAAAACAAGGGTTTGAAATTAGCTCAGAGACCGTTCCATAAGCCAAATATGTAATAGACAAGGCCTACTCCCTGCTCAGTGAACTGGACTCAACACCCCCTAGTCACCGCACAAGAATATATCTGACTAGTAAGAATCTGAAAACCTATGTATCGATATCTCTCTGCAAGTGAATCAAGAGGGTGTAAAGTGGCATAAACACAGCAGGGAAAAGCAGTCAAGCCCCATTCTAAACACTAATTACTTTAAAAAACCCACAAAACAAAGACAGTGAAAGAGAGAGAAATTCTTACAAAATCCGTTCAGGGTCTCTGATGCAACCTGGATTGACCGTATCTAGACCCACAGCTAGATGAGACATAAGGCTGGACACTCTTGGGGCTGAGAGGATTAGTGAGGTTGGGTGAGCAAACACAGATACTTTAAAGTAATACAGCAGGGTACCCACCCCATGGGTCTCAAATCTCCAGGTACAAGGGCATCTTCCTACATCAAAACATGCATGGGAAACCCAGAGGATGGTATGCCGTGAGATCGGGAAAGGTTTCTAAAACGCACCTCATTTCTCCTCTCCTTGTGCTCGGGTTCGCCATTCCAGCCGCTTGACTAACCATCTCCCTACTTGGAGAATCAGCACCTTTTACCTCCTGTTTCGTACAGGTTGCAATTTGTCCTGAGGATGAACGGGAAGACGGGGAACCAACGAGAGACTAGCCCTAGGTGTTGGGACAGGCACAGGTAACTCCATTTTCCCATCAGGAAGAAGAATGAACCACAGGCTCAGCCTGCCCCCCAGAACCAAAATAGGGCCTGAAGCAATCCTGCGCTTTTGCGGCCAGCTCCCAAAAAAGCGAGTAGACAAATGGAGCTCAGGGGCACTGCAATTCACAAACGTGCAGAGTTATAAATGATAACTCTCGTCCATAAATATATTGAGGGAAGGCAACGAAGAGGATTTGAAAGCAAGGCAGATTTGCAGGAAACAGATTTCAGGAGGTACATTGGACTCGCCTTTAAAGCACATGAAAAGCGGCAAAACGTTGACAATGATGCCCTTGGCCAAAAAGGGCGTATGCGTTTTTTCCTGAATATATTCAGGAAAAAACGCATACGCCCTTTTTGGCCAACCAAGCAAGCCGGAAGGGCAAATCAGCGCTACAAAGAAGTCTCGCTTGCCCTCGGTCAAAAGGGCCATGCTGAAAAAAGTGTAAAAACCAGAAAAGCAGGACAGGCCATGGAGACATGGGAGCCTTGCTACGCTGATGGGCGGGATGGAAATTGCCAACAGGCACTCTGGAGAAGTGTACGGTGTGTCCTGAAGCAAGTAACAAACACAGCTTAGAGAGCATAGGGCACTTCCACTCATGGGCGTATAAATTGGGAAAACTAAAAATCAACAAGACACAGGCACCCCAAACTTTACGGCTGCTCTGTTTCCAAGAACCGCCACTTCGGTACACCTTCAATATCCCAGGAAAGAGAAAAATAGATAAAGAAATGGTGGTATTTGGCACAACGGAATATCACTCAGCCATGAAATCAGTGTCATAAGGCTAGTTAGCAGCATGATGAGTGGATTTAGGTACGATGATTCTAAGTGAAATAAGTCACACAGAAAAAGACCCTTATCCTAAGATATTGCTTATAGAGGGAATGTCAAAATCGCTACACTTGAACTGAATTACAAAACAGAACAGAGTCACACCTTTAGAAGACACACTATGGCTGCTTAACGGGAAAGGTGAGGTGGGGTGATGCATAAAACAAGGGTTTGAAATTAGCTCAGAGACCGTTCCATAAGCCAAATATGTAATAGACAAGGCCTACTCCCTGCTCAGTGAACTGGACTCAACACCCCCTAGTCACCGCACAAGAATATATCTGACTAGTAAGAATCTGAAAACCTATGTATCGATATCTCTCTGCAAGTGAATCAAGAGGGTGTAAAGCGGCATAAACACAGCAGGGAAAAGCAGCCAAGACCCATTCTAAACAGAAATTACTTTTAGAAACCCACAAATCAAAGATAGTGAAAGAGAGAGAAATTCTTACAAAATCCGTTCAGGGTCTCTGATGCAACCTGGATTGACCGTATCTAGACCCACAGCTAGATGAGACATAAGGCTGGACACTCTTGGGGCTGAGAGGATTAGTGAGGTTGGGTGAGCAAACACAGATACTTTAAAGTAATACAGCAGGGTACCCACCCCATGGGTCTCAAATCTCCAGGTACAAGGGCATCTTCCTACATCAAAACATGCATGGGAAACCCAGAGGATGGTATGCCGTGAGATCGGGAAAGGTTTCTAAAACGCACCTCATTTCTCCTCTCCTTGTGCTCGGGTTCGCCATTCCAGCCGCTTGACTAACCATCTCCCTACTTGGAGAATCAGCACCTTTTACCTCCTGTTTCGTACAGGTTGCAATTTGTCCTGAGGATGAACGGGAAGACGGGGAACCAACGAGAGACTAGCCCTAGGTGTTGGGACAGGCACAGGTCACTTCATTTTCCCATCAGGAAGAAGAATGAACCACAGGCTCAGCCTGCTCCCCAGAACCAAAATAGGGCCTGAAGCAATCCTGCGCTTTTGCGGCCAGCTCCCAAAAAAGCGAGTAGACAAATGGAGCTCAGGGGCACTGCAATTCACAAACGTGCAGAGTTATAAATGATAACTCTCGTCCATAAATATATTGAGGGAAGGTAACGAAGAGGATTTGAAAGCAAGGCAGATTTGCAGGAAACAGATTTCAGGAGGTACATTGGACTCGCCTTTAAAGCACATGAAAAGCGGCAAAACGTTGACAATGATGCCCTTGGCCAAAAAGGGCGTATGCGTTTTTTCCTGAATATATTCAGGAAAAAACGCATACGCCCTTTTTGGCCAACCAAGCAAGCCAGAAGGGCAAATCAGCGCTACAAAGAAGTCTCGCTTGCCCGCGGTCAAAAGGGCCATGCTGAAAAAAGTGTAAAAACCAGAAAAGCAGGACAGGCCATGGAGACATGGGAGCCTTGCTACGCTGATGGGCGGGATGGAAATTGCCAACAGGCACTCTGGAGAAGTGTACGGTGTGTCCTGAAGCAAGTAACAAACACAGCTTAGAGAGCATAGGGCACTTCCACTCATGGGCGTATAAATTGGGAAAAGTAAAAATCAACAAGACACAGGCACCCCAAACTTTACGGCTGCTCTGTTTCCAAGAACCGCCACTTCGGTACACCTTCAATATCCCAGGAAAGAGAAAAATAGATAAAGAAATGGTGGTATTTGGCACAACGGAATATCACTCAGCCATGAAATCAGTGTCGTAAGGCTAGTTAGCAGCATGATGAGTGGATTTAGCGACGATGCTTCTAAGTGAAATAAGTCACACAGAAAAAGACCCTTTTCCTAAGATATTGCTTATAGAGGGAATGTCAAAATCGCTACACTTGAACTGAATTACAAAACAGAACAGAGTCACACCTTTAGAAGACACACTATGGCTGCTTAACGGAAATGGTGAGGTGGGGTGATGCATAAAACAAGGGTTTGAAATTAGCTCAGAGACCGTTCCATAAGCCAAATATGTAATAGACAAGGCCTACTCCCTGCTCAGTGAACTGGACTCAACAACCCCCTAGTCACCGCACAAGAATATATCTGACTAGTAAGAATCTGAAAACCTATGTATCGATATCTCTCTGCAAGTGAATCAAGAGGGTGTAAAGCGGCATAAACACAGCAGAGAAAAGCAGCCAAGCCCCATTCTAAACAGAAATTACTTTAAAAAACCCACAAATCAAAGATAGTGAAAGAGAGAGAAATTCTTACAAAATCCGTTCAGGGTCTCTGATGCAACCTGGATTGACTGTATCTAGACCCACAGCTAGATGAGACATAAGGCTGGACACTCTTGGGGCTGAGAGGATTAGTGAGGTTGGGTGAGCAAACACGGATAATTTAAAATAATACAGCAGGGTACCCACCCCATGGGTCTCAAATCTCCAGGTACAAGGGCATCTTCCTACATCAAAACATGCATGGGAAACCCAGAGGATGGTATGCCGTGAGATCGGGAAAGGTTTCTAAAACGCACCTCATTTCTCCTCTCCTTGTGCTCGGGTTCGCCATTCCAGCCGCTTGACTAACCATCTCCCTACTTGGAGAATCAGCACCTTTTACCTCCTGTTTCGTACAGGTTGCAATTTGTCCTGAGGATGAACGGGAAGACGGGGAACCAACGAGAGACTAGCCCTAGGTGTTGGGACAGGCACAGGTCACTCCATTTTCCCATCAGGAAGAAGAATGAACCACAGGCTCAGCCTGCCCCCCAGAACCAAAATAGGGCCTGAAGCAATCCTGCGCTTTTGCGGCCAGCTCCCAAAAAAGCGAGTAGACAAATGGAGCTCAGGGGCACTGCAATTCACAAACGTGCAGAGTTATAAATGATAACTCTCGTCCATAAATATATTGAGGGAAGGCAACGAAGAGGATTTGAAAGCAAGACAGATTTGCAGGAAACAGATTTCAGGAGGTACATTCGAATCGCCTTTAAAGCACATGAAAAGCGGCAAAACGTTGACAATGATGCCCTTGGCCAAAAAGGGCGTATGCGTTTTTTCCTGAATATATTCAGGAAAAAACGCATACGCCCTTTTTGGCCAACCAAGCAAGCCGGAAGGGCAAATCAGCGCTACAAAGAAGTCTCGCTTGCCCTCGGTCAAAAGGGCCATGCTGAAAAAAGTGTAAAGACCCGAAAAGCAGGACAGGCCATGGAGACATGGGAGCCTTGCTACGCTGATGGGCGGGATGGAAATTGCCAACAGGCACTCTGGAGAAGTGTACGGTGTGTCCTGAAGCAAGTAACAAACACAGCTTAGAGAGCATAGGGCACTTCCACTCATGGGCGTATAAATTGGGAAAACTAAAAATCAACAAGACACAGGCACCCCAAACTTTACGGCTGCTCTGTTTCCAAGAACCTCCACTTCGGTACACCTTCAATATCCCAGGAAAGAGAAAAATAGATAAAGAAATGGTGGTATTTGGCACAACGGAATATCACTCAGCCATGAAATCAGTGTCATAAGGCTAGTTAGCAGCATGATGAGTGGATTTAGGTACGATGATTCTAAGTGAAATAAGTCACATAGAAAAAGACCCTTATCCTAAGATATTGCTTATAGAGGGAATGTCAAAATCGCTACACTTGAATTGAATTACAAAACAGAACACAGTCACACCTTTAGAAGACACACTATGGCTGCTTAACGGGAAAGGTGAGGTGGGTTGATGCATAAAACAAGGGTTAGAAATTAGCTCAGAGACCGTTCCATAAGCCAAATATGTAATAGAGAAGGCCTACTCCCTGCTCAGTGAACTCGACTCAACACCACCTAGTCACCGCACAAGAATATATCTGACTAGTAAGAATCTGAAAACCTATGTATCGATATCTCTCTGCAAGTGAATCAAGAGGGTGTAAAGCGGCATAAACACAGCAGGGAAAAGCAGTCAAGCCCCATTCTAAACACAAATTACTTTAAAAAACCCACAAAACAAAGACAGTGAAAGAGAGACAAATTCTTACAAAATCCGTTCAGGGTCTCTGATGCAACCTGGATTGACCGTATCTAGACCCACAGCTAGATGAGACATAAGGCTGGACACTCTTGGGGCTGAGAGGATTAGTGAGGTTGGGTGAGCAAACGCAGATACTTTAAAGTAATACCGCGGGGTACCCACCACATAGGTCTCAAATCTCCAGGTACAAGGGCATCTTCCTACATCAAAACATGCATGGGAAACCCAGAGGATGGTATGCCGTGAGATCGGGAAAGGTTTCTAAAACGCACCTCATTTCTCCTCTCCTTGTGCTCGGGTTCGCCATTCCAGCCGCTTGACTAACCATCTCCCTACTTGGAGAATCAACACCTTTTACCTCCTGTTTCGTACAGGTTGCAATTTGTCCTGAGGATGAACGGGAAGACGGGGAACCAACGAGAGACTAGCCCTAGGTGTTGGGACAGGCACAGGTCACTCCATTTTCCCATCAGGAAGAAGAATGAACCACAGGCTCAGCCTGCCCCCCAGAACCAAAATAGGGCCTGAAGCAATCCTGCGCTTTTGCGGCCAGCTCCCAAAAAAGCGAGTAGACAAATGGAGCTCAGGGGCACTGCAATTCACAAACGTGCAGAGTTATAAATGATAACTCTCGTCCATAAATATATTGAGGGAAGGCAACGAAGAGGATTTGAAAGCAAGACAGATTTGCAGGAAACAGATTTCAGGAGGTACATTCGAATCGCCTTTAAAGCACATGAAAAGCGGCAAAACGTTGACAATGATGCCCTTGGCCAAAAAGGGCGTATGCGTTTTTTCCTGAATATATTCAGGAAAAAACGCATACGCCCTTTTTGGCCAACCAAGCAAGCCGGAAGGGCAAATCAGCGCTACAAAGAAGTCTCGCTTGCCCTCGGTCAAAAGGGCCATGCTGAAAAAAGTGTAAAAACCAGAAAAGCAGGACAGGCCATGGAGACATGGGAGCCTTGCTACGCTGATGGGCGGGATGTAAATTGCCAACAGGCACTCTGGAGAAGTGTACGGTGTGTCCTGAAACAAGTAATAAACACAGCTGAGAGAGCATAGGGCACTTCCACTCATGGGCGTATAAATTGGGAAAACTAAAAATCAACAAGACACAGGCACCCCAAACTTGACGGCTGCTCTGTTTCCAAGAACCTCCACTTCGGTACACCTTCAATATCCCAGGAAAGAGAAAAATGGATAAAGACATGGTGGTACTTGGCACAATGGAATATCACTCAGCCATGAAATCAGTGTCATAAGGCTAGTTAGCAGCATGATGAGTGGATTTAGCGACGATGATTCTAAGTGAAATAAGTCACACAGAAAAAGACCCTTATCCTAAGATATCGCTTATAGAGGGAATGTCAAAATCGCTACACTTGAATTGAATTACAAAACAGAACAGAGTCACACCTTTAGAAGACACACTATGGCTGCTTAACGGGAAAGGTGAGGTGGGGTGATGCATAAAACAAGGGTTTGAAATTAGCTCAGAGACCGTTCCATAAGCCAAATATGTAATAGACAAGGCCTACTCCCTGCTCAGTGAACTGGACTCAACACCCCCTAGTCACCGCACAAGAATATATCTGACTAGTAAGAATCTGAAAACCTATGTATCGATATCTCTCTGCAAGTGAATCAAGAGGGTGTAAAGCGGCATAAACACAGCAGGGAAAAGCAGCCAAGACCCATTCTAAACAGAAATTACTTTTAGAAACCCACAAATCAAAGATAGTGAAAGAGAGAGAAATTCTTACAAAATCCGTTCAGGGTCTCTGATGCAACCTGGATTGACCGTATCTAGACCCACAGCTAGATGAGACATAAGGCTGGACACTCTTGGGGCTGAGAGGATTAGTGAGGTTGGGTGAGCAAACACAGATACTTTAAAGTAATACAGCAGGGTACCCACCCCATGGGTCTCAAATCTCCAGGTACAAGGGCATCTTCCTACATCAAAACATGCATGGGAAACCCAGAGGATGGTATGCCGTGAGATCGGGAAAGGTTTCTAAAACGCACCTCATTTCTCCTCTCCTTGTGCTCGGGTTCGCCATTCCAGCCGCTTGACTAACCATCTCCCTACTTGGAGAATCAGCACCTTTTACCTCCTGTTTCGTACAGGTTGCAATTTGTCCTGAGGATGAACGGGAAGACGGGGAACCAACGAGAGACTAGCCCTAGGTGTTGGGACAGGCACAGGTCACTTCATTTTCCCATCAGGAAGAAGAATGAACCACAGGCTCAGCCTGCTCCCCAGAACCAAAATAGGGCCTGAAGCAATCCTGCGCTTTTGCGGCCAGCTCCCAAAAAAGCGAGTAGACAAATGGAGCTCAGGGGCACTGCAATTCACAAACGTGCAGAGTTATAAATGATAACTCTCGTCCATAAATATATTGAGGGAAGGTAACGAAGAGGATTTGAAAGCAAGGCAGATTTGCAGGAAACAGATTTCAGGAGGTACATTGGACTCGCCTTTAAAGCACATGAAAAGCGGCAGAACGTTGACAATGATGCCCTTGGCCAAAAAGGGCGTATGCGTTTTTTCCTGAATATATTCAGGAAAAAACGCATACGCCCTTTTTGGCCAACCAAGCAAGCCGGAAGGGCAAATCAGCGCTACAAAGAAGTCTCGCTTGCCCTCGGTCAAAAGGGCCATGCTGAAAAAAGTGTAAAGACCAGAAAAGCAGGACAGGCCATGGAGACATGGGAGCCTTGCTACGCTGATGGGCGGGATGGAAATTGCCAACAGGCACTCTGGAGAAGTGTACGGTGTGTCCTGAAGCAAGTAACAAACACAGCTTAGAGAGCATAGGGCACTTCCACTCATGGGCGTATAAATTGGGAAAAGTAAAAATCAACAAGACACAGGCACCCCAAACTTTACGGCTGCTCTGTTTCCAAGAACCGCCACTTCGGTACACCTTCAATATCCCAGGAAAGAGAAAAATAGATAAAGAAATGGTGGTATTTGGCACAACGGAATATCACTCAGCCATGAAATCAGTGTCGTAAGGCTAGTTAGCAGCATGATGAGTGGATTTAGCGACGATGCTTCTAAGTGAAATAAGTCACACAGAAAAAGACCCTTTTCCTAAGATATTGCTTATAGAGGGAATGTCAAAATCGCTACACTTGAACTGAATTACAAAACAGAACAGAGTCACACCTTTAGAAGACACACTATGGCTGCTTAACGGAAATGGTGAGGTGGGGTGATGCATAAAACAAGGGTTTGAAATTAGCTCAGAGACCGTTCCATAAGCCAAATATGTAATAGACAAGGCCTACTCCCTGCTCAGTGAACTGGACTCAACAACCCCCTAGTCACCGCACAAGAATATATCTGACTAGTAAGAATCTGAAAACCTATGTATCGATATCTCTCTGCAAGTGAATCAAGAGGGTGTAAAGCGGCATAAACACAGCAGAGAAAAGCAGCCAAGCCCCATTCTAAACAGAAATTACTTTAAAAAACCCACAAATCAAAGATAGTGAAAGAGAGAGAAATTCTTACAAAATCCGTTCAGGGTCTCTGATGCAACCTGGATTGACTGTATCTAGACCCACAGCTAGATGAGACATAAGGCTGGACACTCTTGGGGCTGAGAGGATTAGTGAGGTTGGGTGAGCAAACACGGATAATTTAAAATAATACAGCAGGGTACCCACCCCATGGGTCTCAAATCTCCAGGTACAAGGGCATCTTCCTACATCAAAACATGCATGGGAAACCCAGAGGATGGTATGCCGTGAGATCGGGAAAGGTTTCTAAAACGCACCTCATTTCTCCTCTCCTTGTGCTCGGGTTCGCCATTCCAGCCGCTTGACTAACCATCTCCCTACTTGGAGAATCAGCACCTTTTACCTCCTGTTTCGTACAGGTTGCAATTTGTCCTGAGGATGAACGGGAAGACGGGGAACCAACGAGAGACTAGCCCTAGGTGTTGGGACAGGCACAGGTCACTCCATTTTCCCATCAGGAAGAAGAATGAACCACAGGCTCAGCCTGCCCCCCAGAACCAAAATAGGGCCTGAAGCAATCCTGCGCTTTTGCGGCCAGCTCCCAAAAAAGCGAGTAGACAAATGGAGCTCAGGGGCACTGCAATTCACAAACGTGCAGAGTTATAAATGATAACTCTCGTCCATAAATATATTGAGGGAAGGCAACGAAGAGGATTTGAAAGCAAGACAGATTTGCAGGAAACAGATTTCAGGAGGTACATTCGAATCGCCTTTAAAGCACATGAAAAGCGGCAAAACGTTGACAATGATGCCCTTGGCCAAAAAGGGCGTATGCGTTTTTTCCTGAATATATTCAGGAAAAAACGCATACGCCCTTTTTGGCCAACCAAGCAAGCCGGAAGGGCAAATCAGCGCTACAAAGAAGTCTCGCTTGCCCTCGGTCAAAAGGGCCATGCTGAAAAAAGTGTAAAAACCAGAAAAGCAGGACAGGCCATGGAGACATGGGAGCCTTGCTACGCTGATGGGCGGGATGTAAATTGCCAACAGGCACTCTGGAGAAGTGTACGGTGTGTCCTGAAACAAGTAATAAACACAGCTGAGAGAGCATAGGGCACTTCCACTCATGGGCGTATAAATTGGGAAAACTAAAAATCAACAAGACACAGGCACCCCAAACTTGACGGCTGCTCTGTTTCCAAGAACCTCCACTTCGGTACACCTTCAATATCCCAGGAAAGAGAAAAATGGATAAAGACATGGTGGTACTTGGCACAATGGAATATCACTCAGCCATGAAATCAGTGTCATAAGGCTAGTTAGCAGCATGATGAGTGGATTTAGCGACGATGATTCTAAGTGAAATAAGTCACACAGAAAAAGACCCTTATCCTAAGATATCGCTTATAGAGGGAATGTCAAAATCGCTACACTTGAATTGAATTACAAAACAGAACAGAGTCACACCTTTAGAAGACACACTATGGCTGCTTAACGGGAAAGGTGAGGTGGGGTGATGCATAAAACAAGGGTTTGAAATTAGCTCAGAGACCGTTCCATAAGCCAAATATGTAATAGACAAGGCCTACTCCCTGCTCAGTGTACTGGACTCAACACCCCCTAGTCACCGCACAAGAATATATCTGACTAGTAAGAATCTGAAAACCTATGTATCGATATCTCTCTGCAAGTGAATCAAGAGGGTGTAAAGCGGCATAAACACAGCAGGGAAAAGCAGCCAAGACCCATTCTAAACAGAAATTACTTTTAGAAACCCACAAATCAAAGATAGTGAAAGAGAGAGAAATTCTTACAAAATCCGTTCAGGGTCTCTGATGCAACCTGGATTGACCGTATCTAGACCCACAGCTAGATGAGACATAAGGCTGGACACTCTTGGGGTTGAGAGGATTAGTGAGGTTGGGTGAGCAAACACAGATACTTTAAAGTAATACAGCAGGGTACCCACCCCATGGGTCTCAAATCTCCAGGTACAAGGGCATCTTCCTACATCAAAACATGCATGGGAAACCCAGAGGATGGTATGCCGTGAGATCGGGAAAGGTTTCTAAAACGCACCTCATTTCTCCTCTCCTTGTGCTCGGGTTCGCCATTCCAGCCGCTTGACTAACCATCTCCCTACTTGGAGAATCAGCACCTTTTACCTCCTGTTTCGTACAGGTTGCAATTTGTCCTGAGGATGAACGGGAAGACGGGGAACCAACGAGAGACTAGCCCTAGGTGTTGGGACAGGCACAGGTCACTTCATTTTCCCATCAGGAAGAAGAATGAACCACAGGCTCAGCCTGCTCCCCAGAACCAAAATAGGGCCTGAAGCAATCCTGCGCTTTTGCGGCCAGCTCCCAAAAAAGCGAGTAGACAAATGGAGCTCAGGGGCACTGCAATTCACAAACGTGCAGAGTTATAAATGATAACTCTCGTCCATAAATATATTGAGGGAAGGTAACGAAGAGGATTTGAAAGCAAGGCAGATTTGCAGGAAACAGATTTCAGGAGGTACATTGGACTCGCCTTTAAAGCACATGAAAAGCGGCAGAACGTTGACAATGATGCCCTTGGCCAAAAAGGGCGTATGCGTTTTTTCCTGAATATATTCAGGAAAAAACGCATACGCCCTTTTTGGCCAACCAAGCAAGCCGGAAGGGCAAATCAGCACTACAAAGAAGTCTCGCTTGCCCGCGGTCAAAAGGGCCATGCTGAAAAAAGTGTAAAAACCAGAAAAGCAGGACAGGCCATGGAGACATGGGAGCCTTGCTACGCTGATGGGCGGGATGGAAATTGCCAACAGGCACTCTGGAGAAGTGTACGGTGTGTCCTGAAGCAAGTAACAAACACAGCTTAGAGAGCATAGGGCACTTCCACTCATGGGCGTATAAATTGGGAAAAGTAAAAATCAACAAGACACAGGCACCCCAAACTTTACGGCTGCTCTGTTTCCAAGAACCGCCACTTCGGTACACCTTCAATATCCCAGGAAAGAGAAAAATAGATAAAGAAATGGTGGTATTTGGCACAACGGAATATCACTCAGCCATGAAATCAGTGTCATAAGGCTAGTTAGCAGCATGATGAGTGGATTTAGCGACGATGATTCTAAGTGAAATAAGTCACACAGAAAAAGACCCTTTTCCTAAGATATTGCTTATAGAGGGAATGTCAAAATCGCTACACTTGAACTGAATTACAAAACAGAACAGAGTCACACCTTTAGAAGACACACTATGGCTGCTTAACGGAAATGGTGAGGTGGGGTGATGCATAAAACAAGGGTTTGAAATTAGCTCAGAGACCGTTCCATAAGCCAAATATGTAATAGACAAGGCCTACTCCCTGCTCAGTGAACTGGACTCAACAACCCCCTAGTCACCGCACAAGAATATATCTGACTAGTAAGAATCTGAAAACCTATGTATCGATATCTCTCTGCAAGTGAATCAAGAGGGTGTAAAGCGGCATAAACACAGCAGAGAAAAGCAGCCAAGCCCCATTCTAAACAGAAATTACTTTAAAAAACCCACAAATCAAAGATAGTGAAAGAGAGAGAAATTCTTACAAAATCCGTTCAGGGGCTCTGATGCAACCTGGATTGACTGTATCTAGACCCACAGCTAGATGAGACATAAGGCTGGACACTCTTGGGGCTGAGAGGATTAGTGAGGTTGGGTGAGCAAACACGGATAATTTAAAATAATACAGCAGGGTACCCACCCCATGGGTCTCAAATCTCCAGGTACAAGGGCATCTTCCTACATCAAAACATGCATGGGAAACCCAGAGGATGGTATGCCGTGAGATCGGGAAAGGTTTCTAAAACGCACCTCATTTCTCCTCTCCTTGTGCTCGGGTTCGCCATTCCAGCCGCTTGACTAACCATCTCCCTACTTGGTGAATCACCACCTTTTACCTCCTGCTTCGAACAGGTTGCAATTTGTCCTGAGGATGAACGGGAAGACGGGGAACCAACGAGAGACTAGCCCTAGGTGTTGGGACAGGCACAGGTAACTCCATTTTCCCATCAGGAAGAAGAATGAACCACAGGCTCAGCCTGCCCCCCAGAACCAAAATAGGGCCTGAAGCAATCCTGCGCTTTTGCGGCCAGCTCCCAAAAAAGCGAGTAGACAAATGGAGCTCAGGGGCACTGCAATTCACAAACGTGCAGAGTTATAAATGATAACTCTCGTCCATAAATATATTGAGGGAAGGCAACGAAGAGGATTTGAAAGCAAGGCAGATTTGCAGGAAACAGATTTCAGGAGGTACATTGGACTCGCCTTTAAAGCACATGAAAAGCGGCAAAACGTTGACAATGATGCCCTTGGCCAAAAAGGGCGTATGCGTTTTTTCCTGAATATATTCAGGAAAAAACGCATACGCCCTTTTTGGCCAACCAAGCAAGCCGGAAGGGCAAATCAGCGCTACAAAGAAGTCTCGCTTGCCCTCGGTCAAAAGGGCCATGCTGAAAAAAGTGTAAAGACCAGAAAAGCAGGACAGGCCATGGAGACATGGGAGCCTTGCTACGCTGATGGGCGGGATGGAAATTGCCAACAGGCACTCTGGAGAAGTGTACGGTGTGTCCTGAAGCAAGTAACAAACACAGCTTAGAGAGCATAGGGCACTTCCACTCATGGGCGTATAAATTGGGAAAAGTAAAAATCAACAAGACACAGGCACCCCAAACTTTACGGCTGCTCTGTTTCCAAGAACCTCCACTTCGGTACACCTTCAATATCCCAGGAAAGAGAAAAATAGATAAAGAAATGGTGGTATTTGGCACAACGGAATATCACTCAGCCATGAAATCAGTGTCATAAGGCTAGTTAGCAGCATGATGAGTGGATTTAGGTACGATGATTCTAAGTGAAATAAGTCACATAGAAAAAGACCCTTATCCTAAGATATTGCTTATAGAGGGAATGTCAAAATCGCTACACTTGAATTGAATTACAAAACAGAACACAGTCACACCTTTAGAAGACACACTATGGCTGCTTAACGGGAAAGGTGAGGTGGGTTGATGCATAAAACAAGGGTTAGAAATTAGCTCAGAGACCGTTCCATAAGCCAAATATGTAATAGAGAAGGCCTACTCCCTGCTCAGTGAACTCGACTCAACACCACCTAGTCACCGCACAAGAATATATCTGACTAGTAAGAATCTGAAAACCTATGTATCGATATCTCTCTGCAAGTGAATCAAGAGGGTGTAAAGCGGCATAAACACAGCAGGGAAAAGCAGTCAAGCCCCATTCTAAACACAAATTACTTTAAAAAACCCACAAAACAAAGACAGTGAAAGAGAGACAAATTCTTACAAAATCCGTTCAGGGTCTCTGATGCAACCTGGATTGACCGTATCTAGACCCACAGCTAGATGAGACATAAGGCTGGACACTCTTGGGGCTGAGAGGATTAGTGAGGTTGGGTGAGCAAACGCAGATACTTTAAAGTAATACCGCGGGGTACCCACCACATAGGTCTCAAATCTCCAGGTACAAGGGCATCTTCCTACATCAAAACATGCATGGGAAACCCAGAGGATGGTATGCCGTGAGATCGGGAAAGGTTTCTAAAACGCACCTCATTTCTCCTCTCCTTGTGCTCGGGTTCGCCATTCCAGCCGCTTGACTAACCATCTCCCTACTTGGAGAATCAGCACCTTTTACCTCCTGTTTCGTACAGGTTGCAATTTGTCCTGAGGATGAACGGGAAGACGGGGAACCAACGAGAGACTAGCCCTAGGTGTTGGGACAGGCACAGGTAACTCCATTTTCCCATCAGGAAGAAGAATGAACCACAGGCTCAGCCTGCCCCCCAGAACCAAAATAGGGCCTGAAGCAATCCTGCGCTTTTGCGGCCAGCTCCCAAAAAAGCGAGTAGACAAATGGAGCTCAGGGGCACTGCAATTCACAAACGTGCAGAGTTATAAATGATAACTCTCGTCCATAAATATATTGAGGGAAGGCAACGAAGAGGATTTGAAAGCAAGACAGATTTGCAGGAAACAGATTTCAGGAGGTACATTCGAATCGCCTTTAAAGCACATGAAAAGCGGCAAAACGTTGACAATGATGCCCTTGGCCAAAAAGGGCGTATGCGTTTTTTCCTGAATATATTCAGGAAAAAACGCATACGCCCTTTTTGGCCAACCAAGCAAGCCGGAAGGGCAAATCAGCGCTACAAAGAAGTCTCGCTTGCCCTCGGTCAAAAGGGCCATGCTGAAAAAAGTGTAAAGACCCGAAAAGCAGGACAGGCCATGGAGACATGGGAGCCTTGCTACGCTGATGGGCGGGATGGAAATTGCCAACAGGCACTCTGGAGAAGTGTACGGTGTGTCCTGAAGCAAGTAACAAACACAGCTTAGAGAGCATAGGGCACTTCCACTCATGGGCGTATAAATTGGGAAAACTAAAAATCAACAAGACACAGGCACCCCAAACTTTACGGCTGCTCTGTTTCCAAGAACCTCCACTTCGGTACACCTTCAATATCCCAGGAAAGAGAAAAATAGATAAAGAAATGGTGGTATTTGGCACAACGGAATATCACTCAGCCATGAAATCAGTGTCATAAGGCTAGTTAGCAGCATGATGAGTGGATTTAGGTACGATGATTCTAAGTGAAATAAGTCACATAGAAAAAGACCCTTATCCTAAGATATTGCTTATAGAGGGAATGTCAAAATCGCTACACTTGAATTGAATTACAAAACAGAACACAGTCACACCTTTAGAAGACACACTATGGCTGCTTAACGGGAAAGGTGAGGTGGGTTGATGCATAAAACAAGGGTTAGAAATTAGCTCAGAGACCGTTCCATAAGCCAAATATGTAATAGAGAAGGCCTACTCCCTGCTCAGTGAACTCGACTCAACACCACCTAGTCACCGCACAAGAATATATCTGACTAGTAAGAATCTGAAAACCTATGTATCGATATCTCTCTGCAAGTGAATCAAGAGGGTGTAAAGCGGCATAAACACAGCAGGGAAAAGCAGTCAAGCCCCATTCTAAACACAAATTACTTTAAAAAACCCACAAAACAAAGACAGTGAAAGAGAGACAAATTCTTACAAAATCCGTTCAGGGTCTCTGATGCAACCTGGATTGACCGTATCTAGACCCACAGCTAGATGAGACATAAGGCTGGACACTCTTGGGGCTGAGAGGATTAGTGAGGTTGGGTGAGCAAACGCAGATACTTTAAAGTAATACCGCGGGGTACCCACCACATAGGTCTCAAATCTCCAGGTACAAGGGCATCTTCCTACATCAAAACATGCATGGGAAACCCAGAGGATGGTATGCCGTGAGATCGGGAAAGGTTTCTAAAACGCACCTCATTTCTCCTCTCCTTGTGCTCGGGTTCGCCATTCCAGCCGCTTGACTAACCATCTCCCTACTTGGAGAATCAGCACCTTTTACCTCCTGTTTCGTACAGGTTGCAATTTGTCCTGAGGATGAACGGGAAGACGGGGAACCAACGAGAGACTAGCCCTAGGTGTTGGGACAGGCACAGGTCACTCCATTTTCCCATCAGGAAGAAGAATGAACCACAGGCTCAGCCTGCCCCCCAGAACCAAAATAGGGCCTGAAGCAATCCTGCGCTTTTGCGGCCAGCTCCCAAAAAAGCGAGTAGACAAATGGAGCTCAGGGGCACTGCAATTCACAAACGTGCAGAGTTATAAATGATAACTCTCGTCCATAAATATATTGAGGGAAGGCAACGAAGAGGATTTGAAAGCAAGACAGATTTGCAGGAAACAGATTTCAGGAGGTACATTCGAATCGCCTTTAAAGCACATGAAAAGCGGCAAAACGTTGACAATGATGCCCTTGGCCAAAAAGGGCGTATGCGTTTTTTCCTGAATATATTCAGGAAAAAACGCATACGCCCTTTTTGGCCAACCAAGCAAGCCGGAAGGGCAAATCAGCGCTACAAAGAAGTCTCGCTTGCCCTCGGTCAAAAGGGCCATGCTGAAAAAAGTGTAAAAACCAGAAAAGCAGGACAGGCCATGGAGACATGGGAGCCTTGCTACGCTGATGGGCGGGATGTAAATTGCCAACAGGCACTCTGGAGAAGTGTACGGTGTGTCCTGAAACAAGTAATAAACACAGCTGAGAGAGCATAGGGCACTTCCACTCATGGGCGTATAAATTGGGAAAACTAAAAATCAACAAGACACAGGCACCCCAAACTTTACGGCTGCTCTGTTTCCAAGAACCGCCACTTCGGTACACCTTCAGTATCCCAGGAAAGAGAAAAATGGATAAAGAAATGGTGGTACTTGGCACAATGGAATATCACTCAGCCATGAAATCAGTGTCATAAGGCTAGTTAGCAGCATGATGAGTGGATTTAGCGACGATGATTCTAAGTGAAATAAGTCACACAGAAAAAGACATTTATCCTAAGATATCGCTTATAGAGGGAATGTCAAAATCGCTACACTTGAATTGACTTACAACACAGAACAGAGTCACACCTTTAGAAGACACACTATGGCTGCTTAACGGGAAAGGTGAGGTGGGTTGATGCATAAAACAAGGGTTTGAAATTAGCTCAGAGACCGTTCCATAAGCCAAATATGTAATAGACAAGGCCTACTCCCTGCTCAGTGAACTGGACTCAACACCCCCTAGTCACCGCACAAGAATATATCTGACTAGTAAGAATCTGAAAACCTATGTATCGATATCTCTCTGCAAGTGAATCAAGAGGGTGTAAAGCGGCATAAACACAGCAGGGAAAAGCAGCCAAGCCCCATTCTAAACACAAATTACTTTAAAAAACCCACAAAACAAAGACACTGAAAGAGAGAGAAATTCTTACAAAATCCGGTCAGGGTCTCTGATGCAACCTGGATTGACCATATCTAGACCCACAGCTAGATGAGACATAAGGCTGGACACTCTTGGGGCTGAGAGGATTAGTGAGGTTGGGTGAGCAAACGCAGATAATTTAAAGTAATACCGCGGGGTACCCACCCCATGGGTCTCAAATCTCCAGGTACAAGGGCATTTTCCTACATCAAAACATGCATGGGAAACCCAGAGGATGGTATGCCGTGAGATCGGGAAAGGTTTCTAAAACGCACCTCATTTCTCCTCTCCTTGTGCTCGGGTTCGCCATTCCAGCCGCTTGACTAACCATCTCCCTACTTGGAGAATCAGCACCTTTTACCTCCTGTTTCGTACAGGTTGCAATTTGTCCTGAGGATGAACGGGAAGACGGGGAACCAACGAGAGACTAGCCCTAGGTGTTGGGACAGGCACAGGTCACTCCATTTTCCCATCAGGAAGAAGAATGAACCACAGGCTCAGCCTGCCCCCCAGAACCAAAATAGGGCCTGAAGCAATCCTGCGCTTTTGCGGCCAGCTCCCAAAAAAGCGAGTAGACAAATGGAGCTCAGGGGCACTGCAATTCACAAACGTGCAGAGTTATAAATGATAACTCTCGTCCACAAATATATTGAGGGAAGGCAACGAAGAGGAATTTAAAGCAAGGCAGATTTGCAGGAAACAGATTTCAGGAGGTAGATTCGACTCGCCTTTAAAGCGCATGAAAAGCGGCAAAACGTTGACAATGATGCCCTTGGCCAAAAAGGGCGTATGCGTTTTTTCCTGAATATATTCAGGAAAAAACGCATACGCCCTTTTTGGCCAACCAAGCAAGCCGGAAGGGCAAATCAGCGCTACAAAGAAGTCTCGCTTGCCCTCGGTCAAAAGGGCCATGCTGAAAAAAGTGTAAAAACCAGAAAAGCAGGACAGGCCATGGAGACATGGGAGCCTTGCTACGCTGATGGGCCGGATGTAAATTGCCAACAGGCACTCTGGAGAAGTGTACGGTGTGTCCTGAAGCAAGTAACAAACACAGCTTAGAGAGCATAGGGCACTTCCACTCATGGGCGTATAAATTGGGAAAACTAAAAATCAAAAAGACACAGGCACCCCAAACTTTACGGCTGCTCTGTTTCCAAGAACGGCCACTTCGGTACACCTTCAATATCCCAGGAAAGAGAAAAATGGATAAAGAAATGGTGGTACTTGGCACAATAGAATATCACTCAGCCATGAAATCAGTGTCATAAGGGTAGTTAGCAGCATGATGACTGGATTTAGCGACGATGATTCTAAGTGAAATAAGTCACACAGAAAAAGACACTTATCCTAAGATATCGCTTATAAAGGGAATGTCAAAATCGCTACACTTGAATTGACTTACAAAACAGAACAGAGTCACACCTTTAGAAGACACACTATGGCTGCTTAACGGGAAAGGTGAAGTTGGTTGATGCATAAAACAAGGGTTTGAAATTAGCTCAGAGACCGTTCTATAACCCAAATATGTAATAGACAAGGCCTACTCCCTGCTCAGTGAACTGGACTCAACACCCCCTAGTCACCGCACAAGAATATATCTGACTAGTAAGAATCTGAAAACCTATGTATCGATATCTCTCTGCAAGTGAATCAAGAGGGTGTAAAGCGGCATAAACACAGCAGGGAAAAGCAGTCAAGCCCCATTCTAAACACAAATTACTTTAAAAAACCCACAAAACAAAGACACTGAAAGAGAGAGAAATTCTTACAAAATCCGTTCAGGGTCTCTGATGCAACCTGGATTGACCGTATCTAGACCCACAGCTAGATGAGACATAAGGCTGGAGAGTCTTGGGGCTGAGAGGATTAGTGAGGTTGGGTGAGCAAACGCAGATAATTTAAAGTAATACCCCGGGGTACCCACCCCATGGGTCTCAAATCTCCAGGTACAAGGACATCTTCCTACATCAAAACATGCATGGGAAACCCAGAAGATGGTATACTGTGAGATCGGGAAAAGTTTCTAAAAGGCACCTCATTTCTCCTCTCCTTGTGCTCGGGTTCGCCATTCCAGCCGCTTGACTAACCATCTCCCTACTTGGAGAATCAGCACCTTTAACCTCCTGTTTCGTACAGGTTGCAATTTGTCCTGAGGATGAACGGGAAGACGGGGAACCAACGAGAGACTAGCCCTAGGTGTTGGGACAGGCACAGGTCACTCCATTTTCCCATCAGGAAGAAGAATGAACCACAGGCTCAGCCTGCCCCCCAGAACCAAAATAGGGCCTGAAGCAATCCTGCGCTTTTGCGGCCAGCTCCCAAAACAGCGAGTAGACAAATGGAGCTCAGGGGCACTGCAATTCACAAACGTGCAGAGTTATAAATGATAACACTCGTCCACAAATATATTGAGGGAAAACAACCAAGAGGATTTGAAAGCAAGGCAGATTTGCAGGAAACAGATTTCAGGAGGTAGATTCGACTCGCCTTTAAAGCACATGAAAAGCGGCAAAACGTTGACAATGATGCCCTTTTTGGCCAACCAAGCAAGCCGGAAGGGCAAATCAGCGCTACAAAGAAGTCTCGCTTGCCCTCGGTCAAAAGGGCCATGCTGAAAAAAGTGTAAAAACCAGAAAAGCAGGACAGGCCATGGAGACATGGGAGCCTTGCTACGCTGATGGGCGGGATGGAAATTGCCAACAGGCACTCTGGAGAAGTGTACGGTGTGTCCTGAAACAAGTAATAAACACAGCTTAGAGAGCATAGGGCACTTCCACTCATGGGCGTATAAATTGGGAAAACTAAAAATCAACAAGACACAGGCACCCCAAACTTTACAGCTGCTCTGTTTCCAAGAACCGCCACTTCGGTACACCTTCAATATCCCAGGAAAGAGAAAAATGGATAAAGAAATGGTGGTACTTGGCACAATGGAATATCACTCAGCCATGAAATCAGTGTCATAAGGCTAGTTAGCAGCATGATGAGTGGATTTAGCGACGATGATTCTAAGTGAAATAAGTCACACAGAAAAAGACACTTATCCTAAGATATCGCTTATAGAGGGAATGTCAAAATCGCTACACTTGAATTGAATTACAAAACAGAACACAGTCACACCTTTAGAAGACACACTATGGCTGCTTAACGGGAAAGGTGAGGTGGGTTGATGCATAAAACAAGGGTTAGAAATTAGCTCAGAGACCGTTCCATAAGCCAAATATGTAATAGAGAAGGCCTACTCCCTGCTCAGTGAACTCGACTCAACACCACCTAGTCACCGCACAAGAATATATCTGACTAGTAAGAATCTGAAAACCTATGTATCGATATCTCTCTGCAAGTGAATCAAGAGGGTGTAAAGCGGCATAAACACAGCAGGGAAAAGCAGTCAAGCCCCATTCTAAACACAAATTACTTTAAAAAACCCACAAAACAAAGACAGTGAAAGAGAGACAAATTCTTACAAAATCCGTTCAGGGTCTCTGATGCAACCTGGATTGACCGTATCTAGACCCACAGCTAGATGAGACATAAGGCTGGACACTCTTGGGGCTGAGAGGATTAGTGAGGTTGGGTGAGCAAACGCAGATACTTTAAAGTAATACCGCGGGGTACCCACCACATAGGTCTCAAATCTCCAGGTACAAGGGCATCTTCCTACATCAAAACATGCATGGGAAACCCAGAGGATGGTATGCCGTGAGATCGGGAAAGGTTTCTAAAACGCACCTCATTTCTCCTCTCCTTGTGCTCGGGTTCGCCATTCCAGCCGCTTGACTAACCATCTCCCTACTTGGAGAATCAGCACCTTTTACCTCCTGTTTCGTACAGGTTGCAATTTGTCCTGAGGATGAACGGGAAGACGGGGAACCAACGAGAGACTAGCCCTAGGTGTTGGGACAGGCACAGGTCACTCCATTTTCCCATCAGGAAGAAGAATGAACCACAGGCTCAGCCTGCCCCCCAGAACCAAAATAGGGCCTGAAGCAATCCTGCGCTTTTGCGGCCAGCTCCCAAAAAAGCGAGTAGACAAATGGAGCTCAGGGGCACTGCAATTCACAAACGTGCAGAGTTATAAATGATAACTCTCGTCCATAAATATATTGAGGGAAGGCAACGAAGAGGATTTGAAAGCAAGACAGATTTGCAGGAAACAGATTTCAGGAGGTACATTCGAATCGCCTTTAAAGCACATGAAAAGCGGCAAAACGTTGACAATGATGCCCTTGGCCAAAAAGGGCGTATGCGTTTTTTCCTGAATATATTCAGGAAAAAACGCATACGCCCTTTTTGGCCAACCAAGCAAGCCGGAAGGGCAAATCAGCGCTACAAAGAAGTCTCGCTTGCCCTCGGTCAAAAGGGCCATGCTGAAAAAAGTGTAAAAACCAGAAAAGCAGGACAGGCCATGGAGACATGGGAGCCTTGCTACGCTGATGGGCGGGATGTAAATTGCCAACAGGCACTCTGGAGAAGTGTACGGTGTGTCCTGAAACAAGTAATAAACACAGCTGAGAGAGCATAGGGCACTTCCACTCATGGGCGTATAAATTGGGAAAACTAAAAATCAACAAGACACAGGCACCCCAAACTTGACGGCTGCTCTGTTTCCAAGAACCTCCACTTCGGTACACCTTCAATATCCCAGGAAAGAGAAAAATGGTAAAGACATGGTGGTACTTGGCACAATGGAATATCACTCAGCCATGAAATCAGTGTCATAAGGCTAGTTAGCAGCATGATGAGTGGATTTAGCGACGATGATTCTAAGTGAAATAAGTCACACAGAAAAAGACACTTATCCTAAGATATCGCTTATAGAGGGAATGTCAAAATCGCTACACTTGAATTGAATTACAAAACAGAACAGAGTCACACCTTTAGAAGACACACTATGGCTGCTTAACGGGAAAGATGAGGTGGGTTGATGCATAAAACAAGGGTTTGAAATTAGCTCAGAGACCGTTCCATAAGCCAAATATGTAATAGACAAGGCCTACTCCCTGCTCAGTGAACTGGACTCAACACCCCCTAGTCACCGCACAAGAATATATCTGACTAGTAAGAATCTGAAAACCTATGTATCGATATCTCTCTGCAAGTGAATCAAGAGGGTGTAAAGCGGCATAAACACAGCAGGGAAAAGCAGCCAAGACCCATTCTAAACAGAAATTACTTTTAGAAACCCACAAATCAAAGATAGTGAAAGAGAGAGAAATTCTTACAAAATCCGTTCAGGGTCTCTGATGCAACCTGGATTGACCGTATCTAGACCCACAGCTAGATGAGACATAAGGCTGGACACTCTTGGGGCTGAGAGGATTAGTGAGGTTGGGTGAGCAAACACAGATACTTTAAAGTAATACAGCAGGGTACCCACCCCATGTGTCTCAAATCTCCAGGTACAAGGGCATCTTCCTACATCAAAACATGCATGGGAAACCCAGAGGATGGTATGCCGTGAGATCGGGAAAGGTTTCTAAAACGCACCTCATTTCTCCTCTCCTTGTGCTCGGGTTCGCCATTCCAGCCGCTTGACTAACCATCTCCCTACTTGGAGAATCAGCACCTTTTACCTCCTGTTTCGTACAGGTTGCAATTTGTCCTGAGGATGAACGGGAAGACGGGGAACCAACGAGAGACTAGCCCTAGGTGTTGGGACAGGCACAGGTCACTCCATTTTCCCATCAGGAAGAAGAATGAACCACAGGCTCAGCCTGCTCCCCAGAACCAAAATAGGGCCTGAAGCAATCCTGCGCTTTTGCGGCCAGCTCCCAAAAAAGCGAGTAGACAAATGGAGCTCAGGGGCACTGCAATTCACAAACGTGCAGAGTTATAAATGATAACTCTCGTCCATAAATATATTGAGGGAAGGTAACGAAGAGGATTTGAAAGCAAGGCAGATTTGCAGGAAACAGATTTCAGGAGGTACATTCGACTCGCCTTTAAAGCACATGAAAAGCGGCAAAACGTTGACAATGATGCCCTTGGCCAAAAAGGGCGTATGCGTTTTTTCCTGAATATATTCAGGAAAAAACGCATACGCCCTTTTTGGCCAACCAAGCAAGCCGGAAGGGCAAATCAGCGCTACAAAGAAGTCTCGCTTGCCCGCGGTCAAAAGGGCCATGCTGAAAAAAGTGTAAAAACCAGAAAAGCAGGACAGGCCATGGAGACATGGGAGCCTTGCTACGCTGATGGGCGGGATGGAAATTGCCAACAGGCACTCTGGAGAAGTGTACGGTGTGTCCTGAAGCAAGTAACAAACACAGCTTAGAGAGCATAGGGCACTTCCACTCATGGGCGTATAAATTGGGAAAAGTAAAAATCAACAAGACACAGGCACCCCAAACTTTACGGCTGCTCTGTTTCCAAGAACCGCCACTTCGGTACACCTTCAATATCCCAGGAAAGAGAAAAATAGATAAAGAAATGGTGGTATTTGGCACAACGGAATATCACTCAGCCATGAAATCAGTGTCATAAGGCTAGTTAGCAGCATGATGAGTGGATTTAGCGACGATGATTCTAAGTGAAATAAGTCACACAGAAAAAGACCCTTTTCCTAAGATATTGCTTATAGAGGGAATGTCAAAATCGCTACACTTGAACTGAATTACAAAACAGAACAGAGTCACACCTTTAGAAGACACACTATGGCTGCTTAACGGAAATGGTGAGGTGGGGTGATGCATAAAACAAGGGTTTGAAATTAGCTCAGAGACCGTTCCATAAGCCAAATATGTAATAGACAAGGCCTACTCCCTGCTCAGTGAACTGGACTCAACAACCCCCTAGTCACCGCACAAGAATATATCTGACTAGTAAGAATCTGAAAACCTATGTATCGATATCTCTCTGCAAGTGAATCAAGAGGGTGTAAAGCGGCATAAACACAGCAGAGAAAAGCAGCCAAGCCCCATTCTAAACAGAAATTACTTTAAAAAACCAACAAATCAAAGATAGTGAAAGAGAGAGAAATTCTTACAAAATCCGTTCAGGGTCTCTGATGCAACCTGGATTGACTGTATCTAGACCCACAGCTAGATGAGACATAAGGCTGGACACTCTTGGGGCTGAGAGGATTAGTGAGGTTGGGTGAGCAAACACGGATAATTTAAAATAATACAGCAGGGTACCCACCCCATGGGTCTCAAATCTCCAGGTACAAGGGCATCTTCCTACATCAAAACATGCATGGGAAACCCAGAGGATGGTATGCCGTGAGATCGGGAAAGGTTTCTAAAACACACCTCATTTCTCCTCTCCTTGTGCTCGGGTTCGCCATTCCAGGCGCTTGACTAACCATCTCCCTACTTGGAGAATCAGCACCTTTAACCTCCTGTTTCGTACAGGTTGCAATTTGTCCTGAGGATGAACGGGAAGATGGGGAACCAACGAGAGACTAGCCCTAGGTGTTGGGACAGGCACAGGTCACTCCATTTTCCCATCAGGAAGAAGAATGAACCACAGGCTCAGCCTGCCCCCCAGAACCAAAATAGGGCCTGAAGCAATCCTGCGCTTTTGCGGCCAGCTCCCAAAAAAGCGAGTAGACAAATGGAGCTCGGGAGCACTGCAATTCACAAACGTGCAGAGTTATAAATGATAACTCTGGTCCACAAATATATTGAGGGAAGGCAACGAAGAGGATTTGAATGCAAGGCAGATTTGCAGGAAACAGATTTCAGGAGGTAGATTCGACTCGCCTTTAAAGCACATGAAAAGCGGCAAAACGTTGACAATGATGCCCTTGGCCAAAAAGGGCGTATGCGTTATTTCCTGAATATATTCAGGAAAAAACGCATACGCCCTTTTTGGCCAACCAAGCAAGCCGGAAGGGCAAATCAGCGCTACAAAGAAGTCTCGCTTGCCCTCGGTCAAAAGGGCCATGCTGAAAAAAGTGTAAAAACCAGAAAAGCAGGACAGGCCATGGAGACATGGGAGCCTTGCTACGCTGATGGGCGGGATGGAAATTGCCAACAGGCACTCTGGAGAAGTGTACGGTGTGTCCTAAAACAAGTAATAAACACAGCTTAGAGAGCATAGGGCACTTCCACTCATGGGCATATAAATTGGGAAAACTAAAAATCAACAAGACACAGGCACCCCAAACTTGACGGCTGCTCTGTTTCCAAGAACCTCCACTTCGGTACACCTTCAATATCCCAGGAAAGAGAAAAATGGATAAAGACATGGTGGTACTTGGCACAATGGAATATCACTCAGCCATGAAATCAGTGTCATAAGGCTAGTTAGCAGCATGATGAGTGGATTTAGCGACGATGATTCTAAGTGAAATAAGTCACACAGAAAAAGACACTTATCCTAAGATATCGCTTATAGAGGGAATGTCAAAATCGCTACACTTGAATTGAATTACAAAACAGAAAAGAGTCACACCTTTAGAAGACACACTATGGCTGCTTAACGGGAAAGGTGAGGTGGGTTGATGCATAAAACAAGGGTTTGAAATTAGCTCGGAGACCGTTCCATAAGCCAAATATGTAATAGACAAGGCCTACTCCCTGCTCAGTGAACTGGACTCAACACCCCCTAGTCACCGCACAAGAATATATCTGACTAGTAAGAATCTGAAAACCTATGTATCGATATCTCTCTGCAAGTGAATCAAGAGGGTGTAAAGCGTCATAAACACAGCAGGGAAAAGCAGCCAAGCCCCATTCTAAACACAAATTACTTTAACAAACCCACAAAACAAAGACACTGAAAGAGAGAGAAATTCTTACAAAATCCGTTCAGGGGCTGTGATGCAAACTGCATTGACCATATCTAGACCCACAGCAGGATGAGACATAAGGCTGGACACTCTTGGGGCTGAGAGGATTGGTGAGGTTGGGTGAGCAAACGCAGACCCTTTAAAGTAATACTGCGTGGTACCCATGCCATGGGTCCCAAATCTCCAGGTTCAAGGGCATCTTCCTACATCGAAAACATGCCTGGGAAACCCAGAAGATGGTACACCGTGTGATCGGGAAAGGTTTCTAAAACGCACCTCATTTCTCCTCTCCTTGTGCTCGGGTTCGCCATTCCAGCCGCTTCACTAACAATCTCCCTACGTGGAGAATCAGCACCGTTGACCTCCTGTTTCGTACAGGTCGCAATTTGTCCCGAGGATGAACGGGAGGAGGGGGAACCAATTAGAGACTAGCTCTAGGTGTTGGGACAGGCACAGGTCACCCTATTTTCCCATCAGGAAGAAGAATGAACCACAGGCTCAGCCTGCCCCGCGGAACCAGAATAAGGCCTGAAGCAATCCTGCGCTTTTGCGGCGAGCTCCCAACAAAGCGAGTTGACAAATGGAGCTCAGGGGCACTGCAATTCACAAACCTGCAGAGTTGTAAATGATAACTCTCGTCCACAAATATATTGAGGGAAGGCAACAAAGAGGATTTGAAAGCAAGGCAGAATTGCAGGAAACCGGTTTCAGGAGGTAGATTCGACTCGCCTTGAAAGCACATGAAAAGCGGCAAAGCGTTGACAATGATACCCTTGGCCAAAAAGGGCGTATGCGTTTTTTCCTGAATATATTCAGGAAAAAACGCATACGCCCTTTTTGGCCAACCAAGCAAGCCGGAAAGGCAAATCGGCGCTACAAAGAAGTCTGGCTTGCCAGAGGTCAAAAGGGCCATGCTGAAAAAAGTGTAAAAACCGGAAATGCAGGACAGGCCATGGAGACATGGGAGCCTTGCTACGCTGATGGGCGGGGTGGAAATTGCCAACAGCACTCAGGAGAAGTGTACGCTGCGTCCTGAAACATGTAATAAACACAACTTAGAGAGCATAGGGCACTTCCACTCATGGGCGTAGAAATCGGGAAACCTAAAAATCAACAAGACACAGGCACCCCAAAGTTTAGGGCTGCTCTGTTTCCAAGAACCTCCACTTCGGTACACCTTAAATATCCCAGGAAAGAGAAAAATGGATAAAGAAGTTGTGGTACTTATGCACAATGGAATATCACTCAGCCATGAAATCAGTGTCATAAGGCTAGTAGCAGCATGATGAGTGGATTTAGGGACAATGACTCTAAGTGAAGTAAGTCACACAGAAAAGGAAACTTATCCTAAGTTATCACTTGTAGAGGGAATGTCAAAATCGCTACACCTGAACTGAATTCTAAAACAGGACAGAGTCACACATTTAGAAAACACACTATGGCTGCTTAACGGGAAAGCTGAGGTGGGGCGATGCATAAAACAAGGGTTTGAAATTAGCTCAGATACCGTTCCACAAGCCAAATATTTAATAGACAAGACCTACTCCCTGCTCAGTGAACTGGACTCAACACCCCCTATTCACCGCCCAAGAATATATCTGACTAAGAAGAGTCTTAAACCTATGTATTGATATCTCTCTGGAAGTGAATCAAGAGGGTGTAAAGCGGCATAAACACAGCAGGCAAAAGCAGCTAAACCCCATTATAAAAATAGACCACTTAAAAAAAAAACCCCATAAAACAAAGACAGTGAAAGAGAGAGAAATTCTTCCAAAATCCGTTCAGGGGCTCTGATGCAACCTGGATTGACCATATCTAGACCCACAGCTGGATGAGACATAAGGCTGGACATTCTTGGGGCTGAGAGGATTGGTGAGGTTGGGTGAGCAAACGCAGACCCTTTAAAGTAATACTGCGTGGTACCCATGCCATGGGTCCCAAATCTCCAGGTTCAAGGGCATCTTCCTACATCGAAAACATGCCTGGGAAACCCAGAAGATGGTACACCGTGTGATCGGGAAAGGTTTCTGAAACGCACCTCATTTCTCCTCTCCTTGTGCTCGGGTTCGCCATTCCAGCCGCTTCACTAACAATCTCCCTACGTGGAGAATCAGCACCGTTGACCTCCTGTTTCGTACAGGTTGCAATTTGTCCTCAGGATGAACGGGAAGAGGGGGAACCAATGAGAGACTAGCTCTAGGTGTTGGGACAGGCACAGGTCACTCTATTTTCCCATCAGGAAGAAGAATGAACCACAGGCTCAGCCTGGCCCCCGGAACCAGAATAGGGCCTGAAGCAATTCTGCGCTTTTGCGCGAGCTCCCAAAAAAGCGAGTTGACAAATGGAGCTCAGGGGCACTGCAATTCACAAACCTGCAGAGTTGTAAATGATAACTCTCGTCCACAAATATATTGAGGGAAGGCAACGAAAAGGATTTGAAAACAAGGCAGAATTGCAGGACACCGGTTTCAGGAGGTAGATTCGACTCGCCTTGAAAGCACATGAAAAGCGGCCAAGTGTTGACAATGATGCCCTTGGCCAAAAAGGGCGTATGCGTTTTTTCCTGAATATATTCAGGAAAAAACGCATACGCCCTTTTTGGCCAACCAAGCAAGCCGGAAAGGCAAATCGGCGCTACAAAGAAGTCTGGCTTGCCAGCGGTCAAAAGGGCCATGCTGAAAAAAGTGTAAAAACCAGAAATGCAGGACAGGCCATGGAGACATGGGAGCCTTGCTACGCTGATGGGCGGGGTGGAAATTGCCAACAGCCACTCTGGAGAAGTGTACGCTGCGTCCTGAAACATGTAATAAACACAGCTTAGAGAGCATAGGGCACTTCCACTCATGGGCGTAGAAATCGAGAAATCTAAAAATCAACAAGACACAGGCACCCCAAAGTTTAGGGCTGCTCTGTTTCCAAGAACCTCCACTTCGGTACACCTTAAATATCCCAGGAAAGAGAAAAATGGATAAAGAAGTTGTGGTACTTATGCACAATGGAATATCACTCAGCCATGAAATCAGTGTCATAAGGCTAGTAGCAGCATGATGAGTGGATTTAGGGACAATGACTCTAAGTGAAGTAAGTCACACAGAAAAGGAAACTTATCCTAAGTTCTCACTTGTAGAGGGAATGTCAAAATCGCTACACCTGAACTGAATTGCAAAACAGAACAGAGTCACACATTTAGAAAACACACTATGGCTGCTTAACGGGAAAGCTGAGGTGGGGCGATGCATAAAACAAGGGTTTGAAATTAGCTCAGATACCGTTCCACAAGCCAAATATGTAATAGACAAGACCTACTCCCTGCTCAGTGAACTGGACTCAACACCCCCTATTCACCGCCCAAGAATATATCTGACTAAGAAGAGTCTTAAAACCTATGTATTGATATCTCTCTGGAAGTGAATCAAGAGGGTGTAAAGCGGCATAAACACAGCAGGGAAAAGCAGCTAAACCCCATTATAAAAATAGACTACTTAAAAAAAAAAACCCCATAAAACAAAGACAGTGAAAGAGAGAGAAATTCTTACAAAATCCATTCAGGGGCTCTGATGCAACCTGGATTGACCATATCTAGACCCACAGCTGGATGAGACATAAGGCTGGACACTCTTGGGGCTGAGAGGATTGGTGAGGTTGGGTGAGCAAACGCAGACCCTTTAAAGTAATACTGCGTGGTACCCATGCCATGGGTCCCAAATCTCCAGGTTCAAGGGCATCTTCCTACATCGAAAACATGCCTGGGAAACCCAGAAGATGGTACACCGTGTGATCGGGAAAGGTTTCTAAAACGCACCTCATTTCTCCTCTCCTTGTGCTCGGGTTCGCCATTCCAGCCGCTTCACTAACAATCTCCCTACGTGGAGAATCAGCACCGTTGACCTCCTGTTTCGTACAGGTTGCAATTTGTCCTCAGGATGAACGGGAAGAGGGGGAACCAATGAGAGACTAGCTCTAGGTGTTGGGACAGGCACAGGTCACTCTATTTTCCCATCAGGAAGAAGAATGAACCACAGGCTCAGCCTGGCCCCCGGAACCAGAATAGGGCCTGAAGCAATCCTGCGCTTTTGCGGCGAGCTCCCAAAAAAGCGAGTTGACAAATGGAGCTCAGGGGCACTGCAATTCACAAACCTGCAAAGTTGTAAATGATAACT
Source organism: Eubalaena glacialis (assembly GCF_028564815.1). Taxonomy (NCBI): domain Eukaryota; kingdom Metazoa; phylum Chordata; class Mammalia; order Artiodactyla; family Balaenidae; genus Eubalaena; species Eubalaena glacialis. The sequence continues at coordinate 80,093,673 of NC_083727.1, read as the reverse complement.
CTTGTCCACAAATATATTGAGGGAAGGCAACGAAGAGGATTTGAAAGCAAGGCAGAATTGCAGGAAACCAGTTTCAGGAGGTAGATTCGACTCGCCTTGAAAGCACATGAAAAGCGGCAAAGCTTTGACAATGATGCCCTTGGCCAAAAAGGGCGTATGCGTTTTTTCCTGAATATATTCAGGAAAAAACGCATACGCCCTTTTTGGCCAACCAAGCAAGCCAGAAAGGCAAATCGGCGCTACAAAGAAGTCTCGCTTGCCAGAGGTCAAAAGGGCCATGCTGAAAAAAGTGTAAAAACCGGAAATGCAGGACAGGCCATGGAGACATGGGAGCCTTGCTACGCTGATGGGCGGGATGGAAATTGCCAACAGCCACTCTGGAGAAGTGTACGCTGCGTCCTGAAACATGTAATAAACACAGCTTAGAGAGCATAGGGCACTTCCACTCATGGGCGTAGAAATCGGGAAATCTAAAAATCAACAAGACACAGGCACCCCAAAGTTTAGGGCTGCACTGTTTCCAAGAACCTCCACTTCGGTACACCTTAAATATCCCAGGAAAGAGAAAAATGGATAAAGAAGTTTTGGTACTTATGCACAATGGAATATCACTCAGCCATAAATCAGTGTCATAAGGCTAGTAGCAGCATGATGAGTGGATTTAGGGACGATGACTCTAAGTGAAGTAAGTCACACAGAAAAGGACACTTATCCTAAGATATCACTTATAGAGGGAATGTCAAAATCGCTACACCTGAACTGAATTCCAAAACACAACAGAGTCACACATTTAGAAAACACACTATGGCTGCTTAACGGGAAAGGTGAGGTTGGGCGATGCATAAAAAAAGGGTTTGAAATTAGCTCAAATACCGTTCCACAAGCCAAATATGTAATAGACAAGACCTACTCCCTGCTCAGTGAACTGGACTCAACACCCCCTATTCACCGCCCAAGAATATATCTGACTAGGAAGAGTCTTAAAACCTATGTATTGATATCTCTCTGGAAGTGAATCAAGAGGGTGTAAAGCGGCATAAACACAGCAGGGAAAAGCAGCTAAATCCCGTTATAAAAATAAGCTAGTTAAAAAAAAAAACCCCATAAAACAAAGACAGTGAAAGAGCGAGAAATTCTTACAAAATCCGTTCAGGGGCTCTGATGCAACCTGGATTGACCATATCTAGACCCACAGCTGGATGAGACATAAGGCTGGACACTCTTGGGGCTGAGAGGATTGGTGAGGTTGGGTGAGCAAACGCAGACCCTTTAAAGTAATACTGCGTGGTACCCATGCCATGGGTCCCAAATCTCCAGGTTAAAGGGCATCTTCCTACATCGAAAACATGCCTGGGAAACCCAGAAGATGGTACACCGTGTGATCGGGAAAGGTTTCTAAAACGCACCTCATTTCTCCTCTCCTTGTGCTCGGGTTCGCCATTCCAGCCGCTTCACTAAAAATCTCCCTACCTGGAGAATCAGCACCGTTGACCTCCTGTTTCGTACAGGTCGCAATTTGTCCCGAGGATGAACGGGAAGAGGGGGAACCAATGAGAGACTAGCTCTAGGTGTTGGGACAGGCACAGGTCACTCTATTTTCCCATCAGGAAGAAGAATGAATCACAGGCTCAGCCTGCCCCCCGGAACCAGAATAGGGCCTGAAGCAATCCTGCGCTTTTGCGGCCAGCTCCCAAAAAAGCGAGTTGACAAATGGAGCTCAGGGGCACTGCAATTCACAAACCTGCAGAGTTGTAAATGATAACTCTCGTCCACAAATATATTGAGGGAAGGCAACGAAGAGGATTTGAAAGCAAGGCAGAATTGCAGGAAACCGGTTTCAGGAGGTAGATTCGACTCGCCTTGAAAGCACATGAAAAGCGGCAAAGCGTTGACAATGATGCCCTTGGCCAAAAAGGGCGTATGCGTTTTTTCCTGAAAATATTCAGGAAAAAACGCATACGCCCTTTTTGGCCAACCAAGCAAGCCGGAAAGGCAAATCGGCGCTACAAAGAAGTCTCGCTTGCCAGAGGTCAAAAGGGCCATGCTGAAAAAAGTGTAAAAACCGGAAATGCAGGACAGGCCATGGAGACATGGGAGCCTTGCTACGCTGATGGGCGGGGTGGAAATTGCCAACAGCCACTCTGGAGAAGTGTACGCTGCGTCCTGAAACATGTAATAAACACAGCTTAGAGAGCATAGGGCACTTCCACTCATGGGCGTAGAAATCGGGAAACCTAAAAATCAACAAGACACAGGCACCCCAAAGTTTAGGGCTGCTCTGTTTCCAAGAACCTCCACTTCGGTACACCTTAAATATCCCAGGAAAGAGAAAAATGGATAAAGAAGTTGTGGTACTTATGCACAATGGAATATCACTCAGCCATGAAATCAGTGTCATAAGGCTAGTAGCAGCATGATGAGTGGATTTAGGGACAATGACTCTAAGTGAAGTAAGTCACACAGAAAAGGAAACTTATCCTAAGTTATCACTTGTAGAGGGAATGTCAAAATCGCTACACCTGAACTGAATTCCAAAACAGAACAGAGTCACACATTTAGAAAACACACTATGGCTGCTTAACGGGAAAGCTGAGGTGGGGCGATGCATAAAACAAGGGTTTGAAATTAGCTCAGATACCGTTCCACAAGCCAAATATGTAATAGACAAGACCTACTCCCTGCTCAGTGAACTGGACTCAACACCCCCTATTCACCACCCAAGAATATATCTGACTAGGAAGAGTCTTAAAACCTATGTATTGATATCTTTCTGGAAGTGAATCAAGAGGGTGTAAAGCGGCATAAACACAGCAAGGAAAAGAAGCTAAACCCCCTTATAAAAATTGACTACTTAAAAAAAAAACCCATAAAACAAAGACACTGAAAGAGAGAGAAATTCTTACAAAATCCGGTCAGGGTCTCTGATGCAACCTGGATTGACCATATCTAGAACCACAGCTAGATGAGACATAAGGCTGGACACTCTTGGGGCTGAGAGGATTAGTGAGGTTGGGTGAGCAAACGCAGATACTTTAAAGTAATACCGCGGGGTACCCACCCCATGGGTCTCAAATCTCCAGGTACAAGGGCATTTTCCTACATCAAAACATGCATGGGAAACCCAGAGGATGGTATGCCGTGAGATCGGGAAAGGTTTCTAAAACGCACCTCATTTTTCCTCTCCTTGTGCTCGGGTTCGCCATTCCAGCCGCTTGACTAACCATCTCCCTACTTGGAGAATCAGCACCTTTTACCTCCTGTTTCGTACAGGTTGCAATTTGTCCTGAGGATGAACGGGAAGACGGGGAACCAACGAGAGACTAGCCCTAGGTGTTGGGACAGGCACAGGTCACTCCATTTTCCCATCAGGAAGAAGAATGAACCACAGGCTCAGCCTGCCCCCCAGAACCAAAATAGGGCCTGAAGCAATCCTGCGCTTTTGCGGCCAGCTCCCAAAAAAGCGAGTAGACAAATGGAGCTCAGGGGCACTGCAATTCACAAACGTGCAGAGTTATAAATGATAACTCTCGTCCACAAATATATTGAGGGAAGGCAACGAAGAGGAATTTAAAGCAAGGCAGATTTGCAGGAAACAGATTTCAGGAGGTAGATTCGACTCGCCTTTAAAGCGCATGAAAAGCGGCAAAACGTTGACAATGATGCCCTTGGCCAAAAAGGGCGTATGCGTTTTTTCCTGAATATATTCAGGAAAAAACGCATACGCCCTTTTTGGCCAACCAAGCAAGCCGGAAGGGCAAATCAGCGCTACAAAGAAGTCTCGCTTGCCCTCGGTCATAAGGGCCATGCTGAAAAAAGTGTAAAAACCAGAAAAGCAGGACAGGCCATGGAGACATGGGAGCCTTGCTATGCTGATGGGCCGGATGTAAATTGCCAACAGGCACTCTGGAGAAGTGTACGGTGTGTCCTGAAGCAAGTAACAAACACAGCTTAGAGAGCATAGGGCACTTCCACTCATGGGCGTATAAATTGGGAAAACTAAAAATCAAAAAGACACAGGCACCCCAAACTTTACGGCTGCTCTGTTTCCAAGAACGGCCACTTCGGTACACCTTCAATATCCCAGGAAAGAGAAAAATGGATAAAGAAATGGTGGTACTTGGCACAATAGAATATCACTCAGCCATGAAATCAGTGTCATAAGGGTAGTTAGCAGCATGATGAATGGATTTAGCGACGATGATTCTAAGTGAAATAAGTCACACAGAAAAAGACACTTATCCTAAGATATCGCTTATAAAGGGAATGTCAAAATCGCTACACTTGAATTGACTTACAAAACAGAACAGAGTCACACCTTTAGAAGACACACTATGGCTGCTTAACGGGAAAGGTGAAGTTGGTTGATGCATAAAACAAGGGTTTGAAATTAGCTCAGAGACCGTTCTATAACCCAAATATGTAATAGAGAAGGCCTACTCCCTGCTCAGTGAACTGGACTCAACACCCCCTAGTCACCGCACAAGAATATATCTGACTAGTAAGAATCTGAAAACCTATGTATCGATATCTCTCTGCAAGTGAATCAAGAGGGTGTAAAGCGGCATAAACACAGCAGGGAAAAGCAGTCAAGCCCCATTCTAAACACAAATTACTTTAAAAAACCCACAAAACAAAGACAGTGAAAGAGAGAGAAATTCTTACAAAATCCGTTCAGGGTCTCTGATGCAACCTGGATTGACCGTATCTAGACCCACAGCTAGATGAGACATAAGGCTGGACAGTCTTGGGGCTGAGAGGATTAGTGAGGTTGGGTGAGCAAACGCAGATACTTTAAAGTAATACCGCGGGGTACCCACCCCATGGGTCTCAAATCTCCAGGTACAAGGACATCTTCCTACATCAAAACATGCATGGGAAACCCAGAAGATGGTATGCTGTGAGATCGGGAAAAGTTTCTAAAAGGCACCTCATTTCTCCTCTCCTTGTGCTCGGGTTCGCCATTCCAGCCGCTTGACTAACCATCTCCCTACTTGGAGAATCAGCACCTTTAACCTCCTGTTTCGTACAGGTTGCAATTTGTCCTGAGGATGAACGGGAAGACGGGGAACCAACGAGAGACTAGCCCTAGGTGTTGGGACAGGCACAGGTCACTCCATTTTCCCATCAGGAAGAAGAATGAACCACAGGCTCAGCCTGCCCCCCAGAACCAAAATAGGGCCTGAAGCAATCCTGCGCTTTTGCGGCCAGCTCCCAAAAAAGCGAGTAGACAAATGGAGCTCAGGGGCACTGCAATTCACAAACGTGCAGAGTTATAAATGATAACTCTCGTCCATAAATATATTGAGGGAAGGCAACGAAGAGGATTTGAAAGCAAGACAGATTTGCAGGAAACAGATTTCAGGAGGTACATTCGAATCGCCTTTAAAGCACATGAAAAGCGGCAAAACGTTGACAATGATGCCCTTGGCCAAAAAGGGCGTATGCGTTTTTTCCTGAATATATTCAGGAAAAAACGCATACGCCCTTTTTGGCCAACCAAGCAAGCCGGAAGGGCAAATCAGCGCTACAAAGAAGTCTCGCTTGCCCTCGGTCAAAAGGGCCATGCTGAAAAAAGTGTAAAAACCAGAAAAGCAGGACAGGCCATGGAGACATGGGAGCCTTGCTACGCTGATGGGCGGGATGTAAATTGCCAACAGGCACTCTGGAGAAGTGTACGGTGTGTCCTGAAACAAGTAATAAACACAGCTGAGAGAGCATAGGGCACTTCCACTCATGGGCGTATAAATTGGGAAAACTAAAAATCAACAAGACACAGGCACCCCAAACTTGACGGCTGCTCTGTTTCCAAGAACCTCCACTTCGGTACACCTTCAATATCCCAGGAAAGAGAAAAATGGATAAAGACATGGTGGTACTTGGCACAATGGAATATCACTCAGCCATGAAATCAGTGTCATAAGGCTAGTTAGCAGCATGATGAGTGGATTTAGCGACGATGATTCTAAGTGAAATAAGTCACACAGAAAAAGACACTTATCCTAAGATATCGCTTATAGAGGGAATGTCAAAATCGCTACACTTGAATTGAATTACAAAACAGAACAGAGTCACACCTTTAGAAGACACACTATGGCTGCTTAACGGGAAAGATGAGGTGGGTTGATGCATAAAACAAGGGTTTGAAATTAGCTCAGAGACCGTTCCATAAGCCAAATATGTAATAGACAAGGCCTACTCCCTGCTCAGTGAACTGGACTCAACACCCCCTAGTCACCGCACAAGAATATATCTGACTAGTAAGAATCTGAAAACCTATGTATCGATATCTCTCTGCAAGTGAATCAAGAGGGTGTAAAGTGGCATAAACACAGCAGGGAAAAGCAGTCAAGCCCCATTCTAAACACTAATTACTTTAAAAAACCCACAAAACAAAGACAGTGAAAGAGAGAGAAATTCTTACAAAATCCGTTCAGGGTCTCTGATGCAACCTGGATTGACCGTATCTAGACCCACAGCTAGATGAGACATAAGGCTGGACACTCTTGGGGCTGAGAGGATTAGTGAGGTTGGGTGAGCAAACACAGATACTTTAAAGTAATACAGCAGGGTACCCACCCCATGGGTCTCAAATCTCCAGGTACAAGGGCATCTTCCTACATCAAAACATGCATGGGAAACCCAGAGGATGGTATGCCGTGAGATCGGGAAAGGTTTCTAAAACGCACCTCATTTCTCCTCTCCTTGTGCTCGGGTTCGCCATTCCAGCCGCTTGACTAACCATCTCCCTACTTGGAGAATCAGCACCTTTTACCTCCTGTTTCGTACAGGTTGCAATTTGTCCTGAGGATGAACGGGAAGACGGGGAACCAACGAGAGACTAGCCCTAGGTGTTGGGACAGGCACAGGTAACTCCATTTTCCCATCAGGAAGAAGAATGAACCACAGGCTCAGCCTGCCCCCCAGAACCAAAATAGGGCCTGAAGCAATCCTGCGCTTTTGCGGCCAGCTCCCAAAAAAGCGAGTAGACAAATGGAGCTCAGGGGCACTGCAATTCACAAACGTGCAGAGTTATAAATGATAACTCTCGTCCATAAATATATTGAGGGAAGGCAACGAAGAGGATTTGAAAGCAAGGCAGATTTGCAGGAAACAGATTTCAGGAGGTACATTGGACTCGCCTTTAAAGCACATGAAAAGCGGCAAAACGTTGACAATGATGCCCTTGGCCAAAAAGGGCGTATGCGTTTTTTCCTGAATATATTCAGGAAAAAACGCATACGCCCTTTTTGGCCAACCAAGCAAGCCGGAAGGGCAAATCAGCGCTACAAAGAAGTCTCGCTTGCCCTCGGTCAAAAGGGCCATGCTGAAAAAAGTGTAAAAACCAGAAAAGCAGGACAGGCCATGGAGACATGGGAGCCTTGCTACGCTGATGGGCGGGATGGAAATTGCCAACAGGCACTCTGGAGAAGTGTACGGTGTGTCCTGAAGCAAGTAACAAACACAGCTTAGAGAGCATAGGGCACTTCCACTCATGGGCGTATAAATTGGGAAAACTAAAAATCAACAAGACACAGGCACCCCAAACTTTACGGCTGCTCTGTTTCCAAGAACCGCCACTTCGGTACACCTTCAATATCCCAGGAAAGAGAAAAATAGATAAAGAAATGGTGGTATTTGGCACAACGGAATATCACTCAGCCATGAAATCAGTGTCATAAGGCTAGTTAGCAGCATGATGAGTGGATTTAGGTACGATGATTCTAAGTGAAATAAGTCACACAGAAAAAGACCCTTATCCTAAGATATTGCTTATAGAGGGAATGTCAAAATCGCTACACTTGAACTGAATTACAAAACAGAACAGAGTCACACCTTTAGAAGACACACTATGGCTGCTTAACGGGAAAGGTGAGGTGGGGTGATGCATAAAACAAGGGTTTGAAATTAGCTCAGAGACCGTTCCATAAGCCAAATATGTAATAGACAAGGCCTACTCCCTGCTCAGTGAACTGGACTCAACACCCCCTAGTCACCGCACAAGAATATATCTGACTAGTAAGAATCTGAAAACCTATGTATCGATATCTCTCTGCAAGTGAATCAAGAGGGTGTAAAGCGGCATAAACACAGCAGGGAAAAGCAGCCAAGACCCATTCTAAACAGAAATTACTTTTAGAAACCCACAAATCAAAGATAGTGAAAGAGAGAGAAATTCTTACAAAATCCGTTCAGGGTCTCTGATGCAACCTGGATTGACCGTATCTAGAACCACAGCTAGATGAGACATAAGGCTGGACACTCTTGGGGCTGAGAGGATTAGTGAGGTTGGGTGAGCAAACACAGATACTTTAAAGTAATACAGCAGGGTACCCACCCCATGGGTCTCAAATCTCCAGGTACAAGGGCATCTTCCTACATCAAAACATGCATGGGAAACCCAGAGGATGGTATGCCGTGAGATCGGGAAAGGTTTCTAAAACGCACCTCATTTCTCCTCTCCTTGTGCTCGGGTTCGCCATTCCAGCCGCTTGACTAACCATCTCCCTACTTGGAGAATCAGCACCTTTTACCTCCTGTTTCGTACAGGTTGCAATTTGTCCTGAGGATGAACGGGAAGACGGGGAACCAACGAGAGACTAGCCCTAGGTGTTGGGACAGGCACAGGTCACTCCATTTTCCCATCAGGAAGAAGAATGAACCACAGGCTCAGCCTGCCCCCCAGAACCAAAATAGGGCCTGAAGCAATCCTGCGCTTTTGCGGCCAGCTCCCAAAAAAGCGAGTAGACAAATGGAGCTCAGGGGCACTGCAATTCACAAACGTGCAGAGTTATAAATGATAACTCTCGTCCATAAATATATTGAGGGAAGGCAACGAAGAGGATTTGAAAGCAAGACAGATTTGCAGGAAACAGATTTCAGGAGGTACATTCGAATCGCCTTTAAAGCACATGAAAAGCGGCAAAACGTTGACAATGATGCCCTTGGCCAAAAAGGGCGTATGCGTTTTTTCCTGAATATATTCAGGAAAAAACGCATACGCCCTTTTTGGCCAACCAAGCAAGCCGGAAGGGCAAATCAGCGCTACAAAGAAGTCTCGCTTGCCCGCGGTCAAAAGGGCCATGCTGAAAAAAGTGTAAAGACCCGAAAAGCAGGACAGGCCATGGAGACATGGGAGCCTTGCTACGCTGATGGGCGGGATGGAAATTGCCAACAGGCACTCTGGAGAAGTGTACGGTGTGTCCTGAAGCAAGTAACAAACACAGCTTAGAGAGCATAGGGCACTTCCACTCATGGGCGTATAAATTGGGAAAAGTAAAAATCAACAAGACACAGGCACCCCAAACTTTACGGCTGCTCTGTTTCCAAGAACCGCCACTTCGGTACACCTTCAATATCCCAGGAAAGAGAAAAATAGATAAAGAAATGGTGGTATTTGGCACAACGGAATATCACTCAGCCATGAAATCAGTGTCGTAAGGCTAGTTAGCAGCATGATGAGTGGATTTAGCGACGATGATTCTAAGTGAAATAAGTCACACAGAAAAAGACCCTTTTCCTAAGATATTGCTTATAGAGGGAATGTCAAAATCGCTACACTTGAACTGAATTACAAAACAGAACAGAGTCACACCTTTAGAAGACACACTATGGCTGCTTAACGGAAATGGTGAGGTGGGGTGATGCATAAAACAAGGGTTTGAAATTAGCTCAGAGACCGTTCCATAAGCCAAATATGTAATAGACAAGGCCTACTCCCTGCTCAGTGAACTGGACTCAACAACCCCCTAGTCACCGCACAAGAATATATCTGACTAGTAAGAATCTGAAAACCTATGTATCGATATCTCTCTGCAAGTGAATCAAGAGGGTGTAAAGCGGCATAAACACAGCAGAGAAAAGCAGCCAAGCCCCATTCTAAACAGAAATTACTTTAAAAAACCCACAAATCAAAGATAGTGAAAGAGAGAGAAATTCTTACAAAATCCGTTCAGGGTCTCTGATGCAACCTGGATTGACTGTATCTAGACCCACAGCTAGATGAGACATAAGGCTGGACACTCTTGGGGCTGAGAGGATTAGTGAGGTTGGGTGAGCAAACAGGGATAATTTAAAATAATACAGCAGGGTACCCACCCCATGGGTCTCAAATCTCCAGGTACAAGGGCATCTTCCTACATCAAAACATGCATGGGAAACCCAGAGGATGGTATGCCGTGAGATCGGGAAAGGTTTCTAAAACGCACCTCATTTCTCCTCTCCTTGTGCTCGGGTTCGCCATTCCAGCCGTTTGACTAACCATCTCCCTACTTGGTGAATCACCACCTTTTACCTCCTGCTTCGTACAGGTTGCAATTTGTTCTGAGGATGAACGGGAAGACGGGGAACCAACGAGAGACTAGCCCTAGGTGTTGGGACAGGCACAGGTAACTCCATTTTCCCATCAGGAAGAAGAATGAACCACAGGCTCAGCCTGCCCCCCAGAACCAAAATAGGGCCTGAAGCAATCCTGCGCTTTTGCGGCCAGCTCCCAAAAAAGCGAGTAGACAAATGGAGCTCAGGGGCACTGCAATTCACAAACGTGCAGAGTTATAAATGATAACTCTCATCCATAAATATATTGAGGGAAGGCAACGAAGAGGATTTGAAAGCAAGGCAGATTTGCAGGAAACAGATTTCAGGAGGTACATTGGACTCGCCTTTAAAGCACATGAAAAGCGGCAAAACGTTGACAATGATGCCCTTGGCCAAAAAGGGCGTATGCGTTTTTTCCTGAATATATTCAGGAAAAAACGCATACGCCCTTTTTGGCCAACCAAGCAAGCCGGAAGGGCAAATCAGCGCTACAAAGAAGTCTCGCTTGCCCTCGGTCAAAAGGGCCATGCTGAAAAAAGTGTAAAGACCAGAAAAGCAGGACAGGCCATGGAGACATGGGAGCCTTGCTACGCTGATGGGCGGGATGGAAATTGCCAACAGGCACTCTGGAGAAGTGTACGGTGTGTCCTGAAGCAAGTAACAAACACAGCTTAGAGAGCATAGGGCACTTCCACTCATGGGCGTATAAATTGGGAAAAGTAAAAATCAACAAGACACAGGCACCCCAAACTTTACGGCTGCTCTGTTTCCAAGAACCTCCACTTCGGTACACCTTCAATATCCCAGGAAAGAGAAAAATAGATAAAGAAATGGTGGTATTTGGCACAACGGAATATCACTCAGCCATGAAATCAGTGTCATAAGGCTAGTTAGCAGCATGATGAGTGGATTTAGGTACGATGATTCTAAGTGAAATAAGTCACACAGAAAAAGACCCTTATCCTAAGATATTGCTTATAGAGGGAATGTCAAAATCGCTACACTTGAACTGAATTACAAAACAGAACAGAGTCACACCTTTAGAAGACACACTATGGCTGCTTAACGGGAAAGGTGAGGTGGGGTGATGCATAAAACAAGGGTTTGAAATTAGCTCAGAGACCGTTCCATAAGCCAAATATGTAATAGACAAGGCCTACTCCCTGCTCAGTGAACTGGACTCAACACCCCCTAGTCACCGCACAAGAATATATCTGACTAGTAAGAATCTGAAAACCTATGTATCGATATCTCTCTGCAAGTGAATCAAGAGGGTGTAAAGCGGCATAAACACAGCAGGGAAAAGCAGCCAAGCCCCATTCTAAACACAAATTACTTTAAAAAACCCACAAAACAAAGACAGTGAAAGAGAGACAAATTCTTACAAAATCCGTTCAGGGTCTCTAATGCAAACTGGATTGACCATATCTAGACCCACAGCTGGATGATACATAAGGCTGGACACTCTTGGGGCTGAGAGGATTAGTGAGGTTGGGTGAGCAAACACAGATACTTTAAAGTAATACAGCAGGGTACCCACCCCATGGGTCTCAAATCTCCAGGTACAAGGGCATCTTCCTACATCAAAACATGCATGGGAAACCCAGAGGATGGTATGCCGTGAGATCGGGAAAGGTTTCTAAAACGCACCTCATTTCTCCTCTCCTTGTGCTCAGGTTCGCCATTCCAGCCGTTTGACTAACCATCTCCCTACTTGGAGAATCAGCACCTTTTACCTCCTGTTTCGTACAGGTTGCAATTTGTCCTGAGGATGAACGGGAAGATGGGGAACCAACGAGAGACTAGCCCTAGGTGTTGGGACAGGCAAAGGTCACTCCATTTTCCCATCAGGAAGAAGAATGAACCACAGGCTCAGCCTGCCCCCCAGAACCAAAATAGGGCCTGAAGCAATCCTGCGCTTTTGCGGCCAGCTCCCAAAAAAGCGAGTAGACAAATGGAGCTCAGGGGCACTGCAATTCACAAACGTGCAGAGTTATAAATGATAACTCTCGTCCATAAATATATTGAGGGAAGGCAACGAAGAGGATTTGAAAGCAAGGCAGATTTGCAGGAAACAGATTTCAGGAGGTACATTCGACTCGCCTTTAAAGCACATGAAAAGCGGCAAAACGTTGACAATGATGCCCTTGGCCAAAAAGGGCGTATGCGTTTTTTCCTGAATATATTCAGGAAAAAACGCATACGCCCTTTTTGGCCAACCAAGCAAGCCGGAAGGGCAAATCAGCGCTACAAAGAAGTCTCGCTTGCCCTCGGTCAAAAGGGCCATGCTGAAAAAAGTGTAAAGACCAGAAAAGCAGGACAGGCCATGGAGACATGGGAGCCTTGCTACGCTGATGGGCGGGATGGAAATTGCCAACAGGCACTCTGGAGAAGTGTACGGTGTGTCCTGAAGCAAGTAACAAACACAGCTTAGAGAGCATAGGGCACTTCCACTCATGGGCGTATAAATTGGGAAAAGTAAAAATCAACAAGACACAGGCACCCCAAACTTTACGGCTGCTCTGTTTCCAAGAACCTCCACTTCGGTACACCTTCAATATCCCAGGAAAGAGAAAAATAGATAAAGAAATGGTGGTATTTGGCACAACGGAATATCACTCAGCCATGAAATCAGTGTCATAAGGCTAGTTAGCAGCATGATGAGTGGATTTAGGTACGATGATTCTAAGTGAAATAAGTCACACAGAAAAAGACCCTTATCCTAAGATATTGCTTATAGAGGGAATGTCAAAATCGCTACACTTGAACTGAATTACAAAACAGAACAGAGTCACACCTTTAGAAGACACACTATGGCTGCTTAACGGGAAAGGTGAGGTGGGGTGATGCATAAAACAAGGGTTTGAAATTAGCTCAGAGACCGTTCCATAAGCCAAATATGTAATAGACAAGGCCTACTCCCTGCTCAGTGAACTGGACTCAACACCCCCTAGTCACCGCACAAGAATATATCTGACTAGTAAGAATCTGAAAACCTATGTATCGATATCTCTCTGCAAGTGAATCAAGAGGGTGTAAAGCGGCATAAACACAGCAGGGAAAAGCAGCCAAGCCCCATTCTAAACACAAATTACTTTAAAAAACCCACAAAACAAAGACAGTGAAAGAGAGACAAATTCTTACAAAATCCGTTCAGGGTCTCTAATGCAAACTGGATTGACCATATCTAGACCCACAGCTGGATGATACATAAGGCTGGACACTCTTGGGGCTGAGAGGATTAGTGAGGTTGGGTGAGCAAACACAGATACTTTAAAGTAATACAGCAGGGTACCCACCCCATGGGTCTCAAATCTCCAGGTACAAGGGCATCTTCCTACATCAAAACATGCATGGGAAACCCAGAGGATGGTATGCCGTGAGATCGGGAAAGGTTTCTAAAACGCACCTCATTTCTCCTCTCCTTGTGCTCAGGTTCGCCATTCCAGCCGTTTGACTAACCATCTCCCTACTTGGAGAATCAGCACCTTTTACCTCCTGTTTCGTACAGGTTGCAATTTGTCCTGAGGATGAACGGGAAGATGGGGAACCAACGAGAGACTAGCCCTAGGTGTTGGGACAGGCAAAGGTCACTCCATTTTCCCATCAGGAAGAAGAATGAACCACAGGCTCAGCCTGCCCCCCAGAACCAAAATAGGGCCTGAAGCAATCCTGCGCTTTTGCGGCCAGCTCCCAAAAAAGCGAGTAGACAAATGGAGCTCAGGGGCACTGCAATTCACAAACGTGCAGAGTTATAAATGATAACTCTCGTCCATAAATATATTGAGGGAAGGCAACGAAGAGGATTTGAAAGCAAGGCAGATTTGCAGGAAACAGATTTCAGGAGGTACATTCGACTCGCCTTTAAAGCACATGAAAAGCGGCAAAACGTTGACAATGATGCCCTTGGCCAAAAAGGGCGTATGCGTTTTTTCCTGAATATATTCAGGAAAAAACGCATACGCCCTTTTTGGCCAACCAAGCAAGCCGGAAGGGCAAATCAGCGCTACAAAGAAGTCTCGCTTGCCCTCGGTCAAAAGGGCCATGCTGAAAAAAGTGTAAAAACCAGAAAAGCAGGACAGGCCATGGAGACATGGGAGCCTTGCTACGCTGATGGGCGGGATGGAAATTGCCAACAGGCACTCTGGAGAAGTGTACGGTGTGTCCTGAAGCAAGTAATAAACACAGCTCAGAGAGCATAGGGCACTTCCACTCATGGGCGTATAAATTGGGAAAACTAAAAATCAACAAGACACAGGCACCCCAAACTTTACGGCTGCTCTGTTTCCAAGAACCGCCACTTCGGTACACCTTCAGTATCCCAGGAAAGAGAAAAATGGATAAAGAAATGGTGGTACTTGGCACAATGGAATATCACTCAGCCATGAAATCAGTGTCATAAGGCTAGTTAGCAGCATGATGAGTGGATTTAGCGACGATGATTCTAAGTGAAATAAGTCACACAGAAAAAGACACTTATCCTAAGATATCGCTTATAGAGGGAATGTCAAAATCGCTACACTTGAATTGACTTACAAAACAGAACAGAGTCACACCTTTAGAAGACACACTATGGCTGCTTAACGGGAAAGGTGAGGTGGGGTGATGCATAAAACAAGGGTTTGAAATTAGCTCAGAGACCGTTCCATAAGCCAAATATGTAATAGACAAGGCCTACTCCCTGCTCAGTGAACTGGACTCAACACCCCCTAGTCACCGCACAAGAATATATCTGACTAGTAAGAATCTGAAAACCTATGTATCGATATCTCTCTGCAAGTGAATCAAGAGGGTGTAAAGCGGCATAAACACAGCAGGGAAAAGCAGCCAAGCCCCATTCTAAACACAAATTACTTTAAAAAACCCACAAAACAAAGACACTGAAAGAGAGAGAAATTCTTACAAAATCCGGTCAGGGTCTCTGATGCAACCTGGATTGACCATATCTAGACCCACAGCTAGATGAGACATAAGGCTGGACACTCTTGGGGCTGAGAGGATTAGTGAGGTTGGGTGAGCAAACGCAGATACTTTAAAGTAATACCGCGGGGTACCCACCCCATGGGTCTCAAATCTCCAGGTACAAGGGCATTTTCCTACATCAAAACATGCATGGGAAACCCAGAGGATGGTATGCCGTGAGATCGGGAAAGGTTTCTAAAACGCACCTCATTTCTCCTCTCCTTGTGCTCGGGTTCGCCATTCCAGCCGCTTGACTAACCATCTCCCTACTTGGAGAATCAGCACCTTTTACCTCCTGTTTCGTACAGGTTGCAATTTGTCCTGAGGATGAACGGGAAGACGGGGAACCAACGAGAGACTAGCCCTAGGTGTTGGGACAGGCACAGGTCACTCCATTTTCCCATCAGGAAGAAGAATGAACCACAGGCTCAGCCTGCCCCCCAGAACCAAAATAGGGCCTGAAGCAATCCTGCGCTTTTGCGGCCAGCTCCCAAAAAAGCGAGTAGACAAATGGAGCTCAGGGGCACTGCAATTCACAAACGTGCAGAGTTATAAATGATAACTCTCGTCCACAAATATATTGAGGGAAGGCAACGAAGAGGAATTTAAAGCAAGGCAGATTTGCAGGAAACAGATTTCAGGAGGTAGATTCGACTCGCCTTTAAAGCGCATGAAAAGCGGCAAAACGTTGACAATGATGCCCTTGGCCAAAAAGGGCGTATGCGTTTTTTCCTGAATATATTCAGGAAAAAACGCATACGCCCTTTTTGGCCAACCAAGCAAGCCGGAAGGGCAAATCAGCGCTACAAAGAAGTCTCGCTTGCCCTCGGTCAAAAGGGCCATGCTGAAAAAAGTGTAAAAACCAGAAAAGCAGGACAGGCCATGGAGACATGGGAGCCTTGCTACGCTGATGGGCCGGATGTAAATTGCCAACAGGCACTCTGGAGAAGTGTACGGTGTGTCCTGAAGCAAGTAACAAACACAGCTTAGAGAGCATAGGGCACTTCCACTCATGGGCGTATAAATTGGGAAAACTAAAAATCAAAAAGACACAGGCACCCCAAACTTTACGGCTGCTCTGTTTCCAAGAACGGCCACTTCGGTACACCTTCAATATCCCAGGAAAGAGAAAAATGGATAAAGAAATGGTGGTACATGGCACAATAGAATATCACTCAGCCATGAAATCAGTGTCATAAGGGTAGTTAGCAGCATGATGAATGGATTTAGCGACGATAATTCTAAGTGAAATAAGTCACACAGAAAAAGACACTTATCCTAAGATATCGCTTATAAAGGGAATGTCAAAATCGCTACACTTGAATTGACTTACAAAACAGAACAGAGTCACACCTTTAGAAGACACACTATGGCTGCTTAACGGGAAAGGTGAAGTTGGTTGATGCATAAAACAAGGGTTTGAAATTAGCTCAGAGACCGTTCTATAACCCAAATATGTAATAGACAAGGCCTACTCCCTGCTCAGTGAACTGGACTCAACACCCCCTAGTCACCGCACAAGAATATATCTGACTAGTAAGAATCTGAAAACCTATGTATCGATATCTCTCTGCAAGTGAATCAAGAGGGTGTAAAGCGGCATAAACACAGCAGGGAAAAGCAGTCAAGCCCCATTCTAAACACAAATTACTTTAAAAAACCCACAAAACAAAGACAGTGAAAGAGAGAGAAATTCTTACAAAATCCGTTCAGGGTCTCTGATGCAACCTGGATTGACCGTATCTAGACCCACAGCTAGATGAGACATAAGGCTGGACACTCTTGGGGCTGAGAGGATTAGTGAGGTTGGGTGAGCAAACGCAGATACTTTAAAGTAATACCCCGGGGTACCCACCCCATGGGTCTCAAATCTCCAGGTACAAGGACATCTTCCTACATCAAAACATGCATGGGAAACCCAGAAGATGGTATGCTGTGAGATCGGGAAAAGTTTCTAAAAGGCACCTCATTTCTCCTCTCCTTGTGCTCGGGTTCGCCATTCCAGCCGCTTGACTAACCATCTCCCTACTTGGAGAATCAGCACCTTTAACCTCCTGTTTCGTACAGGTTGCAATTTGTCCTGAGGATGAACGGGAAGACGGGGAACCAACGAGAGACTAGCCCTAGGTGTTGGGACAGGCACAGGTCACTCCATTTTCCCATCAGGAAGAAGAATGAACCACAGGCTCAGCCTGCCCCCCAGAACCAAAATAGGGCCTGAAGCAATCCTGCGCTTTTGCGGCCAGCTCCCAAAACAGCGAGTAGACAAATGGAGCTCAGGGGCACTGCAATTCACAAACGTGCAGAGTTATAAATGATAACACTCGTCCACAAATATATTGAGGGAAAACAACCAAGAGGATTTGAAAGCAAGGCAGATTTGCAGGAAACAGATTTCAGGAGGTAGATTCGACTCGCCTTTAAAGCACATGAAAAGCGGCAAAACGTTGACAATGATGCCCTTTTTGGCCAACCAAGCAAGCCGGAAGGGCAAATCAGCGCTACAAAGAAGTCTCGCTTGCCCTCGGTCAAAAGGGCCATGCTGAAAAAAGTGTAAAAACCAGAAAAGCAGGACAGGCCATGGAGACATGGGAGCCTTGCTACGCTGATGGGCGGGATGTAAATTGCCAACAGGCACTCTGGAGAAGTGTACGGTGTGTCCTGAAACAAGTAATAAACACAGCTTAGAGAGCATAGGGCACTTCCACTCATGGGCGTATAAATTGGGAAAACTAAAAATCAACAAGACACAGGCACCCCAAACTTTACGGCTGCTCTGTTTCCAAGAACCGCCACTTCGGTACACCTTCAATATCCCAGGAAAGAGAAAAATGGATAAAGAAATGGTGGTACTTGGCACAATGGAATATCACTCAGCCATGAAATCAGTGTCATAAGGCTAGTTAGCAGCATGATGAGTGGATTTAGCGACGATGATTCTAAGTGAAATAAGTCACACATAAAAAGACACTTATCCTAAGATATCGCTTATAGAGGGAATGTCAAAATCGCTACACTTGAATTGAATTACAAAACAGAACACAGTCACACCTTTAGAAGACACACTATGGCTGCTTAACGGGAAAGGTGAGGTGGGTTGATGCATAAAACAAGGGTTAGAAATTAGCTCAGAGACCGTTCCATAAGCCAAATATGTAATAGAGAAGGCCTACTCCCTGCTCAGTGAACTCGACTCAACACCACCTAGTCACCGCACAAGAATATATCTGACTAGTAAGAATCTGAAAACCTATGTATCGATATCTCTCTGCAAGTGAATCAAGAGGGTGTAAAGCGGCATAAACACAGCAGGGAAAAGCAGTCAAGCCCCATTCTAAACAAAAATTACTTTAAAAAACCCACAAAACAAAGACACTGAAAGAGAGAGAAATTCTTACAAAATCCGGTCAGGGTCTCTGATGCAACCTGGATTGACCATATCTAGACCCACAGCTAGATGAGACATAAGGCTGGACACTCTTGGGGCTGAGAGGATTAGTGAGGTTGGGTGAGCAAACGCAGATACTTTAAAGTAATACCGCGGGGTACCCACCACATAGGTCTCAAATCTCCAGGTACAAGGGCATCTTCCTACATCAAAACATGCATGGGAAACCCAGAGGATGGTATGCCGTGAGATCGGGAAAGGTTTCTAAAACGCACCTCATTTCTCCTCTCCTTGTGCTCGGGTTCGCCATTCCAGCCGCTTGACTAACCATCTCCCTACTTGGAGAATCAGCACCTTTTACCTCCTGTTTCGTACAGGTTGCAATTTGTCCTGAGGATGAACGGGAAGACGGGGAACCAACGAGAGACTAGCCCTAGGTGTTGGGACAGGCACAGGTCACTCCATTTTCCCATCAGGAAGAAGAATGAACCACAGGCTCAGCCTGCCCCCCAGAACCAAAATAGGGCCTGAAGCAATCCTGCGCTTTTGCGGCCAGCTCCCAAAAAAGCGAGTAGACAAATGGAGCTCAGGGGCACTGCAATTCACAAACGTGCAGAGTTATAAATGATAACTCTCGTCCATAAATATATTGAGGGAAGGCAACGAAGAGGATTTGAAAGCAAGACAGATTTGCAGGAAACAGATTTCAGGAGGTACATTCGAATCGCCTTTAAAGCACATGAAAAGCGGCAAAACGTTGACAATGATGCCCTTGGCCAAAAAGGGCGTATGCGTTTTTTCCTGAATATATTCAGGAAAAAACGCATACGCCCTTTTTGGCCAACCAAGCAAGCCGGAAGGGCAAATCAGCGCTACAAAGAAGTCTCGCTTGCCCTCGGTCAAAAGGGCCATGCTGAAAAAAGTGTAAAAACCAGAAAAGCAGGACAGGCCATGGAGACATGGGAGCCTTGCTACGCTGATGGGCGGGATGTAAATTGCCAACAGGCACTCTGGAGAAGTGTACGGTGTGTCCTGAAACAAGTAATAAACACAGCTGAGAGAGCATAGGGCACTTCCACTCATGGGCGTATAAATTGGGAAAACTAAAAATCAACAAGACACAGGCACCCCAAACTTTACGGCTGCTCTGTTTCCAAGAACCGCCACTTCGGTACACCTTCAGTATCCCAGGAAAGAGAAAAATGGATAAAGAAATGGTGGTACTTGGCACAATGGAATATCACTCAGCCATGAAATCAGTGTCATAAGGCTAGTTAGCAGCATGATGAGTGGATTTAGCGACGATGATTCTAAGTGAAATAAGTCACACAGAAAAAGACACTTATCCTAAGATATCGCTTATAGAGGGAATGTCAAAATCGCTACACTTGAATTGACTTACAAAACAGAACAGAGTCACACCTTTAGAAGACACACTATGGCTGCTTAACGGGAAAGGTGAGGTGGGGTGATGCATAAAACAAGGGTTTGAAATTAGCTCAGAGACCGTTCCATAAGCCAAATATGTAATAGACAAGGCCTACTCCCTGCTCAGTGAACTGGACTCAACACCCCCTAGTCACCGCACAAGAATATATCTGACTAGTAAGAATCTGAAAACCTATGTATCGATATCTCTCTGCAAGTGAATCAAGAGGGTGTAAAGCGGCATAAACACAGCAGGGAAAAGCAGCCAAGCCCCATTCTAAACACAAATTACTTTAAAAAACCCACAAAACAAAGACAGTGAAAGAGAGAGAAATTCTTACAAAATCCGTTCAGGGTCTCTGATGCAAACTGGATTGACCATATCTAGACCCACAGCTGGATGAGACATAAGGCTGGACACTCTTGGGGCTGAGAGGATTAGTGAGGTTGGGTGAGCAAACGCAGATACTTTAAAGTAATACCGCGGGGTACCCACCCCATGGGTCTCAAATCTCCAGGTACAAGGGCATTTTCCTACATCAAAACATGCATGGGAAACCCAGAGGATGGTATGCCGTGAGATCGGGAAAGGTTTCTAAAACGCACCTCATTTCTCCTCTCCTTGTGCTCGGGTTCGCCATTCCAGCCGCTTGACTAACCATCTCCCTACTTGGAGAATCAGCACCTTTTACCTCCTGTTTCGTACAGGTTGCAATTTGTCCTGAGGATGAACGGGAAGACGGGGAACCAACGAGAGACTAGCCCTAGGTGTTGGGACAGGCACAGGTCACTCCATTTTCCCATCAGGAAGAAGAATGAACCACAGGCTCAGCCTGCCCCCCAGAACCAAAATAGGGCCTGAAGCAATCCTGCGCTTTTGCGGCCAGCTCCCAAAAAAGCGAGTAGACAAATGGAGCTCAGGGGCACTGCAATTCACAAACGTGCAGAGTTATAAATGATAACTCTCGTCCACAAATATATTGAGGGAAGGCAACGAAGAGGAATTTAAAGCAAGGCAGATTTGCAGGAAACAGATTTCAGGAGGTAGATTCGACTCGCCTTTAAAGCGCATGAAAAGCGGCAAAACGTTGACAATGATGCCCTTGGCCAAAAAGGGCGTATGCGTTTTTTCCTGAATATATTCAGGAAAAAACGCATACGCCCTTTTTGGCCAACCAAGCAAGCCGGAAGGGCAAATCAGCGCTACAAAGAAGTCTCGCTTGCCCTCGGTCAAAAGGGCCATGCTGAAAAAAGTGTAAAAACCAGAAAAGCAGGACAGGCCATGGAGACATGGGAGCCTTGCTACGCTGATGGGCCGGATGTAAATTGCCAACAGGCACTCTGGAGAAGTGTACGGTGTGTCCTGAAGCAAGTAACAAACACAGCTTAGAGAGCATAGGGCACTTCCACTCATGGGCGTATAAATTGGGAAAACTAAAAATCAAAAAGACACAGGCACCCCAAACTTTACGGCTGCTCTGTTTCCAAGAACGGCCACTTCGGTACACCTTCAATATCCCAGGAAAGAGAAAAATGGATAAAGAAATGGTGGTACTTGGCACAATAGAATATCACTCAGCCATGAAATCAGTGTCATAAGGGTAGTTAGCAGCATGATGAATGATTTTAGCGACGATAATTCTAAGTGAAATAAGTCACACAGAAAAAGACACTTATCCTAAGATATCGCTTATAAAGGGAATGTCAAAATCGCTACACTTGAATTGACTTACAAAACAGAACAGAGTCACACCTTTAGAAGACACACTATGGCTGCTTAACGGGAAAGGTGAAGTTGGTTGATGCATAAAACAAGGGTTTGAAATTAGCTCAGAGACCGTTCTATAACCCAAATATGTAATAGACAAGGCCTACTCCCTGCTCAGTGAACTGGACTCAACACCCCCTAGTCACCGCACAAGAATATATCTGACTAGTAAGAATCTGAAAACCTATGTATCGATATCTCTCTGCAAGTGAATCAAGAGGGTGTAAAGCGGCATAAACACAGCAGGGAAAAGCAGTCAAGCCCCATTCTAAACACAAATTACTTTAAAAAAACCCACAAAACAAAGACAGTGAAAGAGAGAGAAATTCTTACAAAATCCGTTCAGGGTCTCTGATGCAACCTGGATTGACCGTATCTAGACCCACAGCTAGATGAGACATAAGGCTGGACACTCTTGGGGCTGAGAGGATTAGTGAGGTTGGGTGAGCAAACGCAGATACTTTAAAGTAATACCCCGGGGTACCCACCCCATGGGTCTCAAATCTCCAGGTACAAGGACATCTTCCTACATCAAAACATGCATGGGAAACCCAGAAGATGGTATGCTGTGAGATCGGGAAAAGTTTCTAAAAGGCACCTCATTTCTCCTCTCCTTGTGCTCGGGTTCGCCATTCCAGCCGCTTGACTAACCATCTCCCTACTTGGAGAATCAGCACCTTTAACCTCCTGTTTCGTACAGGTTGCAATTTGTCCTGAGGATGAACGGGAAGACGGGGAACCAACGAGAGACTAGCCCTAGGTGTTGGGACAGGCACAGGTCACTCCATTTTCCCATCAGGAAGAAGAATGAACCACAGGCTCAGCCTGCCCCCCAGAACCAAAATAGGGCCTGAAGCAATCCTGCGCTTTTGCGGCCAGCTCCCAAAACAGCGAGTAGACAAATGGAGCTCAGGGGCACTGCAATTCACAAACGTGCAGAGTTATAAATGATAACACTCGTCCACAAATATATTGAGGGAAAACAACCAAGAGGATTTGAAAGCAAGGCAGATTTGCAGGAAACAGATTTCAGGAGGTAGATTCGACTCGCCTTTAAAGCACATGAAAAGCGGCAAAACGTTGACAATGATGCCCTTTTTGGCCAACCAAGCAAGCCGGAAGGGCAAATCAGCGCTACAAAGAAGTCTCGCTTGCCCTCGGTCAAAAGGGCCATGCTGAAAAAAGTGTAAAAACCAGAAAAGCAGGACAGGCCATGGAGACATGGGAGCCTTGCTACGCTGATGGGCGGGATGTAAATTGCCAACAGGCACTCTGGAGAAGTGTACGGTGTGTCCTGAAACAAGTAATAAACACAGCTGAGAGAGCATAGGGCACTTCCACTCATGGGCGTATAAATTGGGAAAACTAAAAATCAACAAGACACAGGCACCCCAAACTTTACGGCTGCTCTGTTTCCAAGAACCGCCACTTCGGTACACCTTCAATATCCCAGGAAAGAGAAAAATGGATAAAGAAATGGTGGTACTTGGCACAATGGAATATCACTCAGCCATGAAATCAGTGTCATAAGGCTAGTTAGCAGCATGATGAGTGGATTTAGCGACGATGATTCTAAGTGAAATAAGTCACACAGAAAAAGACACTTATCCTAAGATATCGCTTATAGAGGGAATGTCAAAATCGCTACACTTGAATTGAATTACAAAACAGAACACAGTCACACCTTTAGAAGACACACTATGGCTGCTTAACGGGAAAGGTGAGGTGGGTTGATGCATAAAACAAGGGTTAGAAATTAGCTCAGAGACCGTTCCATAAGCCAAATATGTAATAGAGAAGGCCTACTCCCTGCTCAGTGAACTCGACTCAACACCACCTAGTCACCGCACAAGAATATATCTGACTAGTAAGAATCTGAAAACCTATGTATCGATATCTCTCTGCAAGTGAATCAAGAGGGTGTAAAGCGGCATAAACACAGCAGGGAAAAGCAGTCAAGCCCCATTCTAAACACAAATTACTTTAAAAAACCCACAAAACAAAGACAGTGAAAGAGAGACAAATTCTTACAAAATCCGTTCAGGGTCTCTGATGCAACCTGGATTGACCGTATCTAGACCCACAGCTAGATGAGACATAAGGCTGGACACTCTTGGGGCTGAGAGGATTAGTGAGGTTGGGTGAGCAAACGCAGATACTTTAAAGTAATACCGCGGGGTACCCACCACATAGGTCTCAAATCTCCAGGTACAAGGGCATCTTCCTACATCAAAACATGCATGGGAAACCCAGAGGATGGTATGCCGTGAGATCGGGAAAGGTTTCTAAAACGCACCTCATTTCTCCTCTCCTTGTGCTCGGGTTCGCCATTCCAGCCGCTTGACTAACCATCTCCCTACTTGGAGAATCAGCACCTTTTACCTCCTGTTTCGTACAGGTTGCAATTTGTCCTGAGGATGAACGGGAAGACGGGGAACCAACGAGAGACTAGCCCTAGGTGTTGGGACAGGCACAGGTCACTCCATTTTCCCATCAGGAAGAAGAATGAACCACAGGCTCAGCCTGCCCCCCAGAACCAAAATAGGGCCTGAAGCAATCCTGCGCTTTTGCGGCCAGCTCCCAAAAAAGCGAGTAGACAAATGGAGCTCAGGGGCACTGCAATTCACAAACGTGCAGAGTTATAAATGATAACTCTCGTCCATAAATATATTGAGGGAAGGCAACGAAGAGGATTTGAAAGCAAGACAGATTTGCAGGAAACAGATTTCAGGAGGTACATTCGAATCGCCTTTAAAGCACATGAAAAGCGGCAAAACGTTGACAATGATGCCCTTGGCCAAAAAGGGCGTATGCGTTTTTTCCTGAATATATTCAGGAAAAAACGCATACGCCCTTTTTGGCCAACCAAGCAAGCCGGAAGGGCAAATCAGCGCTACAAAGAAGTCTCGCTTGCCCTCGGTCAAAAGGGCCATGCTGAAAAAAGTGTAAAAACCAGAAAAGCAGGACAGGCCATGGAGACATGGGAGCCTTGCTACGCTGATGGGCGGGATGTAAATTGCCAACAGGCACTCTGGAGAAGTGTACGGTGTGTCCTGAAACAAGTAATAAACACAGCTGAGAGAGCATAGGGCACTTCCACTCATGGGCATATAAATTGGGAAAACTAAAAATCAACAAGACACAGGCACCCCAAACTTGACGGCTGCTCTGTTTCCAAGAACCTCCACTTCGGTACACCTTCAATATCCCAGGAAAGAGAAAAATGGATAAAGACATGGTGGTACTTGGCACAATGGAATATCACTCAGCCATGAAATCAGTGTCATAAGGCTAGTTAGCAGCATGATGAGTGGATTTAGCGACGATGATTCTAAGTGAAATAAGTCACACAGAAAAAGACACTTATCCTAAGATATCGCTTATAGAGGGAATGTCAAAATCGCTACACTTGAATTGAATTACAAAACAGAACAGAGTCACACCTTTAGAAGACACACTATGGCTGCTTAACGGGAAAGATGAGGTGGGTTGATGCATAAAACAAGGGTTTGAAATTAGCTCAGAGACCGTTCCATAAGCCAAATATGTAATAGACAAGGCCTACTCCCTGCTCAGTGAACTGGACTCAACACCCCCTAGTCACCGCACAAGAATATATCTGACTAGTAAGAATCTGAAAACCTATGTATCGATATCTCTCTGCAAGTGAATCAAGAGGGTGTAAAGCGGCATAAACACAGCAGGGAAAAGCAGTCAAGCCCCATTCTAAACACAAATTACTTTAAAAAACCCACAAAACAAAGACAGTGAAAGAGAGACAAATTCTTACAAAATCCGTTCAGGGTCTCTGATGCAACCTGGATTGACCGTATCTAGACCCACAGCTAGATGAGACATAAGGCTGGACACTCTTGGGGCTGAGAGGATTAGTGAGGTTGGGTGAGCAAACGCAGATACTTTAAAGTAATACCGCGGGGTACCCACCACATAGGTCTCAAATCTCCAGGTACAAGGGCATCTTCCTACATCAAAACATGCATGGGAAACCCAGAGGATGGTATGCCGTGAGATCGGGAAAGGTTTCTAAAACGCACCTCATTTCTCCTCTCCTTGTGCTCGGGTTCGCCATTCCAGCCGCTTGACTAACCATCTCCCTACTTGGAGAATCAGCACCTTTTACCTCCTGTTTCGTACAGGTTGCAATTTGTCCTGAGGATGAACGGGAAGACGGGGAACCAACGAGAGACTAGCCCTAGGTGTTGGGACAGGCACAGGTCACTCCATTTTCCCATCAGGAAGAAGAATGAACCACAGGCTCAGCCTGCCCCCCAGAACCAAAATAGGGCCTGAAGCAATCCTGCGCTTTTGCGGCCAGCTCCCAAAAAAGCGAGTAGACAAATGGAGCTCAGGGGCACTGCAATTCACAAACGTGCAGAGTTATAAATGATAACTCTCGTCCATAAATATATTGAGGGAAGGCAACGAAGAGGATTTGAAAGCAAGACAGATTTGCAGGAAACAGATTTCAGGAGGTACATTCGAATCGCCTTTAAAGCACATGAAAAGCGGCAAAACGTTGACAATGATGCCCTTGGCCAAAAAGGGCGTATGCGTTTTTTCCTGAATATATTCAGGAAAAAACGCATACGCCCTTTTTGGCCAACCAAGCAAGCCGGAAGGGCAAATCAGCGCTACAAAGAAGTCTCGCTTGCCCTCGGTCAAAAGGGCCATGCTGAAAAAAGTGTAAAAACCAGAAAAGCAGGACAGGCCATGGAGACATGGGAGCCTTGCTACGCTGATGGGCGGGATGTAAATTGCCAACAGGCACTCTGGAGAAGTGTACGGTGTGTCCTGAAACAAGTAATAAACACAGCTGAGAGAGCATAGGGCACTTCCACTCATGGGCGTATAAATTGGGAAAACTAAAAATCAACAAGACACAGGCACCCCAAACTTGACGGCTGCTCTGTTTCCAAGAACCTCCACTTCGGTACACCTTCAATATCCCAGGAAAGAGAAAAATGGATAAAGACATGGTGGTACTTGGCACAATGGAATATCACTCAGCCATGAAATCAGTGTCATAAGGCTAGTTAGCAGCATGATGAGTGGATTTAGCGACGATGATTCTAAGTGAAATAAGTCACACAGAAAAAGACACTTATCCTAAGATATCGCTTATAGAGGGAATGTCAAAATCGCTACACTTGAATTGAATTACAAAACAGAACACAGTCACACCTTTAGAAGACACACTA
The DNA here is from genome assembly GCF_028564815.1 of Eubalaena glacialis. Classification (NCBI taxonomy): domain Eukaryota; kingdom Metazoa; phylum Chordata; class Mammalia; order Artiodactyla; family Balaenidae; genus Eubalaena; species Eubalaena glacialis. Next base: position 80,066,594 of record NC_083727.1, on the reverse strand, counting down.
TGGCTGCTTAACGGGAAAGATGAGGTGGGTTGATGCATAAAACAACGGTTTGAAATTAGCTCAGAGACCGTTCCATAAGCCAAATATGTAATAGACAAGGCCTACTCCCTGCTCAGTGAACTGGACTCAACACCCCCTAGTCACCGCACAAGAATATATCTGACTAGTAAGAATCTGAAAACCTATGTATCGATATCTCTCTGCAAGTGAATCAAGAGGGTGTAAAGTGGCATAAACACAGCAGGGAAAAGCAGTCAAGCCCCATTCTAAACACTAATTACTTTAAAAAACCCACAAAACAAAGACAGTGAAAGAGAGAGAAATTCTTACAAAATCCGTTCAGGGTCTCTGATGCAACCTGGATTGACCGTATCTAGACCCACAGCTAGATGAGACATAAGGCTGGACACTCTTGGGGCTGAGAGGATTAGTGAGGTTGGGTGAGCAAACACAGATACTTTAAAGTAATACAGCAGGGTACCCACCACATGGGTCTCAAATCTCCAGGTACAAGGGCATCTTCCTACATCAAAACATGCATGGGAAACCCAGAGGATGGTATGCCGTGAGATCGGGAAAGGTTTCTAAAACGCACCTCATTTCTCCTCTCCTTGTGCTCGGGTTCGCCATTCCAGCCGCTTGACTAACCATCTCCCTACTTGGAGAATCAGCACCTTTTACCTCCTGTTTCGTACAGGTTGCAATTTGTCCTGAGGATGAACGGGAAGACGGGGAACCAACGAGAGACTAGCCCTAGGTGTTGGGACAGGCACAGGTAACTCCATTTTCCCATCAGGAAGAAGAATGAACCACAGGCTCAGCCTGCCCCCCAGAACCAAAATAGGGCCTGAAGCAATCCTGCGCTTTTGCGGCCAGCTCCCAAAAAAGCGAGTAGACAAATGGAGCTCAGGGGCACTGCAATTCACAAACGTGCAGAGTTATAAATGATAACTCTCGTCCATAAATATATTGAGGGAAGGCAACGAAGAGGATTTGAAAGCAAGGCAGATTTGCAGGAAACAGATTTCAGGAGGTACATTGGACTCGCCTTTAAAGCACATGAAAAGCGGCAAAACGTTGACAATGATGCCCTTGGCCAAAAAGGGCGTATGCGTTTTTTCCTGAATATATTCAGGAAAAAACGCATACGCCCTTTTTGGCCAACCAAGCAAGCCGGAAGGGCAAATCAGCGCTACAAAGAAGTCTCGCTTGCCCTCGGTCAAAAGGGCCATGCTGAAAAAAGTGTAAAAACCAGAAAAGCAGGACAGGCCATGGAGACATGGGAGCCTTGCTACGCTGATGGGCGGGATGGAAATTGCCAACAGGCACTCTGGAGAAGTGTACGGTGTGTCCTGAAGCAAGTAACAAACACAGCTTAGAGAGCATAGGGCACTTCCACTCATGGGCGTATAAATTGGGAAAACTAAAAATCAACAAGACACAGGCACCCCAAACTTTACGGCTGCTCTGTTTCCAAGAACCGCCACTTCGGTACACCTTCAATATCCCAGGAAAGAGAAAAATAGATAAAGAAATGGTGGTATTTGGCACAACGGAATATCACTCAGCCATGAAATCAGTGTCATAAGGCTAGTTAGCAGCATGATGAGTGGATTTAGGTACGATGATTCTAAGTGAAATAAGTCACACAGAAAAAGACCCTTATCCTAAGATATTGCTTATAGAGGGAATGTCAAAATCGCTACACTTGAACTGAATTACAAAACAGAACAGAGTCACACCTTTAGAAGACACACTATGGCTGCTTAACGGGAAAGGTGAGGTGGGGTGATGCATAAAACAAGGGTTTGAAATTAGCTCAGAGACCGTTCCATAAGCCAAATATGTAATAGACAAGGCCTACTCCCTGCTCAGTGAACTGGACTCAACACCCCCTAGTCACCGCACAAGAATATATCTGACTAGTAAGAATCTGAAAACCTATGTATCGATATCTCTCTGCAAGTGAATCAAGAGGGTGTAAAGCGGCATAAACACAGCAGGGAAAAGCAGCCAAGACCCATTCTAAACAGAAATTACTTTTAGAAACCCACAAATCAAAGATAGTGAAAGAGAGAGAAATTCTTACAAAATCCGTTCAGGGTCTCTGATGCAACCTGGATTGACCGTATCTAGACCCACAGCTAGATGAGACATAAGGCTGGACACTCTTGGGGCTGAGAGGATTAGTGAGGTTGGGTGAGCAAACACAGATACTTTAAAGTAATACAGCAGGGTACCCACCCCATGGGTCTCAAATCTCCAGGTACAAGGGCATCTTCCTACATCAAAACATGCATGGGAAACCCAGAGGATGGTATGCCGTGAGATCGGGAAAGGTTTCTAAAACGCACCTCATTTCTCCTCTCCTTGTGCTCGGGTTCGCCATTCCAGCCGCTTGACTAACCATCTCCCTACTTGGAGAATCAGCACCTTTTACCTCCTGTTTCGTACAGGTTGCAATTTGTCCTGAGGATGAACGGGAAGACGGGGAACCAACGAGAGACTAGCCCTAGGTGTTGGGACAGGCACAGGTCACTTCATTTTCCCATCAGGAAGAAGAATGAACCACAGGCTCAGCCTGCTCCCCAGAACCAAAATAGGGCCTGAAGCAATCCTGCGCTTTTGCGGCCAGCTCCCAAAAAAGCGAGTAGACAAATGGAGCTCAGGGGCACTGCAATTCACAAACGTGCAGAGTTATAAATGATAACTCTCGTCCATAAATATATTGAGGGAAGGTAACGAAGAGGATTTGAAAGCAAGGCAGATTTGCAGGAAACAGATTTCAGGAGGTACATTGGACTCGCCTTTAAAGCACATGAAAAGCGGCAAAACGTTGACAATGATGCCCTTGGCCAAAAAGGGCGTATGCGTTTTTTCCTGAATATATTCAGGAAAAAACGCATACGCCCTTTTTGGCCAACCAAGCAAGCCAGAAGGGCAAATCAGCGCTACAAAGAAGTCTCGCTTGCCCGCGGTCAAAAGGGCCATGCTGAAAAAAGTGTAAAAACCAGAAAAGCAGGACAGGCCATGGAGACATGGGAGCCTTGCTACGCTGATGGGCGGGATGGAAATTGCCAACAGGCACTCTGGAGAAGTGTACGGTGTGTCCTGAAGCAAGTAACAAACACAGCTTAGAGAGCATAGGGCACTTCCACTCATGGGCGTATAAATTGGGAAAAGTAAAAATCAACAAGACACAGGCACCCCAAACTTTACGGCTGCTCTGTTTCCAAGAACCGCCACTTCGGTACACCTTCAATATCCCAGGAAAGAGAAAAATAGATAAAGAAATGGTGGTATTTGGCACAACGGAATATCACACAGCCATGAAATCAGTGTCGTAAGGCTAGTTAGCAGCATGATGAGTGGATTTAGCGACGATGCTTCTAAGTGAAATAAGTCACACAGAAAAAGACCCTTTTCCTAAGATATTGCTTATAGAGGGAATGTCAAAATCGCTACACTTGAACTGAATTACAAAACAGAACAGAGTCACACCTTTAGAAGACACACTATGGCTGCTTAACGGAAATGGTGAGGTGGGGTGATGCATAAAACAAGGGTTTGAAATTAGCTCAGAGACCGTTCCATAAGCCAAATATGTAATAGACAAGGCCTACTCCCTGCTCAGTGAACTGGACTCAACAACCCCCTAGTCACCGCACAAGAATATATCTGACTAGTAAGAATCTGAAAACCTATGTATCGATATCTCTCTGCAAGTGAATCAAGAGGGTGTAAAGCGGCATAAACACAGCAGAGAAAAGCAGCCAAGCCCCATTCTAAACAGAAATTACTTTAAAAAACCCACAAATCAAAGATAGTGAAAGAGAGAGAAATTCTTACAAAATCCGTTCAGGGTCTCTGATGCAACCTGGATTGACTGTATCTAGACCCACAGCTAGATGAGACATAAGGCTGGACACTCTTGGGGCTGAGAGGATTAGTGAGGTTGGGTGAGCAAACACGGATAATTTAAAATAATACAGCAGGGTACCCACCCCATGGGTCTCAAATCTCCAGGTACAAGGGCATCTTCCTACATCAAAACATGCATGGGAAACCCAGAGGATGGTATGCCGTGAGATCGGGAAAGGTTTCTAAAACGCACCTCATTTCTCCTCTCCTTGTGCTCGGGTTCGCCATTCCAGCCGCTTGACTAACCATCTCCCTACTTGGAGAATCAGCACCTTTTACCTCCTGTTTCGTACAGGTTGCAATTTGTCCTGAGGATGAACGGGAAGACGGGGAACCAACGAGAGACTAGCCCTAGGTGTTGGGACAGGCACAGGTCACTCCATTTTCCCATCAGGAAGAAGAATGAACCACAGGCTCAGCCTGCCCCCCAGAACCAAAATAGGGCCTGAAGCAATCCTGCGCTTTTGCGGCCAGCTCCCAAAAAAGCGAGTAGACAAATGGAGCTCAGGGGCACTGCAATTCACAAACGTGCAGAGTTATAAATGATAACTCTCGTCCATAAATATATTGAGGGAAGGCAACGAAGAGGATTTGAAAGCAAGACAGATTTGCAGGAAACAGATTTCAGGAGGTACATTCGAATCGCCTTTAAAGCACATGAAAAGCGGCAAAACGTTGACAATGATGCCCTTGGCCAAAAAGGGCGTATGCGTTTTTTCCTGAATATATTCAGGAAAAAACGCATACGCCCTTTTTGGCCAACCAAGCAAGCCGGAAGGGCAAATCAGCGCTACAAAGAAGTCTCGCTTGCCCTCGGTCAAAAGGGCCATGCTGAAAAAAGTGTAAAGACCCGAAAAGCAGGACAGGCCATGGAGACATGGGAGCCTTGCTACGCTGATGGGCGGGATGGAAATTGCCAACAGGCACTCTGGAGAAGTGTACGGTGTGTCCTGAAGCAAGTAACAAACACAGCTTAGAGAGCATAGGGCACTTCCACTCATGGGCGTATAAATTGGGAAAACTAAAAATCAACAAGACACAGGCACCCCAAACTTTACGGCTGCTCTGTTTCCAAGAACCTCCACTTCGGTACACCTTCAATATCCCAGGAAAGAGAAAAATAGATAAAGAAATGGTGGTATTTGGCACAACGGAATATCACTCAGCCATGAAATCAGTGTCATAAGGCTAGTTAGCAGCATGATGAGTGGATTTAGGTACGATGATTCTAAGTGAAATAAGTCACATAGAAAAAGACCCTTATCCTAAGATATTGCTTATAGAGGGAATGTCAAAATCGCTACACTTGAATTGAATTACAAAACAGAACACAGTCACACCTTTAGAAGACACACTATGGCTGCTTAACGGGAAAGGTGAGGTGGGTTGATGCATAAAACAAGGGTTAGAAATTAGCTCAGAGACCGTTCCATAAGCCAAATATGTAATAGAGAAGGCCTACTCCCTGCTCAGTGAACTCGACTCAACACCACCTAGTCACCGCACAAGAATATATCTGACTAGTAAGAATCTGAAAACCTATGTATCGATATCTCTCTGCAAGTGAATCAAGAGGGTGTAAAGCGGCATAAACACAGCAGGGAAAAGCAGTCAAGCCCCATTCTAAACACAAATTACTTTAAAAAACCCACAAAACAAAGACAGTGAAAGAGAGACAAATTCTTACAAAATCCGTTCAGGGTCTCTGATGCAACCTGGATTGACCGTATCTAGACCCACAGCTAGATGAGACATAAGGCTGGACACTCTTGGGGCTGAGAGGATTAGTGAGGTTGGGTGAGCAAACGCAGATACTTTAAAGTAATACCGCGGGGTACCCACCACATAGGTCTCAAATCTCCAGGTACAAGGGCATCTTCCTACATCAAAACATGCATGGGAAACCCAGAGGATGGTATGCCGTGAGATCGGGAAAGGTTTCTAAAACGCACCTCATTTCTCCTCTCCTTGTGCTCGGGTTCGCCATTCCAGCCGCTTGACTAACCATCTCCCTACTTGGAGAATCAGCACCTTTTACCTCCTGTTTCGTACAGGTTGCAATTTGTCCTGAGGATGAACGGGAAGACGGGGAACCAACGAGAGACTAGCCCTAGGTGTTGGGACAGGCACAGGTCACTCCATTTTCCCATCAGGAAGAAGAATGAACCACAGGCTCAGCCTGCCCCCCAGAACCAAAATAGGGCCTGAAGCAATCCTGCGCTTTTGCGGCCAGCTCCCAAAAAAGCGAGTAGACAAATGGAGCTCAGGGGCACTGCAATTCACAAACGTGCAGAGTTATAAATGATAACTCTCGTCCATAAATATATTGAGGGAAGGCAACGAAGAGGATTTGAAAGCAAGACAGATTTGCAGGAAACAGATTTCAGGAGGTACATTCGAATCGCCTTTAAAGCACATGAAAAGCGGCAAAACGTTGACAATGATGCCCTTGGCCAAAAAGGGCGTATGCGTTTTTTCCTGAATATATTCAGGAAAAAACGCATACGCCCTTTTTGGCCAACCAAGCAAGCCGGAAGGGCAAATCAGCGCTACAAAGAAGTCTCGCTTGCCCTCGGTCAAAAGGGCCATGCTGAAAAAAGTGTAAAAACCAGAAAAGCAGGACAGGCCATGGAGACATGGGAGCCTTGCTACGCTGATGGGCGGGATGTAAATTGCCAACAGGCACTCTGGAGAAGTGTACGGTGTGTCCTGAAACAAGTAATAAACACAGCTGAGAGAGCATAGGGCACTTCCACTCATGGGCGTATAAATTGGGAAAACTAAAAATCAACAAGACACAGGCACCCCAAACTTGACGGCTGCTCTGTTTCCAAGAACCTCCACTTCGGTACACCTTCAATATCCCAGGAAAGAGAAAAATGGATAAAGACATGGTGGTACTTGGCACAATGGAATATCACTCAGCCATGAAATCAGTGTCATAAGGCTAGTTAGCAGCATGATGAGTGGATTTAGCGACGATGATTCTAAGTGAAATAAGTCACACAGAAAAAGACCCTTATCCTAAGATATCGCTTATAGAGGGAATGTCAAAATCGCTACACTTGAATTGAATTACAAAACAGAACAGAGTCACACCTTTAGAAGACACACTATGGCTGCTTAACGGGAAAGGTGAGGTGGGGTGATGCATAAAACAAGGGTTTGAAATTAGCTCAGAGACCGTTCCATAAGCCAAATATGTAATAGACAAGGCCTACTCCCTGCTCAGTGAACTGGACTCAACACCCCCTAGTCACCGCACAAGAATATATCTGACTAGTAAGAATCTGAAAACCTATGTATCGATATCTCTCTGCAAGTGAATCAAGAGGGTGTAAAGCGGCATAAACACAGCAGGGAAAAGCAGCCAAGACCCATTCTAAACAGAAATTACTTTTAGAAACCCACAAATCAAAGATAGTGAAAGAGAGAGAAATTCTTACAAAATCCGTTCAGGGTCTCTGATGCAACCTGGATTGACCGTATCTAGACCCACAGCTAGATGAGACATAAGGCTGGACACTCTTGGGGCTGAGAGGATTAGTGAGGTTGGGTGAGCAAACACAGATACTTTAAAGTAATACAGCAGGGTACCCACCCCATGGGTCTCAAATCTCCAGGTACAAGGGCATCTTCCTACATCAAAACATGCATGGGAAACCCAGAGGATGGTATGCCGTGAGATCGGGAAAGGTTTCTAAAACGCACCTCATTTCTCCTCTCCTTGTGCTCGGGTTCGCCATTCCAGCCGCTTGACTAACCATCTCCCTACTTGGAGAATCAGCACCTTTTACCTCCTGTTTCGTACAGGTTGCAATTTGTCCTGAGGATGAACGGGAAGACGGGGAACCAACGAGAGACTAGCCCTAGGTGTTGGGACAGGCACAGGTCACTTCATTTTCCCATCAGGAAGAAGAATGAACCACAGGCTCAGCCTGCTCCCCAGAACCAAAATAGGGCCTGAAGCAATCCTGCGCTTTTGCGGCCAGCTCCCAAAAAAGCGAGTAGACAAATGGAGCTCAGGGGCACTGCAATTCACAAACGTGCAGAGTTATAAATGATAACTCTCGTCCATAAATATATTGAGGGAAGGTAACGAAGAGGATTTGAAAGCAAGGCAGATTTGCAGGAAACAGATTTCAGGAGGTACATTGGACTCGCCTTTAAAGCACATGAAAAGCGGCAGAACGTTGACAATGATGCCCTTGGCCAAAAAGGGCGTATGCGTTTTTTCCTGAATATATTCAGGAAAAAACGCATACGCCCTTTTTGGCCAACCAAGCAAGCCGGAAGGGCAAATCAGCACTACAAAGAAGTCTCGCTTGCCCGCGGTCAAAAGGGCCATGCTGAAAAAAGTGTAAAAACCAGAAAAGCAGGACAGGCCATGGAGACATGGGAGCCTTGCTACGCTGATGGGCGGGATGGAAATTGCCAACAGGCACTCTGGAGAAGTGTACGGTGTGTCCTGAAGCAAGTAACAAACACAGCTTAGAGAGCATAGGGCACTTCCACTCATGGGCGTATAAATTGGGAAAAGTAAAAATCAACAAGACACAGGCACCCCAAACTTTACGGCTGCTCTGTTTCCAAGAACCGCCACTTCGGTACACCTTCAATATCCCAGGAAAGAGAAAAATAGATAAAGAAATGGTGGTATTTGGCACAACGGAATATCACTCAGCCATGAAATCAGTGTCATAAGGCTAGTTAGCAGCATGATGAGTGGATTTAGCGACGATGATTCTAAGTGAAATAAGTCACACAGAAAAAGACCCTTTTCCTAAGATATTGCTTATAGAGGGAATGTCAAAATCGCTACACTTGAACTGAATTACAAAACAGAACAGAGTCACACCTTTAGAAGACACACTATGGCTGCTTAACGGAAATGGTGAGGTGGGGTGATGCATAAAACAAGGGTTTGAAATTAGCTCAGAGACCGTTCCATAAGCCAAATATGTAATAGACAAGGCCTACTCCCTGCTCAGTGAACTGGACTCAACAACCCCCTAGTCACCGCACAAGAATATATCTGACTAGTAAGAATCTGAAAACCTATGTATCGATATCTCTCTGCAAGTGAATCAAGAGGGTGTAAAGCGGCATAAACACAGCAGAGAAAAGCAGCCAAGCCCCATTCTAAACAGAAATTACTTTAAAAAACCCACAAATCAAAGATAGTGAAAGAGAGAGAAATTCTTACAAAATCCGTTCAGGGGCTCTGATGCAACCTGGATTGACTGTATCTAGACCCACAGCTAGATGAGACATAAGGCTGGACACTCTTGGGGCTGAGAGGATTAGTGAGGTTGGGTGAGCAAACACGGATAATTTAAAATAATACAGCAGGGTACCCACCCCATGGGTCTCAAATCTCCAGGTACAAGGGCATCTTCCTACATCAAAACATGCATGGGAAACCCAGAGGATGGTATGCCGTGAGATCGGGAAAGGTTTCTAAAACGCACCTCATTTCTCCTCTCCTTGTGCTCGGGTTCGCCATTCCAGCCGCTTGACTAACCATCTCCCTACTTGGTGAATCACCACCTTTTACCTCCTGCTTCGAACAGGTTGCAATTTGTCCTGAGGATGAACGGGAAGACGGGGAACCAACGAGAGACTAGCCCTAGGTGTTGGGACAGGCACAGGTAACTCCATTTTCCCATCAGGAAGAAGAATGAACCACAGGCTCAGCCTGCCCCCCAGAACCAAAATAGGGCCTGAAGCAATCCTGCGCTTTTGCGGCCAGCTCCCAAAAAAGCGAGTAGACAAATGGAGCTCAGGGGCACTGCAATTCACAAACGTGCAGAGTTATAAATGATAACTCTCGTCCATAAATATATTGAGGGAAGGCAACGAAGAGGATTTGAAAGCAAGGCAGATTTGCAGGAAACAGATTTCAGGAGGTACATTGGACTCGCCTTTAAAGCACATGAAAAGCGGCAAAACGTTGACAATGATGCCCTTGGCCAAAAAGGGCGTATGCGTTTTTTCCTGAATATATTCAGGAAAAAACGCATACGCCCTTTTTGGCCAACCAAGCAAGCCGGAAGGGCAAATCAGCGCTACAAAGAAGTCTCGCTTGCCCTCGGTCAAAAGGGCCATGCTGAAAAAAGTGTAAAGACCAGAAAAGCAGGACAGGCCATGGAGACATGGGAGCCTTGCTACGCTGATGGGCGGGATGGAAATTGCCAACAGGCACTCTGGAGAAGTGTACGGTGTGTCCTGAAGCAAGTAACAAACACAGCTTAGAGAGCATAGGGCACTTCCACTCATGGGCGTATAAATTGGGAAAAGTAAAAATCAACAAGACACAGGCACCCCAAACTTTACGGCTGCTCTGTTTCCAAGAACCTCCACTTCGGTACACCTTCAATATCCCAGGAAAGAGAAAAATAGATAAAGAAATGGTGGTATTTGGCACAACGGAATATCACTCAGCCATGAAATCAGTGTCATAAGGCTAGTTAGCAGCATGATGAGTGGATTTAGGTACGATGATTCTAAGTGAAATAAGTCACATAGAAAAAGACCCTTATCCTAAGATATTGCTTATAGAGGGAATGTCAAAATCGCTACACTTGAATTGAATTACAAAACAGAACACAGTCACACCTTTAGAAGACACACTATGGCTGCTTAACGGGAAAGGTGAGGTGGGTTGATGCATAAAACAAGGGTTAGAAATTAGCTCAGAGACCGTTCCATAAGCCAAATATGTAATAGAGAAGGCCTACTCCCTGCTCAGTGAACTCGACTCAACACCACCTAGTCACCGCACAAGAATATATCTGACTAGTAAGAATCTGAAAACCTATGTATCGATATCTCTCTGCAAGTGAATCAAGAGGGTGTAAAGCGGCATAAACACAGCAGGGAAAAGCAGTCAAGCCCCATTCTAAACACAAATTACTTTAAAAAACCCACAAAACAAAGACAGTGAAAGAGAGACAAATTCTTACAAAATCCGTTCAGGGTCTCTGATGCAACCTGGATTGACCGTATCTAGACCCACAGCTAGATGAGACATAAGGCTGGACACTCTTGGGGCTGAGAGGATTAGTGAGGTTGGGTGAGCAAACGCAGATACTTTAAAGTAATACCGCGGGGTACCCACCACATAGGTCTCAAATCTCCAGGTACAAGGGCATCTTCCTACATCAAAACATGCATGGGAAACCCAGAGGATGGTATGCCGTGAGATCGGGAAAGGTTTCTAAAACGCACCTCATTTCTCCTCTCCTTGTGCTCGGGTTCGCCATTCCAGCCGCTTGACTAACCATCTCCCTACTTGGAGAATCAGCACCTTTTACCTCCTGTTTCGTACAGGTTGCAATTTGTCCTGAGGATGAACGGGAAGACGGGGAACCAACGAGAGACTAGCCCTAGGTGTTGGGACAGGCACAGGTAACTCCATTTTCCCATCAGGAAGAAGAATGAACCACAGGCTCAGCCTGCCCCCCAGAACCAAAATAGGGCCTGAAGCAATCCTGCGCTTTTGCGGCCAGCTCCCAAAAAAGCGAGTAGACAAATGGAGCTCAGGGGCACTGCAATTCACAAACGTGCAGAGTTATAAATGATAACTCTCGTCCATAAATATATTGAGGGAAGGCAACGAAGAGGATTTGAAAGCAAGACAGATTTGCAGGAAACAGATTTCAGGAGGTACATTCGAATCGCCTTTAAAGCACATGAAAAGCGGCAAAACGTTGACAATGATGCCCTTGGCCAAAAAGGGCGTATGCGTTTTTTCCTGAATATATTCAGGAAAAAACGCATACGCCCTTTTTGGCCAACCAAGCAAGCCGGAAGGGCAAATCAGCGCTACAAAGAAGTCTCGCTTGCCCTCGGTCAAAAGGGCCATGCTGAAAAAAGTGTAAAGACCCGAAAAGCAGGACAGGCCATGGAGACATGGGAGCCTTGCTACGCTGATGGGCGGGATGGAAATTGCCAACAGGCACTCTGGAGAAGTGTACGGTGTGTCCTGAAGCAAGTAACAAACACAGCTTAGAGAGCATAGGGCACTTCCACTCATGGGCGTATAAATTGGGAAAACTAAAAATCAACAAGACACAGGCACCCCAAACTTTACGGCTGCTCTGTTTCCAAGAACCTCCACTTCGGTACACCTTCAATATCCCAGGAAAGAGAAAAATAGATAAAGAAATGGTGGTATTTGGCACAACGGAATATCACTCAGCCATGAAATCAGTGTCATAAGGCTAGTTAGCAGCATGATGAGTGGATTTAGGTACGATGATTCTAAGTGAAATAAGTCACATAGAAAAAGACCCTTATCCTAAGATATTGCTTATAGAGGGAATGTCAAAATCGCTACACTTGAATTGAATTACAAAACAGAACACAGTCACACCTTTAGAAGACACACTATGGCTGCTTAACGGGAAAGGTGAGGTGGGTTGATGCATAAAACAAGGGTTAGAAATTAGCTCAGAGACCGTTCCATAAGCCAAATATGTAATAGAGAAGGCCTACTCCCTGCTCAGTGAACTCGACTCAACACCACCTAGTCACCGCACAAGAATATATCTGACTAGTAAGAATCTGAAAACCTATGTATCGATATCTCTCTGCAAGTGAATCAAGAGGGTGTAAAGCGGCATAAACACAGCAGGGAAAAGCAGTCAAGCCCCATTCTAAACACAAATTACTTTAAAAAACCCACAAAACAAAGACAGTGAAAGAGAGACAAATTCTTACAAAATCCGTTCAGGGTCTCTGATGCAACCTGGATTGACCGTATCTAGACCCACAGCTAGATGAGACATAAGGCTGGACACTCTTGGGGCTGAGAGGATTAGTGAGGTTGGGTGAGCAAACGCAGATACTTTAAAGTAATACCGCGGGGTACCCACCACATAGGTCTCAAATCTCCAGGTACAAGGGCATCTTCCTACATCAAAACATGCATGGGAAACCCAGAGGATGGTATGCCGTGAGATCGGGAAAGGTTTCTAAAACGCACCTCATTTCTCCTCTCCTTGTGCTCGGGTTCGCCATTCCAGCCGCTTGACTAACCATCTCCCTACTTGGAGAATCAGCACCTTTTACCTCCTGTTTCGTACAGGTTGCAATTTGTCCTGAGGATGAACGGGAAGACGGGGAACCAACGAGAGACTAGCCCTAGGTGTTGGGACAGGCACAGGTCACTCCATTTTCCCATCAGGAAGAAGAATGAACCACAGGCTCAGCCTGCCCCCCAGAACCAAAATAGGGCCTGAAGCAATCCTGCGCTTTTGCGGCCAGCTCCCAAAAAAGCGAGTAGACAAATGGAGCTCAGGGGCACTGCAATTCACAAACGTGCAGAGTTATAAATGATAACTCTCGTCCATAAATATATTGAGGGAAGGCAACGAAGAGGATTTGAAAGCAAGACAGATTTGCAGGAAACAGATTTCAGGAGGTACATTCGAATCGCCTTTAAAGCACATGAAAAGCGGCAAAACGTTGACAATGATGCCCTTGGCCAAAAAGGGCGTATGCGTTTTTTCCTGAATATATTCAGGAAAAAACGCATACGCCCTTTTTGGCCAACCAAGCAAGCCGGAAGGGCAAATCAGCGCTACAAAGAAGTCTCGCTTGCCCTCGGTCAAAAGGGCCATGCTGAAAAAAGTGTAAAAACCAGAAAAGCAGGACAGGCCATGGAGACATGGGAGCCTTGCTACGCTGATGGGCGGGATGTAAATTGCCAACAGGCACTCTGGAGAAGTGTACGGTGTGTCCTGAAACAAGTAATAAACACAGCTGAGAGAGCATAGGGCACTTCCACTCATGGGCGTATAAATTGGGAAAACTAAAAATCAACAAGACACAGGCACCCCAAACTTTACGGCTGCTCTGTTTCCAAGAACCGCCACTTCGGTACACCTTCAGTATCCCAGGAAAGAGAAAAATGGATAAAGAAATGGTGGTACTTGGCACAATGGAATATCACTCAGCCATGAAATCAGTGTCATAAGGCTAGTTAGCAGCATGATGAGTGGATTTAGCGACGATGATTCTAAGTGAAATAAGTCACACAGAAAAAGACATTTATCCTAAGATATCGCTTATAGAGGGAATGTCAAAATCGCTACACTTGAATTGACTTACAAAACAGAACAGAGTCACACCTTTAGAAGACACACTATGGCTGCTTAACGGGAAAGGTGAGGTGGGGTGATGCATAAAACAAGGGTTTGAAATTAGCTCAGAGACCGTTCCATAAGCCAAATATGTAATAGACAAGGCCTACTCCCTGCTCAGTGAACTGGACTCAACACCCCCTAGTCACCGCACAAGAATATATCTGACTAGTAAGAATCTGAAAACCTATGTATCGATATCTCTCTGCAAGTGAATCAAGAGGGTGTAAAGCGGCATAAACACAGCAGGGAAAAGCAGCCAAGCCCCATTCTAAACACAAATTACTTTAAAAAACCCACAAAACAAAGACACTGAAAGAGAGAGAAATTCTTACAAAATCCGGTCAGGGTCTCTGATGCAACCTGGATTGACCATATCTAGACCCACAGCTAGATGAGACATAAGGCTGGACACTCTTGGGGCTGAGAGGATTAGTGAGGTTGGGTGAGCAAACGCAGATAATTTAAAGTAATACCGCGGGGTACCCACCCCATGGGTCTCAAATCTCCAGGTACAAGGGCATTTTCCTACATCAAAACATGCATGGGAAACCCAGAAGATGGTATGCCGTGAGATCGGGAAAGGTTTCTAAAACGCACCTCATTTCTCCTCTCCTTGTGCTCGGGTTCGCCATTCCAGCCGCTTGACTAACCATCTCCCTACTTGGAGAATCAGCACCTTTTACCTCCTGTTTCGTACAGGTTGCAATTTGTCCTGAGGATGAACGGGAAGACGGGGAACCAACGAGAGACTAGCCCTAGGTGTTGGGACAGGCACAGGTCACTCCATTTTCCCATCAGGAAGAAGAATGAACCACAGGCTCAGCCTGCCCCCCAGAACCAAAATAGGGCCTGAAGCAATCCTGCGCTTTTGCGGCCAGCTCCCAAAAAAGCGAGTAGACAAATGGAGCTCAGGGGCACTGCAATTCACAAACGTGCAGAGTTATAAATGATAACTCTCGTCCACAAATATATTGAGGGAAGGCAACGAAGAGGAATTTAAAGCAAGGCAGATTTGCAGGAAACAGATTTCAGGAGGTAGATTCGACTCGCCTTTAAAGCGCATGAAAAGCGGCAAAACGTTGACAATGATGCCCTTGGCCAAAAAGGGCGTATGCGTTTTTTCCTGAATATATTCAGGAAAAAACGCATACGCCCTTTTTGGCCAACCAAGCAAGCCGGAAGGGCAAATCAGCGCTACAAAGAAGTCTCGCTTGCCCTCGGTCAAAAGGGCCATGCTGAAAAAAGTGTAAAAACCAGAAAAGCAGGACAGGCCATGGAGACATGGGAGCCTTGCTACGCTGATGGGCCGGATGTAAATTGCCAACAGGCACTCTGGAGAAGTGTACGGTGTGTCCTGAAGCAAGTAACAAACACAGCTTAGAGAGCATAGGGCACTTCCACTCATGGGCGTATAAATTGGGAAAACTAAAAATCAAAAAGACACAGGCACCCCAAACTTTACGGCTGCTCTGTTTCCAAGAACGGCCACTTCGGTACACCTTCAATATCCCAGGAAAGAGAAAAATGGATAAAGAAATGGTGGTACTTGGCACAATAGAATATCACTCAGCCATGAAATCAGTGTCATAAGGGTAGTTAGCAGCATGATGACTGGATTTAGCGACGATGATTCTAAGTGAAATAAGTCACACAGAAAAAGACACTTATCCTAAGATATCGCTTATAAAGGGAATGTCAAAATCGCTACACTTGAATTGACTTACAAAACAGAACAGAGTCACACCTTTAGAAGACACACTATGGCTGCTTAACGGGAAAGGTGAAGTTGGTTGATGCATAAAACAAGGGTTTGAAATTAGCTCAGAGACCGTTCTATAACCCAAATATGTAATAGACAAGGCCTACTCCCTGCTCAGTGAACTGGACTCAACACCCCCTAGTCACCGCACAAGAATATATCTGACTAGTAAGAATCTGAAAACCTATGTATCGATATCTCTCTGCAAGTGAATCAAGAGGGTGTAAAGCGGCATAAACACAGCAGGGAAAAGCAGTCAAGCCCCATTCTAAACACAAATTACTTTAAAAAACCCACAAAACAAAGACACTGAAAGAGAGAGAAATTCTTACAAAATCCGTTCAGGGTCTCTGATGCAACCTGGATTGACCGTATCTAGACCCACAGCTAGATGAGACATAAGGCTGGAGAGTCTTGGGGCTGAGAGGATTAGTGAGGTTGGGTGAGCAAACGCAGATAATTTAAAGTAATACCCCGGGGTACCCACCCCATGGGTCTCAAATCTCCAGGTACAAGGACATCTTCCTACATCAAAACATGCATGGGAAACCCAGAAGATGGTATGCTGTGAGATCGGGAAAAGTTTCTAAAAGGCACCTCATTTCTCCTCTCCTTGTGCTCGGGTTCGCCATTCCAGCCGCTTGACTAACCATCTCCCTACTTGGAGAATCAGCACCTTTAACCTCCTGTTTCGTACAGGTTGCAATTTGTCCTGAGGATGAACGGGAAGACGGGGAACCAACGAGAGACTAGCCCTAGGTGTTGGGACAGGCACAGGTCACTCCATTTTCCCATCAGGAAGAAGAATGAACCACAGGCTCAGCCTGCCCCCCAGAACCAAAATAGGGCCTGAAGCAATCCTGCGCTTTTGCGGCCAGCTCCCAAAACAGCGAGTAGACAAATGGAGCTCAGGGGCACTGCAATTCACAAACGTGCAGAGTTATAAATGATAACACTCGTCCACAAATATATTGAGGGAAAACAACCAAGAGGATTTGAAAGCAAGGCAGATTTGCAGGAAACAGATTTCAGGAGGTAGATTCGACTCGCCTTTAAAGCACATGAAAAGCGGCAAAACGTTGACAATGATGCCCTTTTTGGCCAACCAAGCAAGCCGGAAGGGCAAATCAGCGCTACAAAGAAGTCTCGCTTGCCCTCGGTCAAAAGGGCCATGCTGAAAAAAGTGTAAAAACCAGAAAAGCAGGACAGGCCATGGAGACATGGGAGCCTTGCTACGCTGATGGGCGGGATGGAAATTGCCAACAGGCACTCTGGAGAAGTGTACGGTGTGTCCTGAAACAAGTAATAAACACAGCTTAGAGAGCATAGGGCACTTCCACTCATGGGCGTATAAATTGGGAAAACTAAAAATCAACAAGACACAGGCACCCCAAACTTTACAGCTGCTCTGTTTCCAAGAACCGCCACTTCGGTACACCTTCAATATCCCAGGAAAGAGAAAAATGGATAAAGAAATGGTGGTACTTGGCACAATGGAATATCACTCAGCCATGAAATCAGTGTCATAAGGCTAGTTAGCAGCATGATGAGTGGATTTAGCGACGATGATTCTAAGTGAAATAAGTCACACAGAAAAAGACACTTATCCTAAGATATCGCTTATAGAGGGAATGTCAAAATCGCTACACTTGAATTGAATTACAAAACAGAACACAGTCACACCTTTAGAAGACACACTATGGCTGCTTAACGGGAAAGGTGAGGTGGGTTGATGCATAAAACAAGGGTTAGAAATTAGCTCAGAGACCGTTCCATAAGCCAAATATGTAATAGAGAAGGCCTACTCCCTGCTCAGTGAACTCGACTCAACACCACCTAGTCACCGCACAAGAATATATCTGACTAGTAAGAATCTGAAAACCTATGTATCGATATCTCTCTGCAAGTGAATCAAGAGGGTGTAAAGCGGCATAAACACAGCAGGGAAAAGCAGTCAAGCCCCATTCTAAACACAAATTACTTTAAAAAACCCACAAAACAAAGACAGTGAAAGAGAGACAAATTCTTACAAAATCCGTTCAGGGTCTCTGATGCAACCTGGATTGACCGTATCTAGACCCACAGCTAGATGAGACATAAGGCTGGACACTCTTGGGGCTGAGAGGATTAGTGAGGTTGGGTGAGCAAACGCAGATACTTTAAAGTAATACCGCGGGGTACCCACCACATAGGTCTCAAATCTCCAGGTACAAGGGCATCTTCCTACATCAAAACATGCATGGGAAACCCAGAGGATGGTATGCCGTGAGATCGGGAAAGGTTTCTAAAACGCACCTCATTTCTCCTCTCCTTGTGCTCGGGTTCGCCATTCCAGCCGCTTGACTAACCATCTCCCTACTTGGAGAATCAGCACCTTTTACCTCCTGTTTCGTACAGGTTGCAATTTGTCCTGAGGATGAACGGGAAGACGGGGAACCAACGAGAGACTAGCCCTAGGTGTTGGGACAGGCACAGGTCACTCCATTTTCCCATCAGGAAGAAGAATGAACCACAGGCTCAGCCTGCCCCCCAGAACCAAAATAGGGCCTGAAGCAATCCTGCGCTTTTGCGGCCAGCTCCCAAAAAAGCGAGTAGACAAATGGAGCTCAGGGGCACTGCAATTCACAAACGTGCAGAGTTATAAATGATAACTCTCGTCCATAAATATATTGAGGGAAGGCAACGAAGAGGATTTGAAAGCAAGACAGATTTGCAGGAAACAGATTTCAGGAGGTACATTCGAATCGCCTTTAAAGCACATGAAAAGCGGCAAAACGTTGACAATGATGCCCTTGGCCAAAAAGGGCGTATGCGTTTTTTCCTGAATATATTCAGGAAAAAACGCATACGCCCTTTTTGGCCAACCAAGCAAGCCGGAAGGGCAAATCAGCGCTACAAAGAAGTCTCGCTTGCCCTCGGTCAAAAGGGCCATGCTGAAAAAAGTGTAAAAACCAGAAAAGCAGGACAGGCCATGGAGACATGGGAGCCTTGCTACGCTGATGGGCGGGATGTAAATTGCCAACAGGCACTCTGGAGAAGTGTACGGTGTGTCCTGAAACAAGTAATAAACACAGCTGAGAGAGCATAGGGCACTTCCACTCATGGGCGTATAAATTGGGAAAACTAAAAATCAACAAGACACAGGCACCCCAAACTTGACGGCTGCTCTGTTTCCAAGAACCTCCACTTCGGTACACCTTCAATATCCCAGGAAAGAGAAAAATGGTAAAGACATGGTGGTACTTGGCACAATGGAATATCACTCAGCCATGAAATCAGTGTCATAAGGCTAGTTAGCAGCATGATGAGTGGATTTAGCGACGATGATTCTAAGTGAAATAAGTCACACAGAAAAAGACACTTATCCTAAGATATCGCTTATAGAGGGAATGTCAAAATCGCTACACTTGAATTGAATTACAAAACAGAACAGAGTCACACCTTTAGAAGACACACTATGGCTGCTTAACGGGAAAGATGAGGTGGGTTGATGCATAAAACAAGGGTTTGAAATTAGCTCAGAGACCGTTCCATAAGCCAAATATGTAATAGACAAGGCCTACTCCCTGCTCAGTGAACTGGACTCAACACCCCCTAGTCACCGCACAAGAATATATCTGACTAGTAAGAATCTGAAAACCTATGTATCGATATCTCTCTGCAAGTGAATCAAGAGGGTGTAAAGCGGCATAAACACAGCAGGGAAAAGCAGCCAAGACCCATTCTAAACAGAAATTACTTTTAGAAACCCACAAATCAAAGATAGTGAAAGAGAGAGAAATTCTTACAAAATCCGTTCAGGGTCTCTGATGCAACCTGGATTGACCGTATCTAGACCCACAGCTAGATGAGACATAAGGCTGGACACTCTTGGGGCTGAGAGGATTAGTGAGGTTGGGTGAGCAAACACAGATACTTTAAAGTAATACAGCAGGGTACCCACCCCATGGGTCTCAAATCTCCAGGTACAAGGGCATCTTCCTACATCAAAACATGCATGGGAAACCCAGAGGATGGTATGCCGTGAGATCGGGAAAGGTTTCTAAAACGCACCTCATTTCTCCTCTCCTTGTGCTCGGGTTCGCCATTCCAGCCGCTTGACTAACCATCTCCCTACTTGGAGAATCAGCACCTTTTACCTCCTGTTTCGTACAGGTTGCAATTTGTCCTGAGGATGAACGGGAAGACGGGGAACCAACGAGAGACTAGCCCTAGGTGTTGGGACAGGCACAGGTCACTCCATTTTCCCATCAGGAAGAAGAATGAACCACAGGCTCAGCCTGCTCCCCAGAACCAAAATAGGGCCTGAAGCAATCCTGCGCTTTTGCGGCCAGCTCCCAAAAAAGCGAGTAGACAAATGGAGCTCAGGGGCACTGCAATTCACAAACGTGCAGAGTTATAAATGATAACTCTCGTCCATAAATATATTGAGGGAAGGTAACGAAGAGGATTTGAAAGCAAGGCAGATTTGCAGGAAACAGATTTCAGGAGGTACATTCGACTCGCCTTTAAAGCACATGAAAAGCGGCAAAACGTTGACAATGATGCCCTTGGCCAAAAAGGGCGTATGCGTTTTTTCCTGAATATATTCAGGAAAAAACGCATACGCCCTTTTTGGCCAACCAAGCAAGCCGGAAGGGCAAATCAGCGCTACAAAGAAGTCTCGCTTGCCCGCGGTCAAAAGGGCCATGCTGAAAAAAGTGTAAAAACCAGAAAAGCAGGACAGGCCATGGAGACATGGGAGCCTTGCTACGCTGATGGGCGGGATGGAAATTGCCAACAGGCACTCTGGAGAAGTGTACGGTGTGTCCTGAAGCAAGTAACAAACACAGCTTAGAGAGCATAGGGCACTTCCACTCATGGGCGTATAAATTGGGAAAAGTAAAAATCAACAAGACACAGGCACCCCAAACTTTACGGCTGCTCTGTTTCCAAGAACCGCCACTTCGGTACACCTTCAATATCCCAGGAAAGAGAAAAATAGATAAAGAAATGGTGGTATTTGGCACAACGGAATATCACTCAGCCATGAAATCAGTGTCGTAAGGCTAGTTAGCAGCATGATGAGTGGATTTAGCGACGATGATTCTAAGTGAAATAAGTCACACAGAAAAAGACCCTTTTCCTAAGATATTGCTTATAGAGGGAATGTCAAAATCGCTACACTTGAACTGAATTGCAAAACAGAACAGAGTCACACCTTTAGAAGACACACTATGGCTGCTTAACGGAAATGGTGAGGTGGGGTGATGCATAAAACAAGGGTTTGAAATTAGCTCAGAGACCGTTCCATAAGCCAAATATGTAATAGACAAGGCCTACTCCCTGCTCAGTGAACTGGACTCAACAACCCCCTAGTCACCGCACAAGAATATATCTGACTAGTAAGAATCTGAAAACCTATGTATCGATATCTCTCTGCAAGTGAATCAAGAGGGTGTAAAGCGGCATAAACACAGCAGAGAAAAGCAGCCAAGCCCCATTCTAAACAGAAATTACTTTAAAAAACCAACAAATCAAAGATAGTGAAAGAGAGAGAAATTCTTACAAAATCCGTTCAGGGTCTCTGATGCAACCTGGATTGACTGTATCTAGACCCACAGCTAGATGAGACATAAGGCTGGACACTCTTGGGGCTGAGAGGATTAGTGAGGTTGGGTGAGCAAACACGGATAATTTAAAATAATACAGCAGGGTACCCACCCCATGGGTCTCAAATCTCCAGGTACAAGGGCATCTTCCTACATCAAAACATGCATGGGAAACCCAGAGGATGGTATGCCGTGAGATCGGGAAAGGTTTCTAAAACACACCTCATTTCTCCTCTCCTTGTGCTCGGGTTCGCCATTCCAGGCGCTTGACTAACCATCTCCCTACTTGGAGAATCAGCACCTTTAACCTCCTGTTTCGTACAGGTTGCAATTTGTCCTGAGGATGAACGGGAAGATGGGGAACCAACGAGAGACTAGCCCTAGGTGTTGGGACAGGCACAGGTCACTCCATTTTCCCATCAGGAAGAAGAATGAACCACAGGCTCAGCCTGCCCCCCAGAACCAAAATAGGGCCTGAAGCAATCCTGCGCTTTTGCGGCCAGCTCCCAAAAAAGCGAGTAGACAAATGGAGCTCGGGAGCACTGCAATTCACAAACGTGCAGAGTTATAAATGATAACTCTGGTCCACAAATATATTGAGGGAAGGCAACGAAGAGGATTTGAATGCAAGGCAGATTTGCAGGAAACAGATTTCAGGAGGTAGATTCGACTCGCCTTTAAAGCACATGAAAAGCGGCAAAACGTTGACAATGATGCCCTTGGCCAAAAAGGGCGTATGCGTTATTTCCTGAATATATTCAGGAAAAAACGCATACGCCCTTTTTGGCCAACCAAGCAAGCCGGAAGGGCAAATCAGCGCTACAAAGAAGTCTCGCTTGCCCTCGGTCAAAAGGGCCATGCTGAAAAAAGTGTAAAAACCAGAAAAGCAGGACAGGCCATGGAGACATGGGAGCCTTGCTACGCTGATGGGCGGGATGGAAATTGCCAACAGGCACTCTGGAGAAGTGTACGGTGTGTCCTAAAACAAGTAATAAACACAGCTTAGAGAGCATAGGGCACTTCCACTCATGGGCATATAAATTGGGAAAACTAAAAATCAACAAGACACAGGCACCCCAAACTTGACGGCTGCTCTGTTTCCAAGAACCTCCACTTCGGTACACCTTCAATATCCCAGGAAAGAGAAAAATGGATAAAGACATGGTGGTACTTGGCACAATGGAATATCACTCAGCCATGAAATCAGTGTCATAAGGCTAGTTAGCAGCATGATGAGTGGATTTAGCGACGATGATTCTAAGTGAAATAAGTCACACAGAAAAAGACACTTATCCTAAGATATCGCTTATAGAGGGAATGTCAAAATCGCTACACTTGAATTGAATTACAAAACAGAAAAGAGTCACACCTTTAGAAGACACACTATGGCTGCTTAACGGGAAAGGTGAGGTGGGTTGATGCATAAAACAAGGGTTTGAAATTAGCTCGGAGACCGTTCCATAAGCCAAATATGTAATAGACAAGGCCTACTCCCTGCTCAGTGAACTGGACTCAACACCCCCTAGTCACCGCACAAGAATATATCTGACTAGTAAGAATCTGAAAACCTATGTATCGATATCTCTCTGCAAGTGAATCAAGAGGGTGTAAAGCGTCATAAACACAGCAGGGAAAAGCAGCCAAGCCCCATTCTAAACACAAATTACTTTAACAAACCCACAAAACAAAGACACTGAAAGAGAGAGAAATTCTTACAAAATCCGTTCAGGGGCTGTGATGCAAACTGCATTGACCATATCTAGACCCACAGCAGGATGAGACATAAGGCTGGACACTCTTGGGGCTGAGAGGATTGGTGAGGTTGGGTGAGCAAACGCAGACCCTTTAAAGTAATACTGCGTGGTACCCATGCCATGGGTCCCAAATCTCCAGGTTCAAGGGCATCTTCCTACATCGAAAACATGCCTGGGAAACCCAGAAGATGGTACACCGTGTGATCGGGAAAGGTTTCTAAAACGCACCTCATTTCTCCTCTCCTTGTGCTCGGGTTCGCCATTCCAGCCGCTTCACTAACAATCTCCCTACGTGGAGAATCAGCACCGTTGACCTCCTGTTTCGTACAGGTCGCAATTTGTCCCGAGGATGAACGGGAGGAGGGGGAACCAATTAGAGACTAGCTCTAGGTGTTGGGACAGGCACAGGTCACCCTATTTTCCCATCAGGAAGAAGAATGAACCACAGGCTCAGCCTGCCCCGCGGAACCAGAATAAGGCCTGAAGCAATCCTGCGCTTTTGCGGCGAGCTCCCAACAAAGCGAGTTGACAAATGGAGCTCAGGGGCACTGCAATTCACAAACCTGCAGAGTTGTAAATGATAACTCTCGTCCACAAATATATTGAGGGAAGGCAACAAAGAGGATTTGAAAGCAAGGCAGAATTGCAGGAAACCGGTTTCAGGAGGTAGATTCGACTCGCCTTGAAAGCACATGAAAAGCGGCAAAGCGTTGACAATGATGCCCTTGGCCAAAAAGGGCGTATGCGTTTTTTCCTGAATATATTCAGGAAAAAACGCATACGCCCTTTTTGGCCAACCAAGCAAGCCGGAAAGGCAAATCGGCGCTACAAAGAAGTCTGGCTTGCCAGAGGTCAAAAAGGCCATGCTGAAAAAAGTGTAAAAACCGGAAATGCAGGACAGGCCATGGAGACATGGGAGCCTTGCTACGCTGATGGGCGGGGTGGAAATTGCCAACAGCACTCAGGAGAAGTGTACGCTGCGTCCTGAAACATGTAATAAACACAACTTAGAGAGCATAGGGCACTTCCACTCATGGGCGTAGAAATCGGGAAACCTAAAAATCAACAAGACACAGGCACCCCAAAGTTTAGGGCTGCTCTGTTTCCAAGAACCTCCACTTCGGTACACCTTAAATATCCCAGGAAAGAGAAAAATGGATAAAGAAGTTGTGGTACTTATGCACAATGGAATATCACTCAGCCATGAAATCAGTGTCATAAGGCTAGTAGCAGCATGATGAGTGGATTTAGGGACAATGACTCTAAGTGAAGTAAGTCACACAGAAAAGGAAACTTATCCTAAGTTATCACTTGTAGAGGGAATGTCAAAATCGCTACACCTGAACTGAATTCTAAAACAGGACAGAGTCACACATTTAGAAAACACACTATGGCTGCTTAACGGGAAAGCTGAGGTGGGGCGATGCATAAAACAAGGGTTTGAAATTAGCTCAGATACCGTTCCACAAGCCAAATATTTAATAGACAAGACCTACTCCCTGCTCAGTGAACTGGACTCAACACCCCCTATTCACCGCCCAAGAATATATCTGACTAAGAAGAGTCTTAAACCTATGTATTGATATCTCTCTGGAAGTGAATCAAGAGGGTGTAAAGCGGCATAAACACAGCAGGCAAAAGCAGCTAAACCCCATTATAAAAATAGACCACTTAAAAAAAAAACCCCATAAAACAAAGACAGTGAAAGAGAGAGAAATTCTTCCAAAATCCGTTCAGGGGCTCTGATGCAACCTGGATTGACCATATCTAGACCCACAGCTGGATGAGACATAAGGCTGGACATTCTTGGGGCTGAGAGGATTGGTGAGGTTGGGTGAGCAAACGCAGACCCTTTAAAGTAATACTGCGTGGTACCCATGCCATGGGTCCCAAATCTCCAGGTTCAAGGGCATCTTCCTACATCGAAAACATGCCTGGGAAACCCAGAAGATGGTACACCGTGTGATCGGGAAAGGTTTCTGAAACGCACCTCATTTCTCCTCTCCTTGTGCTCGGGTTCGCCATTCCAGCCGCTTCACTAACAATCTCCCTACGTGGAGAATCAGCACCGTTGACCTCCTGTTTCGTACAGGTTGCAATTTGTCCTCAGGATGAACGGGAAGAGGGGGAACCAATGAGAGACTAGCTCTAGGTGTTGGGACAGGCACAGGTCACTCTATTTTCCCATCAGGAAGAAGAATGAACCACAGGCTCAGCCTGGCCCCCGGAACCAGAATAGGGCCTGAAGCAATTCTGCGCTTTTGCGCGAGCTCCCAAAAAAGCGAGTTGACAAATGGAGCTCAGGGGCACTGCAATTCACAAACCTGCAGAGTTGTAAATGATAACTCTCGTCCACAAATATATTGAGGGAAGGCAACGAAAAGGATTTGAAAACAAGGCAGAATTGCAGGACACCGGTTTCAGGAGGTAGATTCGACTCGCCTTGAAAGCACATGAAAAGCGGCCAAGTGTTGACAATGATGCCCTTGGCCAAAAAGGGCGTATGCGTTTTTTCCTGAATATATTCAGGAAAAAACGCATACGCCCTTTTTGGCCAACCAAGCAAGCCGGAAAGGCAAATCGGCGCTACAAAGAAGTCTGGCTTGCCAGCGGTCAAAAGGGCCATGCTGAAAAAAGTGTAAAAACCAGAAATGCAGGACAGGCCATGGAGACATGGGAGCCTTGCTACGCTGATGGGCGGGGTGGAAATTGCCAACAGCCACTCTGGAGAAGTGTACGCTGCGTCCTGAAACATGTAATAAACACAGCTTAGAGAGCATAGGGCACTTCCACTCATGGGCGTAGAAATCGAGAAATCTAAAAATCAACAAGACACAGGCACCCCAAAGTTTAGGGCTGCTCTGTTTCCAAGAACCTCCACTTCGGTACACCTTAAATATCCCAGGAAAGAGAAAAATGGATAAAGAAGTTGTGGTACTTATGCACAATGGAATATCACTCAGCCATGAAATCAGTGTCATAAGGCTAGTAGCAGCATGATGAGTGGATTTAGGGACAATGACTCTAAGTGAAGTAAGTCACACAGAAAAGGAAACTTATCCTAAGTTCTCACTTGTAGAGGGAATGTCAAAATCGCTACACCTGAACTGAATTGCAAAACAGAACAGAGTCACACATTTAGAAAACACACTATGGCTGCTTAACGGGAAAGCTGAGGTGGGGCGATGCATAAAACAAGGGTTTGAAATTAGCTCAGATACCGTTCCACAAGCCAAATATGTAATAGACAAGACCTACTCCCTGCTCAGTGAACTGGACTCAACACCCCCTATTCACCGCCCAAGAATATATCTGACTAAGAAGAGTCTTAAAACCTATGTATTGATATCTCTCTGGAAGTGAATCAAGAGGGTGTAAAGCGGCATAAACACAGCAGGGAAAAGCAGCTAAACCCCATTATAAAAATAGACTACTTAAAAAAAAAAACCCCATAAAACAAAGACAGTGAAAGAGAGAGAAATTCTTACAAAATCCATTCAGGGGCTCTGATGCAACCTGGATTGACCATATCTAGACCCACAGCTGGATGAGACATAAGGCTGGACACTCTTGGGGCTGAGAGGATTGGTGAGGTTGGGTGAGCAAACGCAGACCCTTTAAAGTAATACTGCGTGGTACCCATGCCATGGGTCCCAAATCTCCAGGTTCAAGGGCATCTTCCTACATCGAAAACATGCCTGGGAAACCCAGAAGATGGTACACCGTGTGATCGGGAAAGGTTTCTAAAACGCACCTCATTTCTCCTCTCCTTGTGCTCGGGTTCGCCATTCCAGCCGCTTCACTAACAATCTCCCTACGTGGAGAATCAGCACCGTTGACCTCCTGTTTCGTACAGGTTGCAATTTGTCCTCAGGATGAACGGGAAGAGGGGGAACCAATGAGAGACTAGCTCTAGGTGTTGGGACAGGCACAGGTCACTCTATTTTCCCATCAGGAAGAAGAATGAACCACAGGCTCAGCCTGGCCCCCGGAACCAGAATAGGGCCTGAAGCAATCCTGCGCTTTTGCGGCGAGCTCCCAAAAAAGCGAGTTGACAAATGGAGCTCAGGGGCACTGCAATTCACAAACCTGCAAAGTTGTAAATGATAACTCTTGTCCACAAATATATTGAGGGAAGGCAACGAAGAGGATTTGAAAGCAAGGCAGAATTGCAGGAAACCAGTTTCAGGAGGTAGATTCGACTCGCCTTGAAAGCACATGAAAAGCGGCAAAGCTTTGACAATGATGCCCTTGGCCAAAAAGGGCGTATGCGTTTTTTCCTGAATATATTCAGGAAAAAACGCATACGCCCTTTTTGGCCAACCAAGCAAGCCAGAAAGGCAAATCGGCGCTACAAAGAAGTCTCGCTTGCCAGAGGTCAAAAGGGCCATGCTGAAAAAAGTGTAAAAACCGGAAATGCAGGACAGGCCATGGAGACATGGGAGCCTTGCTACGCTGATGGGCGGGATGGAAATTGCCAACAGCCACTCTGGAGAAGTGTACGCTGCGTCCTGAAACATGTAATAAACACAGCTTAGAGAGCATAGGGCACTTCCACTCATGGGCGTAGAAATCGGGAAATCTAAAAATCAACAAGACACAGGCACCCCAAAGTTTAGGGCTGCACTGTTTCCAAGAACCTCCACTTCGGTACACCTTAAATATCCCAGGAAAGAGAAAAATGGATAAAGAAGTTGTGGTACTTATGCACAATGGAATATCACTCAGCCATAAATCAGTGTCATAAGGCTAGTAGCAGCATGATGAGTGGATTTAGGGACGATGACTCTAAGTGAAGTAAGTCACACAGAAAAGGACACTTATCCTAAGATATCACTTATAGAGGGAATGTCAAAATCGCTACACCTGAACTGAATTCCAAAACACAACAGAGTCACACATTTAGAAAACACACTATGGCTGCTTAACGGGAAAGGTGAGGTTGGGCGATGCATAAAAAAAGGGTTTGAAATTAGCTCAAATACCGTTCCACAAGCCAAATATGTAATAGACAAGACCTACTCCCTGCTCAGTGAACTGGACTCAACACCCCCTATTCACCGCCCAAGAATATATCTGACTAGGAAGAGTCTTAAAACCTATGTATTGATATCTCTCTGGAAGTGAATCAAGAGGGTGTAAAGCGGCATAAACACAGCAGGGAAAAGCAGCTAAATCCCGTTATAAAAATAAGCTAGTTAAAAAAAAAAACCCCATAAAACAAAGACAGTGAAAGAGCGAGAAATTCTTACAA
Source organism: Eubalaena glacialis (assembly GCF_028564815.1). NCBI lineage: Eukaryota > Metazoa > Chordata > Mammalia > Artiodactyla > Balaenidae > Eubalaena > Eubalaena glacialis. Next base: position 80,038,164 of record NC_083727.1, on the reverse strand, counting down.
AATCCGTTCAGGGGCTCTGATGCAACCTGGATTGACCATATCTAGACCCACAGCTGGATGAGACATAAGGCTGGACACTCTTGGGGCTGAGAGGATTGGTGAGGTTGGGTGAGCAAACGCAGACCCTTTAAAGTAATACTGCGTGGTACCCATGCCATGGGTCCCAAATCTCCAGGTTAAAGGGCATCTTCCTACATCGAAAACATGCCTGGGAAACCCAGAAGATGGTACACCGTGTGATCGGGAAAGGTTTCTAAAACGCACCTCATTTCTCCTCTCCTTGTGCTCGGGTTCGCCATTCCAGCCGCTTCACTAAAAATCTCCCTACCTGGAGAATCAGCACCGTTGACCTCCTGTTTCGTACAGGTCGCAATTTGTCCCGAGGATGAACGGGAAGAGGGGGAACCAATGAGAGACTAGCTCTAGGTGTTGGGACAGGCACAGGTCACTCTATTTTCCCATCAGGAAGAAGAATGAATCACAGGCTCAGCCTGCCCCCCGGAACCAGAATAGGGCCTGAAGCAATCCTGCGCTTTTGCGGCCAGCTCCCAAAAAAGCGAGTTGACAAATGGAGCTCAGGGGCACTGCAATTCACAAACCTGCAGAGTTGTAAATGATAACTCTCGTCCACAAATATATTGAGGGAAGGCAACGAAGAGGATTTGAAAGCAAGGCAGAATTGCAGGAAACCGGTTTCAGGAGGTAGATTCGACTCGCCTTGAAAGCACATGAAAAGCGGCAAAGCGTTGACAATGATGCCCTTGGCCAAAAAGGGCGTATGCGTTTTTTCCTGAAAATATTCAGGAAAAAACGCATACGCCCTTTTTGGCCAACCAAGCAAGCCGGAAAGGCAAATCGGCACTACAAAGAAGTCTCGCTTGCCAGAGGTCAAAAGGGCCATGCTGAAAAAAGTGTAAAAACCGGAAATGCAGGACAGGCCATGGAGACATGGGAGCCTTGCTACGCTGATGGGCGGGGTGGAAATTGCCAACAGCCACTCTGGAGAAGTGTACGCTGCGTCCTGAAACATGTAATAAACACAGCTTAGAGAGCATAGGGCACTTCCACTCATGGGCGTAGAAATCGGGAAACCTAAAAATCAACAAGACACAGGCACCCCAAAGTTTAGGGCTGCTCTGTTTCCAAGAACCTCCACTTCGGTACACCTTAAATATCCCAGGAAAGAGAAAAATGGATAAAGAAGTTGTGGTACTTATGCACAATGGAATATCACTCAGCCATGAAATCAGTGTCATAAGGCTAGTAGCAGCATGATGAGTGGATTTAGGGACAATGACTCTAAGTGAAGTAAGTCACACAGAAAAGGAAACTTATCCTAAGTTATCACTTGTAGAGGGAATGTCAAAATCGCTACACCTGAACTGAATTCCAAAACAGAACAGAGTCACACATTTAGAAAACACACTATGGCTGCTTAACGGGAAAGCTGAGGTGGGGCGATGCATAAAACAAGGGTTTGAAATTAGCTCAGATACCGTTCCACAAGCCAAATATGTAATAGACAAGACCTACTCCCTGCTCAGTGAACTGGACTCAACACCCCCTATTCACCACCCAAGAATATATCTGACTAGGAAGAGTCTTAAAACCTATGTATTGATATCTTTCTGGAAGTGAATCAAGAGGGTGTAAAGCGGCATAAACACAGCAAGGAAAAGAAGCTAAACCCCCTTATAAAAATTGACTACTTAAAAAAAAAACCCATAAAACAAAGACAGTGAAAGAGAGAGAAATTGTTACAAAATCCGTTCAGGGGCTCTGATGCAACCTGGATTGACCATATCTAGACCCACAGCTGGAAGAGACATAAGGCTGGACACTCTTGGGGCTGAGAGGATTGGTGAGGTTGGGTGAGCAAACGCAGACCCTTTAAAGTAATACTGCGTGGTACCCATGCCATGGGTCCCAAATCTCCAGGTTCAAGGGCATCTTCCTACATCGAAAACATGCCTGGGAAACCCAGAAGATGGTACACCGTGTGATCGGGAAAGGTTTCTGAAACGCACCTCATTTCTCCTCTCCTTGTGCTCGGGTTCGCCATTCCAGCCGCTTCACTAACAATCTCCCTACGTGGAGAATCAGCACCGTTGACCTCCTGTTTCGTACAGGTTGCAATTTGTCCTCAGGATGAACGGGAAGAGGGGGAACCAATGAGAGACTAGCTCTAGGTGTTGGGACAGGCACAGGTCACTCTATTTTCCCATCAGGAAGAAGAATGAACCACAGGCTCAGCCTGGCCCCCGGAACCAGAATAGGGCCTGAAGCAATCCTGCGCTTTTGCGGCCAGCTCCCAAAAAACCGAGTTGACAAATGGAGCTCAGGGGCACTGCAATTCACAAAACTGCAAAGTTGTAAATGATAACTGTTGTCCACAAATATATTGAGGGAAGGCAACGAAGAGGATTTGAAAGCAAGGCAGAATTGCAGGAAACCGGTTTCAGGAGGTAGATTCGACTCGCCTTGAAAGCACATGAAAAGCGGCAAAGCGTTGACAATGATGCCCTTGCCCAAAAAGGGCGTATGCGTTTTTTCCTAAATATATTCAGGAAAAAACGCATACGCCCTTTTTGGCCAACCAAGCAAGCCGGAAAGGCAAATCGGCGCTACAAAGAAGTCTCGCTTGCCAGCGGTCAAAAGGGCCATGCTGAAAAATGTGTAAAAACTAGAAATGCAGGACAGGCCATGGAGACATGGGAGCCTTGCTACGCTGATGGGCGGGGTGGAAATTGCCAACAGCCACTCTGGAGAAGTGTACGCTGCGTCCTGAAACATGTAATAAACACAGCTTAGAGAGCATAGGGCACTTCCACTCATGGGCGTAGAAATCGGGAAACCTAAAAATCAACAAGACACAGGCACCCCAAAGTTTAGGGCTGCTCTGTTTCCAAGAACCTCCACTTCGGTACACCTTAAATATCCCAGGAAAGAGAAAAATGGATAAAGAAGTTGTGGTACTTATGCACAATGGAATATCACTCAGCCATGAAATCAGTGTCATAAGGCTAGTAGCAGCATGATGAGTGGATTTAGGGACGATGACTCTAAGTGAAGTAAGTCACACAAAAAAGGAAACTTATCCTAAGTTATCACTTGTAGAGGGAATGTCAAAATCGCTACACCTGAATTGAATTGCAAAACAGAACAGAGTCACACATTTAGAAAACACACTATGGCTGCTTAACGGGAAAGCTGAGGTGGGGCGATGCATAAAACAAGGGTTTGAAATTAGCTCAGATACCGTTCCACAAGCCAAATATTTAATAGACAAGACCTACTCCCTGCTCAGTGAACTGGACTCAACACCCCCTATTCACCGCCCAAGAATATATCTGACTAGGAAGAGTCTTAAAACCTATGTATTGATATCTCTCTGGAAGTGAATCAAGAGGGTGTAAAGCGGCATAAACACAGCAAGGAAAAGAAGCTAAACCACCTTATAAAAATTGACTACTTAAAAAAAAAAACCCCATAAAACGAAGACAGTGAAAGAGAGAGAAATTCTTACAAAATCCGTTCAGGGGCTCTGATGCAAACTGCATTGACCATATCTAGACCCACAGCTGGATGAGACATAAGGCTGGACACTCTTGGGGCTGAGAGGATTGGTGAGGTTGGGTGAGCAAACGCAGACCCTTTAAAGTAATACTGCGTGGTACCCATGCCATGGGTCCCAAATCTCCAGGTTCAAGGGCATCTTCCTACATCGAAAACATGCCTGGGAAACCCAGAAGATGGTACACCGTGTGATCGGGAAAGGTTTCTAAAACGCACCTCATTTCTCCTCTCCTTGTGCTCGGGTTCGCCATTCCAGCCGCTTCACTAACAATCTCCCTACGTGGAGAATCAGCACCGTTGACCTCCTGTTTCGTACAGGTCGCAATTTGTCCCGAGGATGAACAGGAAGCGGGGGAACCAATGAGAGACTAGCTCTAGATGTTGGGACAGGCACAGGTCACTCTATTTTCCCATCAGGAAGAAGAATGAACCACAGGCTCAGCCTGCCCCCCGGAACCAGAATAGGGCCTGAAGCAATCCTGCGCTTTTGCGGCCAGCTCCCAAAAAAGCGAGTTGACAAATGGAGCTCAGGGGCACTGCAATTCACAAACCTGCAGAGTTATAAATGATAACTCTCGTCCACAAATATATTGAGGGAAGGCAACGAAGAGGATTTGAAAGCAAGGCAGAATTGCAGGAAACCGGTTTCAGGAGGTAGATTCGACTCGCCTTGAAAGCACATGAAAAGCGGCAAAGCGTTGACAATGATGCCCTTGGCCAAAAAGGGCGTATGCGTTTTTTCCTGAATATATTCAGGAAAAAACGCATACGCCCTTTTTGGCCAACCAAGCAAGCCGGAAAGGCAAATCGGCGCTACAAAGAAGTCTGGCTTGCCAGCGGTCAAAAGGGCCATGCTGAAAAAAGTGTAAAAACCGGAAATGCAGGACAGGCCATGGAGACATGGGAGCCTTGCTACGCTGATGGGCGGGATGGAAATTGCCAACAGCCACTCTGGAGAAGTGTACGCTGCGTCCTGAAACATGGAATAAACACAATTTAGAGAGCATAGGGCACTTCCACTCATGGGCGTAGAAATCGGGAAACCTAAAAATCAACAAGACACAGGCACCCCAAAGTTTAGGGCTGCTCTGTTTCCAAGAACCTCCACTTCGGTACACCTTAAATATCCCAGGAAAGAGAAAAATGGATAAAGAAGTTGTGGTACTTATGCACAATGGAATATCACTCAGCCATGAAATCAGTGTCATAAGGCTAGTAGCAGCATGATGAGTGGATTTAGGGACAATGACTCTAAGTGAAGTAAGTCACACAGAAAAGGAAACTTATCCTAAGTTATCACTTGTAGAGGGAATGTCAAAATCGCTACACCTGAACTGAATTGCAAAACAGAACAGAGTCACACATTTAGAAAACACACTATGGCTGCTTAACGGGAAAGCTGAGGTGGGGCGATGCATAAAACAAGGGTTTGAAATTAGCTCAGATACCGTTCCACAAGCCAAATATGTAATAGACAAGACCTACTCCCTGCTCAGTGAACTGGACTCAACACCCCCTATTCACCGCCCAAGAATATATCTGACTAAGAAGAGTCTTAAAACCTATGTATTGATATCTCTCTGGAAGTGAATCAAGAGGGTGTAAAGCGGCATAAACACAGCAGGGAAAAGCAGCTAAACCCCATTATAAAAATAGACTACTTAAAAAAAAAAACCCATAAAACAAAGACAGTGAAAGAGAGAGAAATTCTTACAAAATCCATTCAGGGGCTCTGATGCAACCTGGATTGACCATATCTAGACCCACAGCTGGATGAGACATAAGGCTGGACACTCTTGGGGCTGAGAGGATTGGTGAGGTTGGGTGAGCAAACGCAGACCCTTTAAAGTAATACTGCGTGGTACCCATGCCATGGGTCCCAAATCTCCAGGTTCAAGGGCATCTTCCTACATCGAAAACATGCCTGGGAAACCCAGAAGATGGTACACCGTGTGATCGGGAAAGGTTTCTAAAACGCACCTCATTTCTCCTCTCCTTGTGCTCGGGTTCGCCATTCCAGCCGCTTCACTAACAATCTCCCTACGTGGAGAATCAGCACCGTTGACCTCCAGTTTCGTACAGGTTGCAATTTGTCCTCAGGATGAACGGGAAGAGGGGGAACCAATGAGAGACTAGCTCTAGGTGTTGGGACAGGCACAGGTCACTCTATTTTCCCATCAGGAAGAAGAATGAACCACAGGCTCAGCCTGGCCCCCGGAACGAGAATAGGGCCTGAAGCAATCCTGCGCTTTTGCGGCGAGCTCCCAAAAAAGCGAGTTGACAAATGGAGCTCAGGGGCACTGCAATTCACAAACCTGCAAAGTTGTAAATGATAACTCTTGTCCACAAATATATTGAGGGAAGGCAACGAAGAGGATTTGAAAGCAAGGCAGAATTGCAGGAAACCGGTTTCAGGAGGTAGATTCGACTCGCCTTGAAAGCACATGAAAAGAGGCAAAGCTTTGACAATGATGCCCTTGGCCAAAAAGGGCGTATGCGTTTTTTCCTGAATATATTCAGGAAAAAACGCATACGCCCTTTTTGGCCAACCAAGCAAGCCAGAAAGGCAAATCGGCGCTACAAAGAAGTCTCGCTTGCCAGAGGTCAAAAGGGCCATGCTGAAAAAAGTGTAAAAACCGGAAATGCAGGACAGGCCATGGAGACATGGGAGCCTTGCTACGCTGATGGGCGGGATGGAAATTGCCAACAGCCACTCTGGAGAAGTGTACGCTGCGTCCTGAAACATGTAATAAACACAGCTTAGAGAGCATAGGGCACTTCCACTCATGGGCGTAGAAATCGGGAAATCTAAAAATCAACAAGACACAGGCACCCCAAAGTTTAGGGCTGCACTGTTTCCAAGAACCTCCACTTCGGTACACCTTAAATATCCCAGGAAAGAGAAAAATGGATAAAGAAGTTGTGGTACTTATGCACAATGGAATATCACTCAGCCATAAATCAGTGTCATAAGGCTAGTAGCAGCATGATGAGTGGATTTAGGGACGATGACTGTAAGTGAAGTAAGTCACACAGAAAAGGACACTTATCCTAAGATATCACTTATAGAGGGAATGTCAAAATCGCTACACCTGAACTGAATTCCAAAACACAACAGAGTCACACATTTAGAAAACACACTATGGCTGCTTAACGGGAAAGGTGAGGTGGGGCGATGCATAAAAAAAGGGTTTGAAATTAGCTCAGATACCGTTCCACAAGCCAAATATGTAATAGACAAGACCTACTCCCTGCTCAGTGAACTGGACTCAACACCCCCTATTCACCGCCCAAGAATATATCTGACTAGGAAGAGTCTTAAAACCTATGTATTGATATCTCTCTGGAAGTGAATCAAGAGGGTGTAAAGCGGCATAAACACAGCAGGGAAAAGCAGCTAAATCCCGTTATAAAAATAAGCTACTTAAAAAAAAAAACCCCATAAAACAAAGACAGTGAAAGAGAGAGAAATTCTTACAAAATCCGTTCAGGGGCTCTGATGCAACCTGGATTGACCATATCTAGACCCACAGCTGGATGAGACATAAGGCTGGACACTCTTGGGGCTGAGAGGATTGGTGAGGTTGGGTGAGCAAACGCAGACCCTTTAAAGTAATACTGCGTGGTACCCATGCCATGGGTCCCAAATCTCCAGGTTCAAGGGCATCTTCCTACATCGAAAACATGCCTGGGAAACCCAGAAGATGGTACACCGTGTGATCGGGAAAGGTTTCTAAAACGCACCTCATTTCTCCTCTCCTTGTGCTCGGGTTCGCCATTCCAGCCGCTTCACTAACAATCTCCCTACCTGGAGAATCAGCACCGTTGACCTCCTGTTTCGTACAGGTCGCAATTTGTCCCGAGGATGAACGGGAAGAGGGGGAACCAATGAGAGACTAGCTCTAGGTGTTGGGACAGGCACAGGTCACTCTATTTTCCCATCAGGAAGAAGAATGAACCACAGGCTCAGCCTGCCCCCCGGAACCAGAATAGGGCCTGAAGCAATCCTGCGCTTTTGCGGCCAGCTCCCAAAAAAGCGAGTTGACACATGGAGCTCAGGGGCACTGCAATTCACAAACCTGCAGAGTTGTAAATGATAACTCTCGTCCACAAATATATTGAGGGAAGGCAACGAAGAGGATTTGAAAGCAAGGCAGAATTGCAGGAAACCGATTTCAGGAGGTAGATTCGACTCGCCTTGAAAGCACATGAAAAGCGGCAAAGCGTTGACAATGATGCCCTTGCCCAAAAAGGGCGTATGCGTTTTTTCCTGAATATATTCAGGAAAAAACGCATACGCCCTTTTTGGCCAACCAAGCAAGCCGGAAAGGCAAATCGGCGCTACAAAGAAGTCTCGCTTGCCAGCGGTCAAAAGGGCCATGCTGAAAAATGTGTAAAAACTAGAAATGCAGGACAGGCCATGGAGACATGGGAGCCTTGCTACGCTGATGGGCGGGATGGAAATTGCCAACAGCCACTCTGGAGAAGTGTACGCTGCGTCCTGAAACATGTAATAAACACAGCTTAGAGAGCATAGGGCACTTCCACTCATGGGCGTAGAAATCGGGAAACCTACAAATCAACAAGACACAGGCACCCCAAAGTTTAGGGCTGCTCTGTTTCCAAGAACCTCCACTTCGGTACACCTTAAATATCCCAGGAAAGAGAAAAATGGATAAAGAAGTTGTGGTACTTATGCACAATGGAATATCACTCAGCCATGAAATCAGTGTCATAAGGCTAGTAGCAGCATGATGAGTGGATTTAGGGACGATGACTCTAAGTGAAGTAAGTCACACAGAAAAGGAAACTTATCCTAAGTTATCACTTGTAGAGGGAATGTCAAAATCGCTACACCTGAATTGAATTACAAAACAGAACAGAGTCACACATTTAGAAAACACACTATGGCTGCTTAACGGGAAAGCTGAGGTGGGGCGATGCATAAAACAAGGGTTTGAAATTAGCTCAGATACCGTTCCACAAGCCAAATATTTAATAGACAAGACCTACTCCCTGCTCAGTGAACTGGACTCAACACCCCCTATTCACCGCCCAAGAATATATCTGACTAGGAAGAGTCTTAAAACCTATGTATTGATATCTCTCTGGAAGTGAATCAAGAGGGTGTAAAGCGGCATAAACACAGCAAGGAAAAGAAGCTAAACCCCCTTATAAAAATTGACTACTTAAAAAAAAAAACCCCATAAAACAAAGACAGTCAAAGAGAGAGAAATTCTTACAAAATCCGTTCAGGGGCTCTGATGCAAACTGCATTGACCATATCTAGACCCACAGCTGGATGAGACATAAGGCTGGACACTCTTGGGGCTGAGAGGATTGGTGAGGTTGGGTGAGCAAACGCAGACCTTTTAAAGTAATACTGCGTGGTACCCATGCCATGGGTCCCAAATCTCCAGGTTCAAGGGCATCTTCCTACATCGAAAACATGCCTGGGAAACCCAGAAGATGGTACACCGTGTGATCGGGAAAGGTTTCTAAAACGCACCTCATTTCTCCTCTCCTTGTGCTCGGGTTCGCCATTCCAGCCGCTTCACTAACAATCTCCCTACGTGGAGAATCAGCACCGTTGACCTCCTGTTTCGTACAGGTCGCAATTTGTCCCGAGGATGAACGGGAAGAGAGGGAACCAATGAGAGACTAGCTCTAGGTGTTGGGACAGGCACAGGTCACTCTATTTTCCCATCAGGAAGAAGAATGAACCACAGGCTCAGCCTGGCCCCCGGAACCAGAATAGGGCCTGAAGCAATCCTGCGCTTTTGCGGCCAGCTCCCAAAAAAGCGAGTTGACACATGGAGCTCAGGGGCACTGCAATTCACAAACCTGCAGAGTTATAAATGATAACTCTCGTCCACAAATATATTGAGGGAAGTCAACGAAGAGGATTTGAAAGCAAGGCAGAATTGCAGGAAACCGATTTCAGGAGGTAGATTCGACTCGCCTTGAAAGCACATGAAAAGCGGCAAAGCGTTGACAATGATGCCCTTGGCCAAAAAGGGCGTATGCGTTTTTTCCTGAATATATTCAGGAAAAAACGCATACGCCCTTTTTGGCCAACCAAGCAAGCCGGAAAGGCAAATCGGCGCTACAAAGAAGTCTCGCTTGCCAGCGGTCAAAAGGGCCATGCTGAAAAATGTGTAAAAACCAGAAATGCAGGACAGGCCATGGAGACATGGGAGCCTTGCTACGCTGATGGGCGGGGTGGAAATTGCCAACAGCCACTCTGGAGAAGTGTACGCTGCGTCCTGAAACATGGAATAAACACAGCTTAGAGAGCATAGGGCACTTCCACTCATGGGCGTAGAAATCGGGAAACCTAAAAATCAACAAGACACAGGCACCCCAAAGTTTAGGGCTGCTCTGTTTCCAAGAACCTCCACTTCGGTACACCTTAAATATCCCAGGAAAGAGAAAAATGGATAAAGAAGTTGTGGTACTTATGCACAATGGAATATCACTCAGCCATGAAATCAGTGTCATAAGGCTAGTAGTAGCATGATGAGTGGATTTAGGGACGATGACTCTAAGTGAAGTAAGTCACACAGAAAAGGACACTTATCCTAAGATATGACTTATATAGGGAATGTCAAAATCGCTACACCTGAACTGAATTCCAAAACACAACAGAGTCACACATTTAGAAAACACACTATGGCTGCTTAACGGGAAAGCTGAGGTGGGGCGATGCATAAAACAAGGGTTTGAAATTAGCTCAGATACCGTTCCACAAGCCAAATATGTAATAGACAAGACCTACTCCCTGCTCAGTGAACTGGACTCAACACCCCCTATTCACCGCCCAAGAATATATCTGACTAGGAAGAGTCTTAAAACCTATGTATTGATATCTCTCTGGAAGTGGATCAAGAGGGTGTAAAGCGGCATAAACACAGCAGGGAAAAGCAGCTAAATCCCGTTATAAAAATAAGCTACTTAAAAAAAAAACCCATAAAACAAAGACAGTGAAAGACAGAGAAATTGTTACAAAATCCGTTCAGGGGCTCTGATGCAACCTGGATTGACCATATCTAGACACACAGCTGGATGAGACATAAGGCTGGACACTCTTGGGGCTGAGAGGATTGGTGAGGTTGGGTGAGCAAACGCAGACCCTTTAAAGTAATACTGCGTGGTACCCATGCCATGGGTCCCAAATCTCCAGGTTCAAGGGCATCTTCCTACATCGAAAACATGCCTGGGAAACCCAGAAGATGGTACACCGTGTGATCGGGAAAGGTTTCTAAAACGCACCTCATTTCTCCTCTCCTTGTGCTCGGGTTCGCCATTCCAGCCGCTTCACTAACAATCTCCCTACGTGGAGAATCAGCACCGTTGACCTCCTGTTTCGTACAGGTCGCAATTTGTCCTGAGGATGAACGGGAAGAGGGGGAACCAATGAGAGACTAGCTCTAGGTGTTGGGACAGGCGCAGGTCACTCTATTTTCCCATCAGGAAGAAGAATGAACCACAGGCTCAGCCTGCCCCCCGGAACCAGAATAGGGCCTGAAGCAATCCTGCGCTTTTGCGGCCAGCTCCCAAAAAAGCGATTTGACAAATGGAGCTCAGGGGCACTGCAATTCACAAACCTGCAGAGTTGTAAATGATAACTCTAGTCCACAAATATATTGAGGGAAGGCAACGAAGAGGATTTGAAAGCAAGGCAGAATTGCAGGAAACCGGTTTCAGGAGGTAGATTCGACTCGCCTTGAAAGCACATGAAAAGCGGCAAAGCGTTGACAATGATGCCCTTGGCCAAAAAGGGCGTATGCGTTTTTTCCTGAATATATTCAGGAAAAAACGCATACGCCCTTTTTGGACAACCAAGCAAGCCGGAAAGGCAAATCGGCGCTACAAAGAAGTCTCGCTTGCCAGCGGTCAAAAGGGCCATGCTGAAAAAAGTTTAAAAACCAGAAATGCAGGACAGGCCATGGAGACATGGGAGCCTTGCTACGCTGATGGGCGGGGTGGAAATTGCCAACAGCCACTCTGGAGAAGTGTACGCTGCGTCCTGAAACGTATAATAAACACACCTTAGAGAGCATAGGGCACTTCCACTCACGCGCGTAGAAATCGGGAAACCTAAAAATCAACAACACACAGGCACCCCAAAGTTTAGGGCTGCTCTGTTTCCAAGAACCTCCACTTCGGTACACCTTAAATATCCCAGGAAAGAGAAAAATGGATAAAGAAGTTGTGGTACTTATGCACAATGGAATATCACTCAGCCATGAAATCAGTGTCATAAGGCTAGTAGCAGCATGATGAGTGGATTTAGGGACGATGACTCTAAGTGAAGTAAGTCACACAGAAAAGGACACTTATCCTAAGATATGACTTATAGAGGGAATGTCAAAATCGCTACACCTGAACTGAATTCCAAAACACAACAGAGTCACACATTTAGAAAACACACTATGGCTGCTTAACGGGAAAGCTGAGGTGGGGCGATGCATAAAACAAGGGTTTGAAATTAGCTCAGATACCGTTCCACAAGCCAAATATGTAATAGACAAGACCTACTCCCTGCTCAGTGAACTGGACTCAACACCCCCTATTCACCGCCCAAGAATATATCTGACTAGGAAGAGTCTTAAAACCTATGTATTGATATCTCTCTGGAAGTGAATCAAGAGGGTGTAAAGCGGCATAAACACAGCAGGGAAAAGCAGCTAAATCCCGTTATAAAAATAAGCTACTTAAAAAAAAAACCCATAAAACAAAGACAGTGAAAGAGAGAGAAATTCTTACAAAATCCGTTCAGGGGCTCTGATGCAACCTGGATTGACCATATCTAGACCCACAGCTGGATGAGACATAAGGCTGGACACTCTTGGGGCTGAGAGGATTGGTGAGGTTGGGTGAGCAAACGCAGACCCTTTAAAGTAATACTGCGTGGTACCCATGCCATGGGTCCCAAATCTCCAGGTTCAAGGGCATCTTCCTGCATCGAAAACATGCCTGGGAAACCCAGAAGATGGTACACCGTGTGATCGGGAAAGGTTTCTAAAACGCACCTCATTTCTCCTCTCCTTGTGCTCGGGTTCGCCATTCCAGCCGCTTCACTAACAATCTCCCTACCTGGAGAATCAGCACCGTTGACCTCCTGTTTCGTACAGGTCGCAATTTGTCCCGAGGATGAACGGGAAAAGGGGGAACCAATGAGAGACTAGCTCTAGGTGTTGGGACAGGCGCAGGTCACTCTATTTTCCCATCAGGAAGAAGAATGAACCACAGGCTCAGCCTGCCCCCCGGAACCAGAATAGGGCCTGAAGCAATCCTGCGCTTTTGCGGCCAGCTCCCAAAAAAGCGATTTGACAAATGGAGCTCAGGGGCACTGCAATTCACAAACCTGCAGAGTTGTAAATGATAACTCTAGTCCACAAATATATTGAGGGAAGGCAACGAAGAGGATTTGAAAGCAAGGCAGAATTGCAGGAAACCGGTTTCAGGAGGTAGATTCGACTCGCCTTGAAAGCACATGAAAAGCGGCAAAGCGTTGACAATGATGCCCTTGGCCAAAAAGGGCGTATGCGTTTTTTCCTGAATATATTCAGGAAAAAACGCATACGCCCTTTTTGGCCAACCAAGCAAGCCGGAAAGGCAAATCGGCGCTACAAAGAAGTCTCGCTTGCCAGCGGTCAAAAGGGCCATGCTGAAAAAAGTTTAAAAACCAGAAATGCAGGACAGGCCATGGAGACATGGGAGCCTTGCTACGCTGATGGGCGGGGTGGAAATTGCCAACAGCCACTCTGGAGAAGTGTACGCTGCGTCCTGAAACGTATAATAAACACACCTTAGAGAGCATAGGGCACTTCCACTCACGCGCGTAGAAATCGGGAAACCTAAAAATCAACAACACACAGGCACCCCAAAGTTTAGGGCTGCTCTGTTTCCAAGAACCTCCACTTCGGTACACCTTAAATATCCCAGGAAAGAGAAAAATGGATAAAGAAGTTGTGGTACTTATGCACAATGGAATATCACTCAGCCATGAAATCAGTGTCATAAGGCTAGTAGCAGCATGATGAGTGGATTTAGGGACGATGACTCTAAGTGAAGTAAGTCACACAGAAAAGGACACTTAGCCTAAGATATGACTTATAGAGGGAATGTCAAAATCGCTACACCTGAACTGAATTCCAAAACAGAACAGAGTCACACATTTAGAAAACACACTATGGCTGCTTAAAGGGAAAGGTGAGGTGGGGCGATGCATAAAACAAGGGTTTGAAATTAGCTCAGATACCGTTCCACAAGCCAAATATGTAACAGACAAGACCTACTCCCTGCTCAGTGAACTGGACTCAACACCCCCTATTCACCGCCCAAGAATATATCTGACTAGGAAGAGTCTTAAAACCTATGTATTGATATCTCTCTGGAAGTGAATCAAGAGGGCGTAAAGCGGCATAAACACAGCAAGGAAAAGAAGCTAAACCCCCTTATAAAAATTGACTACTTAAAAAAAAAAACCCCATAAAAAAAAGACAGTGAAAGAGAGAGAAATTCTTACAAAATCCCTTCAGGGGCTCTGATGCAACCTGGATTGACCATATCTAGATCCACAGCTGGATGAGACATAAGGCTGGACACTCTTGGGGCTGAGAGGATTGGTGAGGTTGGGTGAGCAAACGCAGACCCTTTAAAGTAATACTGCGTGGTACCCATGCCATGGGTCCCAAATCTCCAGGTTCAAGGGCATCTTCCTACATCGAAAACATACCTGGGAAACCCAGAAGATGGTACACCGTGTGATCGGGAAAGGTTTCTAAAACGCACCTCATTTCTCCTCTCCTTGTGCTCGGGTTCGCCATTCCAGCCGCTTCACTAACAATCTCCCTACGTGGAGAATCAGCACCGTTGACCTCCTGTTTCGTACAGGTCGCAATTTGTCCCGAGGATGAACGGGAAGAGGAGGAACCAATGAGAGACTAGCTCTAGGTGTTGGGACAGGCACAGGTCACTCTATTTTCCCATCAGGAAGAAGAATGAACCACAGGCTCAGCCTGCCCCCCGGAACCAGAATAGGGCCTGAAGCAATCCTGCGCTTTTGCGGCCAGCTCCCAAAAAAGCGAGTTGACACATGGAGCTCAGGGGCACTGCAATTCACAAACCTGCAGAGTTATAAATGATAACTCTCGTCCACAAATATATTGAGGGAAGGCAACGAAGAGGATTTGAAAGCAAGGCAGAATTGCAGGAAACCGATTTCAGGAGGTAGATTCGACTCGCCTTGAAAGCACATGAAAAGCGGCAAAGCGTTGACAATGATGCCCTTGGCCAAAACGGGCGTATGCGTTTTTTCCTGAATATATTCAGGAAAAAACGCATACGCCCGTTTTGGCCAACCAAGCAAGCCGGAAAGGCAAATCGGCGCTACAAAGAAGTCTCGCTTGCCAGCGGTCAAAAGGGCCATGCTGAAAAATGTGTAAAAACCAGAAATGCAGGACAGGCCATGGAGACATGGGAGCCTTGCTACGCTGATGGGCGGGGTGGAAATTGCCAACAGCCACTCTGGAGAAGTGTACGCTGCGTCCTGAAACATGTAATAAACACAGCTTAGAGAGCATAGGGCACTTCCACTCATGGGCGTAGAAATCGGGAAACCTAAAAATCAACAAGACACAGGCACCCCAAAGTTTAGGGCTGCTCTGTTTCCAAGAACCTCCACTTCGGTACACCTTAAATATCCCAGGAAAGAGAAAAATGGATAAAGAAGTTGTGGTACTTATGCACAATGGAATATCACTCAGCCATGAAATCAGTGTCATAAGGCTAGTAGCAGCATGATGAGTGGATTTAGGGACGATGACTCTAAGTGAAGTAAGTCACACAGAAAAGGACACTTATCCTAAGATATGACTTATAGAGGGAATGTCAAAATCGCTACACCTGAACTGAATTCCAAAACAGAACAGAGTCACACATTTAGAAAACACACTATGGCTGCTTAAAGGGAAAGGTGAGGTGGGGCGATGCATAAAACAAGGGTTTGAAATTAGCTCAGATACCGTTCCACAAGCCAAATATGTAACAGACAAGACCTACTCCCTGCTCAGTGAACTGGACTCAACACCCCCTATTCACCGCCCAAGAATATATCTGACTAGGAAGAGTCTTAAAACCTATGTATTGATATCTCTCTGGAAGTGAATCAAGAGGGCGTAAAGCGGCATAAACACAGCAAGGAAAAGAAGCTAAACCCCCTTATAAAAATTGACTACTTAAAAAAAAAAACCCCATAAAACAAAGACAGTGAAAGAGAGAGAAATTCTTACAAAATCCCTTCAGGGGCTCTGATGCAACCTGGATTGACCATATCTAGATCCACAGCTGGATGAGACATAAGGCTGGACACTCTTGGGGCTGAGAGGATTGGTGAGGTTGGGTGAGCAAACGCAGACCCTTTAAAGTAATACTGCGTGGTACCCATGCCATGGGTCCCAAATCTCCAGGTTCAAGGGCATCTTCCTACATCGAAAACATACCTGGGAAACCCAGAAGATGGTACACCGTGTGATCGGGAAAGGTTTCTAAAACGCACCTCATTTCTCCTCTCCTTGTGCTCGGGTTCGCCATTCCAGCCGCTTCACTAACAATCTCCCTACGTGGAGAATCAGCACCGTTGACCTCCTGTTTTGTACAGGTCGCAATTTGTCCCGAGGATGAACGGGAAGAGGGGGAACCAATGAGAGACTAGCTCTAGGTGTTGGGACAGGCACAGGTCACTCTATTTTCCCATCAGGAAGAAGAATGAACCACAGGCTCAGCCTGCCCCCCGGAACCAGAATAGGGCCTGAAGCAATCCTGCGCTTTTGCGGCCAGCTCCCAAAAAAGCGAGTTGACACATGGAGCTCAGGGGCACTGCAATTCACAAACCTGCAGAGTTATAAATGATAACTCTCGTCCACAAATATATTGAGGGAAGGCAACGAAGAGGATTTGAAAGCAAGGCAGAATTGCAGGAAACCGATTTCAGGAGGTAGATTCGACTCGCCTTGAAAGCACATGAAAAGCGGCAAAGCGTTGACAATGATGCCCTTGGCCAAAAAGGGCGTATGCGTTTTTTCCTGAATATATTCAGGAAAAAACGCATACGCCCTTTTTGGCCAACCAAGCAAGCCGGAAAGGCAAATCGGCGCTACAAAGAAGTCTCGCTTGCCAGAGGTCAAAAGGGCCATGCTGAAAAATGTGTAAAAACCAGAAATGCAGGACAGGCCATGGAGACATGGGAGCCTTGCTACGCTGATGGGCGGGGTGGAAATTGCCAACAGCCACTCTGGAGAAGTGTACGCTGCGTCCTGAAACATGTAATAAACACAGCTTAGAGAGCATAGGGCACTTCCACTCATGGGCGTAGAAATCGGGAAACCTAAAAATCAACAAGACACAGGCACCCCAAAGTTTAGGGCTGCTCTGTTTCCAAGAACCTCCACTTCGGTACACCTTAAATATCCCAGGAAAGAGAAAAATGGATAAAGAAGTTGTGGTACTTATGCACAATGGAATATCACTCAGCCATGAAATCAGTGTCATAAGGCTAGTAGCAGCATGATGAGTGGATTTAGGGACGATGACTCTAAGTGAAGTAAGTCACACAGAAAAGGAAACTTATCCTAAGTTATCACTTGTAGAGGGAATGTCAAAATCGCTACACCTGAATTGAATTGCAAAACAGAACGGAGTCACACATTTAGAAAACACACTATGGCTGCTTAACGGGAAAGCTGAGGTGGGGCGATGCATAAAACAAGGGTTTGAAATTAGCTCAGATACCGTTCCACAAGCCAAATATTTAATAGACAAGACCTACTCCCTGCTCAGTGAACTGGACTCAACACCCCCTATTCACCGCCCAAGAATATATCTGACTAGGAAGAGTCTTAAAACCTATGTATTGATATCTCTCTGGAAGTGAATCAAGAGGGTGTAAAGCGGCATAAACACAGCAAGGAAAAGAAGCTAAACCCCCTTATAAAAATTGACTACTTAAAAAAAAAAACCCATAAAACAAAGACAGTGAAAGAGAGAGAAATTCTTACAAAATCCGTTCAGGGGCTCTGATGCAAACTGCATTAACCATATCTAGACCCACAGCTGGATGAGACATAAGGCTGGACACTCTTGGGGCTGAGAGGATTGGTGAGGTTGGGTGAGCAAACGCAGACCCTTTAAAGTAATACTGCGTGGTACCCATGCCATGGGTCCCAAATCTCCAGGTTCAAGGGCATCTTCCTACATCGAAAACATGCCTGGGAAACCCAGAAGATGGTACACCGTGTGATCGGGAAAGGTTTCTAAAACACACCTCATTTCTCCTCTCCTTGTGCTCGGGTTCGCCATTCCAGCCGCTTCACTAACAATCTCCCTACGTGGAGAATCAGCACCTTTGACCTCCTGTTTCGTACAGGTCGCAATTTGTCCCGAGGATGAACGGGAAGAGGGGGAACCAATTAGAGACTAGCTCTAGGTGTTGGGACAGGCACAGGTCACCCTATTTTCCCATCAGGAAGAAGAATGAACCAAAGGCTCAGCCTGCCCCCCGGAACCAGAATAAGGCCTGAAGCAATCCTGCGCTTTTGCGGCCAGCTCCCAAAAAAGCGAGTTGACAAATGGAGCTCAGGGGCACTGCAATTCACAAACCTGCAGAGTTGTAAAGGATAACTCTTGTCCACAAATATATTGAGGGAAGGCAACAAAGAGGATTTGAAAGCAAGGCAGAATTGCAGGAAACCGGTTTCAGGAGGTAGATTCCACTCGCCTTGAAAGCACATGAAAAGCGGCAAAGCGTTGACAATGATGCCCTTGGCCAAAAAGGGCGTATGCGTTTTTTCCTGAATATATTCAGGAAAAAAGGCATACGCCCTTTTTGGCCAACCAAGCAAGCCGGAAAGGAAAATCGGCGCTACAAAGAAGTCTGGCATGCCAGAGGTCAAAAGGGCCATGCTGAAAAAAGTGTAAAAACCGGAAATGCAGGACAGGCCATGGAGACATGGGAGCCTTGCTACGCTGATGGGCGGGATGGAAATTGCCAACAGCCACTCTGGAGAAGTGTACGCTGCGTCCTGAAACATGGAATAAACACAGCTTAGAGAGCATAGGGCACTTCCACTCATGGGCGTAGAAATCGGGAAACCTAAAAATCAACAAGACACAGGCACCCCAAAGTTTAGGGCTGCTCTGTTTCCAAGAACCTCCACTTCGGTACACCTTAAATATCCCAGGAAAGAGAAAAATGGATAAAGAAGTTGTGGTACTTATGCACAATGGAATATCACTCAGCCATGAAATCAGTGTCATAAGGCTAGTAGCAGCATGATGAGTGGATTTAGGGACAATGACTCTAAGTGAAGTAAGTCACACAGAAAAGGAAACTTATCCTAAGTTATCACTTGTAGAGGGAATGTCAAAATCGCTACACCTGAACTGAATTCCAAAACAGAACAGAGTCACACATTTAGAAAACACACTATGGCTGCTTAACGGGAAAGCTGAGGTGGGGCGATGCATAAAACAAGGGTTTGAAATTAGCTCAGATACCGTTCCACAAGCCAAATATGTAATAGACAAGACCTACTCCCTGCTCAGTGAACTGGACTCAACACCCCCTATTCACCACCCAAGAATATATCTGACTAGGAAGAGTCTTAAAACCTATGTATTGATATCTCTCTGGAAGTGAATCAAGAGGGCGTAAAGCGGCATAAACACAGCAAGGAAAAGAAGCTAAACCCCCTTATAAAAATTGACTACTTAAAAAAAAAAACCCCATAAAACAAAGATAGTGAAAGAGAGAGAAATTCTTACAAAATCCGTTCAGGGGCTCTGATGCAACCTGGATTGACCATATCTAGACCCACAGCTGGATGAGACATAAGGCTGGACACTCTTGGGGCTGAGAGGATTGGTGAGGTTGGGTGAGCAAACGCAGACCCTTTAAAGTAATACTGCGTGGTACCCATGCCATGGGTCCCAAATCTCCAGGTTCAAGGGCATCTTCCTACATCGAAAACATGCCTGGGAAACCCAGAAGATGGTACACCGTGTGATCGGGAAAGGTTTCTAAAACGCACCTCATTTCTCCTCTCCTTGTGCTCGGGTTCGTCATTCCAGCCGCTTCACTAACAATCTCCCTACGTGGAGAATCAGCACCGTTGACCTCCTGTTTCATACAGGTCGCAATTTGTCCCGAGGATGAACGGGAAGAGGGGGAACCAATGAGAGACTAGCTCTAGGTGTTGGGACAGGCACAGGTCACTCTATTTTCCCATCAGGAAGAAGAATGAACCACAGGCTCAGCCTGCCCCCCGGAACCAGAATAGGGCCTGAAGCAATCCTGCGCTTTTGCGGCCAGCTCCCAAAAAAGCGAGTTGACAAATGGACCTCAGGGGCACTGCAATTCACAAACCTGCAGAGTTATAAATGATAACTCTCGTCCACAAATATATTGAGGGAAGGCAACGAAGAGGATTTGAAAGCAAGGCAGAATTGCAGGAAACCGATTTCAGGAGGTAGATTCGACTCGCCTTGAAAGCACATGAAAAGCGGCAAAGCGTTGACAATGATGCCCTTGGCCAAAACGGGCGTATGCGTTTTTTCCTGAATATATTCAGGAAAAAACGCATACGCCCGTTTTGGCCAACCAAGCAAGACGGAAAGGCAAATCGGCGCTACAAAGAAGTCTCGCTTGCCAGCGGTCAAAAGGGCCATGCTGAAAAATGTGTAAAAACCAGAAATGCAGGACAGGCCATGGAGACATGGGAGCCTTGCTACGCTGATGGGCGGGGTGGAAATTGCCAACAGCCACTCTGGAGAAGTGTACGCTGCGTCCTGAAACATGTAATAAACACAGCTTAGAGAGCATAGGGCACTTCCACTCATGGGCGTAGAAATCGGGAAACCTAAAAATCAACAAGACACAGGCACCCCAAAGTTTAGGGCTGCTCTGTTTCCAAGAACCTCCACTTCGGTACACCTTAAATATCCCAGGAAAGAGAAAAATGGATAAAGAAGTTGTGGTACTTATGCACAATGGAATATCACTCAGCCATGAAATCAGTGTCATAAGGCTAGTAGCAGCATGATGAGTGGATTTAGGGACGATGACTCTAAGTGAAGTAAGTCACACAGAAAAGGACACTTATCCTAAGATATGACTTATAGAGGGAATGTCAAAATCGCTACACCTGAACTGAATTCCAAAACACAACAGAGTCACACATTTAGAAAACACACTATGGCTGCTTAACGGGAAAGCTGAGGTGGGGCGATGCATAAAACAAGGGTTTGAAATTAGCTCAGATACCGTTCCACAAGCCAAATATGTAATAGACAAGACCTACTCCCTGCTCAGTGAACTGGACTCAACACCCCCTATTCACCGCCCAAGAATATATCTGACTAGGAAGAGTCTTAAAACCTATGTATTGATATCTCTCTGGAAGTGAATCAAGAGGGTGTAAAGCGGCATAAACACAGCAGGGAAAAGCAGCTAAATCCCGTTATAAAAATAAGCTACTTAAAAAAAAAACCCATAAAACAAAGACAGTGAAAGAGAGAGAAATTCTTACAAAATCCGTTCAGGGGCTCTGATGCAACCTGGATTGACCATATCTAGACCCACAGCTGGATGAGACATAAGGCTGGACACTCTTGGGGCTGAGAGGATTGGTGAGGTTGGGTGAGCAAACGCAGACCCTTTAAAGTAATACTGCGTGGTACCCATGCCATGGGTCCCAAATCTCCAGGTTCAAGGGCATCTTCCTGCATCGAAAACATGCCTGGGAAACCCAGAAGATGGTACACCGTGTGATCGGGAAAGGTTTCTAAAACGCACCTCATTTCTCCTCTCCTTGTGCTCGGGTTCGCCATTCCAGCCGCTTCACTAACAATCTCCCTACCTGGAGAATCAGCACCGTTGACCTCCTGTTTCGTACAGGTCGCAATTTGTCCTGAGGATGAAGGGGAAGAGGGGGAACCAATGAGAGACTAGCTCTAGGTGTTGGGACAGGCGCAGGTCACTCTATTTTCCCATCAGGAAGAAGAATGAACCACAGGCTCAGCCTGCCCCCCGGAACCAGAATAGGGCCTGAAGCAATCCTGCGCTTTTGCGGCCAGCTCCCAAAAAAGCGATTTGACAAATGGAGCTCAGGGGCACTGCAATTCACAAACCTGCAGAGTTGTAAATGATAACTCTAGTCCACAAATATATTGAGGGAAGGCAACGAAGAGGATTTGAAAGCAAGGCAGAATTGCAGGAAACCGGTTTCAGGAGGTAGATTCGACTCGCCTTGAAAGCACATGAAAAGCGGCAAAGCGTTGACAATGATGCCCTTGGCCAAAAAGGGCGTATGCGTTTTTTCCTGAATATATTCAGGAAAAAACGCATACGCCCTTTTTGGCCAACCAAGCAAGCCGGAAAGGCAAATCGGCGCTACAAAGAAGTCTCGCTTGCCAGCGGTCAAAAGGGCCATGCTGAAAAAAGTTTAAAAACCAGAAATGCAGGACAGGCCATGGAGACATGGGAGCCTTGCTACGCTGATGGGCGGGGTGGAAATTGCCAACAGCCACTCTGGAGAAGTGTACGCTGCGTCCTGAAACGTATAATAAACACACCTTAGAGAGCATAGGGCACTTCCACTCACGCGCGTAGAAATCGGGAAACCTAAAAATCAACAACACACAGGCACCCCAAAGTTTAGGGCTGCTCTGTTTCCAAGAACCTCCACTTCGGTACACCTTAAATATCCCAGGAAAGAGAAAAATGGATAAAGAAGTTGTGGTACTTATGCACAATGGAATATCACTCAGCCATGAAATCAGTGTCATAAGGCTAGTAGCAGCATGATGAGTGGATTTAGGGACGATGACTCTAAGTGAAGTAAGTCACACAGAAAAGGACACTTAGCCTAAGATATGACTTATAGAGGGAATGTCAAAATCGCTACACCTGAACTGAATTCCAAAACAGAACAGAGTCACACATTTAGAAAACACACTATGGCTGCTTAAAGGGAAAGGTGAGGTGGGGCGATGCATAAAACAAGGGTTTGAAATTAGCTCAGATACCGTTCCACAAGCCAAATATGTAACAGACAAGACCTACTCCCTGCTCAGTGAACTGGACTCAACACCCCCTATTCACCGCCCAAGAATATATCTGACTAGGAAGAGTCTTAAAACCTATGTATTGATATCTCTCTGGAAGTGAATCAAGAGGGCGTAAAGCGGCATAAACACAGCAAGGAAAAGAAGCTAAACCCCCTTATAAAAATTGACTACTTAAAAAAAAAAACCCCATAAAAAAAAGACAGTGAAAGAGAGAGAAATTCTTACAAAATCCCTTCAGGGGCTCTGATGCAACCTGGATTGACCATATCTAGATCCACAGCTGGATGAGACATAAGGCTGGACACTCTTGGGGCTGAGAGGATTGGTGAGGTTGGGTGAGCAAACGCAGACCCTTTAAAGTAATACTGCGTGGTACCCATGCCATGGGTCCCAAATCTCCAGGTTCAAGGGCATCTTCCTACATCGAAAACATACCTGGGAAACCCAGAAGATGGTACACCGTGTGATCGGGAAAGGTTTCTAAAACGCACCTCATTTCTCCTCTCCTTGTGCTCGGGTTCGCCATTCCAGCCGCTTCACTAACAATCTCCCTACGTGGAGAATCAGCACCGTTGACCTCCTGTTTCGTACAGGTCGCAATTTGTCCCGAGGATGAACGGGAAGAGGAGGAACCAATGAGAGACTAGCTCTAGGTGTTGGGACAGGCACAGATCACTCTATTTTCCCATCAGGAAGAAGAATGAACCACAGGCTCAGCCTGCCCCCCGGAACCAGAATAGGGCCTGAAGCAATCCTGCGCTTTTGCGGCCAGCTCCCAAAAAAGCGAGTTGACACATGGAGCTCAGGGGCACTGCAATTCACAAACCTGCAGAGTTATAAATGATAACTCTCGTCCACAAATATATTGAGGGAAGGCAACGAAGAGGATTTGAAAGCAAGGCAGAATTGCAGGAAACCGATTTCAGGAGGTAGATTCGACTCGCCTTGAAAGCACATGAAAAGCGGCAAAGCGTTGACAATGATGCCCTTGGCCAAAACGGGCGTATGCGTTTTTTCCTGAATATATTCAGGAAAAAACGCATACGCCCGTTTTGGCCAACCAAGCAAGCCGGAAAGGCAAATCTGCGCTACAAAGAAGTCTCGCTTGCCAGCGGTCAAAAGGGCCATGCTGAAAAATGTGTAAAAACCAGAAATGCAGGACAGGCCATGGAGACATGGGAGCCTTGCTACGCTGATGGGCGGGGTGGAAATTGCCAACAGCCACTCTGGAGAAGTGTACGCTGCGTCCTGAAACATGTAATAAACACAGCTTAGAGAGCATAGGGCACTTCCACTCATGGGCGTAGAAATCGGGAAACCTAAAAATCAACAAGACACAGGCACCCCAAAGTTTAGGGCTGCTCTGTTTCCAAGAACCTCCACTTCGGTACACCTTAAATATCCCAGGAAAGAGAAAAATGGATAAAGAAGTTGTGGTACTTATGCACAATGGAATATCACTCAGCCATGAAATCAGTGTCATAAGGCTAGTAGCAGCATGATGAGTGGATTTAGGGACGATGACTCTAAGTGAAGTAAGTCACACAGAAAAGGACACTTATCCTAAGATATGACTTATAGAGGGAATGTCAAAATCGCTACACCTGAACTGAATTCCAAAACAGAACAGAGTCACACATTTAGAAAACACACTATGGCTGCTTAAAGGGAAAGGTGAGGTGGGGCGATGCATAAAACAAGGGTTTGAAATTAGCTCAGATACCGTTCCACAAGCCAAATATGTAACAGACAAGACCTACTCCCTGCTCAGTGAACTGGACTCAACACCCCCTATTCACCGCCCAAGAATATATCTGACTAGGAAGAGTCTTAAAACCTATGTATTGATATCTCTCTGGAAGTGAATCAAGAGGGCGTAAAGCGGCATAAACACAGCAAGGAAAAGAAGCTAAACCCCCTTATAAAAATTGACTACTTAAAAAAAAAAACCCCATAAAACAAAGACAGTGAAAGAGAGAGAAATTCTTACAAAATCCCTTCAGGGGCTCTGATGCAACCTGGATTGACCATATCTAGATCCACAGCTGGATGAGACATAAGGCTGGACACTCTTGGGGCTGAGAGGATTGGTGAGGTTGGGTGAGCAAACGCAGACCCTTTAAAGTAATACTGCGTGGTACCCATGCCATGGGTCCCAAATCTCCAGGTTCAAGGGCATCTTCCTACATCGAAAACATACCTGGGAAACCCAGAAGATGGTACACCGTGTGATCGGGAAAGGTTTCTAAAACGCACCTCATTTCTCCTCTCCTTGTGCTCGGGTTCGCCATTCCAGCCGCTTCACTAACAATCTCCCTACGTGGAGAATCAGCACCGTTGACCTCCTGTTTTGTACAGGTCGCAATTTGTCCCGAGGATGAACGGGAAGAGGGGGAACCAATGAGAGACTAGCTCTAGGTGTTGGGACAGGCACAGGTCACTCTATTTTCCCATCAGGAAGAAGAATGAACCACAGGCTCAGCCTGCCCCCCGGAACCAGAATAGGGCCTGAAGCAATCCTGCGCTTTTGCGGCCAGCTCCCAAAAAAGCGAGTTGACACATGGAGCTCAGGGGCACTGCAATTCACAAACCTGCAGAGTTATAAATGATAACTCTCGTCCACAAATATATTGAGGGAAGGCAACGAAGAGGATTTGAAAGCAAGGCAGAATTGCAGGAAACCGATTTCAGGAGGTAGATTCGACTCGCCTTGAAAGCACATGAAAAGCGGCAAAGCGTTGACAATGATGCCCTTGGCCAAAAAGGGCGTATGCGTTTTTTCCTGAATATATTCAGGAAAAAACGCATACGCCCTTTTTGGCCAACCAAGCAAGCCGGAAAGGCAAATCGGCGCTACAAAGAAGTCTCGCTTGCCAGAGGTCAAAAGGGCCATGCTGAAAAATGTGTAAAAACCAGAAATGCAGGACAGGCCATGGAGACATGGGAGCCTTGCTACGCTGATGGGCGGGGTGGAAATTGCCAACAGCCACTCTGGAGAAGTGTACGCTGCGTCCTGAAACATGTAATAAACACAGCTTAGAGAGCATAGGGCACTTCCACTCATGGGCGTAGAAATCGGGAAACCTAAAAATCAACAAGACACAGGCACCCCAAAGTTTAGGGCTGCTCTGTTTCCAAGAACCTCCACTTCGGTACACCTTAAATATCCCAGGAAAGAGAAAAATGGATAAAGAAGTTGTGGTACTTATGCACAATGGAATATCACTCAGCCATGAAATCAGTGTCATAAGGCTAGTAGCAGCATGATGAGTGGATTTAGGGACGATGACTCTAAGTGAAGTAAGTCACACAGAAAAGGAAACTTATCCTAAGTTATCACTTGTAGAGGGAATGTCAAAATCGCTACACCTGAATTGAATTGCAAAACAGAACAGAGTCACACATTTAGAAAACACACTATGGCTGCTTAACGGGAAAGCTGAGGTGGGGCGATGCATAAAACAAGGGTTTGAAATTAGCTCAGATACCGTTCCACAAGCCAAATATTTAATAGACAAGACCTACTCCCTGCTCAGTGAACTGGACTCAACACCCCCTATTCACCGCCCAAGAATATATCTGACTAGGAAGAGTCTTAAAACCTATGTATTGATATCTCTCTGGAAGTGAATCAAGAGGGTGTAAAGCGGCATAAACACAGCAAGGAAAAGAAGCTAAACCCCCTTATAAAAATTGACTACTTAAAAAAAAAACCCATAAAACAAAGACAGTGAAAGAGAGAGAAATTCTTACAAAATACTTTCAGGGGCTCTGATGCAAACTGCATTGACCATATCTAGACCCACAGCTGGATGAGACATAAGGCTGGACACTCTTGGGGCTGAGAGGATTGGTGAGGTTGGGTGAGCAAACGCAGACCCTTTAAAGTAATACTGCGTGGTACCCATGCCATGGGTCCCAAATCTCCAGGTTCAAGGGCATCTTCCTACATCGAAAACATGCCTGGGAAACCCAGAAGATGGTACACCGTGTGATCGGGAAAGGTTTCTAAAACACACCTCATTTCTCCTCTCCTTGTGCTCGGGTTCGCCATTCCAGCCGCTTCACTAACAATCTCCCTACGTGGAGAATCAGCACCTTTGACCTCCTGTTTCGTACAGGTCGCAATTTGTCCCGAGGATGAACGGGAAGAGGGGGAACCAATTAGAGACTAGCTCTAGGTGTTGGGACAGGCACAGGTCACCCTATTTTCCCATCAGGAAGAAGAATGAACCACAGGCTCAGCCTGCCCCCCGGAACCAGAATAAGGCCTGAAGCAATCCTGCGCTTTTGCGGCCAGCTCCCAAAAAAGCGAGTTGACAAATGGAGCTCAGGGGCACTGCAATTCACAAACCTGCAGAGTTGTAAAGGATAACTCTTGTCCACAAATATATTGAGGGAAGGCAACAAAGAGGATTTGAAAGCAAGGCAGAATTGCAGGAAACCGGTTTCAGGAGGTAGATTCCACTCGCCTTGAAAGCACATGAAAAGCGGCAAAGCGTTGACAATGATGCCCTTGGCCAAAAAGGGCGTATGCGTTTTTTCCTGAATATATTCAGGAAAAAAGGCATACGCACTTTTTGGCCAACCAAGCAAGCCGGAAAGGAAAATCGGCGCTACAAAGAAGTCTGGCATGCCAGAGGTCAAAAGGGCCATGCTGAAAAAAGTGTAAAAACCGGAAATGCAGGACAGGCCATGGAGACATGGGAGCCTTGCTACGCTGATGGGCGGGATGGAAATTGCCAACAGCCACTCTGGAGAAGTGTACGCTGCGACCTGAAACATGGAATAAACACAGCTTAGAGAGCATAGGGCACTTCCACTCATGGGCGTAGAAATCGGGAAACCTAAAAATCAACAAGACACAGGCACCCCAAAGTTTAGGGCTGCTCTGTTTCCAAGAACCTCCACTTCGGTACACCTTAAATATCCCAGGAAAGAGAAAAATGGATAAAGAAGTTGTGGTACTTATGCACAATGGAATATCACTCAGCCATGAAATCAGTGTCATAAGGCTAGTAGCAGCATGATGAGTGGATTTAGGGACAATGACTCTAAGTGAAGTAAGTCACACAGAAAAGGAAACTTATCCTAAGTTATCACTTGTAGAGGGAATGTCAAAATCGCTACACCTGAACTGAATTCCAAAACAGAACAGAGTCACACATTTAGAAAACACACTATGGCTGCTTAACGGGAAAGCTGAGGTGGGGCGATGCATAAAACAAGGGTTTGAAATTAGCTCAGATACCGTTCCACAAGCCAAATATGTAATAGACAAGACCTACTCCCTGCTCAGTGAACTGGACTCAACACCCCCTATTCACCACCCAAGAATATATCTGACTAGGAAGAGTCTTAAAACCTATGTATTGATATCTCTCTGGAAGTGAATCAAGAGGGCGTAAAGCGGCATAAACACAGCAAGGAAAAGAAGCTAAACCCCCTTATAAAAATTGACTACTTAAAAAAAAAACCCCATAAAACAAAGACAGTGAAAGAGAGAGAAATTCTTACAAAATCCGTTCAGGGGCTCTGATGCAACCTGGATTGACCATATCTAGACCCACAGCTGGATGAGACATAAGGCTGGACACTCTTGGGGCTGAGAGGATTGGTGAGGTTGGGTGAGCAAACGCAGACCCTTTAAAGTAATACTGCGTGGTACCCATGCCATGGGTCCCAAATCTCCAGGTTCAAGGGCATCTTCCTACATCGAAAACATGCCTGGGAAACCCAGAAGATGGTACACCGTGTGATCGGGAAAGGTTTCTAAAACGCACCTCATTTCTCCTCTCCTTGTGCTCGGGTTCGTCATTCCAGCCGCTTCACTAACAATCTCCCTACGTGGAGAATCAGCACCGTTGACCTCCTGTTTCGTACAGGTCGCAATTTGTCCCGAGGATGAACGGGAAGAGGGGGAACCAATGAGAGACTAGCTCTAGGTGTTGGGACAGGCACAGGTCACTCTATTTTCCCATCAGGAAGAAGAATGAACCACAGGCTCAGCCTGCCCCCCGGAACCAGAATAGGGCCTGAAGCAATCCTGCGCTTTTGCGGCCAGCTCCCAAAAAAGCGAGTTGACAAATGGAGCTCAGGGGCACTGCAATTCACAAACCTGCAGAGTTATAAATGATAACTCTCGTCCACAAATATATTGAGGGAAGGCAACGAAGAGGATTTGAAAGCAAGGCAGAATTGCAGGAAACCGATTTCAGGAGGTAGATTCGACTCGCCTTGAAAGCACATGAAAAGCGGCAAAGCGTTGACAATGATGCCCTTGGCCAAAAAGGACGTATGCGTTTTTTCCTGAATATATTCAGGAAAAAACGCATACGTCCTTTTTGGCCAACCAAGCAAGCCGGAAAGGCAAATCGGCGCTACAAAGAAGTCTCGCTTGCCAGCGGTCAAAAGGGCCATGCTGAAAAATGTGTAAAAACCAGAAATGCAGGACAGGCCATGGAGACATGGGAGCCTTGCTACGCTGATGGGCGGGGTGGAAATTGCCAACAGCCACTCTGGAGAAGTGTACGCTGCGTCCTGAAACATGTAATAAACACAGCTTAGAGAGCATAGGGCACTTCCACTCATGGGCGTAGAAATCGGGAAACCTAAAAATCAACAAGACACAGGCACCCCAAAGTTTAGGGCTGCTCTGTTTCCAAGAACCTCCACTTCGGTACACCTTAAATATCCCAGGAAAGAGAAAAATGGATAAAGAAGTTGTGGTACTTATGCACAATGGAATATCACTCAGCCATGAAATCAGTGTCATAAGGCTAGTAGCAGCATGATGAGTGGATTTAGGGACGATGACTCTAAGTGAAGTAAGTCACACAGAAAAGGAAACTTATCCTAAGTTATCACTTGTAGAGGGAATGTCAAAATCGCTACACCTGAATTGAATTGCAAAACAGAACAGAGTCACACATTTAGAAAACACACTATGGCTGCTTAACGGGAAAGCTGAGGTGGGGCGATGCATAAAACAAGGGTTTGAAATTAGCTGAGATACCGTTCCACAAGCCAAATATTTAATAGACAAGACCTACTCCCTGCTCAGTGAACTGGACTCAACACCCCCTATTCACCGCCCAAGAATATATCTGACTAGGAAGAGTCTTAAAACCTATGTATTGATATCTCTCTGGAAGTGAATCAAGAGGGTGTAAAGCGGCATAAACACAGCAAGGAAAAGAAGCTAAACCCCCTTATAAAAATTGACTACTTAAAAAAAAAACCCATAAAACAAAGACAGTGAAAGAGAGAGAAATTCTTACAAAATCCTTTCAGGGGCTCTGATGCAAACTGCATTGACCATATCTAGACCCACAGCTGGATGAGACATAAGGCTGGACACTCTTGGGGCTGAGAGGATTGGTGAGGTTGGGTGAGCAAACGCAGACCCTTTAAAGTAATACTGCGTGGTACCCATGCCATGGGTCCCAAATCTCCAGGTTCAAGGGCATCTTCCTACATCGAAAACATGCCTGGGAAACCCAGAAGATGGTACACCGTGTGATCGGGAAAGGTTTCTAAAACGCACCTCATTTCTCCTCTCCTTGTGCTCGGGTTCGCCATTCCAGCCGCTTCACTAACAATCTCCCTACGTGGAGAATCAGCACCGTTGACCTCCTGTTTCGTACAGGTCGCAATTTGTCCCGAGGATGAACGGGAAGAGGGGGAACCAATGAGAGACTAGCTCTAGGTGTTGGGACAGGCACAGGTCACTCTATTTTCCCATCAGGAAGAAGAATGAACCACAGGCTCAGCCTGCCCCCCGGAACCAGAATAGGGCCTGAAGCAATCCTGCGCTTTTGAGGCCAGCTCCCAAAAAAGCGAGTTGACAAATGGAGCTCAGGGGCACTGCAATTCACAAACTTGCAGAGTTATAAATGATAACTCTCGTCCACAAATATATTGAGGGAAGGCAACAAAGAGGATTTGAAAGCAAGGCAGAATTGCAGGAAACCGGTTTCAGGAGGTAGATTCCACTCGCCTTGAAAGCACATGAAAAGCGGCAAAGCGTTGACAATGATGCCCTTGGCCAAAAAGGGCGTATGCGTTTTTTCCTGAATATATTCAGGAAAAAAGGCATACGCCCTTTTTGGCCAACCAAGCAAGCCGGAAAGGCAAATCGGCGCTACAAAGAAGTCTGGCATGCCAGAGGTCAAAAGGGCCATGCTGAAAAAAGTGTAAAAACCGGAAATGCAGGACAGGCCATGGAGACATGGGAGCCTTGCTACGCTGATGGGCGGGATGGAAATTGCCAACAGCCACTCTGGAGAAGTGTACGCTGCGTCCTGAAACATGGAATAAACACAGCTTAGAGAGCATAGGGCACTTCCACTCATGGGCGTAGAAATCGGGAAACCTAAAAATCAACAAGACACAGGCACCCCAAAGTTTAGGGCTGCTCTGTTTCCAAGAACCTCCACTTCGGTACACCTTAAATATCCCAGGAAAGAGAAAAATGGATAAAGAAGTTGTGGTACTTATGCACAATGGAATATCACTCAGCCATGAAATCAGTGTCATAAGGCTAGTAGCAGCATGATGAGTGGATTTAGGGACAATGACTCTAAGTGAAGTAAGTCACACAGAAAAGGAAACTTATCCTAAGTTATCACTTGTAGAGGGAATGTCAAAATCGCTACACCTGAACTGAATTCCAAAACAGAACAGAGTCACACATTTAGAAAACACACTATGGCTGCTTAACGGGAAAGCTGAGGTGGGGCGATGCATAAAACAAGGGTTTGAAATTAGCTCAGATACCGTTCCACAAGCCAAATATGTAATAGACAAGACCTACTCCCTGCTCAGTGAACTGGACTCAACACCCCCTATTCACCACCCAAGAATATATCTGACTAGGAAGAGTCTTAAATCCTATGTATTGATATCTCTCTGGAAGTGAATCAAGAGGGCGTAAAGCGGCATAAACACAGCAAGGAAAAGAAGCTAAACCCCCTTATAAAAATTGACTACTTAAAAAAAAAACCCCATAAAACAAAGACAGTGAAAGAGAGAGAAATTCTTACAAAATCCGTTCAGGGGCTCTGATGCAACCTGGATTGACCATATCTAGACCCACAGCTGGATGAGACATAAGGCTGGACACTCTTGGGGCTGAGAGGATTGGTGAGGTTGGGTGAGCAAACGCAGACCCTTTAAAGTAATACTGCGTGGTACCCATGCCATGGGTCCCAAATCTCCAGGTTCAAGGGCATCTTCCTACATCGAAAACATGCCTGGGAAACCCAGAAGATGGTACACCGTGTGATCGGGAAAGGTTTCTAAAACGCACCTCATTTCTCCTCTCCTTGTGCTCGGGTTCGTCATTCCAGCCGCTTCACTAACAATCTCCCTACGTGGAGAATCAGCACCGTTGACCTCCTGTTTCGTACAGGTCGCAATTTGTCCCGAGGATGAACGGGAAGAGGGGGAACCAATGAGAGACTAGCTCTAGGTGTTGGGACAGGCACAGGTCACTCTATTTTCCCATCAGGAAGAAGAATGAACCACAGGCTCAGCCTGCCCCCCGGAACCAGAATAGGGCCTGAAGCAATCCTGCGCTTTTGCGGCCAGCTCCCAAAAAAGCGAGTTGACACATGGAGCTCAGGGGCACTGCAATTCACAAACCTGCAGAGTTATAAATGATAACTCTCGTCCACAAATATATTGAGGGAAGGCAACGAAGAGGATTTGAAAGCAAGGCAGAATTGCAGGAAACCGATTTCAGGAGGTAGATTCGACTCGCCTTGAAAGCACATGAAAAGCGGCAAAGCGTTGACAATGATGCCCTTGGCCAAAAAGGGCGTATGCGTTTTTTCCTGAATATATTCAGGAAAAAACGCATACGCCCTTTTTGGCCAACCAAGCAAGCCGGAAAGGCAAATCGGCGCTACAAAGAAGTCTCGCTTGCCAGCGGTCAAAAGGGCCATGCTGAAAAAAGTGTAAAAACCAGAAATGCAGGACAGGCCATGGAGACATGGGAGCCTTGCTACGCTGATGGGCGGGGTGGAAATTGCCAACAGCCACTCTGGAGAAGTGTACGCTGCGTCCTGAAACATGGAATAAACACAGCTTAGAGAGCATAGGGCACTTCCACTCATGGGCGTAGAAATCGGGAAACCTAAAAATCAACAAGACACAGGCACCCCAAAGTTTAGGGCTGCTCTGTTTCCAAGAACCTCCACTTTGGTACACCTTAAATATCCCAGGAAAGAGAAAAATGGATAAAGAAGTTGTGGTACTTATGCACAATGGAATATCACTCAGCCATGAAATCAGTGTCATAAGGCTAGTAGCAGCATGATGAGTGGATTTAGGGACAATGACTCTAAGTGAAGTAAGTCACACAGAAAAGGAAACTTATCCTAAGTTATCACTTGTAGAGGGAATGTCAAAATCGCTACACCTGAACTGAATTCCAAAACAGAACAGAGTCACACATTTAGAAAACACACTATGGCTGCTTAACGGGAAAGCTGAGGTGGGGCGATGCATAAAACAAGGGTTTGAAATTAGCTCAGATACCGTTCCACAAGCCAAATATGTAATAGACAAGACCTACTCCCTGCTCAGTGAACTGGACTCAACACCCCCTATTCACCACCCAAGAATATATCTGACTAGGAAGAGTCTTAAAACCTATGTATTGATATCTCTCTGGAAGTGAATCAAGAGGGCGTAAAGCGGCATAAACACAGCAAGGAAAAGAAGCTAAACCCCCTTATAAAAATTGACTACTTAAAAAAAAAAACCCCATAAAACAAAGACAGTGAAAGAGAGAGAAATTCTTACAAAATCCGTTCAGGGGCTCTGATGCAACCTGGATTGACCATATCTAGACCCACAGCTGGATGAGACATAAGGCTGGACACTCTTGGGGCTGAGAGGATTGGTGAGGTTGGGTGAGCAAACGCAGACCCTTTAAAGTAATACTGCGTGGTACCCATGCCATGGGTCCCAAATCTCCAGGTTCAAGGGCATCTTCCTACATCGAAAACATGCCTGGGAAACCCAGAAGATGGTACACCGTGTGATCGGGAAAGGTTTCTAAAACGCACCTCATTTCTCCTCTCCTTGTGCTCGGGTTCGTCATTCCAGCCGCTTCACTAACAATCTCCCTACGTGGAGAATCAGCACCGTTGACCTCCTGTTTCGTACAGGTCGCAATTTGTCCCGAGGATGAACGGGAAGAGGGGGAACCAATGAGAGACTAGCTCTAGGTGTTGGGACAGGCACAGGTCACTCTATTTTCCCATCAGGAAGAAGAATGAACCACAGGCTCAGCCTGCCCCCCGGAACCAGAATAGGGCCTGAAGCAATCCTGCGCTTTTGCGGCCAGCTCCCAAAAAAGCGAGTTGACACATGGAGCTCAGGGGCACTGCAATTCACAAACCTGCAGAGTTATAAATGATAACTCTCGTCCACAAATATATTGAGGGAAGGCAACGAAGAGGATTTGAAAGCAAGGCAGAATTGCAGGAAACCGATTTCAGGAGGTAGATTCGACTCGCCTTGAAAGCACATGAAAAGCGGCAAAGCGTTGACAATGATGCCCTTGGCCAAAAAGGGCGTATGCGTTTTTTCCTGAATATATTCAGGAAAAAACGCATACGCCCTTTTTGGCCAACCAAGCAAGCCGGAAAGGCAAATCGGCGCTACAAAGAAGTCTCGCTTGCCAGCGGTCAAAAGGGCCATGCTGAAAAATGTGTAAAAACCAGAAATGCAGGACAGGCCATGGAGACATGGGAGCCTTGCTACGCTGATGGGCGGGGTGGAAATTGCCAACAGCCACTCTGGAGAAGTGTACGCTGCGTCCTGAAACATGGAATAAACACAGCTTAGAGAGCATAGGGCACTTCCACTCATGGGCGTAGAAATCGGGAAACCTAAAAATCAACAAGACACAGGCACCCCAAAGTTTAGGGCTGCTCTGTTTCCAAGAACCTCCACTTCGGTACACCTTAAATATCCCAGGAAAGAGAAAAATGGATAAAGAAGTTGTGGTACTTATGCACAATGGAATATCACTCAGCCATGAAATCAGTGTCATAAGGCTAGTAGCAGCATGATGAGTGGATTTAGGGACGATGACTCTAAGTGAAGTAAGTCACACAGAAAAGGAAACTTATCCTAAGTTATCACTTGTAGAGGGAATGTCAAAATCGCTACACCTGAATTGAATTGCAAAACAGAACAGAGTCACACATTTAGAAAACACACTATGGCTGCTTAACGGGAAAGCTGAGGTGGGGCGATGCATAAAACAAGGGTTTGAAATTAGCTCAGATACCGTTCCACAAGCCAAATATTTAATAGACAAGACCTACTCCCTGCTCAGTGAACTGGACTCAACACCCCCTATTCACCGCCCAAGAATATATCTGACTAGGAAGAGTCTTAAAACCTATGTATTGATATCTCTCTGGAAGTGAATCAAGAGGGTGTAAAGCGGCATAAACACAGCAAGGAAAAGAAACTAAACCCCCTTATAAAAATTGACTACTTAAAAAAAAAACCCATAAAACAAAGACAGTGAAAGAGAGAGAAATTCTTACAAAATCCTTTCAGGGGCTCTGATGCAAACTGCATTGACCATATCTAGACCCACAGCTGGATGAGACATAAGGCTGGACACTCTTGGGGCTGAGAGGATTGGTGAGGTTGGGTGAGCAAACGCAGACCCTTTAAAGTAATACTGCGTGGTACCCATGCCATGGGTCCCAAATCTCCAGGTTCAAGGGCATCTTCCTACATCGAAAACATACCTGGGAAACCCAGAAGATGGTACACCGTGTGATCGGGAAAGGTTTCTAAAACGCACCTCATTTCTCCTCTCCTTGTGCTCGGGTTCGCCATTCCAGCCGCTTCACTAACAATCTCCCTACGTGGAGAATCAGCACCGTTGACCTCCTGTTTCGTACAGGTCGCAATTTGTCCCGAGGATGAACGGGAAGAGGAGGAACCAATGAGAGACTAGCTCTAGGTGTTGGGACAGGCACAGGTCACTCTATTTTCCCATCAGGAAGAAGAATGAACCACAGGCTCAGCCTGCCCCCCGGAACCAGAATAGGGCCTGAAGCAATCCTGCGCTTTTGAGGCCAGCTCCCAAAAAAGCGAGTTGACAAATGGAGCTCAGGGGCACTGCAATTCACAAACTTGCAGAGTTATAAATGATAACTCTCGTCCACAAATACATTGAGGGAAGGCAACAAAGAGGATTTGAAAGCAAGGCAGAATTGCAGGAAACCGGTTTCAGGAGGTAGATTCGACTCGCCTTGAAAGCACATGAAAAGCGGCAAAGCGTTGACAATGATGCCCTTGGCCAAAAAGGGCGTATGCGTTTTTTCCTGAATATATTCAGGAAAAAAGGCATACGCACTTTTTGGCCAACCAAGCAAGCCGGAAAGGCAAATCGGCGCTACAAAGAAGTCTGGCATGCCAGAGGTCAAAAGGGCCATGCTGAAAAAAGTGTAAAAACCGGAAATGCAGGACAGGCCATGGAGACATGGGAGCCTTGCTACGCTGATGGGCGGGATGGAAATTGCCAACAGCCACTCTGGAGAAGTGTACGCTGCGTCCTGAAACATGGAATAAACACAGCTTAGAGAGCATAGGGCACTTCCACTCATGGGCGTAGAAATCGGGAAACCTAAAAATCAACAAGACACAGGCACCCCAAAGTTTAGGGCTGCTCTGTTTCCAAGAACCTCCACTTCGGTACACCTTAAATATCCCAGGAAAGAGAAAAATGGATAAAGAAGTTGTGGTACTTATGCACAATGGAATATCACTCAGCCATGAAATCAGTGTCATAAGGCTAGTAGCAGCATGATGAGTGGATTTAGGGACAATGACTCTAAGTGAAGTAAGTCACACAGAAAAGGAAACTTATCCTAAGTTATCACTTGTAGAGGGAATGTCAAAATCGCTACACCTGAACTGAATTGCAAAACAGAACAGAGTCACACATTTAGAAAACACACTATGGCTGCTTAACGGGAAAGCTGAGGTGGGGCGATGCATAAAACAAGGGTTTGAAATTAGCTCAGATACCGTTCCACAAGCCAAATATGTAATAGACAAGACCTACTCCCTGCTCAGTGAACTGGACTCAACACCCCCTATTCACCACCCAAGAATATATCTGACTAGGAAGAGTCTTAAAACCTATGTATTGATATCTCTCTGGAAGTGAATCAAGAGGGCGTAAAGCGGCATAAACACAGCAAGGAAAAGAAGCTAAACCCCCTTATAAAAATTGACTACTTAAAAAAAAAAACCCCATAAAACAAAGACAGTGAAAGAGAGAGAAATTCTTACAAAATCCGTTCAGGGGCTCTGATGCAACCTGGATTGACCATATCTAGACCCACAGCTGGATGAGACATAAGGCTGGACACTCTTGGGGCTGAGAGGATTGGTGAGGTTGGGTGAGCAAACGCAGACCCTTTAAAGTAATACTGCGTGGTACCCATGCCATGGGTCCCAAATCTCCAGGTTCAAGGGCATCTTCCTACATCGAAAACATGCCTGGGAAACCCAGAAGATGGTACACCGTGTGATCGGGAAAGGTTTCTAAAACGCACCTCATTTCTCCTCTCCTTGTGCTCGGGTTCGTCATTCCAGCCGCTTCACTAACAATCTCCCTACGTGGAGAATCAGCACCGTTGACCTCCTGTTTCGTACAGGTCGCAATTTGTCCCGAGGATGAACGGGAAGAGGGGGAACCAATGAGAGACTAGCTCTAGGTGTTGGGACAGGCACAGGTCACTCTATTTTCCCATCAGGAAGAAGAATGAACCACAGGCTCAGCCTGCCCCCCGGAACCAGAATAGGGCCTGAAGCAATCCTGCGCTTTTGCGGCCAGCTCCCAAAAAAGCGAGTTGACACATGGAGCTCAGGGGCACTGCAATTCACAAACCTGCAGAGTTATAAATGATAACTCTCGTCCACAAATATATTGAGGGAAGGCAACGAAGAGGATTTGAAAGCAAGGCAGAATTGCAGGAAACCGATTTCAGGAGGTAGATTCGACTCGCCTTGAAAGCACATGAAAAGCGGCAAAGCGTTGACAATGATGCCCTTGGCCAAAAAGGGCGTATGCGTTTTTTCCTGAATATATTCAGGAAAAAACGCATACGCCCTTTTTGGCCAACCAAGCAAGCCGGAAAGGCAAATCGGCGCTACAAAGAAGTCTCGCTTGCCAGCGGTCAAAAGGGCCATGCTGAAAAATGTGTAAAAACCAGAAATGCAGGACAGGCCATGGAGACATGGGAGCCTTGCTACGCTGATGGGCGGGGTGGAAATTGCCAACAGCCACTCTGGAGAAGTGTACGCTGCGTCCTGAAACATGGAATAAACACAGCTTAGAGAGCATAGGGCACTTCCACTCATGGGCGTAGAAATCGGGAAACCTAAAAATCAACAAGACACAGGCACCCCAAAGTTTAGGGCTGCTCTGTTTCCAAGAACCTCCACTTCGGTACACCTTAAATATCCCAGGAAAGAGAAAAATGGATAAAGAAGTTGTGGTACTTATGCACAATGGAATATCACTCAGCCATGAAATCAGTGTCATAAGGCTAGTAGCAGCATGATGAGTGGATTTAGGGACGATAACTCTAAGTGAAGTAAGTCACACAGAAAAGGAAACTTATCCTAAGTTATCACTTGTAGAGGGAATGTCAAAATCGCTACACCTGAATTGAATTGCAAAACAGAACAGAGTCACACATTTAGAAAACACACTATGGCTGCTTAACGGGAAAGCTGAGGTGGGGCGATGCATAAAACAAGGGTTTGAAATTAGCTCAGATACCGTTCCACAAGCCAAATATTTAATAGACAAGACCTACTCCCTGCTCAGTGAACTGGACTCAACACCCCCTATTCACCGCCCAAGAATATATCTGACTAGGAAGAGTCTTAAAACCTATGTATTGATATCTCTCTGGAAGTGAATCAAGAGGGTGTAAAGCGGCATAAACACAGCAAGGAAAAGAAACTAAACCCCCTTATAAAAATTGACTACTTAAAAAAAAAACCCATAAAACAAAGACAGTGAAAGAGAGAGAAATTCTTACAAAATCCTTTCAGGGGCTCTGATGCAAACTGCATTGACCATATCTAGACCCACAGCTGGATGAGACATAAGGCTGGACACTCTTGGGGCTGAGAGGATTGGTGAGGTTGGGTGAGCAAACGCAGACCCTTTAAAGTAATACTGCGTGGTACCCATGCCATGGGTCCCAAATCTCCAGGTTCAAGGGCATCTTCCTACATCGAAAACATACCTGGGAAACCCAGAAGATGGTACACCGTGTGATCGGGAAAGGTTTCTAAAACGCACCTCATTTCTCCTCTCCTTGTGCTCGGGTTCGCCATTCCAGCCGCTTCACTAACAATCTCCCTACGTGGAGAATCAGCACCGTTGACCTCCTGTTTCGTACAGGTCGCAATTTTTCCCGAGGATGAACGGGAAGAGGAGGAACCAATGAGAGACTAGCTCTAGGTGTTGGGACAGGCACAGGTCACTCTATTTTCCCATCAGGAAGAAGAATGAACCACAGGCTCAGCCTGCCCCCCGGAACCAGAATAGGGCCTGAAGCAATCCTGCGCTTTTGAGGCCAGCTCCCAAAAAAGCGAGTTGACAAATGGAGCTCAGGGGCACTGCAATTCACAAACTTGCAGAGTTATAAATGATAACTCTCGTCCACAAATACATTGAGGGAAGGCAACAAAGAGGATTTGAAAGCAAGGCAGAATTGCAGGAAACCGGTTTCAGGAGGTAGATTCGACTCGCCTTGAAAGCACATGAAAAGCGGCAAAGCGTTGACAATGATGCCCTTGGCCAAAAAGGGCGTATGCGTTTTTTCCTGAATATATTCAGGAAAAAAGGCATACGCACTTTTTGGCCAACCAAGCAAGCCGGAAAGGCAAATCGGCGCTACAAAGAAGTCTGGCATGCCAGAGGTCAAAAGGGCCATGCTGAAAAAAGTGTAAAAACCGGAAATGCAGGACAGGCCATGGAGACATGGGAGCCTTGCTACGCTGATGGGCGGGATGGAAATTGCCAACAGCCACTCTGGAGAAGTGTACGCTGCGTCCTGAAACATGGAATAAACACAGCTTAGAGAGCATAGGGCACTTCCACTCATGGGCGTAGAAATCGGGAAACCTAAAAATCAACAAGACACAGGCACCCCAAAGTTTAGGGCTGCTCTGTTTCCAAGAACCTCCACTTCGGTACACCTTAAATATCCCAGGAAAGAGAAAAATGGATAAAGAAGTTGTGGTACTTATGCACAATGGAATATCACTCAGCCATGAAATCAGTGTCATAAGGCTAGTAGCAGCATGATGAGTGGATTTAGGGACAATGACTCTAAGTGAAGTAAGTCACACAGAAAAGGAAACTTATCCTAAGTTATCACTTGTAGAGGGAATGTCAAAATCGCTACACCTGAACTGAATTGCAAAACAGAACAGAGTCACACATTTAGAAAACACACTATGGCTGCTTAACGGGAAAGCTGAGGTGGGGCGATGCATAAAACAAGGGTTTGAAATTAGCTCAGATACCGTTCCACAAGCCAAATATGTAATAGACAAGACCTACTCCCTGCTCAGTGAACTGGACTCAACACCCCCTATTCACCACCCAAGAATATATCTGACTAGGAAGAGTCTTAAAACCTATGTATTGATATCTCTCTGGAAGTGAATCAAGAGGGCGTAAAGCGGCATAAACACAGCAAGGAAAAGAAGCTAAACCCCCTTATAAAAATTGACTACTTAAAAAAAAAAACCCCATAAAACAAAGACAGTGAAAGAGAGAGAAATTCTTACAAAATCCGTTCAGGGGCTCTGATGCAACCTGGATTGACCATATCTAGACCCACAGCTGGATGAGACATAAGGCTGGACACTCTTGGGGCTGAGAGGATTGGTGAGGTTGGGTGAGCAAACGCAGACCCTTTAAAGTAATACTGCGTGGTACCCATGCCATGGGTCCCAAATCTCCAGGTTCAAGGGCATCTTCCTACATCGAAAACATGCCTGGGAAACCCAGAAGATGGTACACCGTGTGATCGGGAAAGGTTTCTAAAACGCACCTCATTTCTCCTCTCCTTGTGCTCGGGTTCGTCATTCCAGCCGCTTCACTAACAATCTCCCTACGTGGAGAATCAGCACCGTTGACCTCCTGTTTCGTACAGGTCGCAATTTGTCCCGAGGATGAACGGGAAGAGGGGGAACCAATGAGAGACTAGCTCTAGGTGTTGGGACAGGCACAGGTCACTCTATTTTCCCATCAGGAAGAAGAATGAACCACAGGCTCAGCCTGCCCCCCGGAACCAGAATAGGGCCTGAAGCAATCCTGCGCTTTTGCGGCCAGCTCCCAAAAAAGCGAGTTGACACATGGAGCTCAGGGGCACTGCAATTCACAAACCTGCAGAGTTATAAATGATAACTCTCGTCCACAAATATATTGAGGGAAGGCAACGAAGAGGATTTGAAAGCAAGGCAGAATTGCAGGAAACCGATTTCAGGAGGTAGATTCGACTCGCCTTGAAAGCACATGAAAAGCGGCAAAGCGTTGACAATGATGCCCTTGGCCAAAAAGGGCGTATGCGTTTTTTCCTGAATATATTCAGGAAAAAACGCATACGCCCTTTTTGGCCAACCAAGCAAGCCGGAAAGGCAAATCGGCGCTACAAAGAAGTCTCGCTTGCCAGCGGTCAAAAGGGCCATGCTGAAAAATGTGTAAAAACCAGAAATGCAGGACAGGCCATGGAGACATGGGAGCCTTGCTACGCTGATGGGCGGGGTGGAAATTGCCAACAGCCACTCTGGAGAAGTGTACGCTGCGTCCTGAAACATGGAATAAACACAGCTTAGAGAGCATAGGGCACTTCCACTCATGGGCGTAGAAATCGGGAAACCTAAAAATCAACAAGACACAGGCACCCCAAAGTTTAGGGCTGCTCTGTTTCCAAGAACCTCCACTTCGGTACACCTTAAATATCCCAGGAAAGAGAAAAATGGATAAAGAAGTTGTGGTACTTATGCACAATGGAATATCACTCAGCCATGAAATCAGTGTCATAAGGCTAGTAGCAGCATGATGAGTGGATTTAGGGACGATGACTCTAAGTGAAGTAAGTCACACAGAAAAGGAAACTTATCCTAAGTTATCACTTGTAGAGGGAATGTCAAAATCGCTACACCTGAATTGAATTGCAAAACAGAACAGAGTCACACATTTAGAAAACACACTATGGCTGCTTAACGGGAAAGCTGAGGTGGGGCGATGCATAAAACAAGGGTTTGAAATTAGCTCAGATACCGTTCCACAAGCCAAATATTTAATAGACAAGACCTACTCCCTGCTCAGTGAACTGGACTCAACACCCCCTATTCACCGCCCAAGAATATATCTGACTAGGAAGAGTCTTAAAACCTATGTATTGATATCTCTCTGGAAGTGAATCAAGAGGGTGTAAAGCGGCATAAACACAGCAAGGAAAAGAAACTAAACCCCCTTATAAAAATTGACTACTTAAAAAAAAAACCCATA
Organism: Eubalaena glacialis; assembly: GCF_028564815.1. Lineage (NCBI taxonomy): Eukaryota > Metazoa > Chordata > Mammalia > Artiodactyla > Balaenidae > Eubalaena > Eubalaena glacialis. The sequence goes on along the minus strand of NC_083727.1, from coordinate 79,995,863 downwards.
AAACAAAGACAGTGAAAGAGAGAGAAATTCTTACAAAATCCTTTCAGGGGCTCTGATGCAAACTGCATTGACCATATCTAGACCCACAGCTGGATGAGACATAAGGCTGGACACTCTTGGGGCTGAGAGGATTGGTGAGGTTGGGTGAGCAAACGCAGACCCTTTAAAGTAATACTGCGTGGTACCCATGCCATGGGTCCCAAATCTCCAGGTTCAAGGGCATCTTCCTACATCGAAAACATACCTGGGAAACCCAGAAGATGGTACACCGTGTGATCGGGAAAGGTTTCTAAAACGCACCTCATTTCTCCTCTCCTTGTGCTCGGGTTCGCCATTCCAGCCGCTTCACTAACAATCTCCCTACGTGGAGAATCAGCACCGTTGACCTCCTGTTTCGTACAGGTCGCAATTTGTCCCGAGGATGAACGGGAAGAGGAGGAACCAATGAGAGACTAGCTCTAGGTGTTGGGACAGGCACAGGTCACTCTATTTTCCCATCAGGAAGAAGAATGAACCACAGGCTCAGCCTGCCCCCCGGAACCAGAATAGGGCCTGAAGCAATCCTGCGCTTTTGAGGCCAGCTCCCAAAAAAGCGAGTTGACAAATGGAGCTCAGGGGCACTGCAATTCACAAACTTGCAGAGTTATAAATGATAACTCTCGTCCACAAATACATTGAGGGAAGGCAACAAAGAGGATTTGAAAGCAAGGCAGAATTGCAGGAAACCGGTTTCAGGAGGTAGATTCGACTCGCCTTGAAAGCACATGAAAAGCGGCAAAGCGTTGACAATGATGCCCTTGGCCAAAAAGGGCGTATGCGTTTTTTCCTGAATATATTCAGGAAAAAAGGCATACGCACTTTTTGGCCAACCAAGCAAGCCGGAAAGGCAAATCGGCGCTACAAAGAAGTCTGGCATGCCAGAGGTCAAAAGGGCCATGCTGAAAAAAGTGTAAAAACCGGAAATGCAGGACAGGCCATGGAGACATGGGAGCCTTGCTACGCTGATGGGCGGGATGGAAATTGCCAACAGCCACTCTGGAGAAGTGTACGCTGCGTCCTGAAACATGGAATAAACACAGCTTAGAGAGCATAGGGCACTTCCACTCATGGGCGTAGAAATCGGGAAACCTAAAAATCAACAAGACACAGGCACCCCAAAGTTTAGGGCTGCTCTGTTTCCAAGAACCTCCACTTCGGTACACCTTAAATATCCCAGGAAAGAGAAAAATGGATAAAGAAGTTGTGGTACTTATGCACAATGGAATATCACTCAGCCATGAAATCAGTGTCATAAGGCTAGTAGCAGCATGATGAGTGGATTTAGGGACAATGACTCTAAGTGAAGTAAGTCACACAGAAAAGGAAACTTATCCTAAGTTATCACTTGTAGAGGGAATGTCAAAATCGCTACACCTGAACTGAATTGCAAAACAGAACAGAGTCACACATTTAGAAAACACACTATGGCTGCTTAACGGGAAAGCTGAGGTGGGGCGATGCATAAAACAAGGGTTTGAAATTAGCTCAGATACCGTTCCACAAGCCAAATATGTAATAGACAAGACCTACTCCCTGCTCAGTGAACTGGACTCAACACCCCCTATTCACCACCCAAGAATATATCTGACTAGGAAGAGTCTTAAAACCTATGTATTGATATCTCTCTGGAAGTGAATCAAGAGGGCGTAAAGCGGCATAAACACAGCAAGGAAAAGAAGCTAAACCCCCTTATAAAAATTGACTACTTAAAAAAAAAAACCCCATAAAACAAAGACAGTGAAAGAGAGAGAAATTCTTACAAAATCCGTTCAGGGGCTCTGATGCAACCTGGATTGACCATATCTAGACCCACAGCTGGATGAGACATAAGGCTGGACACTCTTGGGGCTGAGAGGATTGGTGAGGTTGGGTGAGCAAACGCAGACCCTTTAAAGTAATACTGCGTGGTACCCATGCCATGGGTCCCAAATCTCCAGGTTCAAGGGCATCTTCCTACATCGAAAACATGCCTGGGAAACCCAGAAGATGGTACACCGTGTGATCGGGAAAGGTTTCTAAAACGCACCTCATTTCTCCTCTCCTTGTGCTCGGGTTCGTCATTCCAGCCGCTTCACTAACAATCTCCCTACGTGGAGAATCAGCACCGTTGACCTCCTGTTTCGTACAGGTCGCAATTTGTCCCGAGGATGAACGGGAAGAGGGGGAACCAATGAGAGACTAGCTCTAGGTGTTGGGACAGGCACAGGTCACTCTATTTTCCCATCAGGAAGAAGAATGAACCACAGGCTCAGCCTGCCCCCCGGAACCAGAATAGGGCCTGAAGCAATCCTGCGCTTTTGCGGCCAGCTCCCAAAAAAGCGAGTTGACACATGGAGCTCAGGGGCACTGCAATTCACAAACCTGCAGAGTTATAAATGATAACTCTCGTCCACAAATATATTGAGGGAAGGCAACGAAGAGGATTTGAAAGCAAGGCAGAATTGCAGGAAACCGATTTCAGGAGGTAGATTCGACTCGCCTTGAAAGCACATGAAAAGCGGCAAAGCGTTGACAATGATGCCCTTGGCCAAAAAGGGCGTATGCGTTTTTTCCTGAATATATTCAGGAAAAAACGCATACGCCCTTTTTGGCCAACCAAGCAAGCCGGAAAGGCAAATCGGCGCTACAAAGAAGTCTCGCTTGCCAGCGGTCAAAAGGGCCATGCTGAAAAAAGTGTAAAAACCAGAAATGCAGGACAGGCCATGGAGACATGGGAGCCTTGCTACGCTGATGGGCGGGGTGGAAATTGCCAACAGCCACTCTGGAGAAGTGTACGCTGCGTCCTGAAACATGGAATAAACACAGCTTAGAGAGCATAGGGCACTTCCACTCATGGGTGTAGAAATCGGGAAACCTAAAAATCAACAAGACACAGGCACCCCAAAGTTTAGGGCTGCTCTGTTTCCAAGAACCTCCACTTCGGTACACCTTCAATATCCCAGGAAAGAGAAAAATGGATAAAGAAGTTGTGGTACTTATGCACAATGGAATATCACTCAGCCATGAAATCAGTGTCATAAGGCTAGTAGCAGCATGATGAGTGGATTTAGGGACAATGACTCTAAGTGAAGTAAGTCACACAGAAAAGGAAACTTATCCTAAGTTATCACTTGTAGAGGGAATGTCAAAATCGCTACACCTGAACTGAATTGCAAAACAGAACAGAGTCACACATTTAGAAAACACACTATGGCTGCTTAACGGGAAAGCTGAGGTGGGGCGATGCATAAAACAAGGGTTTGAAATTAGCTCAGATACCGTTCCACAAGCCAAATATGTAATAGACAAGACCTACTCCCTGCTCAGTGAACTGGACTCAACACCCCCTATTCACCGCCCAAGAATATATCTGACTAAGAAGAGTCTTAAAACCTATGTATTGATATCTCTCTGGAAGTGAATCAAGAGGGTGTAAAGCGGCATAAACACAGCAGGGAAAAGCAGCTAAACCCCATTATAAAAATAGACTACTTAAAAAAAAAAACCCCATAAAACAAAGACAGTGAAAGAGAGAGAAATTCTTACAAAATCCATTCAGGGGCTCTGATGCAACCTGGATTGACCATATCTAGACCCACAGCTGGATGAGACATAAGGCTGGACACTCTTGGGGCTGAGAGGATTGGTGAGGTTGGGTGAGCAAACGCAGACCCTTTAAAGTAATACTGCGTGGTACCCATGCCATGGGTCCCAAATCTCCAGGTTCAAGGGCATCTTCCTACATCGAAAACATGCCTGGGAAACCCAGAAGATGGTACACCGTGTGATCGGGAAAGGTTTCTAAAACGCACCTCATTTCTCCTCTCCTTGTGCTCGGGTTCGCCATTCCAGCCGCTTCACTAACAATCTCCCTACGTGGAGAATCAGCACCGTTGACCTCCTGTTTCGTACAGGTTGCAATTTGTCCTCAGGATGAACGGGAAGAGGGGGAACCAATGAGAGACTAGCTCTAGGTGTTGGGACAGGCACAGGTCACTCTATTTTCCCATCAGGAAGAAGAATGAACCACAGGCTCAGCCTGGCCCCCGGAACCAGAATAGGGCCTGAAGCAATCCTGCGCTTTTGCGGCGAGCTCCCAAAAAAGCGAGTTGACAAATGGAGCTCAGGGGCACTGCAATTCACAAACCTGCAAAGTTGTAAATGATAACTCTTGTCCACAAATATATTGAGGGAAGGCAACGAAGAGGATTTGAAAGCAAGGCAGAATTGCAGGAAACCAGTTTCAGGAGGTAGATTCGACTCGCCTTGAAAGCACATGAAAAGCGGCAAAGCTTTGACAATGATGCCCTTGGCCAAAAAGGGCGTATGCGTTTTTTCCTGAATATATTCAGGAAAAAACGCATACGCCCTTTTTGGCCAACCAAGCAAGCCAGAAAGGCAAATCGGCGCTACAAAGAAGTCTCGCTTGCCAGAGGTCAAAAGGGCCATGCTGAAAAAAGTGTAAAAACCGGAAATGCAGGACAGGCCATGGAGACATGGGAGCCTTGCTACGCTGATGGGCGGGATGGAAATTGCCAACAGCCACTCTGGAGAAGTGTACGCTGCGTCCTGAAACATGTAATAAACACAGCTTAGAGAGCATAGGGCACTTCCACTCATGGGCGTAGAAATCGGGAAATCTAAAAATCAACAAGACACAGGCACCCCAAAGTTTAGGGCTGCACTGTTTCCAAGAACCTCCACTTCGGTACACCTTAAATATCCCAGGAAAGAGAAAAATGGATAAAGAAGTTGTGGTACTTATGCACAATGGAATATCACTCAGCCATAAATCAGTGTCATAAGGCTAGTAGCAGCATGATGAGTGGATTTAGGGACGATGACTCTAAGTGAAGTAAGTCACACAGAAAAGGACACTTATCCTAAGATATCACTTATAGAGGGAATGTCAAAATCGCTACACCTGAACTGAATTCCAAAACACAACAGAGTCACACATTTAGAAAACACACTATGGCTGCTTAACGGGAAAGGTGAGGTTGGGCGATGCATAAAAAAAGGGTTTGAAATTAGCTCAGATACCGTTCCACAAGCCAAATATGTAATAGACAAGACCTACTCCCTGCTCAGTGAACTGGACTCAACACCCCCTATTCACCGCCCAAGAATATATCTGACTAGGAAGAGTCTTAAAACCTATGTATTGATATCTCTCTGGAAGTGAATCAAGAGGGTGTAAAGCGGCATAAACACAGCAGGGAAAAGCAGCTAAATCCCGTTATAAAAATAAGCTAGTTAAAAAAAAAAACCCCATAAAACAAAGACAGTGAAAGAGCGAGAAATTCTTACAAAATCCGTTCAGGGGCTCTGATGCAACCTGGATTGACCATATCTAGACCCACAGCTGGATGAGACATAAGGCTGGACACTCTTGGGGCTGAGAGGATTGGTGAGGTTGGGTGAGCAAACGCAGACCCTTTAAAGTAATACTGCGTGGTACCCATGCCATGGGTCCCAAATCTCCAGGTTAAAGGGCATCTTCCTACATCGAAAACATGCCTGGGAAACCCAGAAGATGGTACACCGTGTGATCGGGAAAGGTTTCTAAAACGCACCTCATTTCTCCTCTCCTTGTGCTCGGGTTCGCCATTCCAGCCGCTTCACTAAAAATCTCCCTACCTGGAGAATCAGCACCGTTGACCTCCTGTTTCGTACAGGTCGCAATTTGTCCCGAGGATGAACGGGAAGAGGGGGAACCAATGAGAGACTAGCTCTAGGTGTTGGGACAGGCACAGGTCACTCTATTTTCCCATCAGGAAGAAGAATGAACCACAGGCTCAGCCTGCCCCCCGGAACCAGAATAGGGCCTGAAGCAATCCTGCGCTTTTGAGGCCAGCTCCCAAAAAAGCGAGTTGACAAATGGAGCTCAGGGGCACTGCAATTCACAAACCTGCAGAGTTGTAAATGATAACTCTCGTCCACAAATATATTGAGGGAAGGCAACGAAGAGGATTTGAAAGCAAGGCAGAATTGCAGGAAACCGGTTTCAGGAGGTAGATTCGACTCGCCTTGAAAGCACATGAAAAGCGGCAAAGCGTTGACAATGATGCCCTTGGCCAAAAAGGGCGTATGCGTTTTTTCCTGAAAATATTCAGGAAAAAACGCATACGCCCTTTTTGGCCAACCAAGCAAGCCGGAAAGGCAAATCGGCGCTACAAAGAAGTCTCGCTTGCCAGAGGTCAAAAGGGCCATGCTGAAAAAAGTGTAAAAACCGGAAATGCAGGACAGGCCATGGAGACATGGGAGCCTTGCTACGCTGATGGGCGGGGTGGAAATTGCCAACAGCCACTCTGGAGAAGTGTACGCTGCGTCCTGAAACATGTAATAAACACAGCTTAGAGAGCATAGGGCACTTCCACTCATGGGCGTAGAAATCGGGAAACCTAAAAATCAACAAGACACAGGCACCCCAAAGTTTAGGGCTGCTCTGTTTCCAAGAACCTCCACTTCGGTACACCTTAAATATCCCAGGAAAGAGAAAAATGGATAAAGAAGTTGTGGTACTTATGCACAATGGAATATCACTCAGCCATGAAATCAGTGTCATAAGGCTAGTAGCAGCATGATGAGTGGATTTAGGGACAATGACTCTAAGTGAAGTAAGTCACACAGAAAAGGAAACTTATCCTAAGTTATCACTTGTAGAGGGAATGTCAAAATCGCTACACCTGAACTGAATTCCAAAACAGAACAGAGTCACACATTTAGAAAACACACTATGGCTGCTTAACGGGAAAGCTGAGGTGGGGCGATGCATAAAACAAGGGTTTGAAATTAGCTCAGATACCGTTCCACAAGCCAAATATTTAATAGACAAGACCTACTCCCTGCTCAGTGAACTGGACTCAACACCCCCTATTCACCACCCAAGAATATATCTGACTAGGAAGAGTCTTAAAACCTATGTATTGATATCTTTCTGGAAGTGAATCAAGAGGGTGTAAAGCGGCATAAACACAGCAAGGAAAAGAAGCTAAACCCCCTTATAAAAATTGACTACTTAAAAAAAAAAACCCATAAAACAAAGACAGTGAAAGAGAGAGAAATTGTTACAAAATCCGTTCAGGGGCTCTGATGCAACCTGGATTGACCATATCTAGACCCACAGCTGGATGAGACATAAGGCTGGACACTCTTGGGGCTGAGAGGATTGGTGAGGTTGGGTGAGCAAACGCAGACCCTTTAAAGTAATACTGCGTGGTACCCATGCCATGGGTCCCAAATCTCCAGGTTCAAGGGCATCTTCCTACATCGAAAACATGCCTGGGAAACCCAGAAGATGGTACACCGTGTGATCGGGAAAGGTTTCTAAAACGCACCTCATTTCTCCTCTCCTTGTGCTCGGGTTCGCCATTCCAGCCGCTTCACTAACAATCTCCCTACGTGGAGAATCAGCACCGTTGACCTCCTGTTTCGAACAGGTCGCAATTTGTCCCGAGGATGAACGTGAAGAGGGGGAACAAATGAGAGACTAGCTCTAGGTGTTGGGACAGGCACAGGTCACCCTATTTTCCCATCAGGAAGAAGAATGAACCACAGGCTCAGCCTGCCCCCCGGAACCAGAATAGGGCCTGAAGCAATCCTGCGCTTTTGCGGCCAGCTCCCAAAAAAGCGAGTTGACAAATGGAGCTCAGGGGCACTGCAATTCACAAACCTGCAGAGTTGTAAATGATAACTCTCGTCCACAAATATATTGAGGGAAGGCAACGAAGAGGATTTGAAAGCAAGGCAGAATTGCAGGAAACCGATTTCAGGAGGTAGATTCGACTCGCCTTGAAAGCACATGAAAAGCGGCAAAGCGTTGACAATGATGCCCTTGGCCAAAAAGGGCGTATGCGTTTTTTCCTGAATATATTCAGGAAAAAACGCATACGCCCTTTTTGGCCAACCAAGCAAGCCGGAAAGGCAAATCGGCGCTACAAAGAAGTCTCGCTTGCCAGCGGTCAAAAGGGCCATGCTGAAAAAAGTGTAAAAACCAGAAATGCAGGACAGGCCATGGAGACATGGGAGCCTTGCTACGCTGATGGGCGGGGTGGAAATTGCCAACAGCCACTCTGGAGAAGTGTACGCTGCGTCCTGAAACATGGAATAAACACAGCTTATAGAGCATAGGGCACTTCCACTCATGGGCGTAGAAATCGGGAAACCTAAAAATCAACAAGACACAGGCACCCCAAAGTTTAGGGCTGCTCTGTTTCCAAGAACCTCCACTTCTGTACACCTTAAATATCCCAGGAAAGAGAAAAATGGATAAAGAAGTTGTGGTACTTATGCACAATGGAATATCACTCAGCCATGAAATCAGTGTCATAAGGCTAGTAGCAGCATGATGAGTGGATTTAGGGACGATGACTCTAAGTGAAGTAAGTCACACAGAAAAGGAAACTTATCCTAAGTTATCACTTGTAGAGGGAATGTCAAAATCGCTACACCTGAATTGAATTGCAAAACAGAACAGAGTCACACATTTAGAAAACACACTATGGCTGCTTAACGGGAAAGCTGAGGTGGGGCGATGCATAAAACAAGGGTTTGAAATTAGCTCAGATACCGTTCCACAAGCCAAATATTTAATAGACAAGACCTACTCCCTGCTCAGTGAACTGGACTCAACACCCCCTATTCACCGCCCAAGAATATATCTGACTAGGAAGAGTCTTAAAACCTATGTATTGATATCTCTCTGGAAGTGAATCAAGAGGGTGTAAAGCGGCATAAACACAGCAAGGAAAAGAAGCTAAACCCCCTTATAAAAATTGACTACTTAAAAAAAAAAACCCCATAAAACAAAGACAGTGAAAGAGAGAGAAATTCTTACAAAATCCGTTCAGGGGCTCTGATGCAAACTGCATTGACCATATCTAGACCCACAGTTGGATGAGACATAAGGCTGGACACTCTTGGGGCTGAGAGGATTGGTGAGGTTGGGTGAGCAAACGCAGACCCTTTAAAGTAATACTGCGTGGTACCCATGCCATGGGTCCCAAATCTCCAGGTTCAAGGGCATCTTCCTACATCGAAAACATGCCTGGGAAACCCAGAAGATGGTACACCGTGTGATCGGGAAAGGTTTCTAAAACGCACCTCATTTCTCCTCTCCTTGTGCTCGGGTTCGCCATTCCAGCCGCTTCACTAACAATCTCCCTACGTGGAGAATCAGCACCGTTGACCTCCTGTTTCGTACAGGTCGCAATTTGTCCCGAGGATGAACGGGAAGAGAGGGAACCAATGAGAGACTAGCTCTAGGTGTTGGGACAGGCACAGGTCACTCTATTTTCCCATCAGGAAGAAGAATGAACCACAGGCTCAGCCTGCCCCCCGGAACCAGAATAGGGCCTGAAGCAATCCTGCGCTTTTGCGGCCAGCTCCCAAAAAAGCGAGTTGACAAATGGAGCTCAGGGGCACTGCAATTCACAAACCTGCAGAGTTATAAATGATAACTCTCGTCCACAAATATATTGAGGGAAGGCAATGAAGAGGATTTGAAAGCAAGGCAGAATTGCAGGAAACCGATTTCAGGAGGTAGATTCGACTCGCCTTGAAAGCACATGAAAAGCGGCAAAGCGTTGACAATGATGCCCTTGGCCAAAAAGGGCGTATGCGTTTTTTCCTGAATATATTCAGGAAAAAACGCATACGCCCTTTTTGGCCAACCAAGCAAGCCGGAAAGGCAAATCGGCGCTACAAAGAAGTCTCGCTTGCCAGCGGTCAAAAGGGCCATGCTGAAAAAAGTGTAAAAACCGGAAATGCAGGACAGGCCATGGAGACATGGGAGCCTTGCTACGCTGATGGGCGGGGTGGAAATTGCCAACAGCACTCTGGAGAAGTGTACGCTGCGTCCTGATACATGTAATAAACACAACATAGAAAGCATAGGGCACTTCCACTCATGGGCGTAGAAATCGGGAAACCTAAAAATCAACAAGACACAGGCACCCCAAAGTTTAGGGCTGCTCTGTTTCCAAGAACCTCCACTTCGGTACACCTTAAATATCCCAGGAAAGAGAAAAATGGATAAAGAAGCTGTGGTACTTATGCACAATGGAATATCACTCAGCCATGAAATCAGTGTCATAAGGCTAGTAGCAGCATGATGAGTGGATTTAGGGACAATGACTCTAAGTGAAGTAAGTCACACAGAAAAGGACACTTATCCTAAGTTATCACTTGTAGAGGGAATGTCAAAATCGCTACACCTGAACTGAATTCTAAAACAGAACAGAGTCACACATTTAGAAAACACACTATGGCTGCTTAACGGGAAAGCTGAGGTGGGGCGATGCATAAAACAAGGGTTTGAAATTAGCTCAGATACCGTTCCACAAGCCAAATATTTAATAGACAAGACCTACTCCCTGCTCAGTGAACTGGACTCAACACCCCCTATTCACCGCCCAAGAATATATCTGACTAAGAAGAGTCTTAAAACCTATGTATTGATATCTCTCTGGAAGTGAATCAAGAGGGTGTAAAGCGGCATAAACACAGCAGGGAAAAGCAGCTAAACCCCATTATAAAAATAGACTACTTAAAAAAAAACCCCATAAAACAAAGACAGTGAAAGAGAGAGAAATTCTTACAAAATCCGTTCAGGGGCTCTGATGCAACCTGGATTGACCATATCTAGACCCACAGCTGGATGAGACATAAGGCTGGACACTCTTGGGGCTGAGAGGATTGGTGAGGTTGGGTGAGCAAACGCAGACCCTTTAAAGTAATACTGCGTGGTACCCATGCCATGGGTCCCAAATCTCCAGGTTCAAGGGCATCTTCCTACATCGAAAACATGCCTGGGAAACCCAGAAGATGGTACACCGTGTGATCGGGAAAGGTTTCTGAAACGCACCTCATTTCTCCTCTCCTTGTGCTCGGGTTCGCCATTCCAGCCGCTTCACTAACAATCTCCCTACGTGGAGAATCAGCACCGTTGACCTCCTGTTTCGTACAGGTTGCAATTTGTCCTCAGGATGAACGGGAAGAGGGGGAACCAATGAGAGACTAGCTCTAGGTGTTGGGACAGGCACAGGTCACTCTATTTTCCCATCAGGAAGAAGAATGAACCACAGGCTCAGCCTGGCCCCCGGAACCAGAATAGGGCCTGAAGCAATCCTGCGCTTTTGCGGCCAGCTCCCAAAAAAGCGAGTTGACAAATGGAGCTCAGGGGCACTGCAATTCACAAAACTGCAAAGTTGTAAATGATAACTGTTGTCCACAAATATATTGAGGGAAGGCAACGAAGAGGATTTGAAAGCAAGGCAGAATTGCAGGAAACCGGTTTCAGGAGGTAGATTCGACTCGCCTTGAAAGCACATGAAAAGCGGCAAAGCGTTGACAATGATGCCCTTGGCCAAAAAGGGCGTATGCGTTTTTTCCTGAATATATTCAGGAAAAAACGCATACGCCCTTTTTGGCCAACCAAGCAAGCCGGAAAGGCAAATCGGCGCTACAAAGAAGTCTCGCTTGCCAGCGGTCAAAAGGGCCATGCTGAAAAATGTGTAAAAACTAGAAATGCAGGACAGGCCATGGAGACATGGGAGCCTTGCTACGCTGATGGGCGGGGTGGAAATTGCCAACAGCCACTCTGGAGAAGTGTACGCTGCGTCCTGAAACATGTAATAAACACAGCTTAGAGAGCATAGGGCACTTCCACTCATGGGCGTAGAAATCGGGAAACCTAAAAATCAACAAGACACAGGCACCCCAAAGTTTAGGGCTGCTCTGTTTCCAAGAACCTCCACTTCGGTACACCTTAAATATCCCAGGAAAGAGAAAAATGGATAAAGAAGTTGTGGTACTTATGCACAATGGAATATCACTCAGCCATGAAATCAGTGTCATAAGGCTAGTAGCAGCATGATGAGTGGATTTAGGGACGATGACTCTAAGTGAAGTAAGTCACACAAAAAAGGAAACTTATCCTAAGTTATCACTTGTAGAGGGAATGTCAAAATCGCTACACCTGAATTGAATTGCAAAACAGAACAGAGTCACACATTTAGAAAACACACTATGGCTGCTTAACGGGAAAGCTGAGGTGGGGCGATGCATAAAACAAGGGTTTGAAATTAGCTCAGATACCGTTCCACAAGCCAAATATTTAATAGACAAGACCTACTCCCTGCTCAGTGAACTGGACTCAACACCCCCTATTCACCGCCCAAGAATATATCTGACTAGGAAGAGTCTTAAAACCTATGTATTGATATCTCTCTGGAAGTGAATCAAGAGGGTGTAAAGCGGCATAAACACAGCAAGGAAAAGAAGCTAAACCCCCTTATAAAAATTGACTACTTAAAAAAAAAAACCCCATAAAACGAAGACAGTGAAAGAGAGAGAAATTCTTACAAAATCCGTTCAGGGGCTCTGATGCAAACTGCATTGACCATATCTAGACCCACAGCTGGATGAGACATAAGGCTGGACACTCTTGGGGCTGAGAGGATTGGTGAGGTTGGGTGAGCAAACGCAGACCCTTTAAAGTAATACTGCGTGGTACCCATGCCATGGGTCCCAAATCTCCAGGTTCAAGGGCATCTTCCTACATCGAAAACATGCCTGGGAAACCCAGAAGATGGTACACCGTGTGATCGGGAAAGGTTTCTAAAACGCACCTCATTTCTCCTCTCCTTGTGCTCGGGTTCGCCATTCCAGCCGCTTCACTAACAATCTCCCTACGTGGAGAATCAGCACCGTTGACCTCCTGTTTCGTACAGGTCGCAATTTGTCCCGAGGATGAACAGGAAGCGGGGGAACCAATGAGAGACTAGCTCTAGGTGTTGGGACAGGCACAGGTCACTCTATTTTCCCATCAGGAAGAAGAATGAACCACAGGCTCAGCCTGCCCCCCGGAACCAGAATAGGGCCTGAAGCAATCCTGCGCTTTTGCGGCCAGCTCCCAAAAAAGCGAGTTGACAAATGGAGCTCAGGGGCACTGCAATTCACAAACCTGCAGAGTTATAAATGATAACTCTCGTCCACAAATATATTGAGGGAAGGCAACGAAGAGGATTTGAAAGCAAGGCAGAATTGCAGGAAACCGGTTTCAGGAGGTAGATTCGACTCGCCTTGAAAGCACATGAAAAGCGGCAAAGCGTTGACAATGATGCCCTTGCCCAAAAAGGGCGTATGCGTTTTTTCCTGAATATATTCAGGAAAAAACGCATACGCCCTTTTTGGCCAACCAAGCAAGCCGGAAAGGCAAATCGGCGCTACAAAGAAGTCTGGCTTGCCAGCGGTCAAAAGGGCCATGCTGAAAAAAGTGTAAAAACCGGAAATGCAGGACAGGCCATGGAGACATGGGAGCCTTGCTACGCTGATGGGCGGGATGGAAATTGCCAACAGCCACTCTGGAGAAGTGTACGCTGCGTCCTGAAACATGGAATAAACACAGCTTAGAGAGCATAGGGCACTTCCACTCATGGGCGTAGAAATCGGGAAACCTAAAAATCAACAAGACACAGGCACCCCAAAGTTTAGGGCTGCTCTGTTTCCAAGAACCTCCACTTCGGTACACCTTAAATATCCCAGGAAAGAGAAAAATGGATAAAGAAGTTGTGGTACTTATGCACAATGGAATATCACTCAGCCATGAAATCAGTGTCATAAGGCTAGTAGCAGCATGATGAGTGGATTTAGGGACAATGACTCTAAGTGAAGTAAGTCACACAGAAAAGGAAACTTATCCTAAGTTATCACTTGTAGAGGGAATGTCAAAATCGCTACACCTGAACTGAATTCCAAAACAGAACAGAGTCACACATTTAGAAAACACACTATGGCTGCTTAACGGGAAAGCTGAGGTGGGGCGATGCATAAAACAAGGGTTTGAAATTAGCTCAGATACCGTTCCACAAGCCAAATATGTAATAGACAAGACCTACTCCCTGCTCAGTGAACTGGACTCAACACCCCCTATTCACCACCCAAGAATATATCTGACTAGGAAGAGTCTTAAATCCTATGTATTGATATCTCTCTGGAAGTGAATCAAGAGGGCGTAAAGCGGCATAAACACAGCAAGGAAAAGAAGCTAAACCCCCTTATAAAAATTGACTACTTAAAAAAAAAACCCCATAAAAAAAAGACAGTGAAAGAGAGAGAAATTCTTACAAAATCCCTTCAGGGGCTCTGATGCAACCTGGATTGACCATATCTAGATCCACAGCTGGATGAGACATAAGGCTGGACACTCTTGGGGCTGAGAGGATTGGTGAGGTTGGGTGAGCAAACGCAGACCCTTTAAAGTAATACTGCGTGGTACCCATGCCATGGGTCCCAAATCTCCAGGTTCAAGGGCATCTTCCTACATCGAAAACATGCCTGGGAAACCCAGAAGATGGTACACCGTGTGATCGGGAAAGGTTTCTAAAACGCACCTCATTTCTCCTCTCCTTGTGCTCGGGTTCGCCATTCCAGCCGCTTCACTAACAATCTCCCTACGTGGAGAATCAGCACCGTTGACCTCCTGTTTCGTACAGGTCGCAATTTGTCCCGAGGATGAACGGGAAGAGGGGGAACCAATGAGAGACTAGCTCTAGGTGTTGGGACAGGCACAGGTCACCCTATTTTCCCATCAGGAAGAAGAATGAACCACAGGCTCAGCCTGCCCCCCGGAACCAGAATAAGGCCTGAAGCAATCCTGCGCTTTTGCGGCCAGCTCCCAAAAAAGCGAGTTGACACATGGAGCTCAGGGGCACTGCAATTCACAAACCTGCAGAGTTGTAAATGATAACTCTCGTCCACAAATATATTGAGGGAAGGCAACAAAGAGGATTTGAAAGCAAGGCAGAATTGCAGGAAACCGGTTTCAGGAGGTAGATTCGACTCGCCTTGAAAGCACATGAAAAGCGGCAAAGCGTTGACAATGATGCCCTTGGCCAAAAAGGGCGTATGCGTTTTTTCCTGAATATATTCAGGAAAAAACGCATACGCCCTTTTTGGCCAACCAAGCAAGCCGGAAAGGCAAATCGGCGCTACAAAGAAGTCTGGCTTGCCAGAGGTCAAAAGGGCCATGCTGAAAAAAGTGTAAAAACCGGAAATGCAGGACAGGCCATGGAGACATGGGAGCCTTGCTACGCTGATGGGCGGGATGGAAATTGCCAACAGCCACTCTGGAGAAGTGTACGCTGCGTCCTGAAACATGGAATAAACACAGCTTAGAGAGCATAGGGCACTTCCACTCATGGGCGTAGAAATCGGGAAACCTAAAAATCAACAAGACACAGGCACCCCAAAGTTTAGGGCTGCTCTGTTTCCAAGAACCTCCACTTCGGTACACCTTAAATATCCCAGGAAAGAGAAAAATGGATAAAGAAGTTGTGGTACTTATGCACAATGGAATATCACTCAGCCATAAATCAGTGTCATAAGGCTAGTAGCAGCATGATGAGTGGATTTAGGGACGATGACTCTAAGTGAAGTAAGTCACACAGAAAAGGACACTTATTCTAAGATATCACTTATAGAGGGAATGTCAAAATCGCTACACCTCAACTGAATTCCAAAACACAACAGAGTCACACATTTAGAAAACACACTATGGCTGCTTAACGGGAAAGGTGAGGTGGGGCGATGCATAAAACAAGGGTTTGAAATTAGCTCAGATACCGTTCCACAAGCCAAATATGTAATAGACAAGACCTACTCCCTGTTCACTGAACTGGACTCAACACCCCCTATTCACCACCGAAGAATATATCTGACTAGGAAGAGTCTTAAAACCTATGTATTGATATCTCTCTGGAAGTGAATCAAGAGGGTGTAAAGCGGCATAAACACAGCAAGGAAAAGAAGCTAAACCCCCTTATAAAAATTGACTACTTAAAAAAAAACCCATAAAACAAAGACAGTGAAAGAGAGAGAAATTCTTACAAAATCCGTTCAGGGGCTCTGATGCAACCTGGATTGACCATATCTAGACCCACAGCTGGATGAGACATAAGGCTGGACACTCTTGGGGCTGAGAGGATTGGTGAGGTTGGGTGAGCAAACGCAGACCCTTTAAAGTAATACTGCGTGGTACCCATGCCATGGGTCCCAAATCTCCAGGTTCAAGGGCATCTTCCTACATCGAAAACATGCCTGGGAAACCCAGAAGATGGTACACCGTGTGATCGGGAAAGGTTTCTAAAACGCACCTCATTTCTCCTCTCCTTGTGCTCGGGTTCGCCATTCCAGCCGCTTCACTAACAATCTCCCTACGTGGAGAATCAGCACCGTTGACCTCCTGTTTCGTACAGGTCTCAATTTGTCCCGAGGATGAACGGGAAGAGGGGGAACCAATGAGAGACTAGCTCTAGGTGTTGGGACAGGCACAGGTCACTCTATTTTCCCATCAGGAAGAAGAATGAACCACAGGCTCAGCCTGGCCCCCGGAACCAGAATAGGGCCTGAAGCAATCCTGCGCTTTTGCGGCCAGCTCCCAAAAAAGCGAGTTGACACATGGAGCTCAGGGGCACTGCAATTCACAAACCTGCAGAGTTATAAATGATAACTCTCGTCCACAAATATATTGAGGGAAGGCAACAAAGAGGACTTGAAAGCAAGGCAGAATTGCAGGAAACCGGTTTCAGGAGGTAGATTCGACTCGCCTTGAAAGCACATGAAAAGCGGCAAAGCGTTGACAATGATGCCCTTGGCCAAAAAGGGCGTATGCGTTTTTTCCTGAATATATTCAGGAAAAAACGCATACGCCCTTTTTGGCCAACCAAGCAAGCCGGAAAGGCAAATCGGCGCTACAAAGAAGTCTGGCTTGCCAGAGGTCAAAAGGGCCATGCTGAAAAATGTGTAAAAACCAGAAATGCAGGACAGGCCATGGAGACATGGGAGCCTTGCTACGCTGATGGGCGGGGTGGAAATTGCCAACAGCCACTCTGGAGAAGTGTACGCTGCGTCCTGAAACATGTAATAAACACAGCTTAGAGAGCATAGGGCACTTCCACTCATGGGCGTAGAAATCGGGAAACCTAAAAATCAACAAGACACAGGCACCCCAAAGTTTAGGGCTGCTCTGTTTCCAAGAACCTCCACTTCGGTACACCTTAAATATCCCAGGAAAGAGAAAAATGGATAAAGAAGTTGTGGTACTTATGCACAATGGAATATCACTCAGCCATGAAATCAGTGTCATAAGGCTAGTAGCAGCATGATGAGTGGATTTAGGGACGATGACTCTAAGTGAAGTAAGTCACACAGAAACGGAAACTTATCCTAAGTTATCACTTGTAGAGGGAATGTCAAAATCGCTACACCTGAATTGAATTGCAAAACAGAACAGAGTCACACATTTAGAAAACACACTATGGCTGCTTAACGGGAAAGCTGAGGTGGGGCGATGCATAAAACAAGGGTTTGAAATTAGCTCAGATACCGTTCCACAAGCCAAATATTTAATAGACAAGACCTACTCCCTGCTCAGTGAACTGGACTCAACACCCCCTATTCACCGCCCAAGAATATATCTGACTAGGAAGAGTCTTAAAACCTATGTATTGATATCTCTCTGGAAGTGAATCAAGAGGGTGTAAAGCGGCATAAACACAGCAAGGAAAAGAAGCTAAACCCCCTTATAAAAATTGACTACTTAAAAAAAAAACCCATAAAACAAAGACAGTGAAAGAGAGAGAAATTCTTACAAAATCCTTTCAGGGGCTCTGATGCAAACTGCATTGACCATATCTAGACCCACAGCTGGATGAGACATAAGGCTGGACACTCTTGGGGCTGAGAGGATTGGTGAGGTTGGGTGAGCAAACGCAGACCCTTTAAAGTAATACTGCGTGGTACCCATGCCATGGGTCCCAAATCTCCAGGTTCAAGGGCATCTTCCTACATCGAAAACATGCCTGGGAAACCCAGAAGATGGTACACCGTGTGATCGGGAAAGGTTTCTAAAACGCACCTCATTTCTCCTCTCCTTGTGCTCGGGTTCGCCATTCCAGCCGCTTCACTAACAATCTCCCTACGTGGAGAATCAGCACCGTTGACCTCCTGTTTCGTACAGGTCGCAATTTGTCCCGAGGATGAACGGGAAGAGGGGGAACCAATGAGAGACTAGCTCTAGGTGTTGGGACAGGCACAGGTCACCCTATTTTCCCATCAGGAAGAAGAATGAACCACAGGCTCAGCCTGCCCCCCGGAACCAGAATAAGGCCTGAAGCAATCCTGCGCTTTTGCGGCCAGCTCCCAAAAAAGCGAGTTGACACATGGAGCTCAGGGGCACTGCAATTCACAAACCTGCAGAGTTGTAAATGATAACTCTCGTCTACAAATATATTGAGGGAAGGCAACAAAGAGGATTTGAAAGCAAGGCAGAATTGCAGGAAACCGGTTTCAGGAGGTAGATTCGACTCGCCTTGAAAGCACATGAAAAGCGGCAAAGTGTTGACAATGATGCCCTTGGCCAAAAAGGGCGTATGCGTTTTTTCCTGAATATATTCAGGAAAAAACGCATACGCCCTTTTTGGCCAACCAAGCAAGCCGGAAAGGCAAATCTGCGCTACAAAGAAGTCTGGCATGCCAGAGGTCAAAAGGGCCATGCTGAAAAAAGTGTAAAAACCGGAAATGCAGGACAGGCCATGGAGACATGGGAGCCTTGCTACGCTGATGGGCGGGATGGAAATTGCCAACAGCCACTCTGCAGAAGTGTACGCTGCGTCCTGAAACATGGAATAAACACAGCTTAGAGAGCATAGGGCACTTCCACTCATGGGCGTAGAAATCGGGAAACCTAAAAATCAACAAGACACAGGCACCCCAAAGTTTAGGGCTGCTCTGTTTCCAAGAACCTCCACTTCGGTACACCTTAAATATCCCAGGAAAGAGAAAAATGGATAAAGAAGTTGTGGTACTTATGCACAATGGAATATCACTCAGCCATGAAATCAGTGTCATAAGGCTAGTAGCAGCATGATGAGTGGATTTAGGGACGATGACTCTAAGTGAAGTAAGTCACACAGAAAAGGACACTTATCCTAAGATATGACTTATAGAGGGAATGTCAAAATCGCTACACCTGAACTGAATTCCAAAACAGAACAGAGTCACACATTTAGAAAACACACTATGGCTGCTTAAAGGGAAAGGTGAGGTGGGGCGATGCATAAAACAAGGGTTTGAAATTAGCTCAGATACCGTTCCACAAGCCAAATATGTAACAGACAAGACCTACTCCCTGCTCAGTGAACTGGACTCAACACCCCCTATTCACCACCCAAGAATATATCTGACTAGGAAGAGTCTTAAAACCTATGTATTGATATCTCTCTGGAAGTGAATCAAGAGGGCGTAAAGCGGCATAAACACAGCAAGGAAAAGAAGCTAAACCCCCTTATAAAAATTGACTACTTAAAAAAAAAAACCCCATAAAACAAAGACAGTGAAAGAGAGAGAAATTCTTACAAAATCCGTTCAGGGGCTCTGATGCAACCTGGATTGACCATATCTAGACCCACAGCTGGATGAGACATAAGGCTGGACACTCTTGGGGATGAGAGGATTGGTGAGGTTGGGTGAGCAAACGCAGACCCTTTAAAGTAATACTGCGTGGTACCCATGCCATGGGTCCCAAATCTCCAGGTTCAAGGGCATCTTCCTACATCGAAAACATGCCTGGGAAACCCAGAAGATGGTACACCGTGTGATCGGGAAAGGTTTCTAAAACGCACCTCATTTCTCCTCTCCTTGTGCTCGGGTTCGCCATTCCAGCCGCTTCACTAACAATCTCCCTACGTGGAGAATCAGCACCGTTGACCTCCTGTTTCGTACAGGTCTCAATTTGTCCCGAGGATGAACGGGAAGAGGGGGAACCAATGAGAGACTAGCTCTAGGTGTTGGGACAGGCACAGGTCACTCTATTTTCCCATCAGGAAGAAGAATGAACCACAGGCTCAGCCTGCCCCCCGGAACCAGAATAGGGCCTGAAGCAATCCTGCGCTTTTGCGGCCAGCTCCCAAAAAAGCGAGTTGACACATGGAGCTCAGGGGCACTGCAATTCACAAACCTGCAGAGTTATAAATGATAACTCTCGTCCACAAATATATTGAGGGAAGGCAACGAAGAGGATTTGAAAGCAAGGCAGAATTGCAGGAAACCGATTTCAGGAGGTAGATTCGACTCGCCTTGAAAGCACATGAAAAGCGGCAAAGCGTTGACAATGATGCCCTTGGCCAAAAAGGGCGTATGCGTTTTTTCCTGAATATATTCAGGAAAAAACGCATACGCCCTTTTTGGCCAACCAAGCAAGCCGGAATGGCAAATCGGCGCTACAAAGAAGTCTGGCTTGCCAGAGGTCAAAAGGGCCATGCTGAAAAATGTGTAAAAACCAGAAATGCAGGACAGGCCATGGAGACATGGGAGCCTTGCTACGCTGATGGGCGGGGTGGAAATTGCCAACAGCCACTCTGGAGAAGTGTACGCTGCGTCCTGAAACATGGAATAAACACAGCTTAGAGAGCATAGGGCACTTCCACTCATGGGCGTAGAAATCGGGAAACCTAAAAATCAACAAGACACAGGCACCCCAAAGTTTAGGGCTGCTCTGTTTCCAAGAACCTCCACTTCGGTACACCTTAAATATCCCAGGAAAGAGAAAAATGGATAAAGAAGTTGTGGTACTTATGCACAATGGAATATCACTCAGCCATGAAATCAGTGTCATAAGGCTAGTTAGCAGCATGATGAGTGGATTTAGGGACGATGACTCTAAGTGAAGTAAGTCACACAGAAAAGGACACGTATCCTAAGATATCACTTATAGAGGGAATGTCAAAATCGCTACACCTGAACTGAATTCCAAAACACAACAGAGTCACACATTTAGAAAACACACTATGGCTGCTTAACGGGAAAGCTGAGGTGGGGCGATGCATAAAACAAGGGTTTGAAATTAGCTCAGATACCGTTCCACAAGCCAAATATGTAATAGACAAGACCTACTCCCTGCTCAGTGAACTGGACTCAACACCCCCTATTCACCGCCCAAGAATATATCTGACTAGGAAGAGTCTTAAAACCTATGTATTGATATCTCTCTGGAAGTGAATCAAGAGGGTGTAAAGCGGCATAAACAAAGCAGGGAAAAGCAGCTAAATCCCGTTATAAAAATAGGCTACTTAAAAAAAAAAACCCATAAAACAAAGACAGTGAAAGAGAGAGAAATTCTTACAAAATCCGTTCAGGGGCTCTGATGCAACCTGGATTGACCATATCTAGACCCACAGCTGGATGAGACATAAGGCTGGACACTCTTGGGGCTGAGAGGATTGGTGAGGTTGGGTGAGCAAACACAGACCCTTTAAAGTAATACTGCGTGGTACCCATGCCATGGGTCCCAAATCTCCAGGTTCAAGGGCATCTTCCTACATCGAAAACATGCCTGGGAAACCCAGAAGATGGTACACCGTGTGATCGGGAAAGGTTTCTAAAACGCACCTCATTTCTCCTCTCCTTGTGCTCGGGTTCGCCATTCCAGCCGCTTCACTAACAATCTCCCTACGTGGAGAATCAGCACCGTTGACCTCCTGTTTCGTACAGGTCGCAATTTGTCCTGAGGATGAACGGGAAGAGGGGGAACCAATGAGAGACTAGCTCTAGGTGTTGGGACAGGCACAGGTCACTCTATTTTCCCATCAGGAAGAAGAATGAACCACAGGCTCAGCCTGCCCCCCGGAACCAGAATAGGGCCTGAAGCAATCCTACGCTTTTGCGGCCAGCTCCCAAAAAAGCGAGTTGACAAATGGAGCTCAGGGGCACTGCAATTCACAAACCTGCAGAGTTGTAAATGATAACTCTTGTCCACAAATATATTGAGGGAAGGCAACGAAGAGGATTTGAAAGCAAGGCAGAATTGCAGGCAACCGGTTTCAGGAGGTAGATTCGACTCGCCTTGAAAGCACATGAAAAGCGGCAAAGCGTTGACAATGATGCCCTTGCCCAAAAAGGGCGTATGCGTTTTTTCCTGAATATATTCAGGAAAAAACGCATACGCCCTTTTTGGCCAACCAAGCAAGCCAGAAAGGCAAATCGGCGCTACAAAGAAGTCTCGCTTGCCAGAGGTCAAAAGGGCCATGCTGAAAAAAGTGTAAAAACCGGAAATGCAGGACAGGCCATGGAGACATGGGAGCCTTGCTACGCTGATGGGCGGGATGGAAATTGCCAACAGCCACTCTGGAGAAGTGTACGCTGCGTCCTGAAACATGTAATAAACACAGCTTAGAGAGCATAGGGCACTTCCACTCATGGGCGTAAAATCGGGAAACCTAAAAATCAACAAGACACAGGCACCCCAAAGTTTAGGGCTGCACTGTTTCCAAGAACCTCCACTTCGGTACACCTTAAATATCCCAGGAAAGAGAAAAATGGATAAAGAAGTTGTGGTACTTATGCACAATGGAATATCACTCAGCCATAAATCAGTGTCATAAGGCTAGTAGCAGCATGATGAGTGGATTTAGGGACGATGACTCTAAGTGAAGTAAGTCACACAGAAAAGGACACGTATCCTAAGATATCACTTATAGAGGGAATGTCAAAATCGCTACACCTGAACTGAATTCCAAAACACAACAGAGTCACACATTTAGAAAACACACTATGGCTGCTTAACGAGAAAGGTGAGGTGGGGCGATGCATAAAACAAGGGTTTGAAATTAGCTCAGATACCGTTCCACAAGCCAAATATGTAATAGACAAGACCTACTCCCTGCTCAGTGAACTGGACTCAACACCCCCTATTCACCGCCCAAGAATATATCTGACTAGGAAGAGTCTTAAAACCTATGTATTGATATCTCTCTGGAAGTGAATCAAGAGGGTGTAAAGCGGCATAAACACAGCAGGGAAAAGCAGCTAAATCCCGTTATAAAAATAGGCTACTTAAAAAAAAAAAACCCATAAAACAAAGACAGTGAAAGAGAGAGAAATTCTTACAAAATCCGTTCAGGGGCTCTGATGAAACCTGGATTGACCATATCTAGACCCACAGCTGGATGAGACATAACGCTGGACACTCTTGGGCCTCAGAGGATTGGTGAGGTTGGGTGAGCAAACACAGACCCTTTAAAGTAATACTGCGTGGTACCCATGCCATGGGTCCCAAATCTCCAGGTTCAAGGGCATCTTCCTACATCGAAAACATGCCTGGGAAACCCAGAAGTTGGTACACCGTGTGATCGGGAAAGGTTTCTAAAACGCACCTCATTTCTCCTCTCCTTGTGCTCGGGTTCGCCATTCCAGCCGCTTCACTAACAATCTCCCTACGTGGAGAATCAGCACCGTTGACCTCCTGTTTCGTACAGGTCGCAATTTGTCCCGAGGATGAACGGGAAGAGGGGGAACCAATGAGAGACTAGCTCTAGGTGTTGGGACAGGCACAGGTCACTCTATTTTCCCATCAGGAAGAAGAATGAACCACAGGCTCAGCCTGCCCCCCGGAACCAGAATAGGGCCTGAAGCAATCCTGCGCTTTTGCGGCCAGCTCCCAAAAAAGCGAGTTGACACATGGAGCTCAGGGGCACTGCAATTCACAAACCTGCAGAGTTGTAAATGATAACTCTTGTCCACAAATATATTGAGGGAAGGCAACGAAGAGGATTTGAAAGCAAGGCAGAATTGCAGGAAACCGGTTTCAGGAGGTAGATTCGACTCGCCTTGAAAGCACATGAAAAGCGGCAAAGCGTTGACAATGATGCCCTTGGCCAAAAAGGGCGTATGCGTTTTTTCCTGAATATATTCAGGAAAAAACGCATACGCCCTTTTTGGCCAACCAAGCAAGCCGGAAAGGCAAATCGGCGCTACAAAGAAGTCTCGCTTGCCAGCGGTCAAAAGGGCCATGCTGAAAAAAGTGTAAAAACCAGAAATGCAGGACAGGCCATGGAGATATGGGAGCCTTGCTACGCTGATGGGCGGGATGGAAATTGCCAACAGCCACTCTGGAGAAGTGTACGCTGCGTCCTGAAACGTATAATAAACACAGCTTAGAGAGCATAGGGCACTTCCACTCACGCGCGTAGAAATCGGGAAACCTAAAAATCAACAAGACACAGGCACCCCAAAATTTAGGGCTGCTCTGTTTCCAAGAACCTCCACTTCGGTACACCTTAAATATCCCAGGAAAGAGAAAAATGGATAAAGAAGTTGTGGTACTTATGCACAATGGAATATCACTCAGCCATGAAATCAGTGTCATAAGGCTAGTAGCAGCATGATGAGTGGATTTAGGGACGATGACTCTAAGTGAAGTAAGTCACACAGAAAAGGACACTTATCCTAAGATATGACTTATAGAGGGAATGTCAAAATCGCTACACCTGAACTGAATTCCAAAACACAACAGAGTCACACATTTAGAAAACACACTATGGCTGCTTAAAGGGAAAGGAGAGGTGGGGCGATGCATAAAACAAGGGTTTGAAATTAGCTCAGATACCGTTCCACAAGCCAAATATGTAACAGACAAGACCTACTCCCTGCTCAGTGAACTGGACTCAACACCCCCTATTCACCACCCAAGAATATATCTGACTAGGAAGAGTCTTAAAACCTATGTATTGATATCTCTCTGGAAGTGAATCAAGAGGGTGTAAAGCGGCATAAACACAGCAAGGAAAAGAAGCTAAACCCCCTTATAAAAATTGACTACTTAAAAAAAACAAACCCATAAAACAAAGACAGTGAAAGAGAGAGAAATTCTTACAAAATCCGTTCAGGGGCTCTGATGCAACCTGGATTGACCATATCTAGACCCACAGCTGGATGAGACATAAGGCTGGACACTCTTGGGGCTCAGAGGATTGGTGAGGTTGGGTGAGCAAACGCAGACCCTTTAAAGTAATACTGCGTGGTACCCATGCCATGGGTCCCAAATCTCCAGGTTCAAGGGCAACTTCCTACATCGAAAACATGCCTGGGAAACCCAGAAGATGGTACACCGTGTGATCGGGAAAGGTTTCTAAAACGCACCTCATTTCTCCTCTCCTTGTGCTCGGGTTCGCCATTCCAGCCGCTTCACTAACAATCTCCCTACGTGGAGAATCAGCACCGTTGACCTCCTGTTTCGTACAGGTCGCAATTTGTCCCGAGGATGAACGGGAAGAGGGGGAACCAATTAGAGACTAGCTCTAGGTGTTGGGACAGGCACAGGTCACTCTATTTTCCCATCAGGAAGAAGAATGAACCACAGGCTCAGCCTGCCCCCCGGAACCAGAATAGGGCCTGAAGCAATCCTGCGCTTTTGAGGCCAGCTCCCAAAAAAGCGAGTTGACAAATGGAGCTCAGGGGCACTGCAATTCACAAACTTGCAGAGTTATAAATGATAACTCTCGTCCACAAATATATTGAGGGAAGGCAACAAAGAGGATTTGAAAGCAAGGCAGAATTGCAGGAAACCGGTTTCAGGAGGTAGATTCCACTCGCCTTGAAAGCACATGAAAAGCGGCAAAGCGTTGACAATGATGCCCTTGGCCAAAAAGGGCGTATGCGTTTTTTCCTGAATATATTCAGGAAAAAAGGCATACGCCCTTTTTGGCCAACCAAGCAAGCCGGAAAGGCAAATCGGCGCTACAAAGAAGTCTGGCATGCCAGAGGTCAAAAGGGCCATGCTGAAAAAAGTGTAAAAACCGGAAATGCAGGACAGGCCATGGAGACATGGGAGCCTTGCTACGCTGATGGGCGGGATGGAAATTGCCAACAGCCACTCTGGAGAAGTGTACGCTGCGTCCTGAAACATGGAATAAACACAGCTTAGAGAGCATAGGGCACTTCCACTCATGGGCGTAGAAATCGGGAAACCTAAAAATCAACAAGACACAGGCACCCCAAAGTTTAGGGCTGCTCTGTTTCCAAGAACCTCCACTTCGGTACACCTTAAATATCCCAGGAAAGAGAAAAATGGATAAAGAAGTTGTGGTACTTATGCACAATGGAATATCACTCAGCCATGAAATCAGTGTCATAAGGCTAGTAGCAGCATGATGAGTGGATTTAGGGACAATGACTCTAAGTGAAGTAAGTCACACAGAAAAGGAAACTTATCCTAAGTTATCACTTGTAGAGGGAATGTCAAAATCGCTACACCTGAACTGAATTCCAAAACAGAACAGAGTCACACATTTAGAAAACACACTATGGCTGCTTTACGGGAAAGCTGAGGTGGGGCGATGCATAAAACAAGGGTTTGAAATTAGCTCAGATACCGTTCCACAAGCCAAATATGTAATAGACAAGACCTACTCCCTGCTCAGTGAACTGGACTCAACACCCCCTATTCACCACCCAAGAATATATCTGACTAGGAAGAGTCTTAAATCCTATGTATTGATATCTCTCTGGAAGTGAATCAAGAGGGCGTAAAGCGGCATAAACACAGCAAGGAAAAGAAGCTAAACCCCCTTATAAAAATTGACTACTTAAAAAAAAAACCCCATAAAACAAAGACAGTGAAAGAGAGAGAAATTCTTACAAAATCCGTTCAGGGGCTCTGATGCAACCTGGATTGACCATATCTAGACCCACAGCTGGATGAGACATAAGGCTGGACACTCTTGGGGCTGAGAGGATTGGTGAGGTTGGGTGAGCAAACGCAGACCCTTTAAAGTAATACTGCGTGGTACCCATGCCATGGGTCCCAAATCTCCAGGTTCAAGGGCATCTTCCTACATCGAAAACATGCCTGGGAAACCCAGAAGATGGTACACCGTGTGATCGGGAAAGGTTTCTAAAACGCACCTCATTTCTCCTCTCCTTGTGCTCGGGTTCGTCATTCCAGCCGCTTCACTAACAATCTCCCTACGTGGAGAATCAGCACCGTTGACCTCCTGTTTCGTACAGGTCGCAATTTGTCCCGAGGATGAACGGGAAGAGGGGGAACCAATGAGAGACTAGCTCTAGGTGTTGGGACAGGCACAGGTCACTCTATTTTCCCATCAGGAAGAAGAATGAACCACAGGCTCAGCCTGGCCCCCGGAACCAGAATAGGGCCTG
The DNA here is from genome assembly GCF_028564815.1 of Eubalaena glacialis. Lineage (NCBI taxonomy): Eukaryota > Metazoa > Chordata > Mammalia > Artiodactyla > Balaenidae > Eubalaena > Eubalaena glacialis. Next base: position 79,968,848 of record NC_083727.1, on the reverse strand, counting down.
AAGCAATCCTGCGCTTTTGCGGCGAGCTCCCAAAAAAGCGAGTTGACAAATGGAGCTCAGGGGCACTGCAATTCACAAACCTGCAAAGTTGTAAATGATAACTCTTGTCCACAAATATATTGAGGGAAGGCAACGAAGAGGATTTGAAAGCAAGGCAGAATTGCAGGAAACCAGTTTCAGGAGGTAGATTCGACTCGCCTTGAAAGCACATGAAAAGCGGCAAAGCTTTGACAATGATGCCCTTGGCCAAAAAGGGCGTATGCGTTTTTTCCTGAATATATTCAGGAAAAAACGCATACGCCCTTTTTGGCCAACCAAGCAAGCCAGAAAGGCAAATCGGCGCTACAAAGAAGTCTCGCTTGCCAGAGGTCAAAAGGGCCATGCTGAAAAAAGTGTAAAAACCGGAAATGCAGGACAGGCCATGGAGACATGGGAGCCTTGCTACGCTGATGGGCGGGATGGAAATTGCCAACAGCCACTCTGGAGAAGTGTACGCTGCGTCCTGAAACATGTAATAAACACAGCTTAGAGAGCATAGGGCACTTCCACTCATGGGCGTAGAAATCGGGAAATCTAAAAATCAAAAAGACACAGGCACCCCAAAGTTTAGGGCTGCACTGTTTCCAAGAACCTCCACTTCGGTACACCTTAAATATCCCAGGAAAGAGAAAAATGGATAAAGAAGTTGTGGTACTTATGCACAATGGAATATCACTCAGCCATAAATCAGTGTCATAAGGCTAGTAGCAGCATGATGAGTGGATTTAGGGACGATGACTCTAAGTGAAGTAAGTCACACAGAAAAGGACACTTATCCTAAGATATCACTTATAGAGGGAATGTCAAAATCGCTACACCTGAACTGAATTCCAAAACACAACAGAGTCACACATTTAGAAAACACACTATGGCTGCTTAACGGGAAAGGTGAGGTTGGGCGATGCATAAAAAAAGGGTTTGAAATTAGCTCAGATACCGTTCCACAAGCCAAATATGTAATAGACAAGACCTACTCCCTGCTCAGTGAACTGGACTCAACACCCCCTATTCACCGCCCAAGAATATATCTGACTAGGAAGAGTCTTAAAACCTATGTATTGATATCTCTCTGGAAGTGAATCAAGAGGGTGTAAAGCGGCATAAACACAGCAGGGAAAAGCAGCTAAATCCCGTTATAAAAATAAGCTAGTTAAAAAAAAAAACCCCATAAAACAAAGACAGTGAAAGAGCGAGAAATTCTTACAAAATCCGTTCAGGGGCTCTGATGCAACCTGGATTGACCATATCTAGACCCACAGCTGGATGAGACATAAGGCTGGACACTCTTGGGGCTGAGAGGATTGGTGAGGTTGGGTGAGCAAACGCAGACCCTTTAAAGTAATACTGCGTGGTACCCATGCCATGGGTCCCAAATCTCCAGGTTAAAGGGCATCTTCCTACATCGAAAACATGCCTGGGAAACCCAGAAGATGGTACACCGTGTGATCGGGAAAGGTTTCTAAAACGCACCTCATTTCTCCTCTCCTTGTGCTCGGGTTCGCCATTCCAGCCGCTTCACTAAAAATCTCCCTACCTGGAGAATCAGCACCGTTGACCTCCTGTTTCGTACAGGTCGCAATTTGTCCCGAGGATGAACGGGAAGAGGGGGAACCAATGAGAGACTAGCTCTAGGTGTTGGGACAGGCACAGGTCACTCTATTTTCCCATCAGGAAGAAGAATGAACCACAGGCTCAGCCTGCCCCCCGGAACCAGAATAGGGCCTGAAGCAATCCTGCGCTTTTGAGGCCAGCTCCCAAAAAAGCGAGTTGACAAATGGAGCTCAGGGGCACTGCAATTCACAAACCTGCAGAGTTGTAAATGATAACTCTCGTCCACAAATATATTGAGGGAAGGCAACGAAGAGGATTTGAAAGCAAGGCAGAATTGCAGGAAACCGGTTTCAGGAGGTAGATTCGACTCGCCTTGAAAGCACATGAAAAGCGGCAAAGCGTTGACAATGATGCCCTTGGCCAAAAAGGGCGTATGCGTTTTTTCCTGAAAATATTCAGGAAAAAACGCATACGCCCTTTTTGGCCAACCAAGCAAGCCGGAAAGGCAAATCGGCGCTACAAAGAAGTCTCGCTTGCCAGAGGTCAAAAGGGCCATGCTGAAAAAAGTGTAAAAACCGGAAATGCAGGACAGGCCATGGAGACATGGGAGCCTTGCTACGCTGATGGGCGGGGTGGAAATTGCCAACAGCCACTCTGGAGAAGTGTACGCTGCGTCCTGAAACATGTAATAAACACAGCTTAGAGAGCATAGGGCACTTCCACTCATGGGCGTAGAAATCGGGAAACCTAAAAATCAACAAGACACAGGCACCCCAAAGTTTAGGGCTGCTCTGTTTCCAAGAACCTCCACTTCGGTACACCTTAAATATCCCAGGAAAGAGAAAAATGGATAAAGAAGTTGTGGTACTTATGCACAATGGAATATCACTCAGCCATGAAATCAGTGTCATAAGGCTAGTAGCAGCATGATGAGTGGATTTAGGGACAATGACTCTAAGTGAAGTAAGTCACACAGAAAAGGAAACTTATCCTAAGTTATCACTTGTAGAGGGAATGTCAAAATCGCTACACCTGAACTGAATTCCAAAACAGAACAGAGTCACACATTTAGAAAACACACTATGGCTGCTTAACGGGAAAGCTGAGGTGGGGCGATGCATAAAACAAGGGTTTGAAATTAGCTCAGATACCGTTCCACAAGCCAAATATTTAATAGACAAGACCTACTCCCTGCTCAGTGAACTGGACTCAACACCCCCTATTCACCACCCAAGAATATATCTGACTAGGAAGAGTCTTAAAACCTATGTATTGATATCTTTCTGGAAGTGAATCAAGAGGGTGTAAAGCGGCATAAACACAGCAAGGAAAAGAAGCTAAACCCCCTTATAAAAATTGACTACTTAAAAAAAAAAACCCATAAAACAAAGACAGTGAAAGAGAGAGAAATTGTTACAAAATCCGTTCAGGGGCTCTGATGCAACCTGGATTGACCATATCTAGACCCACAGCTGGATGAGACATAAGGCTGGACACTCTTGGGGCTGAGAGGATTGGTGAGGTTGGGTGAGCAAACGCAGACCCTTTAAAGTAATACTGCGTGGTACCCATGCCATGGGTCCCAAATCTCCAGGTTCAAGGGCATCTTCCTACATCGAAAACATGCCTGGGAAACCCAGAAGATGGTACACCGTGTGATCGGGAAAGGTTTCTAAAACGCACCTCATTTCTCCTCTCCTTGTGCTCGGGTTCGCCATTCCAGCCGCTTCACTAACAATCTCCCTACGTGGAGAATCAGCACCGTTGACCTCCTGTTTCGAACAGGTCGCAATTTGTCCCGAGGATGAACGTGAAGAGGGGGAACAAATGAGAGACTAGCTCTAGGTGTTGGGACAGGCACAGGTCACCCTATTTTCCCATCAGGAAGAAGAATGAACCACAGGCTCAGCCTGCCCCCCGGAACCAGAATAGGGCCTGAAGCAATCCTGCGCTTTTGCGGCCAGCTCCCAAAAAAGCGAGTTGACAAATGGAGCTCAGGGGCACTGCAATTCACAAACCTGCAGAGTTGTAAATGATAACTCTCGTCCACAAATATATTGAGGGAAGGCAACGAAGAGGATTTGAAAGCAAGGCAGAATTGCAGGAAACCGATTTCAGGAGGTAGATTCGACTCGCCTTGAAAGCACATGAAAAGCGGCAAAGCGTTGACAATGATGCCCTTGGCCAAAAAGGGCGTATGCGTTTTTTCCTGAATATATTCAGGAAAAAACGCATACGCCCTTTTTGGCCAACCAAGCAAGCCGGAAAGGCAAATCGGCGCTACAAAGAAGTCTCGCTTGCCAGCGGTCAAAAGGGCCATGCTGAAAAAAGTGTAAAAACCAGAAATGCAGGACAGGCCATGGAGACATGGGAGCCTTGCTACGCTGATGGGCGGGGTGGAAATTGCCAACAGCCACTCTGGAGAAGTGTACGCTGCGTCCTGAAACATGGAATAAACACAGCTTATAGAGCATAGGGCACTTCCACTCATGGGCGTAGAAATCGGGAAACCTAAAAATCAACAAGACACAGGCACCCCAAAGTTTAGGGCTGCTCTGTTTCCAAGAACCTCCACTTCTGTACACCTTAAATATCCCAGGAAAGAGAAAAATGGATAAAGAAGTTGTGGTACTTATGCACAATGGAATATCACTCAGCCATGAAATCAGTGTCATAAGGCTAGTAGCAGCATGATGAGTGGATTTAGGGACGATGACTCTAAGTGAAGTAAGTCACACAGAAAAGGAAACTTATCCTAAGTTATCACTTGTAGAGGGAATGTCAAAATCGCTACACCTGAATTGAATTGCAAAACAGAACAGAGTCACACATTTAGAAAACACACTATGGCTGCTTAACGGGAAAGCTGAGGTGGGGCGATGCATAAAACAAGGGTTTGAAATTAGCTCAGATACCGTTCCACAAGCCAAATATTTAATAGACAAGACCTACTCCCTGCTCAGTGAACTGGACTCAACACCCCCTATTCACCGCCCAAGAATATATCTGACTAGGAAGAGTCTTAAAACCTATGTATTGATATCTCTCTGGAAGTGAATCAAGAGGGTGTAAAGCGGCATAAACACAGCAAGGAAAAGAAGCTAAACCCCCTTATAAAAATTGACTACTTAAAAAAAAAAACCCCATAAAACAAAGACAGTGAAAGAGAGAGAAATTCTTACAAAATCCGTTCAGGGGCTCTGATGCAAACTGCATTGACCATATCTAGACCCACAGTTGGATGAGACATAAGGCTGGACACTCTTGGGGCTGAGAGGATTGGTGAGGTTGGGTGAGCAAACGCAGACCCTTTAAAGTAATACTGCGTGGTACCCATGCCATGGGTCCCAAATCTCCAGGTTCAAGGGCATCTTCCTACATCGAAAACATGCCTGGGAAACCCAGAAGATGGTACACCGTGTGATCGGGAAAGGTTTCTAAAACGCACCTCATTTCTCCTCTCCTTGTGCTCGGGTTCGCCATTCCAGCCGCTTCACTAACAATCTCCCTACGTGGAGAATCAGCACCGTTGACCTCCTGTTTCGTACAGGTCGCAATTTGTCCCGAGGATGAACGGGAAGAGAGGGAACCAATGAGAGACTAGCTCTAGGTGTTGGGACAGGCACAGGTCACTCTATTTTCCCATCAGGAAGAAGAATGAACCACAGGCTCAGCCTGCCCCCCGGAACCAGAATAGGGCCTGAAGCAATCCTGCGCTTTTGCGGCCAGCTCCCAAAAAAGCGAGTTGACAAATGGAGCTCAGGGGCACTGCAATTCACAAACCTGCAGAGTTATAAATGATAACTCTCGTCCACAAATATATTGAGGGAAGGCAATGAAGAGGATTTGAAAGCAAGGCAGAATTGCAGGAAACCGATTTCAGGAGGTAGATTCGACTCGCCTTGAAAGCACATGAAAAGCGGCAAAGCGTTGACAATGATGCCCTTGGCCAAAAAGGGCGTATGCGTTTTTTCCTGAATATATTCAGGAAAAAACGCATACGCCCTTTTTGGCCAACCAAGCAAGCCGGAAAGGCAAATCGGCGCTACAAAGAAGTCTCGCTTGCCAGCGGTCAAAAGGGCCATGCTGAAAAAAGTGTAAAAACCGGAAATGCAGGACAGGCCATGGAGACATGGGAGCCTTGCTACGCTGATGGGCGGGGTGGAAATTGCCAACAGCACTCTGGAGAAGTGTACGCTGCGTCCTGATACATGTAATAAACACAACATAGAAAGCATAGGGCACTTCCACTCATGGGCGTAGAAATCGGGAAACCTAAAAATCAACAAGACACAGGCACCCCAAAGTTTAGGGCTGCTCTGTTTCCAAGAACCTCCACTTCGGTACACCTTAAATATCCCAGGAAAGAGAAAAATGGATAAAGAAGCTGTGGTACTTATGCACAATGGAATATCACTCAGCCATGAAATCAGTGTCATAAGGCTAGTAGCAGCATGATGAGTGGATTTAGGGACAATGACTCTAAGTGAAGTAAGTCACACAGAAAAGGACACTTATCCTAAGTTATCACTTGTAGAGGGAATGTCAAAATCGCTACACCTGAACTGAATTCTAAAACAGAACAGAGTCACACATTTAGAAAACACACTATGGCTGCTTAACGGGAAAGCTGAGGTGGGGCGATGCATAAAACAAGGGTTTGAAATTAGCTCAGATACCGTTCCACAAGCCAAATATTTAATAGACAAGACCTACTCCCTGCTCAGTGAACTGGACTCAACACCCCCTATTCACCGCCCAAGAATATATCTGACTAAGAAGAGTCTTAAAACCTATGTATTGATATCTCTCTGGAAGTGAATCAAGAGGGTGTAAAGCGGCATAAACACAGCAGGGAAAAGCAGCTAAACCCCATTATAAAAATAGACTACTTAAAAAAAAACCCCATAAAACAAAGACAGTGAAAGAGAGAGAAATTCTTACAAAATCCGTTCAGGGGCTCTGATGCAACCTGGATTGACCATATCTAGACCCACAGCTGGATGAGACATAAGGCTGGACACTCTTGGGGCTGAGAGGATTGGTGAGGTTGGGTGAGCAAACGCAGACCCTTTAAAGTAATACTGCGTGGTACCCATGCCATGGGTCCCAAATCTCCAGGTTCAAGGGCATCTTCCTACATCGAAAACATGCCTGGGAAACCCAGAAGATGGTACACCGTGTGATCGGGAAAGGTTTCTGAAACGCACCTCATTTCTCCTCTCCTTGTGCTCGGGTTCGCCATTCCAGCCGCTTCACTAACAATCTCCCTACGTGGAGAATCAGCACCGTTGACCTCCTGTTTCGTACAGGTTGCAATTTGTCCTCAGGATGAACGGGAAGAGGGGGAACCAATGAGAGACTAGCTCTAGGTGTTGGGACAGGCACAGGTCACTCTATTTTCCCATCAGGAAGAAGAATGAACCACAGGCTCAGCCTGGCCCCCGGAACCAGAATAGGGCCTGAAGCAATCCTGCGCTTTTGCGGCCAGCTCCCAAAAAAGCGAGTTGACAAATGGAGCTCAGGGGCACTGCAATTCACAAAACTGCAAAGTTGTAAATGATAACTGTTGTCCACAAATATATTGAGGGAAGGCAACGAAGAGGATTTGAAAGCAAGGCAGAATTGCAGGAAACCGGTTTCAGGAGGTAGATTCGACTCGCCTTGAAAGCACATGAAAAGCGGCAAAGCGTTGACAATGATGCCCTTGGCCAAAAAGGGCGTATGCGTTTTTTCCTGAATATATTCAGGAAAAAACGCATACGCCCTTTTTGGCCAACCAAGCAAGCCGGAAAGGCAAATCGGCGCTACAAAGAAGTCTCGCTTGCCAGCGGTCAAAAGGGCCATGCTGAAAAATGTGTAAAAACTAGAAATGCAGGACAGGCCATGGAGACATGGGAGCCTTGCTACGCTGATGGGCGGGGTGGAAATTGCCAACAGCCACTCTGGAGAAGTGTACGCTGCGTCCTGAAACATGTAATAAACACAGCTTAGAGAGCATAGGGCACTTCCACTCATGGGCGTAGAAATCGGGAAACCTAAAAATCAACAAGACACAGGCACCCCAAAGTTTAGGGCTGCTCTGTTTCCAAGAACCTCCACTTCGGTACACCTTAAATATCCCAGGAAAGAGAAAAATGGATAAAGAAGTTGTGGTACTTATGCACAATGGAATATCACTCAGCCATGAAATCAGTGTCATAAGGCTAGTAGCAGCATGATGAGTGGATTTAGGGACGATGACTCTAAGTGAAGTAAGTCACACAAAAAAGGAAACTTATCCTAAGTTATCACTTGTAGAGGGAATGTCAAAATCGCTACACCTGAATTGAATTGCAAAACAGAACAGAGTCACACATTTAGAAAACACACTATGGCTGCTTAACGGGAAAGCTGAGGTGGGGCGATGCATAAAACAAGGGTTTGAAATTAGCTCAGAGACCGTTCCACAAGCCAAATATTTAATAGACAAGACCTACTCCCTGCTCAGTGAACTGGACTCAACACCCCCTATTCACCGCCCAAGAATATATCTGACTAGGAAGAGTCTTAAAACCTATGTATTGATATCTCTCTGGAAGTGAATCAAGAGGGTGTAAAGCGGCATAAACACAGCAAGGAAAAGAAGCTAAACCCCCTTATAAAAATTGACTACTTAAAAAAAAAAACCCCATAAAACGAAGACAGTGAAAGAGAGAGAAATTCTTACAAAATCCGTTCAGGGGCTCTGATGCAAACTGCATTGACCATATCTAGACCCACAGCTGGATGAGACATAAGGCTGGACACTCTTGGGGCTGAGAGGATTGGTGAGGTTGGGTGAGCAAACGCAGACCCTTTAAAGTAATACTGCGTGGTACCCATGCCATGGGTCCCAAATCTCCAGGTTCAAGGGCATCTTCCTACATCGAAAACATGCCTGGGAAACCCAGAAGATGGTACACCGTGTGATCGGGAAAGGTTTCTAAAACGCACCTCATTTCTCCTCTCCTTGTGCTCGGGTTCGCCATTCCAGCCGCTTCACTAACAATCTCCCTACGTGGAGAATCAGCACCGTTGACCTCCTGTTTCGTACAGGTCGCAATTTGTCCCGAGGATGAACAGGAAGCGGGGGAACCAATGAGAGACTAGCTCTAGGTGTTGGGACAGGCACAGGTCACTCTATTTTCCCATCAGGAAGAAGAATGAACCACAGGCTCAGCCTGCCCCCCGGAACCAGAATAGGGCCTGAAGCAATCCTGCGCTTTTGCGGCCAGCTCCCAAAAAAGCGAGTTGACAAATGGAGCTCAGGGGCACTGCAATTCACAAACCTGCAGAGTTATAAATGATAACTCTCGTCCACAAATATATTGAGGGAAGGCAACGAAGAGGATTTGAAAGCAAGGCAGAATTGCAGGAAACCGGTTTCAGGAGGTAGATTCGACTCGCCTTGAAAGCACATGAAAAGCGGCAAAGCGTTGACAATGATGCCCTTGCCCAAAAAGGGCGTATGCGTTTTTTCCTGAATATATTCAGGAAAAAACGCATACGCCCTTTTTGGCCAACCAAGCAAGCCGGAAAGGCAAATCGGCGCTACAAAGAAGTCTGGCTTGCCAGCGGTCAAAAGGGCCATGCTGAAAAAAGTGTAAAAACCGGAAATGCAGGACAGGCCATGGAGACATGGGAGCCTTGCTACGCTGATGGGCGGGATGGAAATTGCCAACAGCCACTCTGGAGAAGTGTACGCTGCGTCCTGAAACATGGAATAAACACAGCTTAGAGAGCATAGGGCACTTCCACTCATGGGCGTAGAAATCGGGAAACCTAAAAATCAACAAGACACAGGCACCCCAAAGTTTAGGGCTGCTCTGTTTCCAAGAACCTCCACTTCGGTACACCTTAAATATCCCAGGAAAGAGAAAAATGGATAAAGAAGTTGTGGTACTTATGCACAATGGAATATCACTCAGCCATGAAATCAGTGTCATAAGGCTAGTAGCAGCATGATGAGTGGATTTAGGGACAATGACTCTAAGTGAAGTAAGTCACACAGAAAAGGAAACTTATCCTAAGTTATCACTTGTAGAGGGAATGTCAAAATCGCTACACCTGAACTGAATTCCAAAACAGAACAGAGTCACACATTTAGAAAACACACTATGGCTGCTTAACGGGAAAGCTGAGGTGGGGCGATGCATAAAACAAGGGTTTGAAATTAGCTCAGATACCGTTCCACAAGCCAAATATGTAATAGACAAGACCTACTCCCTGCTCAGTGAACTGGACTCAACACCCCCTATTCACCACCCAAGAATATATCTGACTAGGAAGAGTCTTAAATCCTATGTATTGATATCTCTCTGGAAGTGAATCAAGAGGGCGTAAAGCGGCATAAACACAGCAAGGAAAAGAAGCTAAACCCCCTTATAAAAATTGACTACTTAAAAAAAAAACCCCATAAAAAAAAGACAGTGAAAGAGAGAGAAATTCTTACAAAATCCCTTCAGGGGCTCTGATGCAACCTGGATTGACCATATCTAGATCCACAGCTGGATGAGACATAAGGCTGGACACTCTTGGGGCTGAGAGGATTGGTGAGGTTGGGTGAGCAAACGCAGACCCTTTAAAGTAATACTGCGTGGTACCCATGCCATGGGTCCCAAATCTCCAGGTTCAAGGGCATCTTCCTACATCGAAAACATGCCTGGGAAACCCAGAAGATGGTACACCGTGTGATCGGGAAAGGTTTCTAAAACGCACCTCATTTCTCCTCTCCTTGTGCTCGGGTTCGCCATTCCAGCCGCTTCACTAACAATCTCCCTACGTGGAGAATCAGCACCGTTGACCTCCTGTTTCGTACAGGTCGCAATTTGTCCCGAGGATGAACGGGAAGAGGGGGAACCAATGAGAGACTAGCTCTAGGTGTTGGGACAGGCACAGGTCACCCTATTTTCCCATCAGGAAGAAGAATGAACCACAGGCTCAGCCTGCCCCCCGGAACCAGAATAAGGCCTGAAGCAATCCTGCGCTTTTGCGGCCAGCTCCCAAAAAAGCGAGTTGACACATGGAGCTCAGGGGCACTGCAATTCACAAACCTGCAGAGTTGTAAATGATAACTCTCGTCCACAAATATATTGAGGGAAGGCAACAAAGAGGATTTGAAAGCAAGGCAGAATTGCAGGAAACCGGTTTCAGGAGGTAGATTCGACTCGCCTTGAAAGCACATGAAAAGCGGCAAAGCGTTGACAATGATGCCCTTGGCCAAAAAGGGCGTATGCGTTTTTTCCTGAATATATTCAGGAAAAAACGCATACGCCCTTTTTGGCCAACCAAGCAAGCCGGAAAGGCAAATCGGCGCTACAAAGAAGTCTGGCTTGCCAGAGGTCAAAAGGGCCATGCTGAAAAAAGTGTAAAAACCGGAAATGCAGGACAGGCCATGGAGACATGGGAGCCTTGCTACGCTGATGGGCGGGATGGAAATTGCCAACAGCCACTCTGGAGAAGTGTACGCTGCGTCCTGAAACATGGAATAAACACAGCTTAGAGAGCATAGGGCACTTCCACTCATGGGCGTAGAAATCGGGAAACCTAAAAATCAACAAGACACAGGCACCCCAAAGTTTAGGGCTGCTCTGTTTCCAAGAACCTCCACTTCGGTACACCTTAAATATCCCAGGAAAGAGAAAAATGGATAAAGAAGTTGTGGTACTTATGCACAATGGAATATCACTCAGCCATAAATCAGTGTCATAAGGCTAGTAGCAGCATGATGAGTGGATTTAGGGACGATGACTCTAAGTGAAGTAAGTCACACAGAAAAGGACACTTATTCTAAGATATCACTTATAGAGGGAATGTCAAAATCGCTACACCTCAACTGAATTCCAAAACACAACAGAGTCACACATTTAGAAAACACACTATGGCTGCTTAACGGGAAAGGTGAGGTGGGGCGATGCATAAAACAAGGGTTTGAAATTAGCTCAGATACCGTTCCACAAGCCAAATATGTAATAGACAAGACCTACTCCCTGTTCACTGAACTGGACTCAACACCCCCTATTCACCACCGAAGAATATATCTGACTAGGAAGAGTCTTAAAACCTATGTATTGATATCTCTCTGGAAGTGAATCAAGAGGGTGTAAAGCGGCATAAACACAGCAAGGAAAAGAAGCTAAACCCCCTTATAAAAATTGACTACTTAAAAAAAAACCCATAAAACAAAGACAGTGAAAGAGAGAGAAATTCTTACAAAATCCGTTCAGGGGCTCTGATGCAACCTGGATTGACCATATCTAGACCCACAGCTGGATGAGACATAAGGCTGGACACTCTTGGGGCTGAGAGGATTGGTGAGGTTGGGTGAGCAAACGCAGACCCTTTAAAGTAATACTGCGTGGTACCCATGCCATGGGTCCCAAATCTCCAGGTTCAAGGGCATCTTCCTACATCGAAAACATGCCTGGGAAACCCAGAAGATGGTACACCGTGTGATCGGGAAAGGTTTCTAAAACGCACCTCATTTCTCCTCTCCTTGTGCTCGGGTTCGCCATTCCAGCCGCTTCACTAACAATCTCCCTACGTGGAGAATCAGCACCGTTGACCTCCTGTTTCGTACAGGTCTCAATTTGTCCCGAGGATGAACGGGAAGAGGGGGAACCAATGAGAGACTAGCTCTAGGTGTTGGGACAGGCACAGGTCACTCTATTTTCCCATCAGGAAGAAGAATGAACCACAGGCTCAGCCTGCCCCCCGGAACCAGAATAGGGCCTGAAGCAATCCTGCGCTTTTGCGGCCAGCTCCCAAAAAAGCGAGTTGACACATGGAGCTCAGGGGCACTGCAATTCACAAACCTGCAGAGTTATAAATGATAACTCTCGTCCACAAATATATTGAGGGAAGGCAACAAAGAGGACTTGAAAGCAAGGCAGAATTGCAGGAAACCGGTTTCAGGAGGTAGATTCGACTCGCCTTGAAAGCACATGAAAAGCGGCAAAGCGTTGACAATGATGCCCTTGGCCAAAAAGGGCGTATGCGTTTTTTCCTGAATATATTCAGGAAAAAACGCATACGCCCTTTTTGGCCAACCAAGCAAGCCGGAAAGGCAAATCGGCGCTACAAAGAAGTCTGGCTTGCCAGAGGTCAAAAGGGCCATGCTGAAAAATGTGTAAAAACCAGAAATGCAGGACAGGCCATGGAGACATGGGAGCCTTGCTACGCTGATGGGCGGGGTGGAAATTGCCAACAGCCACTCTGGAGAAGTGTACGCTGCGTCCTGAAACATGTAATAAACACAGCTTAGAGAGCATAGGGCACTTCCACTCATGGGCGTAGAAATCGGGAAACCTAAAAATCAACAAGACACAGGCACCCCAAAGTTTAGGGCTGCTCTGTTTCCAAGAACCTCCACTTCGGTACACCTTAAATATCCCAGGAAAGAGAAAAATGGATAAAGAAGTTGTGGTACTTATGCACAATGGAATATCACTCAGCCATGAAATCAGTGTCATAAGGCTAGTAGCAGCATGATGAGTGGATTTAGGGACGATGACTCTAAGTGAAGTAAGTCACACAGAAACGGAAACTTATCCTAAGTTATCACTTGTAGAGGGAATGTCAAAATCGCTACACCTGAATTGAATTGCAAAACAGAACAGAGTCACACATTTAGAAAACACACTATGGCTGCTTAACGGGAAAGCTGAGGTGGGGCGATGCATAAAACAAGGGTTTGAAATTAGCTCAGATACCGTTCCACAAGCCAAATATTTAATAGACAAGACCTACTCCCTGCTCAGTGAACTGGACTCAACACCCCCTATTCACCGCCCAAGAATATATCTGACTAGGAAGAGTCTTAAAACCTATGTATTGATATCTCTCTGGAAGTGAATCAAGAGGGTGTAAAGCGGCATAAACACAGCAAGGAAAAGAAGCTAAACCCCCTTATAAAAATTGACTACTTAAAAAAAAAACCCATAAAACAAAGACAGTGAAAGAGAGAGAAATTCTTACAAAATCCTTTCAGGGGCTCTGATGCAAACTGCATTGACCATATCTAGACCCACAGCTGGATGAGACATAAGGCTGGACACTCTTGGGGCTGAGAGGATTGGTGAGGTTGGGTGAGCAAACGCAGACCCTTTAAAGTAATACTGCGTGGTACCCATGCCATGGGTCCCAAATCTCCAGGTTCAAGGGCATCTTCCTACATCGAAAACATGCCTGGGAAACCCAGAAGATGGTACACCGTGTGATCGGGAAAGGTTTCTAAAACGCACCTCATTTCTCCTCTCCTTGTGCTCGGGTTCGCCATTCCAGCCGCTTCACTAACAATCTCCCTACGTGGAGAATCAGCACCGTTGACCTCCTGTTTCGTACAGGTCGCAATTTGTCCCGAGGATGAACGGGAAGAGGGGGAACCAATGAGAGACTAGCTCTAGGTGTTGGGACAGGCACAGGTCACCCTATTTTCCCATCAGGAAGAAGAATGAACCACAGGCTCAGCCTGCCCCCCGGAACCAGAATAAGGCCTGAAGCAATCCTGCGCTTTTGCGGCCAGCTCCCAAAAAAGCGAGTTGACACATGGAGCTCAGGGGCACTGCAATTCACAAACCTGCAGAGTTGTAAATGATAACTCTCGTCTACAAATATATTGAGGGAAGGCAACAAAGAGGATTTGAAAGCAAGGCAGAATTGCAGGAAACCGGTTTCAGGAGGTAGATTCGACTCGCCTTGAAAGCACATGAAAAGCGGCAAAGTGTTGACAATGATGCCCTTGGCCAAAAAGGGCGTATGCGTTTTTTCCTGAATATATTCAGGAAAAAACGCATACGCCCTTTTTGGCCAACCAAGCAAGCCGGAAAGGCAAATCTGCGCTACAAAGAAGTCTGGCATGCCAGAGGTCAAAAGGGCCATGCTGAAAAAAGTGTAAAAACCGGAAATGCAGGACAGGCCATGGAGACATGGGAGCCTTGCTACGCTGATGGGCGGGATGGAAATTGCCAACAGCCACTCTGCAGAAGTGTACGCTGCGTCCTGAAACATGGAATAAACACAGCTTAGAGAGCATAGGGCACTTCCACTCATGGGCGTAGAAATCGGGAAACCTAAAAATCAACAAGACACAGGCACCCCAAAGTTTAGGGCTGCTCTGTTTCCAAGAACCTCCACTTCGGTACACCTTAAATATCCCAGGAAAGAGAAAAATGGATAAAGAAGTTGTGGTACTTATGCACAATGGAATATCACTCAGCCATGAAATCAGTGTCATAAGGCTAGTAGCAGCATGATGAGTGGATTTAGGGACGATGACTCTAAGTGAAGTAAGTCACACAGAAAAGGACACTTATCCTAAGATATGACTTATAGAGGGAATGTCAAAATCGCTACACCTGAACTGAATTCCAAAACAGAACAGAGTCACACATTTAGAAAACACACTATGGCTGCTTAAAGGGAAAGGTGAGGTGGGGCGATGCATAAAACAAGGGTTTGAAATTAGCTCAGATACCGTTCCACAAGCCAAATATGTAACAGACAAGACCTACTCCCTGCTCAGTGAACTGGACTCAACACCCCCTATTCACCACCCAAGAATATATCTGACTAGGAAGAGTCTTAAAACCTATGTATTGATATCTCTCTGGAAGTGAATCAAGAGGGCGTAAAGCGGCATAAACACAGCAAGGAAAAGAAGCTAAACCCCCTTATAAAAATTGACTACTTAAAAAAAAAAACCCCATAAAACAAAGACAGTGAAAGAGAGAGAAATTCTTACAAAATCCGTTCAGGGGCTCTGATGCAACCTGGATTGACCATATCTAGACCCACAGCTGGATGAGACATAAGGCTGGACACTCTTGGGGATGAGAGGATTGGTGAGGTTGGGTGAGCAAACGCAGACCCTTTAAAGTAATACTGCGTGGTACCCATGCCATGGGTCCCAAATCTCCAGGTTCAAGGGCATCTTCCTACATCGAAAACATGCCTGGGAAACCCAGAAGATGGTACACCGTGTGATCGGGAAAGGTTTCTAAAACGCACCTCATTTCTCCTCTCCTTGTGCTCGGGTTCGCCATTCCAGCCGCTTCACTAACAATCTCCCTACGTGGAGAATCAGCACCGTTGACCTCCTGTTTCGTACAGGTCTCAATTTGTCCCGAGGATGAACGGGAAGAGGGGGAACCAATGAGAGACTAGCTCTAGGTGTTGGGACAGGCACAGGTCACTCTATTTTCCCATCAGGAAGAAGAATGAACCACAGGCTCAGCCTGCCCCCCGGAACCAGAATAGGGCCTGAAGCAATCCTGCGCTTTTGCGGCCAGCTCCCAAAAAAGCGAGTTGACACATGGAGCTCAGGGGCACTGCAATTCACAAACCTGCAGAGTTATAAATGATAACTCTCGTCCACAAATATATTGAGGGAAGGCAACGAAGAGGATTTGAAAGCAAGGCAGAATTGCAGGAAACCGATTTCAGGAGGTAGATTCGACTCGCCTTGAAAGCACATGAAAAGCGGCAAAGCGTTGACAATGATGCCCTTGGCCAAAAAGGGCGTATGCGTTTTTTCCTGAATATATTCAGGAAAAAACGCATACGCCCTTTTTGGCCAACCAAGCAAGCCGGAATGGCAAATCGGCGCTACAAAGAAGTCTGGCTTGCCAGAGGTCAAAAGGGCCATGCTGAAAAATGTGTAAAAACCAGAAATGCAGGACAGGCCATGGAGACATGGGAGCCTTGCTACGCTGATGGGCGGGGTGGAAATTGCCAACAGCCACTCTGGAGAAGTGTACGCTGCGTCCTGAAACATGGAATAAACACAGCTTAGAGAGCATAGGGCACTTCCACTCATGGGCGTAGAAATCGGGAAACCTAAAAATCAACAAGACACAGGCACCCCAAAGTTTAGGGCTGCTCTGTTTCCAAGAACCTCCACTTCGGTACACCTTAAATATCCCAGGAAAGAGAAAAATGGATAAAGAAGTTGTGGTACTTATGCACAATGGAATATCACTCAGCCATGAAATCAGTGTCATAAGGCTAGTTAGCAGCATGATGAGTGGATTTAGGGACGATGACTCTAAGTGAAGTAAGTCACACAGAAAAGGACACGTATCCTAAGATATCACTTATAGAGGGAATGTCAAAATCGCTACACCTGAACTGAATTCCAAAACACAACAGAGTCACACATTTAGAAAACACACTATGGCTGCTTAACGGGAAAGCTGAGGTGGGGCGATGCATAAAACAAGGGTTTGAAATTAGCTCAGATACCGTTCCACAAGCCAAATATGTAATAGACAAGACCTACTCCCTGCTCAGTGAACTGGACTCAACACCCCCTATTCACCGCCCAAGAATATATCTGACTAGGAAGAGTCTTAAAACCTATGTATTGATATCTCTCTGGAAGTGAATCAAGAGGGTGTAAAGCGGCATAAACAAAGCAGGGAAAAGCAGCTAAATCCCGTTATAAAAATAGGCTACTTAAAAAAAAAAACCCATAAAACAAAGACAGTGAAAGAGAGAGAAATTCTTACAAAATCCGTTCAGGGGCTCTGATGCAACCTGGATTGACCATATCTAGACCCACAGCTGGATGAGACATAAGGCTGGACACTCTTGGGGCTGAGAGGATTGGTGAGGTTGGGTGAGCAAACACAGACCCTTTAAAGTAATACTGCGTGGTACCCATGCCATGGGTCCCAAATCTCCAGGTTCAAGGGCATCTTCCTACATCGAAAACATGCCTGGGAAACCCAGAAGATGGTACACCGTGTGATCGGGAAAGGTTTCTAAAACGCACCTCATTTCTCCTCTCCTTGTGCTCGGGTTCGCCATTCCAGCCGCTTCACTAACAATCTCCCTACGTGGAGAATCAGCACCGTTGACCTCCTGTTTCGTACAGGTCGCAATTTGTCCTGAGGATGAACGGGAAGAGGGGGAACCAATGAGAGACTAGCTCTAGGTGTTGGGACAGGCACAGGTCACTCTATTTTCCCATCAGGAAGAAGAATGAACCACAGGCTCAGCCTGCCCCCCGGAACCAGAATAGGGCCTGAAGCAATCCTACGCTTTTGCGGCCAGCTCCCAAAAAAGCGAGTTGACAAATGGAGCTCAGGGGCACTGCAATTCACAAACCTGCAGAGTTGTAAATGATAACTCTTGTCCACAAATATATTGAGGGAAGGCAACGAAGAGGATTTGAAAGCAAGGCAGAATTGCAGGCAACCGGTTTCAGGAGGTAGATTCGACTCGCCTTGAAAGCACATGAAAAGCGGCAAAGCGTTGACAATGATGCCCTTGCCCAAAAAGGGCGTATGCGTTTTTTCCTGAATATATTCAGGAAAAAACGCATACGCCCTTTTTGGCCAACCAAGCAAGCCAGAAAGGCAAATCGGCGCTACAAAGAAGTCTCGCTTGCCAGAGGTCAAAAGGGCCATGCTGAAAAAAGTGTAAAAACCGGAAATGCAGGACAGGCCATGGAGACATGGGAGCCTTGCTACGCTGATGGGCGGGATGGAAATTGCCAACAGCCACTCTGGAGAAGTGTACGCTGCGTCCTGAAACATGTAATAAACACAGCTTAGAGAGCATAGGGCACTTCCACTCATGGGCGTAAAATCGGGAAACCTAAAAATCAACAAGACACAGGCACCCCAAAGTTTAGGGCTGCACTGTTTCCAAGAACCTCCACTTCGGTACACCTTAAATATCCCAGGAAAGAGAAAAATGGATAAAGAAGTTGTGGTACTTATGCACAATGGAATATCACTCAGCCATAAATCAGTGTCATAAGGCTAGTAGCAGCATGATGAGTGGATTTAGGGACGATGACTCTAAGTGAAGTAAGTCACACAGAAAAGGACACGTATCCTAAGATATCACTTATAGAGGGAATGTCAAAATCGCTACACCTGAACTGAATTCCAAAACACAACAGAGTCACACATTTAGAAAACACACTATGGCTGCTTAACGAGAAAGGTGAGGTGGGGCGATGCATAAAACAAGGGTTTGAAATTAGCTCAGATACCGTTCCACAAGCCAAATATGTAATAGACAAGACCTACTCCCTGCTCAGTGAACTGGACTCAACACCCCCTATTCACCGCCCAAGAATATATCTGACTAGGAAGAGTCTTAAAACCTATGTATTGATATCTCTCTGGAAGTGAATCAAGAGGGTGTAAAGCGGCATAAACACAGCAGGGAAAAGCAGCTAAATCCCGTTATAAAAATAGGCTACTTAAAAAAAAAAAACCCATAAAACAAAGACAGTGAAAGAGAGAGAAATTCTTACAAAATCCGTTCAGGGGCTCTGATGAAACCTGGATTGACCATATCTAGACCCACAGCTGGATGAGACATAACGCTGGACACTCTTGGGCCTCAGAGGATTGGTGAGGTTGGGTGAGCAAACACAGACCCTTTAAAGTAATACTGCGTGGTACCCATGCCATGGGTCCCAAATCTCCAGGTTCAAGGGCATCTTCCTACATCGAAAACATGCCTGGGAAACCCAGAAGTTGGTACACCGTGTGATCGGGAAAGGTTTCTAAAACGCACCTCATTTCTCCTCTCCTTGTGCTCGGGTTCGCCATTCCAGCCGCTTCACTAACAATCTCCCTACGTGGAGAATCAGCACCGTTGACCTCCTGTTTCGTACAGGTCGCAATTTGTCCCGAGGATGAACGGGAAGAGGGGGAACCAATGAGAGACTAGCTCTAGGTGTTGGGACAGGCACAGGTCACTCTATTTTCCCATCAGGAAGAAGAATGAACCACAGGCTCAGCCTGCCCCCCGGAACCAGAATAGGGCCTGAAGCAATCCTGCGCTTTTGCGGCCAGCTCCCAAAAAAGCGAGTTGACACATGGAGCTCAGGGGCACTGCAATTCACAAACCTGCAGAGTTGTAAATGATAACTCTTGTCCACAAATATATTGAGGGAAGGCAACGAAGAGGATTTGAAAGCAAGGCAGAATTGCAGGAAACCGGTTTCAGGAGGTAGATTCGACTCGCCTTGAAAGCACATGAAAAGCGGCAAAGCGTTGACAATGATGCCCTTGGCCAAAAAGGGCGTATGCGTTTTTTCCTGAATATATTCAGGAAAAAACGCATACGCCCTTTTTGGCCAACCAAGCAAGCCGGAAAGGCAAATCGGCGCTACAAAGAAGTCTCGCTTGCCAGCGGTCAAAAGGGCCATGCTGAAAAAAGTGTAAAAACCAGAAATGCAGGACAGGCCATGGAGATATGGGAGCCTTGCTACGCTGATGGGCGGGATGGAAATTGCCAACAGCCACTCTGGAGAAGTGTACGCTGCGTCCTGAAACGTATAATAAACACAGCTTAGAGAGCATAGGGCACTTCCACTCACGCGCGTAGAAATCGGGAAACCTAAAAATCAACAAGACACAGGCACCCCAAAATTTAGGGCTGCTCTGTTTCCAAGAACCTCCACTTCGGTACACCTTAAATATCCCAGGAAAGAGAAAAATGGATAAAGAAGTTGTGGTACTTATGCACAATGGAATATCACTCAGCCATGAAATCAGTGTCATAAGGCTAGTAGCAGCATGATGAGTGGATTTAGGGACGATGACTCTAAGTGAAGTAAGTCACACAGAAAAGGACACTTATCCTAAGATATGACTTATAGAGGGAATGTCAAAATCGCTACACCTGAACTGAATTCCAAAACACAACAGAGTCACACATTTAGAAAACACACTATGGCTGCTTAAAGGGAAAGGAGAGGTGGGGCGATGCATAAAACAAGGGTTTGAAATTAGCTCAGATACCGTTCCACAAGCCAAATATGTAACAGACAAGACCTACTCCCTGCTCAGTGAACTGGACTCAACACCCCCTATTCACCACCCAAGAATATATCTGACTAGGAAGAGTCTTAAAACCTATGTATTGATATCTCTCTGGAAGTGAATCAAGAGGGTGTAAAGCGGCATAAACACAGCAAGGAAAAGAAGCTAAACCCCCTTATAAAAATTGACTACTTAAAAAAAACAAACCCATAAAACAAAGACAGTGAAAGAGAGAGAAATTCTTACAAAATCCGTTCAGGGGCTCTGATGCAACCTGGATTGACCATATCTAGACCCACAGCTGGATGAGACATAAGGCTGGACACTCTTGGGGCTCAGAGGATTGGTGAGGTTGGGTGAGCAAACGCAGACCCTTTAAAGTAATACTGCGTGGTACCCATGCCATGGGTCCCAAATCTCCAGGTTCAAGGGCAACTTCCTACATCGAAAACATGCCTGGGAAACCCAGAAGATGGTACACCGTGTGATCGGGAAAGGTTTCTAAAACGCACCTCATTTCTCCTCTCCTTGTGCTCGGGTTCGCCATTCCAGCCGCTTCACTAACAATCTCCCTACGTGGAGAATCAGCACCGTTGACCTCCTGTTTCGTACAGGTCGCAATTTGTCCCGAGGATGAACGGGAAGAGGGGGAACCAATTAGAGACTAGCTCTAGGTGTTGGGACAGGCACAGGTCACTCTATTTTCCCATCAGGAAGAAGAATGAACCACAGGCTCAGCCTGCCCCCCGGAACCAGAATAGGGCCTGAAGCAATCCTGCGCTTTTGAGGCCAGCTCCCAAAAAAGCGAGTTGACAAATGGAGCTCAGGGGCACTGCAATTCACAAACTTGCAGAGTTATAAATGATAACTCTCGTCCACAAATATATTGAGGGAAGGCAACAAAGAGGATTTGAAAGCAAGGCAGAATTGCAGGAAACCGGTTTCAGGAGGTAGATTCCACTCGCCTTGAAAGCACATGAAAAGCGGCAAAGCGTTGACAATGATGCCCTTGGCCAAAAAGGGCGTATGCGTTTTTTCCTGAATATATTCAGGAAAAAAGGCATACGCCCTTTTTGGCCAACCAAGCAAGCCGGAAAGGCAAATCGGCGCTACAAAGAAGTCTGGCATGCCAGAGGTCAAAAGGGCCATGCTGAAAAAAGTGTAAAAACCGGAAATGCAGGACAGGCCATGGAGACATGGGAGCCTTGCTACGCTGATGGGCGGGATGGAAATTGCCAACAGCCACTCTGGAGAAGTGTACGCTGCGTCCTGAAACATGGAATAAACACAGCTTAGAGAGCATAGGGCACTTCCACTCATGGGCGTAGAAATCGGGAAACCTAAAAATCAACAAGACACAGGCACCCCAAAGTTTAGGGCTGCTCTGTTTCCAAGAACCTCCACTTCGGTACACCTTAAATATCCCAGGAAAGAGAAAAATGGATAAAGAAGTTGTGGTACTTATGCACAATGGAATATCACTCAGCCATGAAATCAGTGTCATAAGGCTAGTAGCAGCATGATGAGTGGATTTAGGGACAATGACTCTAAGTGAAGTAAGTCACACAGAAAAGGAAACTTATCCTAAGTTATCACTTGTAGAGGGAATGTCAAAATCGCTACACCTGAACTGAATTCCAAAACAGAACAGAGTCACACATTTAGAAAACACACTATGGCTGCTTTACGGGAAAGCTGAGGTGGGGCGATGCATAAAACAAGGGTTTGAAATTAGCTCAGATACCGTTCCACAAGCCAAATATGTAATAGACAAGACCTACTCCCTGCTCAGTGAACTGGACTCAACACCCCCTATTCACCACCCAAGAATATATCTGACTAGGAAGAGTCTTAAATCCTATGTATTGATATCTCTCTGGAAGTGAATCAAGAGGGCGTAAAGCGGCATAAACACAGCAAGGAAAAGAAGCTAAACCCCCTTATAAAAATTGACTACTTAAAAAAAAAACCCCATAAAACAAAGACAGTGAAAGAGAGAGAAATTCTTACAAAATCCGTTCAGGGGCTCTGATGCAACCTGGATTGACCATATCTAGACCCACAGCTGGATGAGACATAAGGCTGGACACTCTTGGGGCTGAGAGGATTGGTGAGGTTGGGTGAGCAAACGCAGACCCTTTAAAGTAATACTGCGTGGTACCCATGCCATGGGTCCCAAATCTCCAGGTTCAAGGGCATCTTCCTACATCGAAAACATGCCTGGGAAACCCAGAAGATGGTACACCGTGTGATCGGGAAAGGTTTCTAAAACGCACCTCATTTCTCCTCTCCTTGTGCTCGGGTTCGTCATTCCAGCCGCTTCACTAACAATCTCCCTACGTGGAGAATCAGCACCGTTGACCTCCTGTTTCGTACAGGTCGCAATTTGTCCCGAGGATGAACGGGAAGAGGGGGAACCAATGAGAGACTAGCTCTAGGTGTTGGGACAGGCACAGGTCACTCTATTTTCCCATCAGGAAGAAGAATGAACCACAGGCTCAGCCTGCCTCCCGGAACCAGAATAGGGCCTGAAGCAATCCTGCGCTTTTGCGGCCAGCTCCCAAAAAAGCGAGTTGACACATGGAGCTCAGGGGCACTGCAATTCACAAACCTGCAGAGTTATAAATGATAACTCTCGTCCACAAATATATTGAGGGAAGGCAACGAAGAGGATTTGAAAGCAAGGCAGAATTGCAGGAAACCGATTTCAGGAGGTAGATTCGACTCGCCTTGAAAGCACATGAAAAGCGGCAAAGCGTTGACAATGATGCCCTTGGCCAAAAAGGGCGTATGCGTTTTTTCCTGAATATATTCAGGAAAAAACGAATACGCCCTTTTTGGCCAACCAAGCAAGCCGGAAAGGCAAATCGGCGCTACAAAGAAGTCTCGCTTGCCAGCGGTCAAAAGGGCCATGCTGAAAAAAGTGTAAAAACCAGAAATGCAGGACAGGCCATGGAGACATGGGAGCCTTGCTACGCTGATGGGCGGGGTGGAAATTGCCAACAGCCACTCTGGAGAAGTGTACGCTGCGTCCTGAAACATGGAATAAACACAGCTTAGAGAGCATAGGGCACTTCCACTCATGGGCGTAGAAATCGGGAAACCTAAAAATCAACAAGACACAGGCACCCCAAAGTTTAGGGCTGCTCTGTTTCCAAGAACCTCCACTTCGGTACACCTTAAATATCCCAGGAAAGAGAAAAATGGATAAAGAAGTTGTGGTACTTATGCACAATGGAATATCACTCAGCCATGAAATCAGTGTCATAAGGCTAGTAGCAGCATGATGAGTGGATTTAGGGACAATGACTCTAAGTGAAGTAAGTCACACAGAAAAGGAAACTTATCCTAAGTTATCACTTGTAGAGGGAATGTCAAAATCGCTACACCTGAACTGAATTCCAAAACAGAACAGAGTCACACATTTAGAAAACACACTATGGCTGCTTAACGGGAAAGCTGAGGTGGGGCGATGCATAAAACAAGGGTTTGAAATTAGCTCAGATACCGTTCCACAAGCCAAATATGTAATAGACAAGACCTACTCCCTGCTCAGTGAACTGGACTCAACACCCCCTATTCACCACCCAAGAATATATCTGACTAGGAAGAGTCTTAAAACCTATGTATTGATATCTCACTGGAAGTGAATCAAGAGGGCGTAAAGCGGCATAAACACAGCAAGGAAAAGAAGCTAAACCCCCTTATAAAAATTGACTACTTAAAAAAAAAAACCCCATAAAACAAAGACAGTGAAAGAGAGAGAAATTCTTACAAAATCCGTTCAGGGGCTCTGATGCAACCTGGATTGACCATATCTAGACCCACAGCTGGATGAGACATAAGGCTGGACACTCTTGGGGCTGAGAGGATTGGTGAGGTTGGGTGAGCAAACGCAGACCCTTTAAAGTAATACTGCGTGGTACCCATGCCATGGGTCCCAAATCTCCAGGTTCAAGGGCATCTTCCTACATCGAAAACATGCCTGGGAAACCCAGAAGATGGTACACCGTGTGATCGGGAAAGGTTTCTAAAACGCACCTCATTTCTCCTCTCCTTGTGCTCGGGTTCGTCATTCCAGCCGCTTCACTAACAATCTCCCTACGTGGAGAATCAGCACCGTTGACCTCCTGTTTCGTACAGGTCGCAATTTGTCCCGAGGATGAACGGGAAGAGGGGGAACCAATGAGAGACTAGCTCTAGGTGTTGGGACAGGCACAGGTCACTCTATTTTCCCATCAGGAAGAAGAATGAACCACAGGCTCAGCCTGCCCCCCGGAACCAGAATAGGGCCTGAAGCAATCCTGCGCTTTTGCGGCCAGCTCCCAAAAAAGCGAGTTGACACATGGAGCTCAGGGGCACTGCAATTCACAAACCTGCAGAGTTATAAATGATAACTCTCGTCCACAAATATATTGAGGGAAGGCAACGAAGAGGATTTGAAAGCAAGGCAGAATTGCAGGAAACCGATTTCAGGAGGTAGATTCGACTCGCCTTGAAAGCACATGAAAAGCGGCAAAGCGTTGACAATGATGCCCTTGGCCAAAAAGGGCGTATGCGTTTTTTCCTGAATATATTCAGGAAAAAACGCATACGCCCTTTTTGGCCAACCAAGCAAGCCGGAAAGGCAAATCGGCGCTACAAAGAAGTCTCGCTTGCCAGCGGTCAAAAGGGCCATGCTGAAAAATGTGTAAAAACCAGAAATGCAGGACAGGCCATGGAGACATGGGAGCCTTGCTACGCTGATGGGCGGGGTGGAAATTGCCAACAGCCACTCTGGAGAAGTGTACGCTGCGTCCTGAAACATGGAATAAACACAGCTTAGAGAGCATAGGGCACTTCCACTCATGGGCGTAGAAATCGGGAAACCTAAAAATCAACAAGACACAGGCACCCCAAAGTTTAGGGCTGCTCTGTTTCCAAGAACCTCCACTTCGGTACACCTTAAATATCCCAGGAAAGAGAAAAATGGATAAAGAAGTTGTGGTACTTATGCACAATGGAATATCACTCAGCCATGAAATCAGTGTCATAAGGCTAGTAGCAGCATGATGAGTGGATTTAGGGACGATGACTCTAAGTGAAGTAAGTCACACAGAAAAGGAAACTTATCCTAAGTTATCACTTGTAGAGGGAATGTCAAAATCGCTACACCTGAATTGAATTGCAAAACAGAACAGAGTCACACATTTAGAAAACACACTATGGCTGCTTAACGGGAAAGCTGAGGTGGGGCGATGCATAAAACAAGGGTTTGAAATTAGCTCAGATACCGTTCCAGAAGCCAAATATTTAATAGACAAGACCTACTCCCTGCTCAGTGAACTGGACTCAACACCCCCTATTCACCGCCCAAGAATATATCTGACTAGGAAGAGTCTTAAAACCTATGTATTGATATCTCTCTGGAAGTGAATCAAGAGGGCGTAAAGCGGCATAAACACAGCAAGGAAAAGAAGCTAAACCCCCTTATAAAAATTGACTACTTAAAAAAAAAAACCCCATAAAACAAAGACAGTGAAAGAGAGAGAAATTCTTACAAAATCCGTTCAGGGGCTCTGATGCAACCTGGATTGACCATATCTAGACCCACAGCTGGATGAGACATAAGGCTGGACACTCTTGGGGCTGAGAGGATTGGTGAGGTTGGGTGAGCAAACGCAGACCCTTTAAAGTAATACTGCGTGGTACCCATGCCATGAGTCCCAAATCTCCAGGTTCAAGGGCATCTTCCTACATCGAAAACATGCCTGGGAAACCCAGAAGATGGTACACCGTGTGATCGGGAAAGGTTTCTAAAACGCACCTCATTTCTCCTCTCCTTGTGCTCGGGTTCGTCATTCCAGCCGCTTCACTAACAATCTCCCTACGTGGAGAATCAGCACCGTTGACCTCCTGTTTCGTACAGGTCGCAATTTGTCCCGAGGATGAACGGGAAGAGGGGGAACCAATGAGAGACTAGCTCTAGGTGTTGGGACAGGCACAGGTCACTCTATTTTCCCATCAGGAAGAAGAATGAACCACAGGCTCAGCCTGCCCCCCGGAACCAGAATAGGGCCTGAAGCAATCCTGCGCTTTTGCGGCCAGCTCCCAAAAAAGCGAGTTGACACATGGAGCTCAGGGGCACTGCAATTCACAAACCTGCAGAGTTATAAATGATAACTCTCGTCCACAAATATATTGAGGGAAGGCAACGAAGAGGATTTGAAAGCAAGGCAGAATTGCAGGAAACCGATTTCAGGAGGTAGATTCGACTCGCCTTGAAAGCACATGAAAAGCGGCAAAGCGTTGACAATGATGCCCTTGGCCAAAAAGGGCGTATGCGTTTTTTCCTGAATATATTCAGGAAAAAACGCATACGCCCTTTTTGGCCAACCAAGCAAGCCGGAAAGGCAAATCGGCGCTACAAAGAAGTCTCGCTTGCCAGCGGTCAAAAGGGCCATGCTGAAAAATGTGTAAAAACCAGAAATGCAGGACAGGCCATGGAGACATGGGAGCCTTGCTACGCTGATGGGCGGGGTGGAAATTGCCAACAGCCACTCTGGAGAAGTGTACGCTGCGTCCTGAAACATGGAATAAACACAGCTTAGAGAGCATAGGGCACTTCCACTCATGGGCGTAGAAATCGGGAAACCTAAAAATCAACAAGACACAGGCACCCCAAAGTTTAGGGCTGCTCTGTTTCCAAGAACCTCCACTTCGGTACACCTTAAATATCCCAGGAAAGAGAAAAATGGATAAAGAAGTTGTGGTACTTATGCACAATGGAATATCACTCAGCCATGAAATCAGTGTCATAAGGCTAGTAGCAGCATGATGAGTGGATTTAGGGACGATGACTCTAAGTGAAGTAAGTCACACAGAAAAGGAAACTTATCCTAAGTTATCAGTTGTAGAGGGAATGTCAAAATCGCTACACCTGAATTGAATTGCAAAACAGAACAGAGTCACACATTTAGAAAACACACTATGGCTGCTTAACGGGAAAGCTGAGGTGGGGCGATGCATAAAACAAGGGTTTGAAATTAGCTCAGATACCGTTCCAGAAGCCAAATATTTAATAGACAAGACCTACTCCCTGCTCAGTGAACTGGACTCAACACCCCCTATTCACCGCCCAAGAATATATCTGACTAGGAAGAGTCTTAAAACCTATGTATTGATATCTCTCTGGAAGTGAATCAAGAGGGTGTAAAGCGGCATAAACACAGCAAGGAAAAGAAGCTAAACCCCCTTATAAAAATTGACTACTTAAAAAAAAAACCCATAAAACAAAGACAGTGAAAGAGAGAGAAATTCTTACAAAATCCTTTCAGGGGCTCTGATGCAAACTGCATTGACCATATCTAGACCCACAGCTGGATGAGACATAAGGCTGGACACTCTTGGGGCTGAGAGGATTGGTGAGGTTGGGTGAGCAAACGCAGACCCTTTAAAGTAATACTGCGTGGTACCCATGCCATGGGTCCCAAATCTCCAGGTTCAAGGGCATCTTCCTACATCGAAAACATACCTGGGAAACCCAGAAGATGGTACACCGTGTGATCGGGAAAGGTTTCTAAAACGCACCTCATTTCTCCTCTCCTTGTGCTCGGGTTCGCCATTCCAGCCGCTTCACTAACAATCTCCCTACGTGGAGAATCAGCACCGTTGACCTCCTGTTTCGTACAGGTCGCAATTTGTCCCGAGGATGAACGGGAAGAGGAGGAACCAATGAGAGACTAGCTCTAGGTGTTGGGACAGGCACAGGTCACTCTATTTTCCCATCAGGAAGAAGAATGAACCACAGGCTCAGCCTGCCCCCCGGAACCAGAATAGGGCCTGAAGCAATCCTGCGCTTTTGAGGCCAGCTCCCAAAAAAGCGAGTTGACAAATGGAGCTCAGGGGCACTGCAATTCACAAACTTGCAGAGTTATAAATGATAACTCTCGTCCACAAATACATTGAGGGAAGGCAACAAAGAGGATTTGAAAGCAAGGCAGAATTGCAGGAAACCGGTTTCAGGAGGTAGATTCGACTCGCCTTGAAAGCACATGAAAAGCGGCAAAGCGTTGACAATGATGCCCTTGGCCAAAAAGGGCGTATGCGTTTTTTCCTGAATATATTCAGGAAAAAAGGCATACGCCCTTTTTGGCCAACCAAGCAAGCCGGAAAGGCAAATCGGCGCTACAAAGAAGTCTGGCATGCCAGAGGTCAAAAGGGCCATGCTGAAAAAAGTGTAAAAACCGGAAATGCAGGACAGGCCATGGAGACATGGGAGCCTTGCTACGCTGATGGGCGGGATGGAAATTGCCAACAGCCACTCTGGAGAAGTGTACGCTGCGTCCTGAAACATGGAATAAACACAGCTTAGAGAGCATAGGGCACTTCCACTCATGGGCGTAGAAATCGGGAAACCTAAAAATCAACAAGACACAGGCACCCCAAAGTTTAGGGCTGCTCTGTTTCCAAGAACCTCCACTTCGGTACACCTTAAATATCCCAGGAAAGAGAAAAATGGATAAAGAAGTTGTGGTACTTATGCACAATGGAATATCACTCAGCCATGAAATCAGTGTCATAAGGCTAGTAGCAGCATGATGAGTGGATTTAGGGACAATGACTCTAAGTGAAGTAAGTCACACAGAAAAGGAAACTTATCCTAAGTTATCACTTGTAGAGGGAATGTCAAAATCGCTACACCTGAACTGAATTGCAAAACAGAACAGAGTCACACATTTAGAAAACACACTATGGCTGCTTAACGGGAAAGCTGAGGTGGGGCGATGCATAAAACAAGGGTTTGAAATTAGCTCAGATACCGTTCCACAAGCCAAATATGTAATAGACAAGACCTACTCCCTGCTCAGTGAACTGGACTCAACACCCCCTATTCACCACCCAAGAATATATCTGACTAGGAAGAGTCTTAAAACCTATGTATTGATATCTCTCTGGAAGTGAATCAAGAGGGCGTAAAGCGGCATAAACACAGCAAGGAAAAGAAGCTAAACCCCCTTATAAAAATTGACTACTTAAAAAAAAAAACCCCATAAAACAAAGACAGTGAAAGAGAGAGAAATTCTTACAAAATCCGTTCAGGGGCTCTGATGCAACCTGGATTGACCATATCTAGACCCACAGCTGGATGAGACATAAGGCTGGACACTCTTGGGGCTGAGAGGATTGGTGAGGTTGGGTGAGCAAACGCAGACCCTTTAAAGTAATACTGCGTGGTACCCATGCCATGGGTCCCAAATCTCCAGGTTCAAGGGCATCTTCCTACATCGAAAACATGCCTGGGAAACCCAGAAGATGGTACACCGTGTGATCGGGAAAGGTTTCTAAAACGCACCTCATTTCTCCTCTCCTTGTGCTCGGGTTCGTCATTCCAGCCGCTTCACTAACAATCTCCCTACGTGGAGAATCAGCACCGTTGACCTCCTGTTTCGTACAGGTCGCAATTTGTCCCGAGGATGAACGGGAAGAGGGGGAACCAATGAGAGACTAGCTCTAGGTGTTGGGACAGGCACAGGTCACTCTATTTTCCCATCAGGAAGAAGAATGAACCACAGGCTCAGCCTGCCCCCCGGAACCAGAATAGGGCCTGAAGCAATCCTGCGCTTTTGCGGCCAGCTCCCAAAAAAGCGAGTTGACACATGGAGCTCAGGGGCACTGCAATTCACAAACCTGCAGAGTTATAAATGATAACTCTCGTCCACAAATATATTGAGGGAAGGCAACGAAGAGGATTTGAAAGCAAGGCAGAATTGCAGGAAACCGATTTCAGGAGGTAGATTCGACTCGCCTTGAAAGCACATGAAAAGCGGCAAAGCGTTGACAATGATGCCCTTGGCCAAAAAGGGCGTATGCGTTTTTTCCTGAATATATTCAGGAAAAAACGCATACGCCCTTTTTGGCCAACCAAGCAAGCCGGAAAGGCAAATCGGCGCTACAAAGAAGTCTCGCTTGCCAGCGGTCAAAAGGGCCATGCTGAAAAATGTGTAAAAACCAGAAATGCAGGACAGGCCATGGAGACATGGGAGCCTTGCTACGCTGATGGGCGGGGTGGAAATTGCCAACAGCCACTCTGGAGAAGTGTACGCTGCGTCCTGAAACATGGAATAAACACAGCTTAGAGAGCATAGGGCACTTCCACTCATGGGCGTAGAAATCGGGAAACCTAAAAATCAACAAGACACAGGCACCCCAAAGTTTAGGGCTGCTCTGTTTCCAAGAACCTCCACTTCGGTACACCTTAAATATCCCAGGAAAGAGAAAAATGGATAAAGAAGTTGTGGTACTTATGCACAATGGAATATCACTCAGCCATGAAATCAGTGTCATAAGGCTAGTAGCAGCATGATGAGTGGATTTAGGGACGATGACTCTAAGTGAAGTAAGTCACACAGAAAAGGAAACTTATCCTAAGTTATCACTTGTAGAGGGAATGTCAAAATCGCTACACCTGAATTGAATTGCAAAACAGAACAGAGTCACACATTTAGAAAACACACTATGGCTGCTTAACGGGAAAGCTGAGGTGGGGCGATGCATAAAACAAGGGTTTGAAATTAGCTCAGATACCGTTCCAGAAGCCAAATATTTAATAGACAAGACCTACTCCCTGCTCAGTGAACTGGACTCAACACCCCCTATTCACCGCCCAAGAATATATCTGACTAGGAAGAGTCTTAAAACCTATGTATTGATATCTCTCTGGAAGTGAATCAAGAGGGTGTAAAGCGGCATAAACACAGCAAGGAAAAGAAGCTAAACCCCCTTATAAAAATTGACTACTTAAAAAAAAAACCCATAAAACAAAGACAGTGAAAGAGAGAGAAATTCTTACAAAATCCTTTCAGGGGCTCTGATGCAAACTGCATTGACCATATCTAGACCCACAGCTGGATGAGACATAAGGCTGGACACTCTTGGGGCTGAGAGGATTGGTGAGGTTGGGTGAGCAAACGCAGACCCTTTAAAGTAATACTGCGTGGTACCCATGCCATGGGTCCCAAATCTCCAGGTTCAAGGGCATCTTCCTACATCGAAAACATGCCTGGGAAACCCAGAAGATGGTACACCGTGTGATCGGGAAAGGTTTCTAAAACGCACCTCATTTCTCCTCTCCTTGTGCTTGGGTTCGCCATTCCAGCCGCTTCACTAACAATCTCCCTACGTGGAGAATCAGCACCGTTGACCTCCTGTTTCGTACAGGTTGCAATTTGTCCTCAGGATGAACGGGAAGAGGGGGAACCAATGAGAGACTAGCTCTAGGTGTTGGGACAGGCACAGGTCACTCTATTTTCCCATCAGGAAGAAGAATGAACCACAGGCTCAGCCTGGCCCCCGGAACCAGAATAGGGCCTGAAGCAATCCTGCGCTTTTGCGGCGAGCTCCCAAAAAAGCGAGTTGACAAATGGAGCTCAGGGGCACTGCAATTCACAAACCTGCAAAGTTGTAAATGATAACTCTTGTCCACAAATATATTGAGGGAAGGCAACGAAGAGGATTTGAAAGCAAGGCAGAATTGCAGGAAACCAGTTTCAGGAGGTAGATTCGACTCGCCTTGAAAGCACATGAAAAGCGGCAAAGCTTTGACAATGATGCCCTTGGCCAAAAAGGGCGTATGCGTTTTTTCCTGAATATATTCAGGAAAAAACGCATACGCCCTTTTTGGCCAACCAAGCAAGCCAGAAAGGCAAATCGGCGCTACAAAGAAGTCTCGCTTGCCAGAGGTCAAAAGGGCCATGCTGAAAAAAGTGTAAAAACCGGAAATGCAGGACAGGCCATGGAGACATGGGAGCCTTGCTACGCTGATGGGCGGGATGGAAATTGCCAACAGCCACTCTGGAGAAGTGTACGCTGCGTCCTGAAACATGTAATAAACACAGCTTAGAGAGCATAGGGCACTTCCACTCATGGGCGTAGAAATCGGGAAATCTAAAAATCAACAAGACACAGGCACCCCAAAGTTTAGGGCTGCACTGTTTCCAAGAACCTCCACTTCGGTACACCTTAAATATCCCAGGAAAGAGAAAAATGGATAAAGAAGTTGTGGTACTTATGCACAATGGAATATCACTCAGCCATAAATCAGTGTCATAAGGCTAGTAGCAGCATGATGAGTGGATTTAGGGACGATGACTCTAAGTGAAGTAAGTCACACAGAAAAGGACACTTATCCTAAGATATCACTTATAGAGGGAATGTCAAAATCGCTACACCTGAACTGAATTCCAAAACACAACAGAGTCACACATTTAGAAAACACACTATGGCTGCTTAACGGGAAAGGTGAGGTTGGGCGATGCATAAAAAAAGGGTTTGAAATTAGCTCAGATACCGTTCCACAAGCCAAATATGTAATAGACAAGACCTACTCCCTGCTCAGTGAACTGGACTCAACACCCCCTATTCACCGCCCAAGAATATATCTGACTAGGAAGAGTCTTAAAACCTATGTATTGATATCTCTCTGGAAGTGAATCAAGAGGGTGTAAAGCGGCATAAACACAGCAGGGAAAAGCAGCTAAATCCCGTTATAAAAATAAGCTACTTAAAAAAAAAAACCCCATAAAACAAAGACAGTGAAAGAGCGAGAAATTCTTACAAAATCCGTTCAGGGGCTCTGATGCAACCTGGATTGACCATATCTAGACCCACAGCTGGATGAGACATAAGGCTGGACACTCTTGGGGCTGAGAGGATTGGTGAGGTTGGGTGAGCAAACGCAGACCCTTTAAAGTAATACTGCGTGGTACCCATGCCATGGGTCCCAAATCTCCAGGTTCAAGGGCATCTTCCTACATCGAAAACATGCCTGGGAAACCCAGAAGATGGTACACCGTGTGATCGGGAAAGGTTTCTAAAACGCACCTCATTTCTCCTCTCCTTGTGCTCGGGTTCGCCATTCCAGCCGCTTCACTAAAAATCTCCCTACCTGGAGAATCAGCACCGTTGACCTCCTGTTTCGTACAGGTCGCAATTTGTCCCGAGGATGAACGGGAAGAGGGGGAACCAATGAGAGACTAGCTCTAGGTGTTGGGACAGGCACAGGTCACTCTATTTTCCCATCAGGAAGAAGAATGAACCACAGGCTCAGCCTGCCCCCCGGAACCAGAATAGGGCCTGAAGCAATCCTGCGCTTTTGCGGCCAGCTCCCAAAAAAGCGAGTTGACAAATGGAGCTCAGGGGCACTGCAATTCACAAACCTGCAGAGTTGTAAATGATAACTCTCGTCCACAAATATATTGAGGGAAGGCAACGAAGAGGATTTGAAAGCAAGGCAGAATTGCAGGAAACCGGTTTCAGGAGGTAGATTCGACTCGCCTTGAAAGCACATGAAAAGCGGCAAAGCGTTGACAATGATGCCCTTGGCCAAAAAGGGCGTATGCGTTTTTTCCTGAAAATATTCAGGAAAAAACGCATACGCCCTTTTTGGCCAACCAAGCAAGCCGGAAAGGCAAATCGGCGCTACAAAGAAGTCTCGCTTGCCAGAGGTCAAAAGGGCCATGCTGAAAAAAGTGTAAAAACCGGAAATGCAGGACAGGCCATGGAGACATGGGAGCCTTGCTACGCTGATGGGCGGGGTGGAAATTGCCAACAGCCACTCTGGAGAAGTGTACGCTGCGTCCTGAAACATGTAATAAACACAGCTTAGAGAGCATAGGGCACTTCCACTCATGGGCGTAGAAATCGGGAAACCTAAAAATCAACAAGACACAGGCACCCCAAAGTTTAGGGCTGCTCTGTTTCCAAGAACCTCCACTTCGGTACACCTTAAATATCCCAGGAAAGAGAAAAATGGATAAAGAAGTTGTGGTACTTATGCACAATGGAATATCACTCAGCCATGAAATCAGTGTCATAAGGCTAGTAGCAGCATGATGAGTGGATTTAGGGACAATGACTCTAAGTGAAGTAAGTCACACAGAAAAGGAAACTTATCCTAAGTTATCACTTGTAGAGGGAATGTCAAAATCGCTACACCTGAACTGAATTCCAAAACAGAACAGAGTCACACATTTAGAAAACACACTATGGCTGCTTAACGGGAAAGCTGAGGTGGGGCGATGCATAAAACAAGGGTTTGAAATTAGCTCAGATACCGTTCCACAAGCCAAATATGTAATAGACAAGACCTACTCCCTGCTCAGTGAACTGGACTCAACACCCCCTATTCACCACCCAAGAATATATCTGACTAGGAAGAGTCTTAAAACCTATGTATTGATATCTTTCTGGAAGTGAATCAAGAGGGCGTAAAGCGGCATAAACACAGCAAGGAAAAGAAGCTAAACCCCCTTATAAAAATTGACTACTTAAAAAAAAAAACCCATAAAACAAAGACAGTGAAAGAGAGAGAAATTGTTACAAAATCCGTTCAGGGGCTCTGATGCAACCTGGATTGACCATATCTAGACCCACAGCTGGATGAGACATAAGGCTGGACACTCTTGGGGCTGAGAGGATTGGTGAGGTTGGGTGAGCAAACGCAGACCCTTTAAAGTAATACTGCGTGGTACCCATGCCATGGGTCCCAAATCTCCAGGTTCAAGGGCATCTTCCTACATCGAAAACATGCCTGGGAAACCCAGAAGATGGTACACCGTGTGATCGGGAAAGGTTTCTAAAACGCACCTCATTTCTCCTCTCCTTGTGCTCGGGTTCGCCATTCCAGCCGCTTCACTAACAATCTCCCTACGTGGAGAATCAGCACCGTTGACCTCCTGTTTCGAACAGGTCGCAATTTGTCCCGAGGATGAACGTGAAGAGGGGGAACAAATGAGAGACTAGCTCTAGGTGTTGGGACAGGCACAGGTCACCCTATTTTCCCATCAGGAAGAAGAATGAACCACAGGCTCAGCCTGCCCCCCGGAACCAGAATAGGGCCTGAAGCAATCCTGCGCTTTTGCGGCCAGCTCCCAAAAAAGCGAGTTGACAAATGGAGCTCAGGGGCACTGCAATTCACAAACCTGCAGAGTTGTAAATGATAACTCTCGTCCACAAATATATTGAGGGAAGGCAACGAAGAGGATTTGAAAGCAAGGCAGAATTGCAGGAAACCGATTTCAGGAGGTAGATTCGACTCGCCTTGAAAGCACATGAAAAGCGGCAAAGCGTTGACAATGATGCCCTTGGCCAAAAAGGGCATATGCGTTTTTTCCTGAATATATTCAGGAAAAAACGCATACGCCCTTTTTGGCCAACCAAGCAAGCCGGAAAGGCAAATCGGCGCTACAAAGAAGTCTCGCTTGCCAGCGGTCAAAAGGGCCATGCTGAAAAAAGTGTAAAAACCAGAAATGCAGGACAGGCCATGGAGACATGGGAGCCTTGCTACGCTGATGGGCGGGGTGGAAATTGCCAACAGCCACTCTGGAGAAGTGTACGCTGCGTCCTGAAACATGGAATAAACACAGCTTATAGAGCATAGGGCACTTCCACTCATGGGCGTAGAAATCGGGAAACCTAAAAATCAACAAGACACAGGCACCCCAAAGTTTAGGGCTGCTCTGTTTCCAAGAACCTCCACTTCTGTACACCTTAAATATCCCAGGAAAGAGAAAAATGGATAAAGAAGTTGTGGTACTTATGCACAATGGAATATCACTCAGCCATGAAATCAGTGTCATAAGGCTAGTAGCAGCATGATGAGTGGATTTAGGGACGATGACTCTAAGTGAAGTAAGTCACACAGAAAAGGAAACTTATCCTAAGTTATCACTTGTAGAGGGAATGTCAAAATCGCTACACCTGAATTGAATTGCAAAACAGAACAGAGTCACACATTTAGAAAACACACTATGGCTGCTTAACGGGAAAGCTGAGGTGGGGCGATGCATAAAACAAGGGTTTGAAATTAGCTCAGATACCGTTCCACAAGCCAAATATTTAATAGACAAGACCTACTCCCTGCTCAGTGAACTGGACTCAACACCCCCTATTCACCGCCCAAGAATATATCTGACTAGGAAGAGTCTTAAAACCTATGTATTGATATCTCTCTGGAAGTGAATCAAGAGGGTGTAAAGCGGCATAAACACAGCAAGGAAAAGAAGCTAAACCCCCTTATAAAAATTGACTACTTAAAAAAAAAAACCCCATAAAACAAAGACAGTGAAAGAGAGAGAAATTCTTACAAAATCCGTTCAGGGGCTCTGATGCAAACTGCATTGACCATATCTAGACCCACAGCTGGATGAGACATAAGGCTGGACACTCTTGGGGCTGAGAGGATTGGTGAGGTTGGGTGAGCAAACGCAGACCCTTTAAAGTAATACTGCGTGGTACCCATGCCATGGGTCCCAAATCTCCAGGTTCAAGGGCATCTTCCTACATCGAAAACATGCCTGGGAAACCCAGAAGATGGTACACCGTGTGATCGGGAAAGGTTTCTAAAACGCACCTCATTTCTCCTCTCCTTGTGCTCGGGTTCGCCATTCCAGCCGCTTCACTAACAATCTCCCTACGTGGAGAATCAGCACCGTTGACCTCCTGTTTCGTACAGGTCGCAATTTGTCCCGAGGATGAACGGGAAGAGAGGGAACCAATGAGAGACTAGCTCTAGGTGTTGGGACAGGCACAGGTCACTCTATTTTCCCATCAGGAAGAAGAATGAACCACAGGCTCAGCCTGCCCCCCGGAACCAGAATAGGGCCTGAAGCAATCCTGCGCTTTTGCGGCCAGCTCCCAAAAAAGCGAGTTGACAAATGGAGCTCAGGGGCACTGCAATTCACAAACCTGCAGAGTTATAAATGATAACTCTCGTCCACAAATATATTGAGGGAAGGCAATGAAGAGGATTTGAAAGCAAGGCAGAATTGCAGGAAACCGATTTCAGGAGGTAGATTCGACTCGCCTTGAAAGCACATGAAAAGCGGCAAAGCGTTGACAATGATGCCCTTGGCCAAAAAGGGCGTATGCGTTTTTTCCTGAATATATTCAGGAAAAAACGCATACGCCCTTTTTGGCCAACCAAGCAAGCCGGAAAGGCAAATCGGCGCTACAAAGAAGTCTCGCTTGCCAGCGGTCAAAAGGGCCATGCTGAAAAATGTGTAAAAACCAGAAATGCAGGACAGGCCATGGAGACATGGGAGCCTTGCTACGCTGATGGGCGGGGTGGAAATTGCCAACAGCCACTCTGGAGAAGTGTACGCTGCGTCCTGAAACATGGAATAAACACAGGTTAGAGAGCATAGGGCACTTCCACTCATGGGCGTAGAAATCGGGAAACCTAAAAATCAACAAGACACAGGCACCCCAAAGTTTAGGGCTGCTCTGTTTCCAAGAACCTCCACTTCGGTACACCTTAAATATCCCAGGAAAGAGAAAAATGGATAAAGAAGTTGTGGTACTTATGCACAATGGAATATCACTCAGCCATGAAATCAGTGTCATAAGGCTAGTAGCAGCATGATGAGTGGATTTAGGGACGATGACTCTAAGTGAAGTAAGTCACACAGAAAAGGAAACTTATCCTAAGTTATCACTTGTAGAGGGAATGTCAAAATCGCTACATCTGAATTGAATTGCAAAACAGAACAGAGTCACACATTTAGAAAACACACTATGGCTGCTTAACGGGAAAGCTGAGGTGGGGCGATGCATAAAACAAGGGTTTGAAATTAGCTCAGATACCGTTCCACAAGCCAAATATTTAATAGACAAGACCTACTCCCTGCTCAGTGAACTGGACTCAACACCCCCTATTCACCGCCCAAGAATATATCTGACTAGGAAGAGTCTTAAAACCTATGTATTGATATCTCTCTGGAAGTGAATCAAGAGGGTGTAAAGCGGCATAAACACAGCAAGGAAAAGAAGCTAAACCCCCTTATAAAAATTGACTACTTAAAAAAAAAACCCATAAAACAAAGACAGTGAAAGAGAGAGAAATTCTTACAAAATCCGTTCAGGGGCTCTGATGCAAACTGCATTGACCATATCTAGACCCACAGCAGGATGAGACATAAGGCTGGACACTCTTGGGGCTGAGAGGATTGGTGAGGTTGGGTGAGCAAACGCAGACCCTTTAAAGTAATACTGCGTGGTACCCATGCCATGGGTCCCAAATCTCCAGGTTCAAGGGCATCTTCCTACATCGAAAACATGCCTGGGAAACCCAGAAGATGGTACACCGTGTGATCGGGAAAGGTTTCTAAAACGCACCTCATTTCTCCTCTCCTTGTGCTCGGGTTCGCCATTCCAGCCTCTTCACTAACAATCTCCCTACGTGGAGAATCAGCACCGTTGACCTCCTGTTTCGTACAGGTCGCAATTTGTCCCGAGGATGAACGGGAAGAGGGGGAACCAATGAGAGACTAGCTCTAGGTGTTGGGACAGGCACAGGTCACCCTATTTTCCCATCAGGAAGAAGAATGAACCACAGGCTCAGCCTGCCCCCCGGAACCAGAATAAGGCCTGAAGCAATCCTGCGCTGTTGCGGCCAGCTCCCAAAAAAGCGAGTTGACAAATGGAGCTCAGGGGCACTGCAATTCACAAACCTGCAGAGTTGTAAATGATAACTCTCGTCCACAAATATATTGAGGGAAGGCAACAAAGAGGATTTGAAAGCAAGGCAGAATTGCAGGAAACAGGTTTCAGGAGGTAGATTCGACTCGCCTTGAAAGCACATGAAAAGCGGCAAAGCGTAGACAATGATGCCCTTGGCCAAAAAGGGCGTATGCGTTTTTCCCTGAATATATTCAGGAAAAAACGCATACGCCCTTTTTGGCCAACCAAGCAAGCCGGAAAGGCAAATCGGCGCTACAAAGAAGTCTGGCTTGCCAGAGGTCAAAAGGGCCATGCTGAAAAAAGTGTAAAAACCGGAAATGCAGGACAGGCCATGGAGACATGGGAGCCTTGCTACGCTGATGGGCGGGGTGGAAATTGCCAACAGCACTCTGGAGAAGTGTACGCTGCGTCCTGATACATGTAATAAACACAACATAGAAAGCATAGGGCACTTCCACTCATGGGCGTAGAAATCGGGAAACCTAAAAATCAACAAGACACAGGCACCCCAAAGTTTAGGGCTGCTCTGTTTCCAAGAACCTCCACTTCGGTACACCTTAAATATCCCAGGAAAGAGAAAAATGGATAAAGAAGCTGTGGTACTTATGCACAATGGAATATCACTCAGCCATGAAATCAGTGTCATAAGGCTAGTAGCAGCATGATGAGTGGATTTAGGGACAATGACTCTAAGTGAAGTAAGTCACACAGAAAAGGACACTTATCCTAAGTTATCACTTGTAGAGGGAATGTCAAAATCGCTACACCTGAACTGAATTATAAAACAGAACAGAGTCACACATTTAGAAAACACACTATGGCTGCTTAACGGGAAAGCTGAGGTGGGGCGATGCATAAAACAAGGGTTTGAAATTAGCTCAGATACCGTTCCACAAGCCAAATATTTAATAGACAAGACCTACTCCCTGCTCAGTGAACTGGACTCAACACCCCCTATTCACCGCCCAAGAATATATCTGACTAAGAAGAGTCTTAAAACCTATGTATTGATATCTCTCTGGAAGTGAATCAAGAGGGTGTAAAGCGGCATAAACACAGCAGGGAAAAGCAGCTAAACCCCATTATAAAAATAGACTACTTAAAAAAAAACCCCATAAAACAAAGACAGTGAAAGAGAGAGAAATTCTTACAAAATCTGTTCAGGGGCTCTGATGCAACCTGGATTGACCATATCTAGACCCACAGCTGGATGAGACATAAGGCTGGACACTCTTGGGGCTGAGAGGATTGGTGAGGTTGGGTGAGCAAACGCAGACCCTTTAAAGTAATACTGCGTGGTACCCATGCCATGGGTCCCAAATCTCCAGGTTCAAGGGCATCTTCCTACATCGAAAACATGCCTGGGAAACCCAGAAGATGGTACACCGTGTGATCGGGAAAGGTTTCTGAAACGCACCTCATTTCTCCTCTCCTTGTGCTCGGGTTCGCCATTCCAGCCGCTTCACTAAAAATCTCCCTACGTGGAGAATCAGCACAGTTGACCTCCTGTTTCGTACAGGTTGCAATTTGTCCTCAGGATGAACGGGAAGAGGGGGAACCAATGAGAGACTAGCTCTAGGTGTTGGGACAGGCACAGGTCACTCTATTTTCCCATCAGGAAGAAGAATGAACCACAGGCTCAGCCTGGCCCCCGGAACCAGAATAGGGCCTGAAGCAATCCTGCGCTTTTGCGGCCAGCTCCCAAAAAAGCGAGTTGACAAATGGAGCTCAGGGGCACTGCAATTCACAAAACTGCAAAGTTGTAAATGATAACTGTTGTCCACAAATATATTGAGGGAAGGCAACGAAGAGGATTTGAAAGCAAGGCAGAATTGCAGGAAACCGGTTTCAGGAGGTAGATTCGACTCGCCTTGAAAGCACATGAAAAGCGGCAAAGCGTTGACAATGATGCCCTTGGCCAAAAAGGGCGTATGCGTTTTTTCCTGAATATATTCAGGAAAAAACGCATACGCCCTTTTTGGCCAACCAAGCAAGCCGGAAAGGCAAATCGGCGCTACAAAGAAGTCTCGCTTGCCAGCGGTCAAAAGGGCCATGCTGAAAAATGTGTAAAAACTAGAAATGCAGGACAGGCCATGGAGACATGGGAGCCTTGCTACGCTGATGGGCGGGGTGGAAATTGCCAACAGCCACTCTGGAGAAGTGTACGCTGCGTCCTGAAACATGTAATAAACACAGCTTAGAGAGCATAGGGCACTTCCACTCATGGGCGTAGAAATCGGGAAACCTAAAAATCAACAAGACACAGG
Organism: Eubalaena glacialis; assembly: GCF_028564815.1. NCBI lineage: Eukaryota > Metazoa > Chordata > Mammalia > Artiodactyla > Balaenidae > Eubalaena > Eubalaena glacialis. The sequence continues at coordinate 79,927,684 of NC_083727.1, read as the reverse complement.
CACCCCAAAGTTTAGGGCTGCTCTGTTTCCAAGAACCTCCACTTCGGTACACCTTAAATATCCCAGGAAAGAGAAAAATGGATAAAGAAGTTGTGGTACTTATGCACAATGGAATATCACTCAGCCATGAAATCAGTGTCATAAGGCTAGTAGCAGCATGATGAGTGGATTTAGGGACGATGACTCTAAGTGAAGTAAGTCACACAAAAAAGGAAACTTATCCTAAGTTATCACTTGTAGAGGGAATGTCAAAATCGCTACACCTGAATTGAATTGCAAAACAGAACAGAGTCACACATTTAGAAAACACACTATGGCTGCTTAACGGGAAAGCTGAGGTGGGGCGATGCATAAAACAAGGGTTTGAAATTAGCTCAGATACCGTTCCACAAGCCAAATATTTAATAGACAAGACCTACTCCCTGCTCAGTGAACTGGACTCAACACCCCCTATTCACCGCCCAAGAATATATCTGACTAGGAAGAGTCTTAAAACCTATGTATTGATATCTCTCTGGAAGTGAATCAAGAGGGTGTAAAGCGGCATAAACACAGCAAGGAAAAGAAGCTAAACCCCCTTATAAAAATTGACTACTTAAAAAAAAAAACCCCATAAAACGAAGACAGTGAAAGAGAGAGAAATTCTTACAAAATCCGTTCAGGGGCTCTGATGCAAACTGCATTGACCATATCTAGACCCACAGCTGGATGAGACATAAGGCTGGACACTCTTGGGGCTGAGAGGATTGGTGAGGTTGGGTGAGCAAACGCAGACCCTTTAAAGTAATACTGCGTGGTACCCATGCCATGGGTCCCAAATCTCCAGGTTCAAGGGCATCTTCCTACATCGAAAACATGCCTGGGAAACCCAGAAGATGGTACACCGTGTGATCGGGAAAGGTTTCTAAAACGCACCTCATTTCTCCTCTCCTTGTGCTCGGGTTCGCCATTCCAGCCGCTTCACTAACAATCTCCCTACGTGGAGAATCAGCACCGTTGACCTCCTGTTTCGTACAGGTCGCAATTTGTCCCGAGGATGAACAGGAAGCGGGGGAACCAATGAGAGACTAGCTCTAGGTGTTGGGACAGGCACAGGTCACTCTATTTTCCCATCAGGAAGAAGAATGAACCACAGGCTCAGCCTGCCCCCCGGAACCAGAATAGGGCCTGAAGCAATCCTGCGCTTTTGCGGCCAGCTCCCAAAAAAGCGAGTTGACAAATGGAGCTCAGGGGCACTGCAATTCACAAACCTGCAGAGTTATAAATGATAACTCTCGTCCACAAATATATTGAGGGAAGGCAACGAAGAGGATTTGAAAGCAAGGCAGAATTGCAGGAAACCGGTTTCAGGAGGTAGATTCGACTCGCCTTGAAAGCACATGAAAAGCGGCAAAGCGTTGACAATGATGCCCTTGCCCAAAAAGGGCGTATGCGTTTTTTCCTGAATATATTCAGGAAAAAACGCATACGCCCTTTTTGGCCAACCAAGCAAGCCGGAAAGGCAAATCGGCGCTACAAAGAAGTCTGGCTTGCCAGCGGTCAAAAGGGCCATGCTGAAAAAAGTGTAAAAACCGGAAATGCAGGACAGGCCATGGAGACATGGGAGCCTTGCTACGCTGATGGGCGGGATGGAAATTGCCAACAGCCACTCTGGAGAAGTGTACGCTGCGTCCTGAAACATGGAATAAACACAGCTTAGAGAGCATAGGGCACTTCCACTCATGGGCGTAGAAATCGGGAAACCTAAAAATCAACAAGACACAGGCACCCCAAAGTTTAGGGCTGCTCTGTTTCCAAGAACCTCCACTTCGGTACACCTTAAATATCCCAGGAAAGAGAAAAATGGATAAAGAAGTTGTGGTACTTATGCACAATGGAATATCACTCAGCCATGAAATCAGTGTCATAAGGCTAGTAGCAGCATGATGAGTGGATTTAGGGACAATGACTCTAAGTGAAGTAAGTCACACAGAAAAGGAAACTTATCCTAAGTTATCACTTGTAGAGGGAATGTCAAAATCGCTACACCTGAACTGAATTCCAAAACAGAACAGAGTCACACATTTAGAAAACACACTATGGCTGCTTAACGGGAAAGCTGAGGTGGGGCGATGCATAAAACAAGGGTTTGAAATTAGCTCAGATACCGTTCCACAAGCCAAATATGTAATAGACAAGACCTACTCCCTGCTCAGTGAACTGGACTCAACACCCCCTATTCACCACCCAAGAATATATCTGACTAGGAAGAGTCTTAAATCCTATGTATTGATATCTCTCTGGAAGTGAATCAAGAGGGCGTAAAGCGGCATAAACACAGCAAGGAAAAGAAGCTAAACCCCCTTATAAAAATTGACTACTTAAAAAAAAAACCCCATAAAAAAAAGACAGTGAAAGAGAGAGAAATTCTTACAAAATCCCTTCAGGGGCTCTGATGCAACCTGGATTGACCATATCTAGATCCACAGCTGGATGAGACATAAGGCTGGACACTCTTGGGGCTGAGAGGATTGGTGAGGTTGGGTGAGCAAACGCAGACCCTTTAAAGTAATACTGCGTGGTACCCATGCCATGGGTCCCAAATCTCCAGGTTCAAGGGCATCTTCCTACATCGAAAACATGCCTGGGAAACCCAGAAGATGGTACACCGTGTGATCGGGAAAGGTTTCTAAAACGCACCTCATTTCTCCTCTCCTTGTGCTCGGGTTCGCCATTCCAGCCGCTTCACTAACAATCTCCCTACGTGGAGAATCAGCACCGTTGACCTCCTGTTTCGTACAGGTCGCAATTTGTCCCGAGGATGAACGGGAAGAGGGGGAACCAATGAGAGACTAGCTCTAGGTGTTGGGACAGGCACAGGTCACCCTATTTTCCCATCAGGAAGAAGAATGAACCACAGGCTCAGCCTGCCCCCCGGAACCAGAATAAGGCCTGAAGCAATCCTGCGCTTTTGCGGCCAGCTCCCAAAAAAGCGAGTTGACACATGGAGCTCAGGGGCACTGCAATTCACAAACCTGCAGAGTTGTAAATGATAACTCTCGTCCACAAATATATTGAGGGAAGGCAACAAAGAGGATTTGAAAGCAAGGCAGAATTGCAGGAAACCGGTTTCAGGAGGTAGATTCGACTCGCCTTGAAAGCACATGAAAAGCGGCAAAGCGTTGACAATGATGCCCTTGGCCAAAAAGGGCGTATGCGTTTTTTCCTGAATATATTCAGGAAAAAACGCATACGCCCTTTTTGGCCAACCAAGCAAGCCGGAAAGGCAAATCGGCGCTACAAAGAAGTCTGGCTTGCCAGAGGTCAAAAGGGCCATGCTGAAAAAAGTGTAAAAACCGGAAATGCAGGACAGGCCATGGAGACATGGGAGCCTTGCTACGCTGATGGGCGGGATGGAAATTGCCAACAGCCACTCTGGAGAAGTGTACGCTGCGTCCTGAAACATGGAATAAACACAGCTTAGAGAGCATAGGGCACTTCCACTCATGGGCGTAGAAATCGGGAAACCTAAAAATCAACAAGACACAGGCACCCCAAAGTTTAGGGCTGCTCTGTTTCCAAGAACCTCCACTTCGGTACACCTTAAATATCCCAGGAAAGAGAAAAATGGATAAAGAAGTTGTGGTACTTATGCACAATGGAATATCACTCAGCCATAAATCAGTGTCATAAGGCTAGTAGCAGCATGATGAGTGGATTTAGGGACGATGACTCTAAGTGAAGTAAGTCACACAGAAAAGGACACTTATTCTAAGATATCACTTATAGAGGGAATGTCAAAATCGCTACACCTCAACTGAATTCCAAAACACAACAGAGTCACACATTTAGAAAACACACTATGGCTGCTTAACGGGAAAGGTGAGGTGGGGCGATGCATAAAACAAGGGTTTGAAATTAGCTCAGATACCGTTCCACAAGCCAAATATGTAATAGACAAGACCTACTCCCTGTTCACTGAACTGGACTCAACACCCCCTATTCACCACCGAAGAATATATCTGACTAGGAAGAGTCTTAAAACCTATGTATTGATATCTCTCTGGAAGTGAATCAAGAGGGTGTAAAGCGGCATAAACACAGCAAGGAAAAGAAGCTAAACCCCCTTATAAAAATTGACTACTTAAAAAAAAACCCATAAAACAAAGACAGTGAAAGAGAGAGAAATTCTTACAAAATCCGTTCAGGGGCTCTGATGCAACCTGGATTGACCATATCTAGACCCACAGCTGGATGAGACATAAGGCTGGACACTCTTGGGGCTGAGAGGATTGGTGAGGTTGGGTGAGCAAACGCAGACCCTTTAAAGTAATACTGCGTGGTACCCATGCCATGGGTCCCAAATCTCCAGGTTCAAGGGCATCTTCCTACATCGAAAACATGCCTGGGAAACCCAGAAGATGGTACACCGTGTGATCGGGAAAGGTTTCTAAAACGCACCTCATTTCTCCTCTCCTTGTGCTCGGGTTCGCCATTCCAGCCGCTTCACTAACAATCTCCCTACGTGGAGAATCAGCACCGTTGACCTCCTGTTTCGTACAGGTCTCAATTTGTCCCGAGGATGAACGGGAAGAGGGGGAACCAATGAGAGACTAGCTCTAGGTGTTGGGACAGGCACAGGTCACTCTATTTTCCCATCAGGAAGAAGAATGAACCACAGGCTCAGCCTGCCCCCCGGAACCAGAATAGGGCCTGAAGCAATCCTGCGCTTTTGCGGCCAGCTCCCAAAAAAGCGAGTTGACACATGGAGCTCAGGGGCACTGCAATTCACAAACCTGCAGAGTTATAAATGATAACTCTCGTCCACAAATATATTGAGGGAAGGCAACAAAGAGGACTTGAAAGCAAGGCAGAATTGCAGGAAACCGGTTTCAGGAGGTAGATTCGACTCGCCTTGAAAGCACATGAAAAGCGGCAAAGCGTTGACAATGATGCCCTTGGCCAAAAAGGGCGTATGCGTTTTTTCCTGAATATATTCAGGAAAAAACGCATACGCCCTTTTTGGCCAACCAAGCAAGCCGGAAAGGCAAATCGGCGCTACAAAGAAGTCTGGCTTGCCAGAGGTCAAAAGGGCCATGCTGAAAAATGTGTAAAAACCAGAAATGCAGGACAGGCCATGGAGACATGGGAGCCTTGCTACGCTGATGGGCGGGGTGGAAATTGCCAACAGCCACTCTGGAGAAGTGTACGCTGCGTCCTGAAACATGTAATAAACACAGCTTAGAGAGCATAGGGCACTTCCACTCATGGGCGTAGAAATCGGGAAACCTAAAAATCAACAAGACACAGGCACCCCAAAGTTTAGGGCTGCTCTGTTTCCAAGAACCTCCACTTCGGTACACCTTAAATATCCCAGGAAAGAGAAAAATGGATAAAGAAGTTGTGGTACTTATGCACAATGGAATATCACTCAGCCATGAAATCAGTGTCATAAGGCTAGTAGCAGCATGATGAGTGGATTTAGGGACGATGACTCTAAGTGAAGTAAGTCACACAGAAACGGAAACTTATCCTAAGTTATCACTTGTAGAGGGAATGTCAAAATCGCTACACCTGAATTGAATTGCAAAACAGAACAGAGTCACACATTTAGAAAACACACTATGGCTGCTTAACGGGAAAGCTGAGGTGGGGCGATGCATAAAACAAGGGTTTGAAATTAGCTCAGATACCGTTCCACAAGCCAAATATTTAATAGACAAGACCTACTCCCTGCTCAGTGAACTGGACTCAACACCCCCTATTCACCGCCCAAGAATATATCTGACTAGGAAGAGTCTTAAAACCTATGTATTGATATCTCTCTGGAAGTGAATCAAGAGGGTGTAAAGCGGCATAAACACAGCAAGGAAAAGAAGCTAAACCCCCTTATAAAAATTGACTACTTAAAAAAAAAACCCATAAAACAAAGACAGTGAAAGAGAGAGAAATTCTTACAAAATCCTTTCAGGGGCTCTGATGCAAACTGCATTGACCATATCTAGACCCACAGCTGGATGAGACATAAGGCTGGACACTCTTGGGGCTGAGAGGATTGGTGAGGTTGGGTGAGCAAACGCAGACCCTTTAAAGTAATACTGCGTGGTACCCATGCCATGGGTCCCAAATCTCCAGGTTCAAGGGCATCTTCCTACATCGAAAACATGCCTGGGAAACCCAGAAGATGGTACACCGTGTGATCGGGAAAGGTTTCTAAAACGCACCTCATTTCTCCTCTCCTTGTGCTCGGGTTCGCCATTCCAGCCGCTTCACTAACAATCTCCCTACGTGGAGAATCAGCACCGTTGACCTCCTGTTTCGTACAGGTCGCAATTTGTCCCGAGGATGAACGGGAAGAGGGGGAACCAATGAGAGACTAGCTCTAGGTGTTGGGACAGGCACAGGTCACCCTATTTTCCCATCAGGAAGAAGAATGAACCACAGGCTCAGCCTGCCCCCCGGAACCAGAATAAGGCCTGAAGCAATCCTGCGCTTTTGCGGCCAGCTCCCAAAAAAGCGAGTTGACACATGGAGCTCAGGGGCACTGCAATTCACAAACCTGCAGAGTTGTAAATGATAACTCTCGTCTACAAATATATTGAGGGAAGGCAACAAAGAGGATTTGAAAGCAAGGCAGAATTGCAGGAAACCGGTTTCAGGAGGTAGATTCGACTCGCCTTGAAAGCACATGAAAAGCGGCAAAGTGTTGACAATGATGCCCTTGGCCAAAAAGGGCGTATGCGTTTTTTCCTGAATATATTCAGGAAAAAACGCATACGCCCTTTTTGGCCAACCAAGCAAGCCGGAAAGGCAAATCTGCGCTACAAAGAAGTCTGGCATGCCAGAGGTCAAAAGGGCCATGCTGAAAAAAGTGTAAAAACCGGAAATGCAGGACAGGCCATGGAGACATGGGAGCCTTGCTACGCTGATGGGCGGGATGGAAATTGCCAACAGCCACTCTGGAGAAGTGTACGCTGCGTCCTGAAACATGGAATAAACACAGCTTAGAGAGCATAGGGCACTTCCACTCATGGGCGTAGAAATCGGGAAACCTAAAAATCAACAAGACACAGGCACCCCAAAGTTTAGGGCTGCTCTGTTTCCAAGAACCTCCACTTCGGTACACCTTAAATATCCCAGGAAAGAGAAAAATGGATAAAGAAGTTGTGGTACTTATGCACAATGGAATATCACTCAGCCATGAAATCAGTGTCATAAGGCTAGTAGCAGCATGATGAGTGGATTTAGGGACGATGACTCTAAGTGAAGTAAGTCACACAGAAAAGGACACTTATCCTAAGATATGACTTATAGAGGGAATGTCAAAATCGCTACACCTGAACTGAATTCCAAAACAGAACAGAGTCACACATTTAGAAAACACACTATGGCTGCTTAAAGGGAAAGGTGAGGTGGGGCGATGCATAAAACAAGGGTTTGAAATTAGCTCAGATACCGTTCCACAAGCCAAATATGTAACAGACAAGACCTACTCCCTGCTCAGTGAACTGGACTCAACACCCCCTATTCACCACCCAAGAATATATCTGACTAGGAAGAGTCTTAAAACCTATGTATTGATATCTCTCTGGAAGTGAATCAAGAGGGCGTAAAGCGGCATAAACACAGCAAGGAAAAGAAGCTAAACCCCCTTATAAAAATTGACTACTTAAAAAAAAAAACCCCATAAAAAAAGACAGTGAAAGAGAGAGAAATTCTTACAAAATCCGTTCAGGGGCTCTGATGCAACCTGGATTGACCATATCTAGACCCACAGCTGGATGAGACATAAGGCTGGACACTCTTGGGGATGAGAGGATTGGTGAGGTTGGGTGAGCAAACGCAGACCCTTTAAAGTAATACTGCGTGGTACCCATGCCATGGGTCCCAAATCTCCAGGTTCAAGGGCATCTTCCTACATCGAAAACATGCCTGGGAAACCCAGAAGATGGTACACCGTGTGATCGGGAAAGGTTTCTAAAACGCACCTCATTTCTCCTCTCCTTGTGCTCGGGTTCGCCATTCCAGCCGCTTCACTAACAATCTCCCTACGTGGAGAATCAGCACCGTTGACCTCCTGTTTCGTACAGGTCTCAATTTGTCCCGAGGATGAACGGGAAGAGGGGGAACCAATGAGAGACTAGCTCTAGGTGTTGGGACAGGCACAGGTCACTCTATTTTCCCATCAGGAAGAAGAATGAACCACAGGCTCAGCCTGCCCCCCGGAACCAGAATAGGGCCTGAAGCAATCCTGCGCTTTTGCGGCCAGCTCCCAAAAAAGCGAGTTGACACATGGAGCTCAGGGGCACTGCAATTCACAAACCTGCAGAGTTATAAATGATAACTCTCGTCCACAAATATATTGAGGGAAGGCAACGAAGAGGATTTGAAAGCAAGGCAGAATTGCAGGAAACCGATTTCAGGAGGTAGATTCGACTCGCCTTGAAAGCACATGAAAAGCGGCAAAGCGTTGACAATGATGCCCTTGGCCAAAAAGGGCGTATGCGTTTTTTCCTGAATATATTCAGGAAAAAACGCATACGCCCTTTTTGGCCAACCAAGCAAGCCGGAATGGCAAATCGGCGCTACAAAGAAGTCTGGCTTGCCAGAGGTCAAAAGGGCCATGCTGAAAAATGTGTAAAAACCAGAAATGCAGGACAGGCCATGGAGACATGGGAGCCTTGCTACGCTGATGGGCGGGGTGGAAATTGCCAACAGCCACTCTGGAGAAGTGTACACTGCGTCCTGAAACATGGAATAAACACAGCTTAGAGAGCATAGGGCACTTCCACTCATGGGCGTAGAAATCGGGAAACCTAAAAATCAACAAGACACAGGCACCCCAAAGTTTAGGGCTGCTCTGTTTCCAAGAACCTCCACTTCGGTACACCTTAAATATCCCAGGAAAGAGAAAAATGGATAAAGAAGTTGTGGTACTTATGCACAATGGAATATCACTCAGCCATGAAATCAGTGTCATAAGGCTAGTAGCAGCATGATGAGTGGATTTAGGGACGATGACTCTAAGTGAAGTAAGTCACACAGAAAAGGAAACTTATCCTAAGTTATCACTTGTAGAGGGAATGTCAAAATCGCTACACCTGAATTGAATTGTAAAACAGAACAGAGTCACACATTTAGAAAACACACTATGGCTGCTTAACGGGAAAGCTGAGGTGGGGCGATGCATAAAACAAGGGTTTGAAATTAGCTCAGATACCGTTCCACAAGCCAAATATTTAATAGACAAGACCTACTCCCTGCTCAGTGAACTGGACTCAACACCCCCTATTCACCGCCCAAGAATATATCTGACTAGGAAGAGTCTTAAAACCTATGTATTGATATCTCTCTGGAAGTGAATCAAGAGGGTGTAAAGCGGCATAAACACAGCAAGGAAAAGAAGCTAAACCCCCTTATAAAAATTGACTACTTAAAAAAAAAACCCATAAAACAAAGACAGTGAAAGAGAGAGAAATTCTTACAAAATCCTTTCAGGGGCTCTGATGCAAACTGCATTGACCATATCTAGACCCACAGCTGGATGAGACATAAGGCTGGACACTCTTGGGGCTGAGAGGATTGGTGAGGTTGGGTGAGCAAACACAGACCCTTTAAAGTAATACTGCGTGGTACCCATGCCATGGGTCCCAAATCTCCAGGTTCAAGGGCATCTTCCTACATCGAAAACATGCCTGGGAAACCCAGAAGATGGTACACCGTGTGATCGGGAAAGGTTTCTAAAACGCACCTCATTTCTCCTCTCCTTGTGCTCGGGTTCGCCATTCCAGCCGCTTCACTAACAATCTCCCTACGTGGAGAATCAGCACCGTTGACCTCCTGTTTCGTACAGGTCGCAATTTGTCCCGAGGATGAACGGGAAGAGGGGGAACCAATGAGAGACTAGCTCTAGGTGTTGGGACAGGCACAGGTCACTCTATTTTCCCATCAGGAAGAAGAATGAACCACAGGCTCAGCCTGCCCCCCGGAACCAGAATAGGGCCTGAAGCAATCCTGCGCTTTTGCGGCCAGCTCCCAAAAAAGCGAGTTGACACATGGAGCTCAGGGGCACTGCAATTCACAAACCTGCAGAGTTATAAATGATAACTCTCGTCCACAAATATATTGAGGGAAGGCAACGAAGAGGATTTGAAAGCAAGGCAGAATTGCAGGAAACCGATTTCAGGAGGTAGATTCGACTCGCCTTGAAAGCACATGAAAAGCGGCAAAGCGTTGACAATGATGCCCTTGGCCAAAAAGGGCGTATGCGTTTTTTCCTGAATATATTCAGGAAAAAACGCATACGCCCTTTTTGGCCAACCAAGCAAGCCGGAAAGGCAAATCGGCGCTACAAAGAAGTCTCGCTTGCCAGAGGTCAAAAGGGCCATGCTGAAAAATGTGTAAAAACCAGAAATGCAGGACAGGCCATGGAGACATGGGAGCCTTGCTACGCTGATGGGCGGGGTGGAAATTGCCAACAGCCACTCTGGAGAAGTGTACGCTGCGTCCTGAAACATGTAATAAACACAGCTTAGAGAGCATAGGGAACTTCCACTCATGGGCGTAAAATCGGGAAACTTAAAAATCAACAAGACACAGGCACCCCAAAGTTTAGGGCTGCACTGTTTCCAAGAACCTCCACTTCGGTACACCTTAAATATCCCAGGAAAGAGAAAAATGGATAAAGAAGTTGTGGTACTTATGCACAATGGAATATCACTCAGCCATAAATCAGTGTCATAAGGCTAGTAGCAGCATGATGAGTGGATTTAGGGACGATGACTCTAAGTGAAGTAAGTCACACAGAAAAGGACACGTATCCTAAGATATCACTTATAGAGGGAATGTCAAAATCGCTACACCTGAACTGAATTCCAAAACACAACAGAGTCACACATTTAGAAAACACACTATGGATGCTTAACGGGAAAGCTGAGGTGGGGCGATGCATAAAACAAGGGTTTGAAATTAGCTCAGATACCGTTCCACAAGCCAAATATGTAATAGACAAGACCTACTCCCTGCTCAGTGAACTGGACTCAACACCCCCTATTCACCGCCCAAGAATATATCTGACTAGGAAGAGTCTTAAAACCTATGTATTGATATCTCTCTGGAAGTGAATCAAGAGGGTGTAAAGCGGCATAAACACAGCAGGGAAAAGCAGCTAAATCCCGTTATAAAAATAGGCTACTTAAAAAAAAAAACCCATAAAACAAAGACAGTGAAAGAGAGAGAAATTCTTACAAAATCCGTTCAGGGGCTCTGATGCAACCTGGATTGACCATATCTAGACCCACAGCTGGATGAGACATAAGGCTGGACACTCTTGGGGCTGAGAGGATTGGTGAGGTTGGGTGAGCAAACACAGACCCTTTAAAGTAATACTGCGTGGTACCCATGCCATGGGTCCCAAATCTCCAGGTTCAAGGGCATCTTCCTACATCGAAAACATGCCTGGGAAACCCAGAAGATGGTACACCGTGTGATCGGGAAAGGTTTCTAAAACGCACCTCATTTCTCCTCTCCTTGTGCTCGGGTTCGCCATTCCAGCCGCTTCACTAACAATCTCCCTACGTGGAGAATCAGCACCGTTGACCTCCTGTTTCGTACAGGTCGCAATTTGTCCCGAGGATGAACGGGAAGAGGGGGAACCAATGAGAGACTAGCTCTAGGTGTTGGGACAGGCACAGGTCACTCTATTTTCCCATCAGGAAGAAGAATGAACCACAGGCTCAGCCTGCCCCCCGGAACCAGAATAGGGCCTGAAGCAATCCTGCGCTTTTGCGGCCAGCTCCCAAAAAAGCGAGTTGACACATGGAGCTCAGGGGCACTGCAATTCACAAACCTGCAGAGTTATAAATGATAACTCTCGTCCACAAATATATTGAGGGAAGGCAACGAAGAGGATTTGAAAGCAAGGCAGAATTGCAGGAAACCGATTTCAGGAGGTAGATTCGACTCGCCTTGAAAGCACATGAAAAGCGGCAAAGCGTTGACAATGATGCCCTTGGCCAAAAAGGGCGTATGCGTTTTTTCCTGAATATATTCAGGAAAAAACGCATACGCCCTTTTTGGCCAACCAAGCAAGCCGGAAAGGCAAATCGGCGCTACAAAGAAGTCTCGCTTGCCAGAGGTCAAAAGGGCCATGCTGAAAAATGTGTAAAAACCAGAAATGCAGGACAGGCCATGGAGACAAGGGAGCCTTGCTACGCTGATGGGCGGGGTGGAAATTGCCAACAGCCACTCTGGAGAAGTGTACGCTGCGTCCTGAAACATGTAATAAACACAGCTTAGAGAGCATAGGGAACTTCCACTCATGGGCGTAAAATCGGGAAACTTAAAAATCAACAAGACACAGGCACCCCAAAGTTTAGGGCTGCACTGTTTCCAAGAACCTCCACTTCGGTACACCTTAAATATCCCAGGAAAGAGAAAAATGGATAAAGAAGTTGTGGTACTTATGCACAATGGAATATCACTCAGCCATAAATCAGTGTCATAAGGCTAGTAGCAGCATGATGAGTGGATTTAGGGACGATGACTCTAAGTGAAGTAAGTCACACAGAAAAGGACACGTATCCTAAGATATCACTTATAGAGGGAATGTCAAAATCGCTACACCTGAACTGAATTCCAAAACACAACAGAGTCACACATTTAGAAAACACACTATGGATGCTTAACGGGAAAGCTGAGGTGGGGCGATGCATAAAACAAGGGTTTGAAATTAGCTCAGATACCGTTCCACAAGCCAAATATGTAATAGACAAGACCTACTCCCTGCTCAGTGAACTGGACTCAACACCCCCTATTCACCGCCCAAGAATATATCTGACTAGGAAGAGTCTTAAAACCTATGTATTGATATCTCTCTGGAAGTGAATCAAGAGGGTGTAAAGCGGCATAAACACAGCAGGGAAAAGCAGCTAAATCCCGTTATAAAAATAGGCTACTTAAAAAAAAAAACCCATAAAACAAAGACAGTGAAAGAGAGAGAAATTCTTACAAAATCCGTTCAGGGGCTCTGATGCAACCTGGATTGACCATATCTAGACCCACAGCTGGATGAGACATAAGGCTGGACACTCTTGGGGCTGAGAGGATTGGTGAGGTTGGGTGAGCAAACACAGACCCTTTAAAGTAATACTGCGTGGTACCCATGCCATGGGTCCCAAATCTCCAGGTTCAAGGGCATCTTCCTACATCGAAAACATGCCTGGGAAACCCAGAAGATGGTACACCGTGTGATCGGGAAAGGTTTCTAAAACGCACCTCATTTCTCCTCTCCTTGTGCTCGGGTTCGCCATTCCAGCCGCTTCACTAACAATCTCCCTACGTGGAGAATCAGCACCGTTGACCTCCTGTTTCGTACAGGTCGCAATTTGTCCCGAGGATGAACGGGAAGAGGGGGAACCAATGAGAGACTAGCTCTAGGTGTTGGGACAGGCACAGGTCACTCTATTTTCCCATCAGGAAGAAGAATGAACCACAGGCTCAGCCTGCCCCCCGGAACCAGAATAGGGCCTGAAGCAATCCTGCGCTTTTGCGGCCAGCTCCCAAAAAAGCGAGTTGACACATGGAGCTCAGGGGCACTGCAATTCACAAACCTGCAGAGTTGTAAATGATAACTCTTGTCCACAAATATATTGAGGGAAGGCAACGAAGAGGATTTGAAAGCAAGGCAGAATTGCAGGAAACCGGTTTCAGGAGGTAGATTCGACTCGCCTTGAAAGCACATGAAAAGCGGCAAAGCGTTGACAATGATGCCCTTGGCCAAAAAGGGCGTATGCGTTTTTTCCTGAATATATTCAGGAAAAAACGCATACGCCCTTTTTGGCCAACCAAGCAAGCCGGAAAGGCAAATCGGCGCTACAAAGAAGTCTCGCTTGCCAGCGGTCAAAAGGGCCATGCTGAAAAAAGTGTAAAAACCAGAAATGCAGGACAGGCCATGGAGATATGGGAGCCTTGCTACGCTGATGGGCGGGATGGAAATTGCCAACAGCCACTCTGGAGAAGTGTACGCTGCGTCCTGAAACGTATAATAAACACAGCTTAGAGAGCATAGGGCACTTCCACTCACGCGCGTAGAAATCGGGAAACCTAAAAATCAACAAGACACAGGCACCCCAAAATTTAGGGCTGCTCTGTTTCCAAGAACCTCCACTTCGGTACACCTTAAATATCCCAGGAAAGAGAAAAATGGATAAAGAAGTTGTGGTACTTATGCACAATGGAATATCACTCAGCCATGAAATCAGTGTCATAAGGCTAGTAGCAGCATGATGAGTGGATTTAGGGACGATGACTCTAAGTGAAGTAAGTCACACAGAAAAGGACACTTATCCTAAGATATGACTTATAGAGGGAATGTCAAAATCGCTACACCTGAACTGAATTCCAAAACACAACAGAGTCACACATTTAGAAAACACACTATGGCTGCTTAAAGGGAAAGGAGAGGTGGGGCGATGCATAAAACAAGGGTTTGAAATTAGCTCAGATACCGTTCCACAAGCCAAATATGTAACAGACAAGACCTACTCCCTGCTCAGTGAACTGGACTCAACACCCCCTATTCACCACCCAAGAATATATCTGACTAGGAAGAGTCTTAAAACCTATGTATTGATATCTCTCTGGAAGTGAATCAAGAGGGTGTAAAGCGGCATAAACACAGCAAGGAAAAGAAGCTAAACCCCCTTATAAAAATTGACTACTTAAAAAAAACAAACCCATAAAACAAAGACAGTGAAAGAGAGAGAAATTCTTACAAAATCCGTTCAGGGGCTCTGATGCAACCTGGATTGACCATATCTAGACCCACAGCTGGATGAGACATAAGGCTGGACACTCTTGGGGCTCAGAGGATTGGTGAGGTTGGGTGAGCAAACGCAGACCCTTTAAAGTAATACTGCGTGGTACCCATGCCATGGGTCCCAAATCTCCAGGTTCAAGGGCAACTTCCTACATCGAAAACATGCCTGGGAAACCCAGAAGATGGTACACCGTGTGATCGGGAAAGGTTTCTAAAACGCACCTCATTTCTCCTCTCCTTGTGCTCGGGTTCGCCATTCCAGCCGCTTCACTAACAATCTCCCTACGTGGAGAATCAGCACCGTTGACCTCCTGTTTCGTACAGGTCGCAATTTGTCCCGAGGATGAACGGGAAGAGGGGGAACCAATTAGAGACTAGCTCTAGGTGTTGGGACAGGCACAGGTCACTCTATTTTCCCATCAGGAAGAAGAATGAACCACAGGCTCAGCCTGCCCCCCGGAACCAGAATAAGGCCTGAAGCAATCCTGCGCTTTTGCGGCCAGCTCCCAAAAAAGCGAGTTGACACATGGAGCTCAGGGGCACTGCAATTCACAAACCTGCAGAGTTGTAAATGATAACTCTCGTCCACAAATATATTGAGGGAAGGCAACAAAGAGGATTTGAAAGCAAGGCAGAATTGCAGGAAACCGGTTTCAGGAGGTAGATTCGACTCGCCTTGAAAGCACATGAAAAGCGGCAAAGCGTTGACAATGATGCCCTTGGCCAAAAAGGGCGTATGCGTTTTTTCCTGAATATATTCAGGAAAAAACGCATACGCCCTTTTTGGCCAACCAAGCAAGCCGGAAAGGCAAATCGGCGCTACAAAGAAGTCTGGCATGCCAGAGGTCAAAGGGGCCATGCTGAAAAAAGTGTAAAAACCGGAAATGCAGGACAGGCCATGGAGACATGGGAGCCTTGCTACGCTGATGGGCGGGATGGAAATTGCCAACAGCCACTCTGGAGAAGTGTACGCTGCGTCCTGAAACATGGAATAAACACAGCTTAGGGAGCATAGGGCACTTCCACTCATGGGCGTAGAAATCGGGAAACCTAAAAATCAACAAGACACAGGCACCCCAAAGTTTAGGGCTGCTCTGTTTCCAAGAACCTCCACTTCGGTACACCTTAAATATCCCAGGAAAGAGAAAAATGGATAAAGAAGTTGTGGTACTTATGCACAATGGAATATCACTCAGCCATAAATCAGTGTCATAAGGCTAGTAGCAGCATGATGAGTGGATTTAGGGACGATGACTCTAAGTGAAGTAAGTCACACAGAAAAGGACACTTATCCTAAGATATCACTTATAGAGGGAATGTCAAAATCGCTACACCTGAACTGAATTCCAAAACAGAACAAAGTCACACATTTAGAAAACACACTATGGCTGCTTAAAGGGAAAGGTGAGGTGGGGCGATGCATAAAACAAGGGTTTGAAATTAGCTCAGATACCGTTCCACAAGCCAAATATGTAACAGACAAGACCTACTCCCTGCTCAGTGAACTGGACTCAACACCCCCTATTCACCACCCAAGAATATATCTGACTAGGAAGAGTCTTAAAACCTATGTATTGATATCTCTCTGGAAGTGAATCAAGAGGGCGTAAAGCGGCATAAACACAGCAAGGAAAAGAAGCTAAACCCCCTTATAAAAATTGACTACTTAAAAAAAAAAACCCCATAAAACAAAGACAGTGAAAGAGAGAGAAATTCTTACAAAATCCGTTCAGGGGCTCTGATGCAACCTGGATTGACCATATCTAGACCCACAGCTGGATGAGACATAAGGCTGGACACTCTTGGGGCTGAGAGGATTGGTGAGGTTGGGTGAGCAAACGCAGACCCTTTAAAGTAATACTGCGTGGTACCCATGCCATGGGTCCCAAATCTCCAGGTTCAAGGGCATCTTCCTACATCGAAAACATGCCTGGGAAACCCAGAAGATGGTACACCGTGTGATCGGGAAAGGTTTCTAAAACGCACCTCATTTCTCCTCTCCTTGTGCTCGGGTTCGCCATTCCAGCCGCTTCACTAACAATCTCCCTACGTGGAGAATCAGCACCGTTGACCTCCTGTTTCGTACAGGTCGCAATTTGTCCCGAGGATGAACGGGAAGAGGGGGAACCAATGAGAGACTAGCTCTAGGTGTTGGGACAGGCACAGGTCACTCTATTTTCCCATCAGGAAGAAGAATGAACCACAGGCTCAGCCTGCCCCCCGGAACCAGAATAGGGCCTGAAGCAATCCTGCGCTTTTGCGGCCAGCTCCCAAAAAAGCGAGTTGACACATGGAGCTCAGGGGCACTGCAATTCACAAACCTGCAGAGTTATAAATGATAACTCTTGTCCACAAATATATTGAGGGAAGGCAACGAAGAGGATTTGAAAGCAAGGCAGAATTGCAGGAAACCGGTTTCAGGAGGTAGATTCGACTCGCCTTGAAAGCACATGAAAAGCGGCAAAGCGTTGACAATGATGCCCTTGCCCAAAAAGGGCGTATGCGTTTTTTCCTGAATATATTCAGGAAAAAACGCATACGCCCTTTTTGGCCAACCAAGCAAGCCGGAAAGGCAAATCGGCGCTACAAAGAAGTCTCGCTTGCCAGCGGTCAAAAGGGCCATGCTGAAAAAAGTGTAAAAACCAGAAATGCAGGACAGGCCATGGAGACATGGGAGCCTTGCTACGCTGATGGGCGGGATGGAAATTGCCAACAGCCACTCTGGAGAAGTGTACGCTGCGTCCTGAAACGTATAATAAACACAGCTTAGAGAGCATAGGGCACTTCCACTCACGCGCGTAGAAATCGGGAAACCTAAAAATCAACAAGACACAGGCACCCCAAAATTTAGGGCTGCTCTGTTTCCAAGAACCTCCACTTCGGTACACCTTAAATATCCCAGGAAAGAGAAAAATGGATAAAGAAGTTGTGGTACTTATGCACAATGGAATATCACTCAGCCATGAAATCAGTGTCATAAGGCTAGTAGCAGCATGATGAGTGGATTTAGGGACGATGACTCTAAGTGAAGTAAGTCACACAGAAAAGGACACTTATCCTAAGATATGACTTATAGAGGGAATGTCAAAATCGCTACACCTGAACTGAATTCCAAAACACAACAGAGTCACACATTTAGAAAACACACTATGGCTGCTTAAAGGGAAAGGTGAGGTGGGGCGATG
This sequence comes from Eubalaena glacialis, assembly GCF_028564815.1. Lineage (NCBI taxonomy): Eukaryota > Metazoa > Chordata > Mammalia > Artiodactyla > Balaenidae > Eubalaena > Eubalaena glacialis. Next base: position 79,909,702 of record NC_083727.1, on the reverse strand, counting down.
CATAAAACAAGGGTTTGAAATTAGCTCAGATACCGTTCCACAAGCCAAATATGTAACAGACAAGACCTACTCCCTGCTCAGTGAACTGGACTCAACACCCCCTATTCACCACCCAAGAATATATCTGACTAGGAAGAGTCTTAAAACCTATGTATTGATATCTCTCTGGAAGTGAATCAAGAGGGTGTAAAGCCGCATAAACACAGCAAGGAAAAGAAGCTAAACCCCCTTATAAATATTGACTACTTAAAAAAAAAAAACCCATAAAACAAAGACAGTGAAAGAGAGAGAAATTCTTACAAAATCCCTTCAGGGGCGCTGATGCAACCTGGATTGACCATATCTAGACCCACAGCTGGATGAGACATAAGGCTGGACACTCTTGGGGCTCAGAGGATTGGTGAGGTTGGGTGAGCAAACGCAGACCCTTTAAAGTAATACTGCGTGGTACCCATGCCATGGGTCCCAAATCTCCAGGTTCAAGGGCAACTTCCTACATCGAAAACATGCCTGGGAAACCCAGAAGATGGTACACCGTGTGATCGGGAAAGGTTTCTAAAACGCACCTCATTTCTCCTCTCCTTGTGCTCGGGTTCGCCATTCCAGCCGCTTCACTAACAATCTCCCTACGTGGAGAATCAGCACCGTTGACCTCCTGTTTCGTACAGGTCGCAATTTGTCCCGAGGATGAACGGGAAGAGGGGGAACCAATTAGAGACTAGCTCTAGGTGTTGGGACAGGCACAGGTCACTCTATTTTCCCATCAGGAAGAAGAATGAACCACAGGCTCAGCCTGCCCCCCGGAACCAGAATAGGGCCTGAAGCAATCCTGCGCTTTTGCGGCCAGCTCCCAAAAAAGCGAGTTGACAAATGGAGCTCAGGGGCACTGCAATTCACAAACCTGCAGAGTTGTAAATGATAACTCTCGTCCACAAATATATTGAGGGAAGGCAACGAAGAGGATTTGAAAGCAAGGCAGAATTGCAGGAAACCGGTTTCAGGAGGTAGATTCGACTCGCCTTGAAAGCACATGAAAAGCGGCAAAGCGTTGACAATGATGCCCTTGGCTAAAAAGGGCGTATGCGTTTTTTCCTGAATATATTCAGGAAAAAACGCATACGCCCTTTTTGGCCAACCAAGCAAGCCGGAAATGCAAATCGGCGCTACAAAGAAGTCTCGCTTGCCAGAGGTCAAAAGGGCCATGCTGAAAAAAGTGTAAAAACCGGAAATGCAGGACAGGCCATGGAGACATGGGAGCCTTGCTACGCTGATGGGCGGGGTGGAAATTGCCAACAGCCACTCTGGAGAAGTGTACGCTGCGTCCTGAAACATGTAATAAACACAGCTTAGAGAGCATAGGGCACTTCCACTCATGGGCGTAGAAATCGGGAAACCTAAAATTCAACAAGACACAGGCACCCCAAAGTTCAGGGCTGCTCTGTTTCCAAGAACCTCCACTTCGGTACACCTTAAATATCCCAGGAAAGAGAAAAATGGATAAAGAAGTTGTGGTACTTATGCACAATGGAATATCACTCAGCCATGAAATCAGTGTCATAAGGCTAGTAGCAGCATGATGAGTGGATTTAGGGACGATGACTCTAAGTGAAGTAAGTCACACAGAAAAGGACACTTATCCTAAGATATCACTTATAGAGGGAATGTCAAAATCGCTACACCTGAACTGAATTCCAAAACACAACAGAGTCACACATTTAGAAAACACACTATGGCTGCTTAACGGGAAAGGTGAGGTGGGGCGATGCATAAAACAAGGGTTTGAAATTAGCTCAGATACCGTTCCACAAGCCAAATATGTAATAGACAAGACCTACTCCCTGCTCAGTGAACTGGACTCAACACCCCCTATTCACCACCCAAGAATATATCTGACTAGGAAGAGTCTTAAAACCTATGTATTGATATCTCTCTGGAAGTGAATCAAGAGGGTGTAAAGCGGCATAAACACAGCAAGGAAAAGAAGCTAAACCCCCTTATAAAAATTGACTACTTAAAAAAAAAAACCCATAAAACAAAGACAGTGAAAGAGAGAGAAATTCTTACAAAATCCGTTCAGGGGCTCTGATGCAACCTGGATTGACCATATCTAGACGCACAGCTGGATGAGACTTAAGGCTGGAAACTCTTGGGGCTGAGAGGATTGGTGAGGTTGGGTGAGCAAACGCAGACCCTTTAAAGTAATACTGCGTGGTACCCATGCCATGAGTCCCAAATCTCCAGGTTCAAGGGCATCTTCCTACATCGAAAACATGCCTGGGAAACCCAGAAGATGGTACACCGTGTGATCGGGAAAGGTTTCTAAAACGCACCTCATTTCTCCTCTCCTTGTGCTCGGGTTCGCCATTCCAGCCGCTTCACTAACAATCTCCCTACGTGGAGAATCAGCACCGTTGACCTCCTGTTTCGTACAGGTTGCAATTTGTCCCGAGGATGAACGGGAAGAGGGGGAACCAATGAGAGACTAGCTCTAGGTGTTGGGACAGGCACAGGTCACTCTATTTTCCCATCAGGAAGAAGAATGAACCACAGGCTCAGCCTGCCCCCCGGAACCAGAATAGGGCCTGAAGCAATCCTGCGCTTTTGCGGCCAGCTCCCAAAAAAGCGAGTTGACAAATGGAGCTCAGGGGCACTGCAATTCACAAACCTGCAGAGTTATAAATGATAACTCTCGTCCATAAATATATTGAGGGAAGGCAACGAAGAGGATTTGAAAGCAAGGCAGATTTGCAGGAAACAGATTTCAGGAGGTACATTGGACTCGCCTTTAAAGCACATGAAAAGCGGCAAAACGTTGACAATGATGCCCTTGGCCAAAAAGGGCGTATGCGTTTTTTCCTGAATATATTCAGGAAAAAACGCATACGCCCTTTTTGGCCAACCAAGCAAGCAGGAAGGGCAAATCAGCGCTACAAAGAAGTCTCGCTTGCCCTCGGTCAAAAGGGCCATGCTGAAAAAAGTGTAAAAACCAGAAAAGCAGGACAGGCCATGGAGACATGGGAGCCTTGCTACGCTGATGGGCGGGATGTAAATTGCCAACAGGCACTCTGGAGAAGTGTACGGTGTGTCCTGAAGCAAGTAACAAACACAGCTTAGAGAGCATAGGGCACTTCCACTCATGGGCGTATAAATTGGGAAAAGTAAAAATCAACAAGACACAGGCACCCCAATCTTTACGGCTGCTCTGTTTCCAAGAACCGCCACTTCGGTACACCTTCAATATCCCAGGAAAGAGAAAAATAGATAAAGAAATGGTGGTATTTGGCACAACGGAATATCACTCAGCCATGAAATCAGTGTCATAAGGCTAGTTAGCAGCATGATGAGTGGATTTAGGTACGATGATTCTAAGTGAAATAAGTCACATAGAAAAAGGCCCTTATCCTAAGATATTGCTTATAGAGGGAATGTCAAAATCGCTACACTTGAACTGAATTACAAAACAGAACAGAGTCACACCTTTAGAAGACACACTATGGCTGCTTAACGGGAAAGGTGAGGTGGGGTGATGCATAAAACAAGGGTTTGAAATTAGCTCAGAGACCGTTCCATAAGCCAAATATGTAATAGACAAGGCCTACTCCCTGCTCAGTGAACTGGACTCAACACCCCCTAGTCACCGCACAAGAATATATCTGACTAGTAAGAATCTGAAAACCTATGTATCGATATCTCTCTGCAAGTGAATCAAGAGGGTGTAAAGCGGCATAAACACAGCAGGGAAAAGCAGTCAAGCCCCATTCTAAACACTAATTACTTTAAAAAACCCACAAAAGAAAGACAGTGAAAGAGAGAGAAATTCTTACAAAATCCGTTCAGGGTCTCTGATGCAACCTGGATTGACCGTATCTAGACCCACAGCTAGATGAGACATAAGGCTGGACACTCTTGGGGCTGAGAGGATTAGTGAGGTTGGGTGAGCAAACACAGATATTTTAAAGTAATAACGTGGGGTACCCACCCCATGGGTCTCAAATCTCCAGATACAAGGGCATCTTCCTACATCAAAACATGCATGGGAAATCCAGAGGATGGTATGCCGTGAGATCGGGAAAGGTTTCTAAAACGGACCTCATTTCTCCTCTCCTTGTGCTCGGTTTCGCCATTCCAGCCGCTTGACTAACCATCTCCCTACTTGGAGAATCACCACCTTTTACCTCCTGTTTCGTACAGGTTGCAATTTGTCCTGAGGATGAACGGGAAGACGGGGAACCAACGAGAGACTACCCCTAGGTGTTGGGACAGGCACAGGTCACTCCATTTTCCCATCAGGAAGAAGAATGAACCACAGGCTCAGCCTGCCCCCCAGAACCAAAATAGGGCCTGAAGCAATCCTGCGCTTTTGCGGCCAGCTCCCAAAAAAGCGAGTAGACAAATGGAGCTCAGGGGCACTGCAATTCACAAACGTGCAGAGTTATAAATGATAACTCTCGTCCATAAATATATTGAGGGAAGGCAACGAAGAGGATTTGAAAGCAAGACAGATTTGCAGGAAACAGATTTCAGGAGGTACATTCGAATCGCCTTTAAAGCACATGAAAAGCGGCAAAACGTTGACAATGATGCCCTTGGCCAAAAAGGGCGTATGCGTTTTTTCCTGAATATATTCAGGAAAAAACGCATACGCCCTTTTTGGCCAACCAAGCAAGCCGGAAGGGCAAATCAGCGCTACAAAGAAGTCTCGCTTGCCCTCGGTCAAAAGGGCCATGCTGAAAAAAGTGTAAAAACCAGAAAAGCAGGACAGGCCATGGAGACATGGGAGCCTTGCTACGCTGATGGGCGGGATGTAAATTGCCAACAGGCACTCTGGAGAAGTGTACGGTGTGTCCTGAAACAAGTAATAAACACAGCTGAGAGAGCATAGGGCACTTCCACTCATGGGCGTATAAATTGGGAAACCTAAAAATCAACAAGACACAGGCACCCCAAACTTGACGGCTGCTCTGTTTCCAAGAACCTCCACTTCGGTACACCTTCAATATCCCAGGAAAGAGAAAAATGGATAAAGACATGGTGGTACTTGGCACAATGGAATATCACTCAGCCATGAAATCAGTGTCATAAGGCTAGTTAGCAGCATGATGAGTGGATTTAGCGACGATGATTCTAAGTGAAATAAGTCACACAGAAAAAGACACTTATCCTAAGATATCGCTTATAGAGGGAATGTCAAAATCGCTACACTTGAATTGAATTACAAAACAGAACAGAGTCACACCTTTAGAAGACACACTATGGCTGCTTAACGGGAAAGATGAGGTGGGTTGATGCATAAAACAAGGGTTTGAAATTAGCTCAGAGACCGTTCCATAAGCCAAATATGTAATAGACAAGGCCTACTCCCTGCTCAGTGAACTGGACTCAACACCCCCTAGTCACCGCACAAGAATATATCTGACTAGTAAGAATCTGAGAACCTATGTATCGATATCTCTCTGCAAGTGAATCAAGAGGGTGTAAAGTGGCATAAACACAGCAGGGAAAAGCAGCTAAACCCCATTATAAAAATAGACTACTTAAAAAAAAAAACCCCATAAAACAAAGACAGTGAAAGAGAGAGAAATTCTTACAAAATCCGTTCAGGGGCTCTGATGCAACCTGGATTGACCATATCTAGACCCACAGCTGGATGAGACATAAGGCTGGACACTCTTGGGGCTGAGAGGATTGGTGAGGTTGGGTGAGCAAACGCAGACCCTTTAAAGTAATACTGCGTGGTACCCATGCCATGGGTCCCAAATCTCCAGGTTCAAGGGCATCTTCCTACATCGAAAACATGCCTGGGAAACCCAGAAGATGGTACACCGTGTGATCGGGAAAGGTTTCTAAAACGCACCTCATTTCTCCTCTCCTTGTGCTCGGGTTCGCCATTCCAGCCGCTTCACTAACAATCTCCCTACGTGGAGAATCAGCACCGTTGACCTCCTGTTTCGTACAGGTCGCAATTTGTCCTGAGGATGAACGGGAAGAGGGGGAACCAATGAGAGACTAGCTCTAGGTGTTGGGACAGGCACAGGTCACTCTATTTTCCCATCAGGAAGAAGAATGAACCACAGGCTCAGCCTGCCCCCCGGAACCAGAATAGGGCCTGAAGCAATCCTGCGCTTTTGAGGCCAGCTCCCAAAAAAGCGAGTTGACAAATGGAGCTCAGGGGCACTGCAATTCACAAACCTGCAGAGTTGTAAATGATAACTCTTGTCCACAAATATATTGAGGGAAGGCAACGAAGAGGATTTGAAAGCAAGGCAGAATTGCAGGAAACCGGTTTCAGGAGGTAGATTCGACTCGCCTTGAAAGCACATGAAAAGCGGCAAAGCGTTGACAATGATGCCCTTGCCCAAAAAGGGCGTATGCGTTTTTTCCTGAATATATTCAGGAAAAAACGCATACGCCCTTTTTGGCCAACCAAGCAAGCCGGAAAGGCAAATCGGCGCTACAAAGAAGTCTCGCTTGCCAGCGGTCAAAAGGGCCATGCTGAAAAAAGTGTAAAAACCAGAAATGCAGGACAGGCCATGGAGACATGGGAGCCTTGCTACGCTGATGGGCGGGATGGAAATTGCCAACAGCCACTCTGGAGAAGTGTACGCTGCGTCCTGAAACGTATAATAAACACAGCTTAGAGAGCATAGGGCACTTCCACTCACGCGCGTAGAAATCGGGAAACCTAAAAATCAACAAGACACAGGCACCCCAAAATTTAGGGCTGCTCTGTTTCCAAGAACCTCCACTTCGGTACACCTTAAATATCCCAGGAAAGAGAAAAATGGATAAAGAAGTTGTGGTACTTATGCACAATGGAATATCACTCAGCCATGAAATCAGTGTCATAAGGCTAGTAGCAGCATGATGAGTGGATTTAGGGACGATGACTCTAAGTGAAGTAAGTCACACAGAAAAGGACACTTATCCTAAGATATGACTTATAGAGGGAATGTCAAAATCGCTACACCTGAACTGAATTCCAAAACACAACAGAGTCACACATTTAGAAAACACACTATGGCTGCTTAAAGGGAAAGGTGAGGTGGGGCGATGCATAAAACAAGGGTTTGAAATTAGCTCAGATACCGTTCCACAAGCCAAATATGTAACAGACAAGACCTACTCCCTGCTCAGTGAACTGGACTCAACACCCCCTATTCACCACCCAAGAATATATCTGACTAGGAAGAGTCTTAAAACCTATGTATTGATATCTCTCTGGAAGTGAATCAAGAGGGTGTAAAGCCGCATAAACACAGCAAGGAAAAGAAGCTAAACCCCCTTATAAATATTGACTACTTAAAAAAAAAAAACCCATAAAACAAAGACAGTGAAAGAGAGAGAAATTCTTACAAAATCCCTTCAGGGGCTCTGATGCAACCTGGATTGACCATATCTAGACCCACAGCTGGATGAGACATAAGGCTGGACACTCTTGGGGCTCAGAGGATTGGTGAGGTTGGGTGAGCAAACGCAGACCCTTTAAAGTAATACTGCGTGGTACCCATGCCATGGGTCCCAAATCTCCAGGTTCAAGGGCAACTTCCTACATCGAAAACATGCCTGGGAAATCCAGAAGATGGTACACCGTGTGATCGGGAAAGGTTTCTAAAACGCACCTCATTTCTCCTCTCCTTGTGCTCGGGTTCGCCATTCCAGCCGCTTCACTAACAATCTCCCTACGTGGAGAATCAGCACCGTTGACCTCCTGTTTCGTACAGGTCGCAATTTGTCCCGAGGATGAACGGGAAGAGGGGGAACCAATTAGAGACTAGCTCTAGGTGTTGGGACAGGCACAGGTCACTCTATTTTCCCATCAGGAAGAAGAATGAACCACAGGCTCAGCCTGCCCCCCGGAACCAGAATAGGGCCTGAAGCAATCCTGCGCTTTTGCGGCCAGCTCCCAAAAAAGCGAGTTGACAAATGGAGCTCAGGGGCACTGCAATTCACAAACCTCCAGAGTTGTAAATGATAACTCTCGTCCACAAATATATTGAGGGAAGGCAACGAAGAGGATTTGAAAGCAAGGCAGAATTGCAGGAAACCGGTTTCAGGAGGTAGATTCGACTCGCCTTGAAAGCACATGAAAAGCGGCAAAGCGTTGACAATGATGCCCTTGGCTAAAAAGGGCGTATGCGTTTTTTCCTGAATATATTCAGGAAAAAACGCATACGCCCTTTTTGGCCAACCAAGCAAGCCGGAAAGGCAAATCGGCGCTACAAAGAAGTCTCGCTTGCCAGAGGTCAAAAGGGCCATGCTGAAAAAAGTGTAAAAACCGGAAATGCAGGACAGGCCATGGAGACATGGGCGCCTTGCTACGCTGATGGGCGGGGTGGAAATTGCCAACAGCCACTCTGGAGAAGTGTACGCTGCGTCCTGAAACATGTAATAAACACAGCTTAGAGAGCATAGGGCACTTCCACTCATGGGCGTAGAAATCGGGAAACCTAAAATTCAACAAGACACAGGCACCCCAAAGTTCAGGGCTGCTCTGTTTCCAAGAACCTCCACTTCGGTACACCTTAAATATCCCAGGAAAGAGAAAAATGGATAAAGAAGTTGTGGTACTTATGCACAATGGAATATCACTCAGCCATAAATCAGTGTCATAAGGCTAGTAGCAGCATGATGAGTGGATTTAGGGACGATGACTCTAAGTGAAGTAAGTCACACAGAAAAGGACACTTATCCTAAGATATCACTTATAGAGGGAATGTCAAAATCGCTACACCTGAACTGAATTCCAAAACACAACAGAGTCACACATTTAGAAAACACACTATGGCTGCTTAACGGGAAAGGTGAGGTGGGGCGATGCATAAAACAAGGGTTTGAAATTAGCTCAGATACCGTTCCACAAGCCAAATATGTAATAGACAAGACCTACTCCCTGCTCAGTGAACTGGACTCAACACCCCCTATTCACCACCCAAGAATATATCTGACTAGGAAGAGTCTTAAAACCTATGTATTGATATCTCTCTGGAAGTGAATCAAGAGGGTGTAAAGCGGCATAAACACAGCAAGGAAAAGAAGCTAAACCCCCTTATAAAAATTGACTACTTAAAAAAAAAACCCATAAAACAAAGACAGTGAAAGAGAGAGAAATTCTTACAAAATCCGTTCAGGGGCTCTGATGCAACCTGGATTGACCATATCTAGACGCACAGCTGGATGAGACTTAAGGCTGGAAACTCTTGGGGCTGAGAGGATTGGTGAGGTTGGGTGAGCAAACGCAGACCCTTTAAAGTAATACTGCGTGGTACCCATGCCATGAGTCCCAAATCTCCAGGTTCAAGGGCATCTTCCTACATCGAAAACATGCCTGGGAAACCCAGAAGATGGTACACCGTGTGATCGGGAAAGGTTTCTAAAACGCACCTCATTTCTCCTCTCCTTGTGCTCGGGTTCGCCATTCCAGCCGCTTCACTAACAATCTCCCTACGTGGAGAATCAGCACCGTTGACCTCCTGTTTCGTACAGGTTGCAATTTGTCCCGAGGATGAACGGGAAGAGGGGGAACCAATGAGAGACTAGCTCTAGGTGTTGGGACAGGCACAGGTCACTCTATTTTCCCATCAGGAAGAAGAATGAACCACAGGCTCAGCCTGCCCCCCGGAACCAGAATAGGGCCTGAAGCAATCCTGCGCTTTTGCGGCCAGCTCCCAAAAAAGCGAGTTGACAAATGGAGCTCAGGGGCACTGCAATTCACAAACCTGCAGAGTTATAAATGATAACTCTCGTCCATAAATATATTGAGGGAAGGCAACGAAGAGGATTTGAAAGCAAGGCAGATTTGCAGGAAACAGATTTCAGGAGGTACATTGGACTCGCCTTTAAAGCACATGAAAAGCGGCAAAACGTTGACAATGATGCCCTTGGCCAAAAAGGGCGTATGCGTTTTTTCCTGAATATATTCAGGAAAAAACGCATACGCCCTTTTTGGCCAACCAAGCAAGCAGGAAGGGCAAATCAGCGCTACAAAGAAGTCTCGCTTGCCCTCGGTCAAAAGGGCCATGCTGAAAAAAGTGTAAAAACCAGAAAAGCAGGACAGGCCATGGAGACATGGGAGCCTTGCTACGCTGATGGGCGGGATGTAAATTGCCAACAGGCACTCTGGAGAAGTGTACGGTGTGTCCTGAAGCAAGTAACAAACACAGCTTAGAGAGCATAGGGCACTTCCACTCATGGGCGTATAAATTGGGAAAAGTAAAAATCAACAAGACACAGGCACCCCAATCTTTACGGCTGCTCTGTTTCCAAGAACCGCCACTTCGGTACACCTTCAATATCCCAGGAAAGAGAAAAATAGATAAAGAAATGGTGGTATTTGGCACAACGGAATATCACTCAGCCATGAAATCAGTGTCATAAGGCTAGTTAGCAGCATGATGAGTGGATTTAGGTACGATGATTCTAAGTGAAATAAGTCACATAGAAAAAGGTCCTTATCCTAAGATATTGCTTATAGAGGGAATGTCAAAATCGCTACACTTGAACTGAATTACAAAACAGAACAGAGTCACACCTTTAGAAGACACACTATGGCTGCTTAACGGGAAAGGTGAGGTGGGGTGATGCATAAAACAAGGGTTTGAAATTAGCTCAGAGACCGTTCCATAAGCCAAATATGTAATAGACAAGGCCTACTCCCTGCTCAGTGAACTGGACTCAACACCCCCTAGTCACCGCACAAGAATATATCTGACTAGTAAGAATCTGAAAACCTATGTATCGATATCTCTCTGCAAGTGAATCAAGAGGGTGTAAAGCGGCATAAACACAGCAGGGAAAAGCAGTCAAGCCCCATTCTAAACACTAATTACTTTAAAAAACCCACAAAAGAAAGACAGTGAAAGAGAGAGAAATTCTTACAAAATCCGTTCAGGGTCTCTGATGCAACCTGGATTGACCGTATCTAGACCCACAGCTAGATGAGACATAAGGCTGGACACTCTTGGGGCTGAGAGGATTAGTGAGGTTGGGTGAGCAAACACAGATATTTTAAAGTAATAACGTGGGGTACCCACCCCATGGGTCTCAAATCTCCAGATACAAGGGCATCTTCCTACATCAAAACATGCATGGGAAATCCAGAGGATGGTATGCCGTGAGATCGGGAAAGGTTTCTAAAACGGACCTCATTTCTCCTCTCCTTGTGCTCGGTTTCGCCATTCCAGCCGCTTGACTAACCATCTCCCTACTTGGAGAATCACCACCTTTTACCTCCTGTTTCGTACAGGTTGCAATTTGTCCTGAGGATGAACGGGAAGACGGGGAACCAACGAGAGACTACCCCTAGGTGTTGGGACAGGCACAGGTCACTCCATTTTCCCATCAGGAAGAAGAATGAACCACAGGCTCAGCCTGCCCCCCAGAACCAAAATAGGGCCTGAAGCAATCCTGCGCTTTTGCGGCCAGCTCCCAAAAAAGCGAGTAGACAAATGGAGCTCAGGGGCACTGCAATTCACAAACGTGCAGAGTTATAAATGATAACTCTCGTCCATAAATATATTGAGGGAAGGCAACGAAGAGGATTTGAAAGCAAGACAGATTTGCAGGAAACAGATTTCAGGAGGTACATTCGAATCGCCTTTAAAGCACATGAAAAGCGGCAAAACGTTGACAATGATGCCCTTGGCCAAAAAGGGCGTATGCGTTTTTTCCTGAATATATTCAGGAAAAAACGCATACGCCCTTTTTGGCCAACCAAGCAAGCCGGAAGGGCAAATCAGCGCTACAAAGAAGTCTCGCTTGCCCTCGGTCAAAAGGGCCATGCTGAAAAAAGTGTAAAAACCAGAAAAGCAGGACAGGCCATGGAGACATGGGAGCCTTGCTACGCTGATGGGCGGGATGTAAATTGCCAACAGGCACTCTGGAGAAGTGTACGGTGTGTCCTGAAACAAGTAATAAACACAGCTGAGAGAGCATAGGGCACTTCCACTCATGGGCGTATAAATTGGGAAAACTAAAAATCAACAAGACACAGGCACCCCAAACTTGACGGCTGCTCTGTTTCCAAGAACCTCCACTTCGGTACACCTTCAATATCCCAGGAAAGAGAAAAATGGATAAAGACATGGTGGTACTTGGCACAATGGAATATCACTCAGCCATGAAATCAGTGTCATAAGGCTAGTTAGCAGCATGATGAGTGGATTTAGCGACGATGATTCTAAGTGAAATAAGTCACACAGAAAAAGACACTTATCCTAAGATATCGCTTATAGAGGGAATGTCAAAATCGCTACACTTGAATTGAATTACAAAACAGAACAGAGTCACACCTTTAGAAGACACACTATGGCTGCTTAACGGGAAAGATGAGGTGGGTTGATGCATAAAACAAGGGTTTGAAATTAGCTCAGAGACCGTTCCATAAGCCAAATATGTAATAGACAAGGCCTACTCCCTGCTCAGTGAACTGGACTCAACACCCCCTAGTCACCGCACAAGAATATATCTGACTAGTAAGAATCTGAAAACCTATGTATCGATATCTCTCTGCAAGTGAATCAAGAGGGTGTAAAGTGGCATAAACACAGCAGGGAAAAGCAGCTAAACCCCATTATAAAAATAGACTACTTAAAAAAAAAAACCCCATAAAACAAAGACAGTGAAAGAGAGAGAAATTCTTACAAAATCCGTTCAGGGTCTCTGATGCAACCTGGATTGACCATATCTAGACCCACAGCTGGATGAGACATAAGGCTGGAAACTCTTGGGGCTGAGAGGATTGGTGAGGTTGGGTGAGCAAACGCAGACCCTTTAAAGTAATACTGCGTGGTACCCATGCCATGGGTCCCAAATCTCCAGGTTCAAGGGCATCTTCCTACATCGAAAACATGCCTGGGAAACCCAGAAGATGGTACACCGTGTGATCGGGAAAGGTTTCTAAAACGCACCTCATTTCTCCTCTCCTTGTGCTCGGGTTCGCCATTCCAGCCGCTTCACTAACAATCTCCCTACGTGGAGAATCAGCACCGTTGACCTCCTGTTTCGTACAGGTCGCAATTTGTCCTGAGGATGAACGGGAAGAGGGGGAACCAATGAGAGACTAGCTCTAGGTGTTGGGACAGGCACAGGTCACTCTATTTTCCCATCAGGAAGAAGAATGAACCACAGGCTCAGCCTGCCCCCCGGAACCAGAATAGGGCCTGAAGCAATCCTGCGCTTTTGAGGCCAGCTCCCAAAAAAGCGAGTTGACAAATGGAGCTCAGGGGCACTGCAATTCACAAACCTGCAGAGTTGTAAATGATAACTCTTGTCCACAAATATATTGAGGGAAGGCAACGAAGAGGATTTGAAAGCAAGGCAGAATTGCAGGAAACCGGTTTCAGGAGGTAGATTCGACTCGCCTTGAAAGCACATGAAAAGCGGCAAAGCGTTGACAATGATGCCCTTGCCCAAAAAGGGCGTATGCGTTTTTTCCTGAATATATTCAGGAAAAAACGCATACGCCCTTTTTGGCCAACCAAGCAAGCCGGAAAGGCAAATCGGCGCTACAAAGAAGTCTCGCTTGCCAGCGGTCAAAAGGGCCATGCTGAAAAAAGTGTAAAAACCAGAAATGCAGGACAGGCCATGGAGACATGGGAGCCTTGCTACGCTGATGGGCGGGATGGAAATTGCCAACAGCCACTCTGGAGAAGTGTACGCTGCGTCCTGAAACGTATAATAAACACAGCTTAGAGAGCATAGGGCACTTCCACTCACGCGCGTAGAAATCGGGAAACCTAAAAATCAACAAGACACAGGCACCCCAAAATTTAGGGCTGCTCTGTTTCCAAGAACCTCCACTTCGGTACACCTTAAATATCCCAGGAAAGAGAAAAATGGATAAAGAAGTTGTGGTACTTATGCACAATGGAATATCACTCAGCCATGAAATCAGTGTCATAAGGCTAGTAGCAGCATGATGAGTGGATTTAGGGACGATGACTCTAAGTGAAGTAAGTCACACAGAAAAGGACACTTATCCTAAGATATGACTTATAGAGGGAATGTCAAAATCGCTACACCTGAACTGAATTCCAAAACACAACAGAGTCACACATTTAGAAAACACACTATGGCTGCTTAAAGGGAAAGGTGAGGTGGGGCGATGCATAAAACAAGGGTTTGAAATTAGCTCAGATACCGTTCCACAAGCCAAATATGTAACAGACAAGACCTACTCCCTGCTCAGTGAACTGGACTCAACACCCCCTATTCACCACCCAAGAATATATCTGACTAGGAAGAGTCTTAAAACCTATGTATTGATATCTCTCTGGAAGTGAATCAAGAGGGTGTAAAGCCGCATAAACACAGCAAGGAAAAGAAGCTAAACCCCCTTATAAATATTGACTACTTAAAAAAAAAAAACCCATAAAACAAAGACAGTGAAAGAGAGAGAAATTCTTACAAAATCCCTTCAGGGGCTCTGATGCAACCTGGATTGACCATATCTAGACCCACAGCTGGATGAGACATAAGGCTGGACACTCTTGGGGCTCAGAGGATTGGTGAGGTTGGGTGAGCAAACGCAGACCCTTTAAAGTAATACTGCGTGGTACCCATGCCATGGGTCCCAAATCTCCAGGTTCAAGGGCAACTTCCTACATCGAAAACATGCCTGGGAAACCCAGAAGATGGTACACCGTGTGATCGGGAAAGGTTTCTAAAACGCACCTCATTTCTCCTCTCCTTGTGCTCGGGTTCGCCATTCCAGCCGCTTCACTAACAATCTCCCTACGTGGAGAATCAGCACCGTTGACCTCCTGTTTCGTACAGGTCGCAATTTCTCCCGAGGATGAACGGGAAGAGGGGGAACCAATTAGAGACTAGCTCTAGGTGTTGGGACAGGCACAGGTCACTCTATTTTCCCATCAGGAAGAAGAATGAACCACAGGCTCAGCCTGCCCCCCGGAACCAGAATAGGGCCTGAAGCAATCCTGCGCTTTTGCGGCCAGCTCCCAAAAAAGCGAGTTGACAAATGGAGCTCAGGGGCACTGCAATTCACAAACCTGCAGAGTTGTAAATGATAACTCTCGTCCACAAATATATTGAGGGAAGGCAACGAAGAGGATTTGAAAGCAAGGCAGAATTGCAGGAAACCGGTTTCAGGAGGTAGATTCGACTCGCCTTGAAAGCACATGAAAAGCGGCAAAGCGTTGACAATGATGCCCTTGGCCAAAAAGGGCGTATGCGTTTTTTCCTGAATATATTCAGGAAAAAACGCATACGCCCTTTTTGGCCAACCAAGCAAGCCGGAAAGGCAAATCGGCGCTACAAAGAAGTCTGGCTTGCCAGAGGTCAAAAGGGCCATGCTGAAAAAAGTGTAAAAACCGGAAATGCAGGACAGGCCATGGAGACATGGGAGCCTTGCTACGCTGATGGGCGGGATGGAAATTGCCAACAGCCACTCTGGAGAAGTGTACGCTGCGTCCTGAAACATGGAATAAACACAGCTTAGAGAGCATAGGGCACTTCCACTCATGGGCGTAGAAATCGGGAAACCTAAAAATCAACAAGAAACAGGCACCCCAAAGTTTAGGGCTGCTCTGTTTCCAAGAACCTCCACTTCGGTACACCTTAAATATCCCAGGAAAGAGAAAAATGGATAAAGAAGTTGTGGTACTTATGCACAATGGAATATCACTCAGCCATAAATCAGTGTCATAAGGCTAGTAGCAGCATGATGAGTGGATTTAGGGACGATGACTCTAAGTGAAGTAAGTCACACAGAAAAGGACACTTATCCTAAGATATCACTTATAGAGGGAATGTCAAAATCGCTACACCTGAACTGAATTCCAAAACACAACAGAGTCACACATTTAGAAAACACACTATGGCTGCTTAACGGGAAAGGTGAGGTGGGGCGATGCATAAAACAAGGGTTTGAAATTAGCTCAGATACCGTTCCACAAGCCAAATATGTAATAGACAAGACCTACTCCCTGCTCAGTGAACTGGACTCAACACCCCCTATTCACCACCCAAG
Organism: Eubalaena glacialis; assembly: GCF_028564815.1. Taxonomy (NCBI): domain Eukaryota; kingdom Metazoa; phylum Chordata; class Mammalia; order Artiodactyla; family Balaenidae; genus Eubalaena; species Eubalaena glacialis. Next base: position 79,893,717 of record NC_083727.1, on the reverse strand, counting down.
AATATATCTGACTAGGAAGAGTCTTAAAACCTATGTATTGATATCTCTCTGGAAGTGAATCAAGAGGGCGTAAAGCGGCATAAACACAGCAAGGAAAAGAAGCTAAACCCCCTTATAAAAATTGACTACTTAAAAAAAAAAACCCCATAAAACAAAGACAGTGAAAGAGAGAGAAATTCTTATAAAATCCCTTCAGGGGCTCTGATGCAACCTGGATTGACCATATCTAGACCCACAGCTGGATGAGACATAAGGCTGGACACTCTTGGGGCTGAGAGGATTGGTGAGGTTGGGTGAGCAAACGCAGACCCTTTAAAGTAATACTGCGTGGTACCCATGCCATGGGTCCCAAATCTCCAGGTTCAAGGGCATCTTCCTACATCGAAAACATGCCTGGGAAACCCAGAAGATGGTACACCGTGTGATCGGGAAAGGTTTCTAAAACGCACCTCATTTCTCCTCTCCTTGTGCTCGGGTTCGCCATTCCAGCCGCTTCACTAACAATCTCCCTACGTGGAGAATCAGCACCGTTGACCTCCTGTTTCGTACAGGTCGCAATTTGTCCCGAGGATGAACGGGAAGAGGGGGAACCAATGAGAGACTAGCTCTAGGTGTTGGGACAGGCACAGGTCACTCTATTTTCCCATCAGGAAGAAGAATGAACCACAGGCTCAGCCTGCCCCCCGGAACCAGAATAGGGCCTGAAGCAATCCTGCGCTTTTGCGGCCAGCTCCCAAAAAAGCGAGTTGACACATGGAGCTCAGGGGCACTGCAATTCACAAACCTGCAGAGTTATAAATGATAACTCTCGTCCACAAATATATTGAGGGAAGGCAACGAAGAGGATTTGAAAGCAAGGCAGAATTGCAGGAAACCGATTTCAGGAGGTAGATTCGACTCGCCTTGAAAGCACATGAAAAGCGGCAAAGCGTTGACAATGATGCCCTTGGCCAAAAAGGGCGTATGCGTTTTTTCCTGAATATATTCAGGAAAAAACGCATACGCCCTTTTTGGCCAACCAAGCAAGCCGGAAAGGCAAATCGGCGCTACAAAGAAGTCTCGCTTGCCAGAGGTCAAAAGGGCCATGCTGAAAAATGTGTAAAAACCAGAAATGCAGGACAGGCCATGGAGACATGGGAGCCTTGCTACGCTGATGGGCGGGGTGGAAATTGCCAACAGCCACTCTGGAGAAGTGTACGCTGCGTCCTGAAACATGGAATAAACACAGCTTAGAGAGCATAGGGCACTTCCACTCATGGGCGTAGAAATCGGGAAACCTAAAAATCAACAAGACACAGGCACCCCAAAGTTTAGGGCTGCTCTGTTTCCAAGAACCTCCACTTCGGTACACCTTAAATATCCCAGGAAAGAGAAAAATGGATAAAGAAGTTGTGGTACTTATGCACAATGGAATATCACTCAGCCATGAAATCAGTGTCATAAGGCTAGTAGCAGCATGATGAGTGGATTTAGGGACGATGACTCTAAGTGAAGTAAGTCACACAGAAAAGGAAACTTATCCTAAGTTATCACTTGTAGAGGGAATGTCAAAATCGCTACACCTGAATTGAATTGCAAAACAGAACAGAGTCACACATTTAGAAAACACACTATGGCTGCTTAACGGGAAAGCTGAGGTGGGGCGATGCATAAAACAAGGGTTTGAAATTAGCTCAGATACCGTTCCACAAGCCAAATATTTAATAGACAAGACCTACTCCCTGCTCAGTGAACTGGACTCAACACCCCCTATTCACCGCCCAAGAATATATCTGACTAGGAAGAGTCTTAAAACCTATGTATTGATATCTCTCTGGAAGTGAATCAAGAGGGTGTAAAGCGGCATAAACACAGCAAGGAAAAGAAGCTAAACCCCCTTATAAAAATTGACTACTTAAAAAAAAACCCATAAAACAAAGACAGTGAAAGAGAGAGAAATTCTTACAAAATCCTTTCAGGGGCTCTGATGCAAACTGCATTGACCATATCTAGACCCACAGCTGGATGAGACATAAGGCTGGACACTCTTGGGGCTGAGAGGATTGGTGAGGTTGGGTGAGCAAACGCAGACCCTTTAAAGTAATACTGCGTGGTACCCATGCCATGGGTCCCAAATCTCCAGGTTCAAGGGCATCTTCCTACATCGAAAACATGCCTGGGAAACCCAGAAGATGGTACACCGTGTGATCGGGAAAGGTTTCTAAAACGCACCTCATTTCTCCTCTCCTTGTGCTCGGGTTCGCCATTCCAGCCGCTTCACTAACAATCTCCCTACGTGGAGAATCAGCACCGTTGACCTCCTGTTTCGTACAGGTCGCAATTTGTCCCGAGGATGAACGGGAAGAGGGGGAACCAATGAGAGACTAGCTCTAGGTGTTGGGACAGGCACAGGTCACCCTATTTTCCCATCAGGAAGAAGAATGAACCACAGGCTCAGCCTGCCCCCCGGAACCAGAATAAGGCCTGAAGCAATCCTGCGCTTTTGCGGCCAGCTCCCAAAAAAGCGAGTTGACACATGGAGCTCAGGGGCACTGCAATTCACAAACCTGCAGAGTTGTAAATGATAACTCTCGTCCACAAATATATTGAGGGAAGGCAACGAAGAGGATTTGAAAGCAAGGCAGAATTGCAGGAAACCGATTTCAGGAGGTAGATTCGACTCGCCTTGAAAGCACATGAAAAGCGGCAAAGCGTTGACAATGATGCCCTTGGCCAAAAAGGGCGTATGCGTTTTTTCCTGAATATATTCAGGAAAAAACGCATACGCCCTTTTTGGCCAACCAAGCAAGCCGGAAAGGCAAATCGGCGCTACAAAGAAGTCTGGCTTGCCAGAGGTCAAAAGGGCCATGCTGAAAAATGTGTAAAAACCAGAAATGCAGGACAGGCCATGGAGACATGGGAGCCTTGCTACGCTGATGGGCGGGGTGGAAATTGCCAACAGCCACTCTGGAGAAGTGTACGCTGCGTCCTGAAACATGTAATAAACACAGCTTAGAGAGCATAGGGCACTTCCACTCATGGGCGTAGAAATCGGGAAACCTAAAAATCAACAAGACACAGGCACCCCAAAGTTTAGGGCTGCTCTGTTTCCAAGAACCTCCACTTCGGTACACCTTAAATATCCCAGGAAAGAGAAAAATGGATAAAGAAGTTGTGGTACTTATGCACAATGGAATATCACTCAGCCATGAAATCAGTGTCATAAGGCTAGTAGCAGCATGATGAGTGGATTTAGGGACGATGACTCTAAGTGAAGTAAGTCACACAGAAAAGGAAACTTATCCTAAGTTATCACTTGTAGAGGGAATGTCAAAATCGCTACACCTGAATTGAATTGCAAAACAGAACAGAGTCACACATTTAGAAAACACACTATGGCTGCTTAACGGGAAAGCTGAGGTGGGGCGATGCATAAAACAAGGGTTTGAAATTAGCTCAGATACCGTTCCACAAGCCAAATATTTAATAGACAAGACCTACTCCCTGCTCAGTGAACTGGACTCAACACCCCCTATTCACCGCCCAAGAATATATCTGACTAGGAAGAGTCTTAAAACCTATGTATTGATATCTCTCTGGAAGTGAATCAAGAGGGTGTAAAGCGGCATAAACACAGCAAGGAAAAGAAGCTAAACCCCCTTATAAAAATTGACTACTTAAAAAAAAAAACCCATAAAACAAAGACAGTGAAAGAGAGAGAAATTCTTACAAAATACTTTCAGGGGCTCTGATGCAAACTGCATTGACCATATCTAGACCCACAGCTGGATGAGACATAAGGCTGGACACTCTTGGGGCTGAGAGGATTGGTGAGGTTGGGTGAGCAAACGCAGACCCTTTAAAGTAATACTGCGTGGTACCCATGCCATGGGTCCCAAATCTCCAGGTTCAAGGGCATCTTCCTACATCGAAAACATGCCTGGGAAACCCAGAAGATGGTACACCGTGTGATCGGGAAAGGTTTCTAAAACGCACCTCATTTCTCCTCTCCTTGTGCTCGGGTTCGCCATTCCAGCCGCTTCACTAACAATCTCCCTACGTGGAGAATCAGCACCGTTGACCTCCTGTTTCGTACAGGTCGCAATTTGTCCCGAGGATGAACGGGAAGAGGGGGAACAAATGAGAGACTAGCTCTAGGTGTTGGGACAGGCACAGGTCACCCTATTTTCCCATCAGGAAGAAGAATGAACCACAGGCTCAGCCTGCCCCCCGGAACCAGAATAGGGCCTGAAGCAATCCTGCGCTTTTGCGGCCAGCTCCCAAAAAAGCGAGTTGACACATGGAGCTCAGGGGCACTGCAATTCACAAACCTGCAGAGTTGTAAATGATAACTCTCGTCCACAAATATATTGAGGGAAGGCAACAAAGAGGATTTGAAAGCAAGGCAGAATTGCAGGAAACCGGTTTCAGGAGGTAGATTCGACTCGCCTTGAAAGCACATGAAAAGCGGCAAAGCGTTGACAATGATGCCCTTGGCCAAAAAGGGCGTATGCGTTTTTTCCTGAATATATTCAGGAAAAAACGCATACGCCCTTTTTGGCCAACCAAGCAAGCCGGAAAGGCAAATCGGCGCTACAAAGAAGTCTGGCATGCCAGAGGTCAAAAGGGCCATGCTGAAAAAAGTGTAAAAACCGGAAATGCAGGACAGGCCATGGAGACATGGGAGCCTTGCTACGCTGATGGGCGGGATGGAAATTGCCAACAGCCACTCTGGAGAAGTGTACGCTGCGTCCTGAAACATGGAATAAACACAGCTTAGAGAGCATAGGGCACTTCCACTCATGGGCGTAGAAATCGGGAAACCTAAAAATCAACAAGACACAGGCACCCCAAAGTTTAGGGCTGCTCTGTTTCCAAGAACCTCCACTTCGGTACACCTTAAATATCCCAGGAAAGAGAAAAATGGATAAAGAAGTTGTGGTACTTATGCACAATGGAATATCACTCAGCCATGAAATCAGTGTCATAAGGCTAGTAGCAGCATGATGAGTGGATTTAGGGACGATGACTCTAAGTGAAGTAAGTCACACAGAAAAGGACACTTATCCTAAGATATGACTTATAGAGGGAATGTCAAAATCGCTACACCTGAACTGAATTCCAAAACAGAACAGAGTCACACATTTAGAAAACACACTATGGCTCCTTAAAGGGAAAGGTGAGGTGGGGCGATGCATAAAACAAGGGTTTGAAATTAGCTCAGATACCGTTCCACAAGCCAAATATTTAATAGACAAGACCTACTCCCTGCTCAGTGAACTGGACTCAACACCCCCTATTCACCGCCCAAGAATATATCTGACTAGGAAGAGTCTTAAAACCTATGTATTGATATCTCTCTGGAAGTGAATCAAGAGGGTGTAAAGCGGCATAAACACAGCAAGGAAAAGAAGCTAAACCCCCTTATAAAAATTGACTACTTAAAAAAAAAACCCATAAAACAAAGACAGTGAAAGAGAGAGAAATTCTTACAAAATCCTTTCAGGGGCTCTGATGCAAACTGCATTGACCATATCTAGACCCACAGCTGGATGAGACATAAGGCTGGACACTCTTGGGGCTGAGAGGATTGGTGAGGTTGGGTGAGCAAACGCAGACCCTTTAAAGTAATACTGCGTGGTACCCATGCCATGGGTCCCAAATCTCCAGGTTCAAGGGCATCTTCCTACATCGAAAACATGCCTGGGAAACCCAGAAGATGGTACACCGTGTGATCGGGAAAGGTTTCTAAAACGCACCTCATTTCTCCTCTCCTTGTGCTCGGGTTCGCCATTCCAGCCGCTTCACTAACAATCTCCCTACGTGGAGAATCAGCACCGTTGACCTCCTGTTTCGTACAGGTCGCAATTTGTCCCGAGGATGAACGGGAAGAGGGGGAACCAATGAGAGACTAGCTCTAGGTGTTGGGACAGGCACAGGTCACCCTATTTTCCCATCAGGAAGAAGAATGAACCACAGGCTCAGCCTGCCCCCCGGAACCAGAATAAGGCCTGAAGCAATCCTGCGCTTTTGCGGCCAGCTCCCAAAAAAGCGAGTTGACACATGGAGCTCAGGGGCACTGCAATTCACAAACCTGCAGAGTTGTAAATGATAACTCTCGTCCACAAATATATTGAGGGAAGGCAACAAAGAGGATTTGAAAGCAAGGCAGAATTGCAGGAAACCGGTTTCAGGAGGTAGATTCGACTCGCCTTGAAAGCACATGAAAAGCGGCAAAGCGTTGACAATGATGCCCTTGGCCAAAAAGGGCGTATGCGTTTTTTCCTGAATATATTCAGGAAAAAACGCATACGCCCTTTTTAGCCAACCAAGCAAGCCGGAAAGGCAAATCGGCGCTACAAAGAAGTCTGGCATGCCAGAGGTCAAAAGGGCCATGCTGAAAAAAGTGTAAAAACCGGAAATGCAGGACAGGCCATGGAGACATGGGAGCCTTGCTACGCTGATGGGCGGGATGGAAATTGCCAACAGCCACTCTGGAGAAGTGTACGCTGCGTCCTGAAACATGGAATAAACACAGCTTAGAGAGCATAGGGCACTTCCACTCATGGGCGTAGAAATCGGGAAACCTAAAAATCAACAAGACACAGGCACCCCAAAGTTTAGGGCTGCTCTGTTTCCAAGAACCTCCACTTCGGTACACCTTAAATATCCCAGGAAAGAGAAAAATGGATAAAGAAGTTGTGGTACTTATGCACAATGGAATATCACTCAGCCATGAAATCAGTGTCATAAGGCTAGTAGCAGCATGATGAGTGGATTTAGGGACGATGACTCTAAGTGAAGTAAGTCACACAGAAAAGGACACTTATCCTAAGATATGACTTATAGAGGGAATGTCAAAATCGCTACACCTGAACTGAATTCCAAAACAGAACAGAGTCACACATTTAGAAAACACACTATGGCTGCTTAACGGGAAAGGTGAGGTGGGGCGATGCATAAAACAAGGGTTTGAAATTAGCTCAGATACTGTTCCACAAGCCAAATATGTAATAGACAAGACCTACTCCCTGCTCAGTGAACTGGACTCAACACCCCCTATTCACCACCGAAGAATATATCTGACTAGGAAGAGTCTTAAAACCTATGTATTGATATCTCTCTGGAAGTGAATCAAGAGGGTGTAAAGCGGCATAAACACAGCAAGGAAAAGAAGCTAAACCCCCTTATAAAAATTGACTACTTAAAAAAAAACCCATAAAACAAAGACAGTGAAAGAGAGAGAAATTCTTACAAAATCCGTTCAGGGGCTCTGATGCAACCTGGATTGACCATATCTAGACCCACAGCTGGATGAGACATAAGGCTGGACACTCTTGGGGCTGAGAGGATTGGTGAGGTTGGGTGAGCAAACGCAGACCCTTTAAAGTAATACTGCGTGGTACCCATGCCATGGGTCCCAAATCTCCAGGTTCAAGGGCATCTTCCTACATCGAAAACATGCCTGGGAAACCCAGAAGATGGTACACCGTGTGATCGGGAAAGGTTTCTAAAACGCACCTCATTTCTCCTCTCCTTGTGCTCGGGTTCGCCATTCCAGCCGCTTCACTAACAATCTCCCTACGTGGAGAATCAGCACCGTTGACCTCCTGTTTCGTACAGGTCGCAATTTGTCCCGAGGATGAACGGGAAGAGGGGGAACCAATGAGAGACTAGCTCTAGGTGTTGGGACAGGCACAGGTCACTCTATTTTCCCATCAGGAAGAAGAATGAACCACAGGCTCAGCCTGCCCCCCGGAACCAGAATAGGGCCTGAAGCAATCCTGCGCTTTTGCGGCCAGCTCCCAAAAAAGCGAGTTGACACATGGAGCTCAGGGGCACTGCAATTCACAAACCTGCAGAGTTATAAATGATAACTCTCGTCCACAAATATATTGAGGGAAGGCAACGAAGAGGATTTGAAAGCAAGGCAGAATTGCAGGAAACAGATTTCAGGAGGTAGATTCGACTCGCCTTGAAAGCACATGAAAAGCGGCAAAGCGTTGACAATGATGCCCTTGGCCAAAAAGGGCGTATGCGTTTTTTCCTGAATATATTCAGGAAAAAACGCATACGCCCTTTTTGGCCAACCAAGCAAGCCGGAAAGGCAAATCGGCGCTACAAAGAAGTCTGGCATGCCAGAGGTCAAAAGGGCCATGCTGAAAAAAGTGTAAAAACCGGAAATGCAGGACAGGCCATGGAGACATGGGAGCCTTGCTACGCTGATGGGCGGGATGGAAATTGCCAACAGCCACTCTGGAGAAGTGTACGCTGCGTCCTGAAACATGGAATAAACACAGCTTAGAGAGCATAGGGCACTTCCACTCATGGGCGTAGAAATCGGGAAACCTAAAAATCAACAAGACACAGGCACCCCAAAGTTTAGGGCTGCTCTGTTTCCAAGAACCTCCACTTCGGTACACCTTAAATATCCCAGGAAAGAGAAAAATGGATAAAGAAGTTGTGGTACTTATGCACAATGGAATATCACTCAGCCATGAAATCAGTGTCATAAGGCTAGTAGCAGCATGATGAGTGGATTTAGGGACGATGACTCTAAGTGAAGTAAGTCACACAGAAAAGGAAACTTATCCTAAGTTATCACTTGTAGAGGGAATGTCAAAATCGCTACACCTGAATTGAATTGCAAAACAGAACAGAGTCACACATTTAGAAAACACACTATGGCTGCTTAACGGGAAAGCTGAGGTGGGGCGATGCATAAAACAAGGGTTTGAAATTAGCTCAGATACCGTTCCACAAGCCAAATATTTAATAGACAAGACCTACTCCCTGCTCAGTGAACTGGACTCAACACCCCCTATTCACCGCCCAAGAATATATCTGACTAGGAAGAGTCTTAAAACCTATGTATTGATATCTCTCTGGAAGTGAATCAAGAGGGTGTAAAGCGGCATAAACACAGCAAGGAAAAGAAGCTAAACCCCCTTATAAAAATTGACTACTTAAAAAAAAAACCCATAAAACAAAGACAGTGAAAGAGAGAGAAATTCTTACAAAATCCTTTCAGGGGCTCTGATGCAAACTGCATTGACCATATCTAGACCCACAGCTGGATGAGACATAAGGCTGGACACTCTTGGGGCTGAGAGGATTGGTGAGGTTGGGTGAGCAAACGCAGACCCTTTAAAGTAATACTGCGTGGTACCCATGCCATGGGTCCCAAATCTCCAGGTTCAAGGGCATCTTCCTACATCGAAAACATGCCTGGGAAACCCAGAAGATGGTACACCGTGTGATCGGGAAAGGTTTCTAAAACGCACCTCATTTCTCCTCTCCTTGTGCTCGGGTTCGCCATTCCAGCCGCTTCACTAACAATCTCCCTACGTGGAGAATCAGCACCGTTGACCTCCTGTTTCGTACAGGTCGCAATTTGTCCCGAGGATGAACGGGAAGAGGGGGAACCAATGAGAGACTAGCTCTAGGTGTTGGGACAGGCACAGGTCACTCTATTTTCCCATCAGGAAGAAGAATGAACCACAGGCTCAGCCTGCCCCCCGGAACCAGAATAGGGCCTGAAGCAATCCTGCGCTTTTGCGGCCAGCTCCCAAAAAAGCGAGTTGACACATGGAGCTCAGGGGCACTGCAATTCACAAACCTGCAGAGTTATAAATGATAACTCTCGTCCACAAATATATTGAGGGAAGGCAACGAAGAGGATTTGAAAGCAAGGCAGAATTGCAGGAAACCGATTTCAGGAGGTAGATTCGACTCGCCTTGAAAGCACATGAAAAGCGGCAAAGCGTTGACAATGATGCCCTTGGCCAAAAAGGGCGTATGCGTTTTTTCCTGAATATATTCAGGAAAAAACGCATACGCCCTTTTTGGCCAACCAAGCAAGCCGGAAAGGCAAATCGGCGCTACAAAGAAGTCTCGCTTGCCAGAGGTCAAAAGGGCCATGCTGAAAAATGTGTAAAAACCAGAAATGCAGGACAGGCCATGGAGACATGGGAGCCTTGCTACGCTGATGGGCGGGGTGGAAATAGCCAACAGCCACTCTGGAGAAGTGTACGCTGCGTCCTGAAACATGGAATAAACACAGCTTAGAGAGCATAGGGCACTTCCACTCATGGGCGTAGAAATCGGGAAACCTAAAAATCAACAAGACACAGGCACCCCAAAGTTTAGGGCTGCTCTGTTTCCAAGAACCTCCACTTCGGTACACCTTAAATATCCCAGGAAAGAGAAAAATGGATAAAGAAGTTGTGGTACTTATGCACAATGGAATATCACTCAGCCATGAAATCAGTGTCATAAGGCTAGTAGCAGCATGATGAGTGGATTTAGGGACGATGACTCTAAGTGAAGTAAGTCACACAGAAAAGGACACTTATCCTAAGTTATCACTTGTAGAGGGAATGTCAAAATCGCTACACCTGAATTGAATTGCAAAACAGAACAGAGTCACACATTTAGAAAACACACTATGGCTGCTTAACGGGAAAGCTGAGGTGGGGCGATGCATAAAACAAGGGTTTGAAATTAGCTCAGATACCGTTCCACAAGCCAAATATTTAATAGACAAGACCTACTCCCTGCTCAGTGAACTGGACTCAACACCCCCTATTCACCGCCCAAGAATATATCTGACTAGGAAGAGTCTTAAAACCTATGTATTGATATCTCTCTGGAAGTGAATCAAGAGGGTGTAAAGCGGCATAAACACAGCAAGGAAAAGAAGCTAAACCCCCTTATAAAAATTGACTACTTAAAAAAAAAACCCATAAAACAAAGACAGTGAAAGAGAGAGAAATTCTTACAAAATCCTTTCAGGGGCTCTGATGCAAACTGCATTGACCATATCTAGACCCACAGCTGGATGAGACATAAGGCTGGACACTCTTGGGGCTGAGAGGATTGGTGAGGTTGGGTGAGCAAACGCAGACCCTTTAAAGTAATACTGCGTGGTACCCATGCCATGGGTCCCAAATCTCCAGGTTCAAGGGCATCTTCCTACATCGAAAACATGCCTGGGAAACCCAGAAGATGGTACACCGTGTGATCGGGAAAGGTTTCTAAAACGCACCTCATTTCTCCTCTCCTTGTGCTCGGGTTCGCCATTCCAGCCGCTTCACTAACAATCTCCCTACGTGGAGAATCAGCACCGTTGACCTCCTGTTTCGTACAGGTCGCAATTTGTCCCGAGGATGAACGGGAAGAGGGGGAACCAATGAGAGACTAGCTCTAGGTGTTGGGACAGGCACAGGTCACCCTATTTTCCCATCAGGAAGAAGAATGAACCACAGGCTCAGCCTGCCCCCCGGAACCAGAATAAGGCCTGAAGCAATCCTGCGCTTTTGCGGCCAGCTCCCAAAAAAGCGAGTTGACACATGGAGCTCAGGGGCACTGCAATTCACAAACCTGCAGAGTTGTAAATGATAACTCTCGTCCACAAATATATTGAGGGAAGGCAACAAAGAGGATTTGAAAGCAAGGCAGAATTGCAGGAAACCGGTTTCAGGAGGTAGATTCGACTCGCCTTGAAAGCACATGAAAAGCGGCAAAGCGTTGACAATGATGCCCTTGGCCAAAAAGGGCGTATGCGTTTTTTCCTGAATATATTCAGGAAAAAACGCATACGCCCTTTTTGGCCAACCAAGCAAGCCGGAAAGGCAAATCGGCGCTACAAAGAAGTCTGGCATGCCAGAGGTCAAAAGGGCCATGCTGAAAAAAGTGTAAAAACCGGAAATGCAGGACAGGCCATGGAGACATGGGAGCCTTGCTACGCTGATGGGCGGGATGGAAATTGCCAACAGCCACTCTGGAGAAGTGTACGCTGCGTCCTGAAACATGGAATAAACACAGCTTAGAGAGCATAGGGCACTTCCACTCATGGGCGTAGAAATCGGGAAACCTAAAAATCAACAAGACACAGGCACCCCAAAGTTTAGGGCTGCTGTGTTTCCAAGAACCTCCACTTCGGTACACCTTAAATATCCCAGGAAAGAGAAAAATGGATAAAGAAGTTGTGGTACTTATGCACAATGGAATATCACTCAGCCATGAAATCAGTGTCATAAGGCTAGTAGCAGCATGATGAGTGGATTTAGGGACGATGACTCTAAGTGAAGTAAGTCACACAGAAAAGGACACTTATCCTAAGATATGACTTATAGAGGGAATGTCAAAATCGCTACACCTGAACTGAATTCCAAAACAGAACAGAGTCACACATTTAGAAAACACACTATGGCTCCTTAAAGGGAAAGGTGAGGTGGGGCGATGCATAAAACAAGGGTTTGAAATTAGCTCAGATACCGTTCCACAAGCCAAATATTTAATAGACAAGACCTACTCCCTGCTCAGTGAACTGGACTCAACACCCCCTATTCACCGCCCAAGAATATATCTGACTAGGAAGAGTCTTAAAACCTATGTATTGATATCTCTCTGGAAGTGAATCAAGAGGGTGTAAAGCGGCATAAACACAGCAAGGAAAAGAAGCTAAACCCCCTTATAAAAATTGACTACTTAAAAAAAAAACCCATAAAACAAAGACAGTGAAAGAGAGAGAAATTCTTACAAAATCCTTTCAGGGGCTCTGATGCAAACTGCATTGACCATATCTAGACCCACAGCTGGATGAGACATAAGGCTGGACACTCTTGGGGCTGAGAGGATTGGTGAGGTTGGGTGAGCAAACGCAGACCCTTTAAAGTAATACTGCGTGGTACCCATGCCATGGGTCCCAAATCTCCAGGTTCAAGGGCATCTTCCTACATCGAAAACATGCCTGGGAAACCCAGAAGATGGTACACCGTGTGATCGGGAAAGGTTTCTAAAACGCACCTCATTTCTCCTCTCCTTGTGCTCGGGTTCGCCATTCCAGCCGCTTCACTAACAATCTCCCTACGTGGAGAATCAGCACCGTTGACCTCCTGTTTCGTACAGGTCGCAATTTGTCCCGAGGATGAACGGGAAGAGGGGGAACCAATGAGAGACTAGCTCTAGGTGTTGGGACAGGCACAGGTCACCCTATTTTCCCATCAGGAAGAAGAATGAACCACAGGCTCAGCCTGCCCCCCGGAACCAGAATAAGGCCTGAAGCAATCCTGCGCTTTTGCGGCCAGCTCCCAAAAAAGCGAGTTGACACATGGAGCTCAGGGGCACTGCAATTCACAAACCTGCAGAGTTGTAAATGATAACTCTCGTCCACAAATATATTGAGGGAAGGCAACAAAGAGGATTTGAAAGCAAGGCAGAATTGCAGGAAACCGGTTTCAGGAGGTAGATTCGACTCGCCTTGAAAGCACATGAAAAGCGGCAAAGCGTTGACAATGATGCCCTTGGCCAAAAAGGGCGTATGCGTTTTTTCCTGAATATATTCAGGAAAAAACGCATACGCCCTTTTTAGCCAACCAAGCAAGCCGGAAAGGCAAATCGGCGCTACAAAGAAGTCTGGCATGCCAGAGGTCAAAAGGGCCATGCTGAAAAAAGTGTAAAAACCGGAAATGCAGGACAGGCCATGGAGACATGGGAGCCTTGCTACGCTGATGGGCGGGGTGGAAATTGCCAACAGCCACTCTGGAGAAGTGTACGCTGCGTCCTGAAACATGTAATAAACACAGCTTACAGAGCATAGGGCACTTCCACTCATGGGCGTAGAAATCGGGAAACCTAAAAATCAACAAGACACAGGCACCCCAAAGTTTAGGGCTGCTCTGTTTCCAAGAACCTCCACTTCGGTACACCTTAAATATCCCAGGAAAGAGAAAAATGGATAAAGAAGTTGTGGTACTTATGCACAATGGAATATCACTCAGCCATGAAATCAGTGTCATAAGGCTAGTAGCAGCATGATGAGTGCATTTAGGGACAATGACTCTAAGTGAAGTAAGTCACACAGAAAAGGAAACTTATCCTAAGTTATCACTTGTAGAGGGAATGTCAAAATCGCTACACCTGAATTGAATTGCAAAACAGAACAGAGTCACACATTTAGAAAACACACTATGGCTGCTTAACGGGAAAGCTGAGGTGGGGCGATGCATAAAACAAGGGTTTGAAATTAGCTCAGATACCGTTCCACAAGCCAAATATTTAATAGACAAGACCTACTCCCTGCTCAGTGAACTGGACTCAACACCCCCTATTCACCGCCCAAGAATATATCTGAATAGGAAGAGTCTTAAAACCTATGTATTGATATCTCTCTGGAAGTGAATCAAGAGGGTGTAAAGCGGCATAAACACAGCAAGGAAAAGAAGCTAAACCCCCTTATAAAAATTGACTACTTAAAAAAAAAAACCCATAAAACAAAGACAGTGAAAGAGAGAGAAATTCTTACAAAATCCTTTCAGGGGCTCTGATGCAAACTGCATTGACCATATCTAGACCCACAGCTGGATGAGACATAAGGCTGGACACTCTTGGGGCTGAGAGGATTGGTGAGGTTGGGTGAGCAAACGCAGACCCTTTAAAGTAATACTGCGTGGTACCCATGCCATGGGTCCCAAATCTCCAGGTTCAAGGGCATCTTCTTACATCGAAAACATGCCTGGGAAACCCAGAAGATGGTACACCGTGTGATCGGGAAAGGTTTCTAAAACGCACCTCATTTCTCCTCTCCTTGTGCTCGGGTTCGCCATTCCAGCCGCTTCACTAACAATCTCCCTACGTGGAGAATCAGCACCGTTGACCTCCTGTTTCGTACAGGTCGCAATTTGTCCCGAGGATGAACGGGAAGAGGGGGAACCAATGAGAGACTAGCTCTAGGTGTTGGGACAGGCACAGGTCACTCTATTTTCCCATCAGGAAGAAGAATGAACCACAGGCTCAGCCTGCCCCCCGGAACCAGAATAGGGCCTGAAGCAATCCTGCGCTTTTGCGGCCAGCTCCCAAAAAAGCGAGTTGACACATGGAGCTCAGGGGCACTGCAATTCACAAACCTGCAGAGTTATAAATGATAACTCTCGTCCACAAATATATTGAGGGAAGGCAACGAAGAGGATTTGAAAGAAAGGCAGAATTGCAGGAAACAGATTTCAGGAGGTAGATTCGACTCGCCTTGAAAGCACATGAAAAGCGGCAAAGCGTTGACAATGATGCCCTTGGCCAAGAAGGGCGTATGCGTTTTTTCCTGAATATATTCAGGAAAAAACGCATACGCCCTTTTTGGCCAACCAAGCAAGCCGGAAAGGCAAATCGGCGCTACAAAGAAGTCTGGCTTGCCAGAGGTCAAAAGGGCCATGCTGAAAAATGTGTAAAAACCAGAAATGCAGGACAGGCCATGGAGACATGGGAGCCTTGCTACGCTGATGGGCGGGGTGGAAATTGCCAACAGCCACTCTGGAGAAGTGTACGCTGCGTCCTGAAACATGGAATAAACACAGCTTAGAGAGCATAGGGCACTTCCACTCATGGGCGTAGAAATCGGGAAACCTAAAAATCAACAAGACACAGGCACCCCAAAATTTAGGGCTGCTCTGTTTCCAAGAACCTCCACTTCGGTACACCTTCAATATCCCAGGAAAGAGAAAAATGGATAAAGAAGTTGTGGTACTTATGCACAATGGAATATCACTCAGCCATGAAATCAGTGTCATAAGGCTAGTAGCAGCATGATGAGTGGATTTAGGGACGATGACTCTAAGTGAAGTAAGTCACACAGAAAAGGAAACTTATCCTAAGTTATCACTTGTAGAGGGAATGTCAAAATCGCTACACCTGAATTGAATTGCAAAACAGAACAGAGTCACACATTTAGAAAACACACTATGGCTGCTTAACGGGAAAGCTGAGGTGGGGCGATGCATAAAACAAGGGTTTGAAATTAGCTCAGATACCGTTCCACAAGCCAAATATTTAATAGACAAGACCTATTCCCTGCTCAGTGAACTGGACTCAACACCCCCTATTCACCGCCCAAGAATATATCTGACTAGGAAGAGTCTTAAAACCTATGTATTGATATCTCTCTGGAAGTGAATCAAGAGGGTGTAAAGCGGCATAAACACAGCAAGGAAAAGAAGCTAAACCCCCTTATAAAAATTGACTACTTAAAAAAAAAACCCATAAAACAAAGACAGTGAAAGAGAGAGAAATTCTTACAAAATCCTTTCAGGGGCTCTGATGCAAACTGCATTGACCATATCTAGACCCACAGCTGGATGAGACATAAGGCTGGACACTCTTGGGGCTGAGAGGATTGGTGAGGTTGGGTGAGCAAACGCAGACCCTTTAAAGTAATACTGCGTGGTACCCATGCCATGGGTCCCAAATCTCCAGGTTCAAGGGCATCTTCTTACATCGAAAACATGCCTGGGAAACCCAGAAGATGGTACACCGTGTGATCGGGAAAGGTTTCTAAAACGCACCTCATTTCTCCTCTCCTTGTGCTCGGGTTCGCCATTCCAGCCGCTTCACTAACAATCTCCCTACGTGGAGAATCAGCACCGTTGACCTCCTGTTTCATACAGGTCGCAATTTGTCCCGAGGATGAACGGGAAGAGGGGGAACCAATGAGAGACTAGCTCTAGGTGTTGGGACAGGCACAGGTCACCCTATTTTCCCATCAGGAAGAAGAATGAACCACAGGCTCAGCCTGCCCCCCGGAACCAGAATAAGGCCTGAAGCAATCCTGCGCTTTTGCGGCCAGCTCCCAAAAAAGCGAGTTGACACATGGAGCTCAGGGGCACTGCAATTCACAAACCTGCAGAGTTGTAAATGATAACTCTCGTCCACAAATATATTGAGGGAAGGCAACAAAGAGGATTTGAAAGCAAGGCAGAATTGTAGGAAACCGGTTTCAGGAGGTAGATTCGACTCGCCTTGAAAGCACATGAAAAGCGGCAAAGCGTTGACAATGATGCCCTTGGCCAAAAAGGGCGTATGCGTTTTTTCCTGAATATATTCAGGAAAAAACGCATACGCCCTTTTTGGCCAACCAAGCAAGCCGGAAAGGCAAATCGGCGCTACAAAGAAGTCTGGCATGCCAGAGGTCAAAAGGGCCATGCTGAAAAAAGTGTAAAAACCGGAAATGCAGGACAGGCCATGGAGACATGGGAGCCTTGCTACGCTGATGGGCGGGATGGAAATTGCCAACAGCCACTCTGGAGAAGTGTACGCTGCGTCCTGAAACATGTAATAAACACAGCTTAGAGAGCATAGGGCACTTCCACTCATGGGCGTAGAAATCGGGAAACCTAAAAATCAACAAGACACAGGCACCCCAAAGTTTAGGGCTGCTCTGTTTCCAAGAACCTCCACTTCGGTACACCTTAAATATCCCAGGAAAGAGAAAAATGGATAAAGAAGTTGTGGTACTTATGCACAATGGAATATCACTCAGCCATGAAATCAGTGTCATAAGGCTAGTAGCAGCATGATGAGTGGATTTAGGGACGATGACTCTAAGTGAAGTAAGTCACACAGAAAAGGAAACTTATCCTAAGTTATCACTTGTAGAGGGAATGTCAAAATCGCTACACCTGAATTGAATTGCAAAACAGAACAGAGTCACACATTTAGAAAACACACTATGGCTGCTTAACGGGAAAGCTGAGGTGGGGCGATGCATAAAACAAGGGTTTGAAATTAGCTCAGATACCGTTCCACAAGCCAAATATTTAATAGACAAGACCTACTCCCTGCTCAGTGAACTGGACTCAACACCCCCTATTCACCGCCCAAGAATATATCTGACTAGGAAGAGTCTTAAAACCTATGTATTGATATCTCTCTGGAAGTGAATCAAGAGGGTGTAAAGCGGCATAAACACAGCAAGGAAAAGAAGCTAAACCCCCTTATAAAAATTGACTACTTAAAAAAAAAACCCATAAAACAAAGACAGTGAAAGAGAGAGAAATTCTTACAAAATCCTTTCAGGGGCTCTGATGCAAACTGCATTGACCATATCTAGACCCACAGCTGGATGAGACATAAGGCTGGACACTCTTGGGGCTGAGAGGATTGGTGAGGTTGGGTGAGCAAACGCAGACCCTTTAAAGTAATACTGCGTGGTACCCATGCCATGGGTCCCAAATCTCCAGGTTCAAGGGCATCTTCCTACATCGAAAACATGCCTGGGAAACCCAGAAGATGGTACACCGTGTGATCGGGAAAGGTTTCTAAAACGCACCTCATTTCTCCTCTCCTTGTGCTCGGGTTCGCCATTCCAGCCGCTTCACTAACAATCTCCCTACGTGGAGAATCAGCACCGTTGACCTCCTGTTTCATACAGGTCGCAATTTGTCCCGAGGATGAACGGGAAGAGGGGGAACCAATGAGAGACTAGCTCTAGGTGTTGGGACAGGCACAGGTCACCCTATTTTCCCATCAGGAAGAAGAATGAACCACAGGCTCAGCCTGCCCCCCGGAACCAGAATAAGGCCTGAAGCAATCCTGCGCTTTTGCGGCCAGCTCCCAAAAAAGCGAGTTGACACATGGAGCTCAGGGGCACTGCAATTCACAAACCTGCAGAGTTGTAAATGATAACTCTCGTCCACAAATATATTGAGGGAAGGCAACAAAGAGGATTTGAAAGCAAGGCAGAATTGTAGGAAACCGGTTTCAGGAGGTAGATTCGACTCGCCTTGAAAGCACATGAAAAGCGGCAAAGCGTTGACAATGATGCCCTTGGCTAAAAAGGGCGTATGCGTTTTTTCCTGAATATATTCAGGAAAAAACGCATACGCCCTTTTTGGCCAACCAAGCAAGCCGGAAAGGCAAATCGGCGCTACAAAGAAGTCTGGCATGCCAGAGGTCAAAAGGGCCATGCTGAAAAAAGTGTAAAAACCGGAAATGCAGGACAGGCCATGGAGACATGGGAGCCTTGCTACGCTGATGGGCGGGATGGAAATTGCCAACAGCCACTCTGGAGAAGTGTACGCTGCGTCCTGAAACATGGAATAAACACAGCTTAGAGAGCATAGGGCACTTCCACTCATGGGCGTAGAAATCGGGAAACCTAAAAATCAACAAGACACAGGCACCCCAAAGTTTAGGGCTGCTCTGTTTCCAAGAACCTCCACTTCGGTACACCTTAAATATCCCAGGAAAGAGAAAAATGGATAAAGAAGTTGTGGTACTTATGCACAATGGAATATCACTCAGCCATGAAATCAGTGTCATAAGGCTAGTAGCAGCATGATGAGTGGATTTAGGGACGATGACTCTAAGTGAAGTAAGTCACACAGAAAAGGAAACTTATCCTAAGTTATCACTTGTAGAGGGAATGTCAAAATCGCTACACCTGAATTGAATTGCAAAACAGAACAGAGTCACACATTTAGAAAACACACTATGGCTGCTTAACGGGAAAGCTGAGGTGGGGCGATGCATAAAACAAGGGTTTGAAATTAGCTCAGATACCGTTCCACAAGCCAAATATTTAATAGACAAGACCTACTCCCTGCTCAGTGAACTGGACTCAACACCCCCTATTCACCGCCCAAGAATATATCTGACTAGGAAGAGTCTTAAAACCTATGTATTGATATCTCTCTGGAAGTGAATCAAGAGGGTGTAAAGCGGCATAAACACAGCAAGGAAAAGAAGCTAAACCCCCTTATAAAAATTGACTACTTAAAAAAAAAACCCATAAAACAAAGACAGTGAAAGAGAGAGAAATTCTTACAAAATCCTTTCAGGGGCTCTGATGCAAACTGCATTGACCATATCTAGACCCACAGCTGGATGAGACATAAGGCTGGACACTCTTGGGGCTGAGAGGATTGGTGAGGTTGGGTGAGCAAACGCAGACCCTTTAAAGTAATACTGCGTGGTACCCATGCCATGGGTCCCAAATCTCCAGGTTCAAGGGCATCTTCCTACATCGAAAACATGCCTGGGAAACCCAGAAGATGGTACACCGTGTGATCGGGAAAGGTTTCTAAAACGCACCTCATTTCTCCTCTCCTTGTGCTCGGGTTCGCCATTCCAGCCGCTTCACTAACAATCTCCCTACGTGGAGAATCAGCACCGTTGACCTCCTGTTTCGTACAGGTCGCAATTTGTCCCGAGGATGAACGGGAAGAGGGGGAACCAATGAGAGACTAGCTCTAGGTGTTGGGACAGGCACAGGTCACTCTATTTTCCCATCAGGAAGAAGAATGAACCACAGGCTCAGCCTGCCCCCCGGAACCAGAATAGGGCCTGAAGCAATCCTGCGCTTTTGCGGCCAGCTCCCAAAAAAGCGAGTTGACACATGGAGCTCAGGGGCACTGCAATTCACAAACCTGCAGAGTTATAAATGATAACTCTCGTCCACAAATATATTGAGGGAAGGCAACGAAGAGGATTTGAAAGCAAGGCAGAATTGCAGGAAACCGATTTCAGGAGGTAGATTCGACTCGCCTTGAAAGCACATGAAAAGCGGCAAAGCGTTGACAATGATGCCCTTGGCCAAAAAGGGCGTATGCGTTTTTTCCTGAATATATTCAGGAAAAAACGCATACGCCCTTTTTGGCCAACCAAGCAAGCCGGAAAGGCAAATCGGCGCTACAAAGAAGTCTCGCTTGCCAGAGGTCAAAAGGGCCATGCTGAAAAATGTGTAAAAACCAGAAATGCAGGACAGGCCATGGAGACATGGGAGCCTTGCTACGCTGATGGGCGGGGTGGAAATAGCCAACAGCCACTCTGGAGAAGTGTACGCTGCGTCCTGAAACATGGAATAAACACAGCTTAGAGAGCATAGGGCACTTCCACTCATGGGCGTAGAAATCGGGAAACCTAAAAATCAACAAGACACAGGCACCCCAAAGTTTAGGGCTGCTCTGTTTCCAAGAACCTCCACTTCGGTACACCTTAAATATCCCAGGAAAGAGAAAAATGGATAAAGAAGTTGTGGTACTTATGCACAATGGAATATCACTCAGCCATGAAATCAGTGTCATAAGGCTAGTAGCAGCATGATGAGTGGATTTAGGGACGATGACTCTAAGTGAAGTAAGTCACACAGAAAAGGACACTTATCCTAAGTTATCACTTGTAGAGGGAATGTCAAAATCGCTACACCTGAATTGAATTGCAAAACAGAACAGAGTCACACATTTAGAAAACACACTATGGCTGCTTAACGGGAAAGCTGAGGTGGGGCGATGCATAAAACAAGGGTTTGAAATTAGCTCAGATACCGTTCCACAAGCCAAATATTTAATAGACAAGACCTACTCCCTGCTCAGTGAACTGGACTCAACACCCCCTATTCACCGCCCAAGAATATATCTGACTAGGAAGAGTCTTAAAACCTATGTATTGATATCTCTCTGGAAGTGAATCAAGAGGGTGTAAAGCGGCATAAACACAGCAAGGAAAAGAAGCTAAACCCCCTTATAAAAATTGACTACTTAAAAAAAAAAACCCATAAAACAAAGACAGTGAAAGAGAGAGAAATTCTTACAAAATCCTTTCAGGGGCTCTGATGCAAACTGCATTGACCATATCTAGACCCACAGCTGGATGAGACATAAGGCTGGACACTCTTGGGGCTGAGAGGATTGGTGAGGTTGGGTGAGCAAACGCAGACCCTTTAAAGTAATACTGCGTGGTACCCATGCCATGGGTCCCAAATCTCCAGGTTCAAGGGCATCTTCTTACATCGAAAACATGCCTGGGAAACCCAGAAGATGGTACACCGTGTGATCGGGAAAGGTTTCTAAAACGCACCTCATTTCTCCTCTCCTTGTGCTCGGGTTCGCCATTCCAGCCGCTTCACTAACAATCTCCCTACGTGGAGAATCAGCACCGTTGACCTCCTGTTTCGTACAGGTCGCAATTTGTCCCGAGGATGAACGGGAAGAGGGGGAACCAATGAGAGACTAGCTCTAGGTGTTGGGACAGGCACAGGTCACTCTATTTTCCCATCAGGAAGAAGAATGAACCACAGGCTCAGCCTGCCCCCCGGAACCAGAATAGGGCCTGAAGCAATCCTGCGCTTTTGCGGCCAGCTCCCAAAAAAGCGAGTTGACACATGGAGCTCAGGGGCACTGCAATTCACAAACCTGCAGAGTTATAAATGATAACTCTCGTCCACAAATATATTGAGGGAAGGCAACGAAGAGGATTTGAAAGAAAGGCAGAATTGCAGGAAACAGATTTCAGGAGGTAGATTCGACTCGCCTTGAAAGCACATGAAAAGCGGCAAAGCGTTGACAATGATGCCCTTGGCCAAGAAGGGCGTATGCGTTTTTTCCTGAATATATTCAGGAAAAAACGCATACGCCCTTTTTGGCCAACCAAGCAAGCCGGAAAGGCAAATCGGCGCTACAAAGAAGTCTGGCTTGCCAGAGGTCAAAAGGGCCATGCTGAAAAATGTGTAAAAACCAGAAATGCAGGACAGGCCATGGAGACATGGGAGCCTTGCTACGCTGATGGGCGGGGTGGAAATTGCCAACAGCCACTCTGGAGAAGTGTACGCTGCGTCCTGAAACATGGAATAAACACAGCTTAGAGAGCATAGGGCACTTCCACTCATGGGCGTAGAAATCGGGAAACCTAAAAATCAACAAGACACAGGCACCCCAAAATTTAGGGCTGCTCTGTTTCCAAGAACCTCCACTTCGGTACACCTTCAATATCCCAGGAAAGAGAAAAATGGATAAAGAAGTTGTGGTACTTATGCACAATGGAATATCACTCAGCCATGAAATCAGTGTCATAAGGCTAGTAGCAGCATGATGAGTGGATTTAGGGACGATGACTCTAAGTGAAGTAAGTCACACAGAAAAGGAAACTTATCCTAAGTTATCACTTGTAGAGGGAATGTCAAAATCGCTACACCTGAATTGAATTGCAAAACAGAACAGAGTCACACATTTAGAAAACACACTATGGCTGCTTAACGGGAAAGCTGAGGTGGGGCGATGCATAAAACAAGGGTTTGAAATTAGCTCAGATACCGTTCCACAAGCCAAATATTTAATAGACAAGACCTATTCCCTGCTCAGTGAACTGGACTCAACACCCCCTATTCACCGCCCAAGAATATATCTGACTAGGAAGAGTCTTAAAACCTATGTATTGATATCTCTCTGGAAGTGAATCAAGAGGGTGTAAAGCGGCATAAACACAGCAAGGAAAAGAAGCTAAACCCCCTTATAAAAATTGACTACTTAAAAAAAAAACCCATAAAACAAAGACAGTGAAAGAGAGAGAAATTCTTACAAAATCCTTTCAGGGGCTCTGATGCAAACTGCATTGACCATATCTAGACCCACAGCTGGATGAGACATAAGGCTGGACACTCTTGGGGCTGAGAGGATTGGTGAGGTTGGGTGAGCAAACGCAGACCCTTTAAAGTAATACTGCGTGGTACCCATGCCATGGGTCCCAAATCTCCAGGTTCAAGGGCATCTTCTTACATCGAAAACATGCCTGGGAAACCCAGAAGATGGTACACCGTGTGATCGGGAAAGGTTTCTAAAACGCACCTCATTTCTCCTCTCCTTGTGCTCGGGTTCGCCATTCCAGCCGCTTCACTAACAATCTCCCTACGTGGAGAATCAGCACCGTTGACCTCCTGTTTCATACAGGTCGCAATTTGTCCCGAGGATGAACGGGAAGAGGGGGAACCAATGAGAGACTAGCTCTAGGTGTTGGGACAGGCACAGGTCACCCTATTTTCCCATCAGGAAGAAGAATGAACCACAGGCTCAGCCTGCCCCCCGGAACCAGAATAAGGCCTGAAGCAATCCTGCGCTTTTGCGGCCAGCTCCCAAAAAAGCGAGTTGACACATGGAGCTCAGGGGCACTGCAATTCACAAACCTGCAGAGTTGTAAATGATAACTCTCGTCCACAAATATATTGAGGGAAGGCAACAAAGAGGATTTGAAAGCAAGGCAGAATTGTAGGAAACCGGTTTCAGGAGGTAGATTCGACTCGCCTTGAAAGCACATGAAAAGCGGCAAAGCGTTGACAATGATGCCCTTGGCCAAAAAGGGCGTATGCGTTTTTTCCTGAATATATTCAGGAAAAAACGCATACGCCCTTTTTGGCCAACCAAGCAAGCCGGAAAGGCAAATCGGCGCTACAAAGAAGTCTGGCATGCCAGAGGTCAAAAGGGCCATGCTGAAAAAAGTGTAAAAACCGGAAATGCAGGACAGGCCATGGAGACATGGGAGCCTTGCTACGCTGATGGGCGGGATGGAAATTGCCAACAGCCACTCTGGAGAAGTGTACGCTGCGTCCTGAAACATGGAATAAACACAGCTTAGAGAGCATAGGGCACTTCCACTCATGGGCGTAGAAATCGGGAAACCTAAAAATCAACAAGACACAGGCACCCCAAAGTTTAGGGCTGCTCTGTTTCCAAGAACCTCCACTTCGGTACACCTTAAATATCCCAGGAAAGAGAAAAATGGATAAAGAAGTTGTGGTACTTATGCACAATGGAATATCACTCAGCCATGAAATCAGTGTCATAAGGCTAGTAGCAGCATGATGAGTGGATTTAGGGACGATGACTCTAAGTGAAGTAAGTCACACAGAAAAGGAAACTTATCCTAAGTTATCACTTGTAGAGGGAATGTCAAAATCGCTACACCTGAATTGAATTGCAAAACAGAACAGAGTCACACATTTAGAAAACACACTATGGCTGCTTAACGGGAAAGCTGAGGTGGGGCGATGCATAAAACAAGGGTTTGAAATTAGCTCAGATACCGTTCCACAAGCCAAATATTTAATAGACAAGACCTACTCCCTGCTCAGTGAACTGGACTCAACACCCCCTATTCACCGCCCAAGAATATATCTGACTAGGAAGAGTCTTAAAACCTATGTATTGATATCTCTCTGGAAGTGAATCAAGAGGGTGTAAAGCGGCATAAACACAGCAAGGAAAAGAAGCTAAACCCCCTTATAAAAATTGACTACTTAAAAAAAAAACCCATAAAACAAAGACAGTGAAAGAGAGAGAAATTCTTACAAAATCCTTTCAGGGGCTCTGATGCAAACTGCATTGACCATATCTAGACCCACAGCTGGATGAGACATAAGGCTGGACACTCTTGGGGCTGAGAGGATTGGTGAGGTTGGGTGAGCAAACGCAGACCCTTTAAAGTAATACTGCGTGGTACCCATGCCATGGGTCCCAAATCTCCAGGTTCAAGGGCATCTTCCTACATCGAAAACATGCCTGGGAAACCCAGAAGATGGTACACCGTGTGATCGGGAAAGGTTTCTAAAACGCACCTCATTTCTCCTCTCCTTGTGCTCGGGTTCGCCATTCCAGCCGCTTCACTAACAATCTCCCTACGTGGAGAATCAGCACCGTTGACCTCCTGTTTCATACAGGTCGCAATTTGTCCCGAGGATGAACGGGAAGAGGGGGAACCAATGAGAGACTAGCTCTAGGTGTTGGGACAGGCACAGGTCACCCTATTTTCCCATCAGGAAGAAGAATGAACCACAGGCTCAGCCTGCCCCCCGGAACCAGAATAAGGCCTGAAGCAATCCTGCGCTTTTGCGGCCAGCTCCCAAAAAAGCGAGTTGACACATGGAGCTCAGGGGCACTGCAATTCACAAACCTGCAGAGTTGTAAATGATAACTCTCGTCCACAAATATATTGAGGGAAGGCAACAAAGAGGATTTGAAAGCAAGGCAGAATTGTAGGAAACCGGTTTCAGGAGGTAGATTCGACTCGCCTTGAAAGCACATGAAAAGCGGCAAAGCGTTGACAATGATGCCCTTGGCCAAAAAGGGCGTATGCGTTTTTTCCTGAATATATTCAGGAAAAAACGCATACGCCCTTTTTGGCCAACCAAGCAAGCCGGAAAGGCAAATCGGCGCTACAAAGAAGTCTGGCATGCCAGAGGTCAAAAGGGCCATGCTGAAAAAAGTGTAAAAACCGGAAATGCAGGACAGGCCATGGAGACATGGGAGCCTTGCTACGCTGATGGGCGGGATGGAAATTGCCAACAGCCACTCTGGAGAAGTGTACGCTGCGTCCTGAAACATGGAATAAACACAGCTTAGAGAGCATAGGGCACTTCCACTCATGGGCGTAGAAATCGGGAAACCTAAAAATCAACAAGACACAGGCACCCCAAAGTTTAGGGCTGCTCTGTTTCCAAGAACCTCCACTTCGGTACACCTTAAATATCCCAGGAAAGAGAAAAATGGATAAAGAAGTTGTGGTACTTATGCACAATGGAATATCACTCAGCCATGAAATCAGTGTCATAAGGCTAGTAGCAGCATGATGAGTGGATTTAGGGACGATGACTCTAAGTGAAGTAAGTCACACAGAAAAGGAAACTTATCCTAAGTTATCACTTGTAGAGGGAATGTCAAAATCGCTACACCTGAATTGAATTGCAAAACAGAACAGAGTCACACATTTAGAAAACACACTATGGCTGCTTAACGGGAAAGCTGAGGTGGGGCGATGCATAAAACAAGGGTTTGAAATTAGCTCAGATACCGTTCCACAAGCCAAATATTTAATAGACAAGACCTACTCCCTGCTCAGTGAACTGGACTCAACACCCCCTATTCACCGCCCAAGAATATATCTGACTAGGAAGAGTCTTAAAACCTATGTATTGATATCTCTCTGGAAGTGAATCAAGAGGGTGTAAAGCGGCATAAACACAGCAAGGAAAAGAAGCTAAACCCCCTTATAAAAATTGACTACTTAAAAAAAAAACCCATAAAACAAAGACAGTGAAAGAGAGAGAAATTCTTACAAAATCCTTTCAGGGGCTCTGATGCAAACTGCATTGACCATATCTAGACCCACAGCTGGATGAGACATAAGGCTGGACACTCTTGGGGCTGAGAGGATTGGTGAGGTTGGGTGAGCAAACGCAGACCCTTTAAAGTAATACTGCGTGGTACCCATGCCATGGGTCCCAAATCTCCAGGTTCAAGGGCATCTTCCTACATCGAAAACATGCCTGGGAAACCCAGAAGATGGTACACCGTGTGATCGGGAAAGGTTTCTAAAACGCACCTCATTTCTCCTCTCCTTGTGCTCGGGTTCGCCATTCCAGCCGCTTCACTAACAATCTCCCTACGTGGAGAATCAGCACCGTTGACCTCCTGTTTCGTACAGGTCGCAATTTGTCCCGAGGATGAACGGGAAGAGGGGGAACCAATGAGAGACTAGCTCTAGGTGTTGGGACAGGCACAGGTCACTCTATTTTCCCATCAGGAAGAAGAATGAACCACAGGCTCAGCCTGCCCCCCGGAACCAGAATAGGGCCTGAAGCAATCCTGCGCTTTTGCGGCCAGCTCCCAAAAAAGCGAGTTGACACATGGAGCTCAGGGGCACTGCAATTCACAAACCTGCAGAGTTATAAATGATAACTCTCGTCCACAAATATATTGAGGGAAGGCAACGAAGAGGATTTGAAAGCAAGGCAGAATTGCAGGAAACCGATTTCAGGAGGTAGATTCGACTCGCCTTGAAAGCACATGAAAAGCGGCAAAGCGTTGACAATGATGCCCTTGGCCAAAAAGGGCGTATGCGTTTTTTCCTGAATATATTCAGGAAAAAACGCATACGCCCTTTTTGGCCAACCAAGCAAGCCGGAAAGGCAAATCGGCGCTACAAAGAAGTCTCGCTTGCCAGAGGTCAAAAGGGCCATGCTGAAAAATGTGTAAAAACCAGAAATGCAGGACAGGCCATGGAGACATGGGAGCCTTGCTACGCTGATGGGCGGGGTGGAAATAGCCAACAGCCACTCTGGAGAAGTGTACGCTGCGTCCTGAAACATGGAATAAACACAGCTTAGAGAGCATAGGGCACTTCCACTCATGGGCGTAGAAATCGGGAAACCTAAAAATCAACAAGACACAGGCACCCCAAAGTTTAGGGCTGCTCTGTTTCCAAGAACCTCCACTTCGGTACACCTTAAATATCCCAGGAAAGAGAAAAATGGATAAAGAAGTTGTGGTACTTATGCACAATGGAATATCACTCAGCCATGAAATCAGTGTCATAAGGCTAGTAGCAGCATGATGAGTGGATTTAGGGACGATGACTCTAAGTGAAGTAAGTCACACAGAAAAGGACACTTATCCTAAGTTATCACTTGTAGAGGGAATGTCAAAATCGCTACACCTGAATTGAATTGCAAAACAGAACAGAGTCACACATTTAGAAAACACACTATGGCTGCTTAACGGGAAAGCTGAGGTGGGGCGATGCATAAAACAAGGGTTTGAAATTAGCTCAGATACCGTTCCACAAGCCAAATATTTAATAGACAAGACCTACTCCCTGCTCAGTGAACTGGACTCAACACCCCCTATTCACCGCCCAAGAATATATCTGACTAGGAAGAGTCTTAAAACCTATGTATTGATATCTCTCTGGAAGTGAATCAAGAGGGTGTAAAGCGGCATAAACACAGCAAGGAAAAGAAGCTAAACCCCCTTATAAAAATTGACTACTTAAAAAAAAAACCCATAAAACAAAGACAGTGAAAGAGAGAGAAATTCTTACAAAATCCTTTCAGGGGCTCTGATGCAAACTGCATTGACCATATCTAGACCCACAGCTGGATGAGACATAAGGCTGGACACTCTTGGGGCTGAGAGGATTGGTGAGGTTGGGTGAGCAAACGCAGACCCTTTAAAGTAATACTGCGTGGTACCCATGCCATGGGTCCCAAATCTCCAGGTTCAAGGGCATCTTCCTACATCGAAAACATGCCTGGGAAACCCAGAAGATGGTACACCGTGTGATCGGGAAAGGTTTCTAAAACGCACCTCATTTCTCCTCTCCTTGTGCTCGGGTTCGCCATTCCAGCCGCTTCACTAACAATCTCCCTACGTGGAGAATCAGCACCGTTGACCTCCTGTTTCGTACAGGTCGCAATTTGTCCCGAGGATGAACGGGAAGAGGGGGAACCAATGAGAGACTAGCTCTAGGTGTTGGGACAGGCACAGGTCACCCTATTTTCCCATCAGGAAGAAGAATGAACCACAGGCTCAGCCTGCCCCCCGGAACCAGAATAAGGCCTGAAGCAATCCTGCGCTTTTGCGGCCAGCTCCCAAAAAAGCGAGTTGACACATGGAGCTCAGGGGCACTGCAATTCACAAACCTGCAGAGTTGTAAATGATAACTCTCGTCCACAAATATATTGAGGGAAGGCAACAAAGAGGATTTGAAAGCAAGGCAGAATTGCAGGAAACCGGTTTCAGGAGGTAGATTCGACTCGCCTTGAAAGCACATGAAAAGCGGCAAAGCGTTGACAATGATGCCCTTGGCCAAAAAGGGCGTATGCGTTTTTTCCTGAATATATTCAGGAAAAAACGCATACGCCCTTTTTGGCCAACCAAGCAAGCCGGAAAGGCAAATCGGCGCTACAAAGAAGTCTGGCATGCCAGAGGTCAAAAGGGCCATGCTGAAAAAAGTGTAAAAACCGGAAATGCAGGACAGGCCATGGAGACATGGGAGCCTTGCTACGCTGATGGGCGGGATGGAAATTGCCAACAGCCACTCTGGAGAAGTGTACGCTGCGTCCTGAAACATGGAATAAACACAGCTTAGAGAGCATAGGGCACTTCCACTCATGGGCGTAGAAATCGGGAAACCTAAAAATCAACAAGACACAGGCACCCCAAAGTTTAGGGCTGCTGTGTTTCCAAGAACCTCCACTTCGGTACACCTTAAATATCCCAGGAAAGAGAAAAATGGATAAAGAAGTTGTGGTACTTATGCACAATGGAATATCACTCAGCCATGAAATCAGTGTCATAAGGCTAGTAGCAGCATGATGAGTGGATTTAGGGACGATGACTCTAAGTGAAGTAAGTCACACAGAAAAGGACACTTATCCTAAGATATGACTTATAGAGGGAATGTCAAAATCGCTACACCTGAACTGAATTCCAAAACAGAACAGAGTCACACATTTAGAAAACACACTATGGCTCCTTAAAGGGAAAGGTGAGGTGGGGCGATGCATAAAACAAGGGTTTGAAATTAGCTCAGATACCGTTCCACAAGCCAAATATTTAATAGACAAGACCTACTCCCTGCTCAGTGAACTGGACTCAACACCCCCTATTCACCGCCCAAGAATATATCTGACTAGGAAGAGTCTTAAAACCTATGTATTGATATCTCTCTGGAAGTGAATCAAGAGGGTGTAAAGCGGCATAAACACAGCAAGGAAAAGAAGCTAAACCCCCTTATAAAAATTGACTACTTAAAAAAAAAACCCATAAAACAAAGACAGTGAAAGAGAGAGAAATTCTTACAAAATCCTTTCAGGGGCTCTGATGCAAACTGCATTGACCATATCTAGACCCACAGCTGGATGAGACATAAGGCTGGACACTCTTGGGGCTGAGAGGATTGGTGAGGTTGGGTGAGCAAACGCAGACCCTTTAAAGTAATACTGCGTGGTACCCATGCCATGGGTCCCAAATCTCCAGGTTCAAGGGCATCTTCCTACATCGAAAACATGCCTGGGAAACCCAGAAGATGGTACACCGTGTGATCGGGAAAGGTTTCTAAAACGCACCTCATTTCTCCTCTCCTTGTGCTCGGGTTCGCCATTCCAGCCGCTTCACTAACAATCTCCCTACGTGGAGAATCAGCACCGTTGACCTCCTGTTTCGTACAGGTCGCAATTTGTCCCGAGGATGAACGGGAAGAGGGGGAACCAATGAGAGACTAGCTCTAGGTGTTGGGACAGGCACAGGTCACCCTATTTTCCCATCAGGAAGAAGAATGAACCACAGGCTCAGCCTGCCCCCCGGAACCAGAATAAGGCCTGAAGCAATCCTGCGCTTTTGCGGCCAGCTCCCAAAAAAGCGAGTTGACACATGGAGCTCAGGGGCACTGCAATTCACAAACCTGCAGAGTTGTAAATGATAACTCTCGTCCACAAATATATTGAGGGAAGGCAACAAAGAGGATTTGAAAGCAAGGCAGAATTGCAGGAAACCGGTTTCAGGAGGTAGATTCGACTCGCCTTGAAAGCACATGAAAAGCGGCAAAGCGTTGACAATGATGCCCTTGGCCAAAAAGGGCGTATGCGTTTTTTCCTGAATATATTCAGGAAAAAACGCATACGCCCTTTTTGGCCAACCAAGCAAGCCGGAAAGGCAAATCGGCGCTACAAAGAAGTCTGGCATGCCAGAGGTCAAAAGGGCCATGCTGAAAAAAGTGTAAAAACCGGAAATGCAGGACAGGCCATGGAGACATGGGAGCCTTGCTACGCTGATGGGCGGGATGGAAATTGCCAACAGCCACTCTGGAGAAGTGTACGCTGCGTCCTGAAACATGGAATAAACACAGCTTAGAGAGCATAGGGCACTTCCACTCATGGGCGTAGAAATCGGGAAACCTAAAAATCAACAAGACACAGGCACCCCAAAGTTTAGGGCTGCTGTGTTTCCAAGAACCTCCACTTCGGTACACCTTAAATATCCCAGGAAAGAGAAAAATGGATAAAGAAGTTGTGGTACTTATGCACAATGGAATATCACTCAGCCATGAAATCAGTGTCATAAGGCTAGTAGCAGCATGATGAGTGGATTTAGGGACGATGACTCTAAGTGAAGTAAGTCACACAGAAAAGGACACTTATCCTAAGATATGACTTATAGAGGGAATGTCAAAATCGCTACACCTGAACTGAATTCCAAAACAGAACAGAGTCACACATTTAGAAAACACACTATGGCTCCTTAAAGGGAAAGGTGAGGTGGGGCGATGCATAAAACAAGGGTTTGAAATTAGCTCAGATACCGTTCCACAAGCCAAATATTTAATAGACAAGACCTACTCCCTGCTCAGTGAACTGGACTCAACACCCCCTATTCACCGCCCAAGAATATATCTGACTAGGAAGAGTCTTAAAACCTATGTATTGATATCTCTCTGGAAGTGAATCAAGAGGGTGTAAAGCGGCATAAACACAGCAAGGAAAAGAAGCTAAACCCCCTTATAAAAATTGACTACTTAAAAAAAAAACCCATAAAACAAAGACAGTGAAAGAGAGAGAAATTCTTACAAAATCCTTTCAGGGGCTCTGATGCAAACTGCATTGACCATATCTAGACCCACAGCTGGATGAGACATAAGGCTGGACACTCTTGGGGCTGAGAGGATTGGTGAGGTTGGGTGAGCAAACGCAGACCCTTTAAAGTAATACTGCGTGGTACCCATGCCATGGGTCCCAAATCTCCAGGTTCAAGGGCATCTTCCTACATCGAAAACATGCCTGGGAAACCCAGAAGATGGTACACCGTGTGATCGGGAAAGGTTTCTAAAACGCACCTCATTTCTCCTCTCCTTGTGCTCGGGTTCGCCATTCCAGCCGCTTCACTAACAATCTCCCTACGTGGAGAATCAGCACCGTTGACCTCCTGTTTCGTACAGGTCGCAATTTGTCCCGAGGATGAACGGGAAGAGGGGGAACCAATGAGAGACTAGCTCTAGGTGTTGGGACAGGCACAGGTCACCCTATTTTCCCATCAGGAAGAAGAATGAACCACAGGCTCAGCCTGCCCCCCGGAACCAGAATAAGGCCTGAAGCAATCCTGCGCTTTTGCGGCCAGCTCCCAAAAAAGCGAGTTGACACATGGAGCTCAGGGGCACTGCAATTCACAAACCTGCAGAGTTGTAAATGATAACTCTCGTCCACAAATATATTGAGGGAAGGCAACAAAGAGGATTTGAAAGCAAGGCAGAATTGCAGGAAACCGGTTTCAGGAGGTAGATTCGACTCGCCTTGAAAGCACATGAAAAGCGGCAAAGCGTTGACAATGATGCCCTTGGCCAAAAAGGGCGTATGCGTTTTTTCCTGAATATATTCAGGAAAAAACGCATACGCCCTTTTTAGCCAACCAAGCAAGCCGGAAAGGCAAATCGGCGCTACAAAGAAGTCTGGCATGCCAGAGGTCAAAAGGGCCATGCTGAAAAAAGTGTAAAAACCGGAAATGCAGGACAGGCCATGGAGACATGGGAGCCTTGCTACGCTGATGGGCGGGGTGGAAATTGCCAACAGCCACTCTGGAGAAGTGTACGCTGCGTCCTGAAACATGTAATAAACACAGCTTACAGAGCATAGGGCACTTCCACTCATGGGCGTAGAAATCGGGAAACCTAAAAATCAACAAGACACAGGCACCCCAAAGTTTAGGGCTGCTCTGTTTCCAAGAACCTCCACTTCGGTACACCTTAAATATCCCAGGAAAGAGAAAAATGGATAAAGAAGTTGTGGTACTTATGCACAATGGAATATCACTCAGCCATGAAATCAGTGTCATAAGGCTAGTAGCAGCATGATGAGTGCATTTAGGGACAATGACTCTAAGTGAAGTAAGTCACACAGAAAAGGAAACTTATCCTAAGTTATCACTTGTAGAGGGAATGTCAAAATCGCTACACCTGAATTGAATTGCAAAACAGAACAGAGTCACACATTTAGAAAACACACTATGGCTGCTTAACGGGAAAGCTGAGGTGGGGCGATGCATAAAACAAGGGTTTGAAATTAGCTCAGATACCGTTCCACAAGCCAAATATTTAATAGACAAGACCTACTCCCTGCTCAGTGAACTGGACTCAACACCCCCTATTCACCGCCCAAGAATATATCTGACTAGGAAGAGTCTTAAAACCTATGTATTGATATCTCTCTGGAAGTGAATCAAGAGGGTGTAAAGCGGCATAAACACAGCAAGGAAAAGAAGCTAAACCCCCTTATAAAAATTGACTACTTAAAAAAAAAAACCCATAAAACAAAGACAGTGAAAGAGAGAGAAATTCTTACAAAATCCTTTCAGGGGCTCTGATGCAAACTGCATTGACCATATCTAGACCCACAGCTGGATGAGACATAAGGCTGGACACTCTTGGGGCTGAGAGGATTGGTGAGGTTGGGTGAGCAAACGCAGACCCTTTAAAGTAATACTGCGTGGTACCCATGCCATGGGTCCCAAATCTCCAGGTTCAAGGGCATCTTCTTACATCGAAAACATGCCTGGGAAACCCAGAAGATGGTACACCGTGTGATCGGGAAAGGTTTCTAAAACGCACCTCATTTCTCCTCTCCTTGTGCTCGGGTTCGCCATTCCAGCCGCTTCACTAACAATCTCCCTACGTGGAGAATCAGCACCGTTGACCTCCTGTTTCGTACAGGTCGCAATTTGTCCCGAGGATGAACGGGAAGAGGGGGAACCAATGAGAGACTAGCTCTAGGTGTTGGGACAGGCACAGGTCACTCTATTTTCCCATCAGGAAGAAGAATGAACCACAGGCTCAGCCTGCCCCCCGGAACCAGAATAGGGCCTGAAGCAATCCTGCGCTTTTGCGGCCAGCTCCCAAAAAAGCGAGTTGACACATGGAGCTCAGGGGCACTGCAATTCACAAACCTGCAGAGTTATAAATGATAACTCTCGTCCACAAATATATTGAGGGAAGGCAACGAAGAGGATTTGAAAGAAAGGCAGAATTGCAGGAAACAGATTTCAGGAGGTAGATTCGACTCGCCTTGAAAGCACATGAAAAGCGGCAAAGCGTTGACAATGATGCCCTTGGCCAAGAAGGGCGTATGCGTTTTTTCCTGAATATATTCAGGAAAAAACGCATACGCCCTTTTTGGCCAACCAAGCAAGCCGGAAAGGCAAATCGGCGCTACAAAGAAGTCTGGCTTGCCAGAGGTCAAAAGGGCCATGCTGAAAAATGTGTAAAAACCAGAAATGCAGGACAGGCCATGGAGACATGGGAGCCTTGCTACGCTGATGGGCGGGGTGGAAATTGCCAACAGCCACTCTGGAGAAGTGTACGCTGCGTCCTGAAACATGGAATAAACACAGCTTAGAGAGCATAGGGCACTTCCACTCATGGGCGTAGAAATCGGGAAACCTAAAAATCAACAAGACACAGGCACCCCAAAATTTAGGGCTGCTCTGTTTCCAAGAACCTCCACTTCGGTACACCTTCAATATCCCAGGAAAGAGAAAAATGGATAAAGAAGTTGTGGTACTTATGCACAATGGAATATCACTCAGCCATGAAATCAGTGTCATAAGGCTAGTAGCAGCATGATGAGTGGATTTAGGGACGATGACTCTAAGTGAAGTAAGTCACACAGAAAAGGAAACTTATCCTAAGTTATCACTTGTAGAGGGAATGTCAAAATCGCTACACCTGAATTGAATTGCAAAACAGAACAGAGTCACACATTTAGAAAACACACTATGGCTGCTTAACGGGAAAGCTGAGGTGGGGCGATGCATAAAACAAGGGTTTGAAATTAGCTCAGATACCGTTCCACAAGCCAAATATTTAATAGACAAGACCTACTCCCTGCTCAGTGAACTGGACTCAACACCCCCTATTCACCGCCCAAGAATATATCTGACTAGGAAGAGTCTTAAAACCTATGTATTGATATCTCTCTGGAAGTGAATCAAGAGGGTGTAAAGCGGCATAAACACAGCAAGGAAAAGAAGCTAAACCCCCTTATAAAAATTGACTACTTAAAAAAAAAACCCATAAAACAAAGACAGTGAAAGAGAGAGAAATTCTTACAAAATCCTTTCAGGGGCTCTGATGCAAACTGCATTGACCATATCTAGACCCACAGCTGGATGAGACATAAGGCTGGACACTCTTGGGGCTGAGAGGATTGGTGAGGTTGGGTGAGCAAACGCAGACCCTTTAAAGTAATACTGCGTGGTACCCATGCCATGGGTCCCAAATCTCCAGGTTCAAGGGCATCTTCCTACATCGAAAACATGCCTGGGAAACCCAGAAGATGGTACACCGTGTGATCGGGAAAGGTTTCTAAAACGCACCTCATTTCTCCTCTCCTTGTGCTCGGGTTCGCCATTCCAGCCGCTTCACTAACAATCTCCCTACGTGGAGAATCAGCACCGTTGACCTCCTGTTTCGTACAGGTCGCAATTTGTCCCGAGGATGAACGGGAAGAGGGGGAACCAATGAGAGACTAGCTCTAGGTGTTGGGACAGGCACAGGTCACCCTATTTTCCCATCAGGAAGAAGAATGAACCACAGGCTCAGCCTGCCCCCCGGAACCAGAATAAGGCCTGAAGCAATCCTGCGCTTTTGCGGCCAGCTCCCAAAAAAGCGAGTTGACACATGGAGCTCAGGGGCACTGCAATTCACAAACCTGCAGAGTTGTAAATGATAACTCTCGTCCACAAATATATTGAGGGAAGGCAACAAAGAGGATTTGAAAGCAAGGCAGAATTGCAGGAAACCGGTTTCAGGAGGTAGATTCGACTCGCCTTGAAAGCACATGAAAAGCGGCAAAGCGTTGACAATGATGCCCTTGGCCAAAAAGGGCGTATGCGTTTTTTCCTGAAT
Organism: Eubalaena glacialis; assembly: GCF_028564815.1. Classification (NCBI taxonomy): domain Eukaryota; kingdom Metazoa; phylum Chordata; class Mammalia; order Artiodactyla; family Balaenidae; genus Eubalaena; species Eubalaena glacialis. The sequence goes on along the minus strand of NC_083727.1, from coordinate 79,857,474 downwards.
ATATTCAGGAAAAAACGCATACGCCCTTTTTGGCCAACCAAGCAAGCCGGAAAGGCAAATCGGCGCTACAAAGAAGTCTGGCATGCCAGAGGTCAAAAGGGCCATGCTGAAAAAAGTGTAAAAACCGGAAATGCAGGACAGGCCATGGAGACATGGGAGCCTTGCTACGCTGATGGGCGGGATGGAAATTGCCAACAGCCACTCTGGAGAAGTGTACGCTGCGTCCTGAAACATGGAATAAACACAGCTTAGAGAGCATAGGGCACTTCCACTCATGGGCGTAGAAATCGGGAAACCTAAAAATCAACAAGACACAGGCACCCCAAAGTTTAGGGCTGCTGTGTTTCCAAGAACCTCCACTTCGGTACACCTTAAATATCCCAGGAAAGAGAAAAATGGATAAAGAAGTTGTGGTACTTATGCACAATGGAATATCACTCAGCCATGAAATCAGTGTCATAAGGCTAGTAGCAGCATGATGAGTGGATTTAGGGACGATGACTCTAAGTGAAGTAAGTCACACAGAAAAGGACACTTATCCTAAGATATGACTTATAGAGGGAATGTCAAAATCGCTACACCTGAACTGAATTCCAAAACAGAACAGAGTCACACATTTAGAAAACACACTATGGCTGCTTAACGGGAAAGGTGAGGTGGGGCGATGCATAAAACAAGGGTTTGAAATTAGCTCAGATACTGTTCCACAAGCCAAATATGTAATAGACAAGACCTACTCCCTGCTCAGTGAACTGGACTCAACACCCCCTATTCACCACCGAAGAATATATCTGACTAGGAAGAGTCTTAAAACCTATGTATTGATATCTCTCTGGAAGTGAATCAAGAGGGTGTAAAGCGGCATAAACACAGCAAGGAAAAGAAGCTAAACCCCCTTATAAAAATTGACTACTTAAAAAAAAACCCATAAAACAAAGACAGTGAAAGAGAGAGAAATTCTTACAAAATCCTTTCAGGGGCTCTGATGCAAACTGCATTGACCATATCTAGACCCACAGCTGGATGAGACATAAGGCTGGACACTCTTGGGGCTGAGAGGATTGGTGAGGTTGGGTGAGCAAACGCAGACCCTTTAAAGTAATACTGCGTGGTACCCATGCCATGGGTCCCAAATCTCCAGGTTCAAGGGCATCTTCCTACATCGAAAACATGCCTGGGAAACCCAGAAGATGGTACACCGTGTGATCGGGAAAGGTTTCTAAAACGCACCTCATTTCTCCTCTCCTTGTGCTCGGGTTCGCCATTCCAGCCGCTTCACTAACAATCTCCCTACGTGGAGAATCAGCACCGTTGACCTCCTGTTTCATACAGGTCGCAATTTGTCCCGAGGATGAACGGGAAGAGGGGGAACCAATGAGAGACTAGCTCTAGGTGTTGGGACAGGCACAGGTCACCCTATTTTCCCATCAGGAAGAAGAATGAACCACAGGCTCAGCCTGCCCCCCGGAACCAGAATAAGGCCTGAAGCAATCCTGCGCTTTTGCGGCCAGCTCCCAAAAAAGCGAGTTGACACATGGAGCTCAGGGGCACTGCAATTCACAAACCTGCAGAGCTGTAAATGATAACTCTCGTCCACAAATATATTGAGGGAAGGCAACAAAGAGGATTTGAAAGCAAGGCAGAATTGTAGGAAACCGGTTTCAGGAGGTAGATTCGACTCGCCTTGAAAGCACATGAAAAGCGGCAAAGCGTTGACAATGATGCCCTTGGCCAAAAAGGGCGTATGCGTTTTTTCCTGAATATATTCAGGAAAAAACGCATACGCCCTTTTTGGCCAACCAAGCAAGCCGGAAAGGCAAATCGGCGCTACAAAGAAGTCTGGCATGCCAGAGGTCAAAAGGGCCATGCTGAAAAAAGTGTAAAAACCGGAAATGCAGGACAGGCCATGGAGACATGGGAGCCTTGCTACGCTGATGGGCGGGATGGAAATTGCCAACAGCCACTCTGGAGAAGTGTACGCTGCGTCCTGAAACATGGAATAAACACAGCTTAGAGAGCATAGGGCACTTCCACTCATGGGCGTAGAAATCGGGAAACCTAAAAATCAACAAGACACAGGCACCCCAAAGTTTAGGGCTGCTCTGTTTCCAAGAACCTCCACTTCGGTACACCTTAAATATCCCAGGAAAGAGAAAAATGGATAAAGAAGTTGTGGTACTTATGCACAATGGAATATCACTCAGCCATGAAATCAGTGTCATAAGGCTAGTAGCAGCATGATGAGTGGATTTAGGGACGATGACTCTAAGTGAAGTAAGTCACACAGAAAAGGAAACTTATCCTAAGTTATCACTTGTAGAGGGAATGTCAAAATCGCTACACCTGAATTGAATTGCAAAACAGAACAGAGTCACACATTTAGAAAACACACTATGGCTGCTTAACGGGAAAGCTGAGGTGGGGCGATGCATAAAACAAGGGTTTGAAATTAGCTCAGATACCGTTCCACAAGCCAAATATTTAATAGACAAGACCTACTCCCTGCTCAGTGAACTGGACTCAACACCCCCTATTCACCGCCCAAGAATATATCTGACTAGGAAGAGTCTTAAAACCTATGTATTGATATCTCTCTGGAAGTGAATCAAGAGGGTGTAAAGCGGCATAAACACAGCAAGGAAAAGAAGCTAAACCCCCTTATAAAAATTGACTACTTAAAAAAAAAACCCATAAAACAAAGACAGTGAAAGAGAGAGAAATTCTTACAAAATCCTTTCAGGGGCTCTGATGCAAACTGCATTGACCATATCTAGACCCACAGCTGGATGAGACATAAGGCTGGACACTCTTGGGGCTGAGAGGATTGGTGAGGTTGGGTGAGCAAACGCAGACCCTTTAAAGTAATACTGCGTGGTACCCATGCCATGGGTCCCAAATCTCCAGGTTCAAGGGCATCTTCCTACATCGAAAACATGCCTGGGAAACCCAGAAGATGGTACACCGTGTGATCGGGAAAGGTTTCTAAAACGCACCTCATTTCTCCTCTCCTTGTGCTCGGGTTCGCCATTCCAGCCGCTTCACTAACAATCTCCCTACGTGGAGAATCAGCACCGTTGACCTCCTGTTTCGTACAGGTCGCAATTTGTCCCGAGGATGAACGGGAAGAGGGGGAACCAATGAGAGACTAGCTCTAGGTGTTGGGACAGGCACAGGTCACTCTATTTTCCCATCAGGAAGAAGAATGAACCACAGGCTCAGCCTGCCCCCCGGAACCAGAATAGGGCCTGAAGCAATCCTGCGCTTTTGCGGCCAGCTCCCAAAAAAGCGAGTTGACACATGGAGCTCAGGGGCACTGCAATTCACAAACCTGCAGAGTTATAAATGATAACTCTCGTCCACAAATATATTGAGGGAAGGCAACGAAGAGGATTTGAAAGCAAGGCAGAATTGCAGGAAACCGATTTCAGGAGGTAGATTCGACTCGCCTTGAAAGCACATGAAAAGCGGCAAAGCGTTGACAATGATGCCCTTGGCCAAAAAGGGCGTATGCGTTTTTTCCTGAATATATTCAGGAAAAAACGCATACGCCCTTTTTGGCCAACCAAGCAAGCCGGAAAGGCAAATCGGCGCTACAAAGAAGTCTCGCTTGCCAGAGGTCAAAAGGGCCATGCTGAAAAATGTGTAAAAACCAGAAATGCAGGACAGGCCATGGAGACATGGGAGCCTTGCTACGCTGATGGGCGGGGTGGAAATAGCCAACAGCCACTCTGGAGAAGTGTACGCTGCGTCCTGAAACATGGAATAAACACAGCTTAGAGAGCATAGGGCACTTCCACTCATGGGCGTAGAAATCGGGAAACCTAAAAATCAACAAGACACAGGCACCCCAAAGTTTAGGGCTGCTCTGTTTCCAAGAACCTCCACTTCGGTACACCTTAAATATCCCAGGAAAGAGAAAAATGGATAAAGAAGTTGTGGTACTTATGCACAATGGAATATCACTCAGCCATGAAATCAGTGTCATAAGGCTAGTAGCAGCATGATGAGTGGATTTAGGGACGATGACTCTAAGTGAAGTAAGTCACACAGAAAAGGACACTTATCCTAAGTTATCACTTGTAGAGGGAATGTCAAAATCGCTACACCTGAATTGAATTGCAAAACAGAACAGAGTCACACATTTAGAAAACACACTATGGCTGCTTAACGGGAAAGCTGAGGTGGGGCGATGCATAAAACAAGGGTTTGAAATTAGCTCAGATACCGTTCCACAAGCCAAATATTTAATAGACAAGACCTACTCCCTGCTCAGTGAACTGGACTCAACACCCCCTATTCACCGCCCAAGAATATATCTGACTAGGAAGAGTCTTAAAACCTATGTATTGATATCTCTCTGGAAGTGAATCAAGAGGGTGTAAAGCGGCATAAACACAGCAAGGAAAAGAAGCTAAACCCCCTTATAAAAATTGACTACTTAAAAAAAAAACCCATAAAACAAAGACAGTGAAAGAGAGAGAAATTCTTACAAAATCCTTTCAGGGGCTCTGATGCAAACTGCATTGACCATATCTAGACCCACAGCTGGATGAGACATAAGGCTGGACACTCTTGGGGCTGAGAGGATTGGTGAGGTTGGGTGAGCAAACGCAGACCCTTTAAAGTAATACTGCGTGGTACCCATGCCATGGGTCCCAAATCTCCAGGTTCAAGGGCATCTTCCTACATCGAAAACATGCCTGGGAAACCCAGAAGATGGTACACCGTGTGATCGGGAAAGGTTTCTAAAACGCACCTCATTTCTCCTCTCCTTGTGCTCGGGTTCGCCATTCCAGCCGCTTCACTAACAATCTCCCTACGTGGAGAATCAGCACCGTTGACCTCCTGTTTCGTACAGGTCGCAATTTGTCCCGAGGATGAACGGGAAGAGGGGGAACCAATGAGAGACTAGCTCTAGGTGTTGGGACAGGCACAGGTCACCCTATTTTCCCATCAGGAAGAAGAATGAACCACAGGCTCAGCCTGCCCCCCGGAACCAGAATAAGGCCTGAAGCAATCCTGCGCTTTTGCGGCCAGCTCCCAAAAAAGCGAGTTGACACATGGAGCTCAGGGGCACTGCAATTCACAAACCTGCAGAGTTGTAAATGATAACTCTCGTCCACAAATATATTGAGGGAAGGCAACAAAGAGGATTTGAAAGCAAGGCAGAATTGCAGGAAACCGGTTTCAGGAGGTAGATTCGACTCGCCTTGAAAGCACATGAAAAGCGGCAAAGCGTTGACAATGATGCCCTTGGCCAAAAAGGGCGTATGCGTTTTTTCCTGAATATATTCAGGAAAAAACGCATACGCCCTTTTTGGCCAACCAAGCAAGCCGGAAAGGCAAATCGGCGCTACAAAGAAGTCTGGCATGCCAGAGGTCAAAAGGGCCATGCTGAAAAAAGTGTAAAAACCGGAAATGCAGGACAGGCCATGGAGACATGGGAGCCTTGCTACGCTGATGGGCGGGATGGAAATTGCCAACAGCCACTCTGGAGAAGTGTACGCTGCGTCCTGAAACATGGAATAAACACAGCTTAGAGAGCATAGGGCACTTCCACTCATGGGCGTAGAAATCGGGAAACCTAAAAATCAACAAGACACAGGCACCCCAAAGTTTAGGGCTGCTGTGTTTCCAAGAACCTCCACTTCGGTACACCTTAAATATCCCAGGAAAGAGAAAAATGGATAAAGAAGTTGTGGTACTTATGCACAATGGAATATCACTCAGCCATGAAATCAGTGTCATAAGGCTAGTAGCAGCATGATGAGTGGATTTAGGGACGATGACTCTAAGTGAAGTAAGTCACACAGAAAAGGACACTTATCCTAAGATATGACTTATAGAGGGAATGTCAAAATCGCTACACCTGAACTGAATTCCAAAACAGAACAGAGTCACACATTTAGAAAACACACTATGGCTGCTTAACGGGAAAGGTGAGGTGGGGCGATGCATAAAACAAGGGTTTGAAATTAGCTCAGATACTGTTCCACAAGCCAAATATGTAATAGACAAGACCTACTCCCTGCTCAGTGAACTGGACTCAACACCCCCTATTCACCACCGAAGAATATATCTGACTAGGAAGAGTCTTAAAACCTATGTATTGATATCTCTCTGGAAGTGAATCAAGAGGGTGTAAAGCGGCATAAACACAGCAAGGAAAAGAAGCTAAACCCCCTTATAAAAATTGACTACTTAAAAAAAAACCCATAAAACAAAGACAGTGAAAGAGAGAGAAATTCTTACAAAATCCGTTCAGGGGCTCTGATGCAACCTGGATTGACCATATCTAGACCCACAGCTGGATGAGACATAAGGCTGGACACTCTTGGGGCTGAGAGGATTGGTGAGGTTGGGTGAGCAAACGCAGACCCTTTAAAGTAATACTGCGTGGTACCCATGCCATGGGTCCCAAATCTCCAGGTTCAAGGGCATCTTCCTACATCGAAAACATGCCTGGGAAACCCAGAAGATGGTACACCGTGTGATCGGGAAAGGTTTCTAAAACGCACCTCATTTCTCCTCTCCTTGTGCTCGGGTTCGCCATTCCAGCCGCTTCACTAACAATCTCCCTACGTGGAGAATCAGCACCGTTGACCTCCTGTTTCGTACAGGTCGCAATTTGTCCCGAGGATGAACGGGAAGAGGGGGAACCAATGAGAGACTAGCTCTAGGTGTTGGGACAGGCACAGGTCACTCTATTTTCCCATCAGGAAGAAGAATGAACCACAGGCTCAGCCTGCCCCCCGGAACCAGAATAGGGCCTGAAGCAATCCTGCGCTTTTGCGGCCAGCTCCCAAAAAAGCGAGTTGACACATGGAGCTCAGGGGCACTGCAATTCACAAACCTGCAGAGTTATAAATGATAACTCTCGTCCACAAATATATTGAGGGAAGGCAACGAAGAGGATTTGAAAGCAAGGCAGAATTGCAGGAAACCGATTTCAGGAGGTAGATTCGACTCGCCTTGAAAGCACATGAAAAGCGGCAAAGCGTTGACAATGATGCCCTTGACCAAAAAGGGCGTATGCGTTTTTTCCTGAATATATTCAGGAAAAAACGCATACGCCCTTTTTGGCCAACCAAGCAAGCCGGAAAGGCAAATCGGCGCTACAAAGAAGTCTGGCTTGCCAGAGGTCAAAAGGGCCATGCTGAAAAATGTGTAAAAACCAGAAATGCAGGACAGGCCATGGAGACATGGGAGCCTTGCTACGCTGATGGGCGGGGTGGAAATTGCCAACAGCCACTCTGGAGAAGTGTACGCTGCGTCCTGAAACATGTAATAAACACAGCTTAGAGAGCATAGGGCACTTCCACTCATGGGCGTAGAAATCGGGAAACCTAAAAATCAACAAGACACAGGCACCCCAAAGTTTAGGGCTGCTCTGTTTCCAAGAACCTCCACTTCGGTACACCTTAAATATCCCAGGAAAGAGAAAAATGGATAAAGAAGTTGTGGTACTTATGCACAATGGAATATCACTCAGCCATGAAATCAGTGTCATAAGGCTAGTAGCAGCATGATGAGTGGATTTAGGGACGATGACTCTAAGTGAAGTAAGTCACACAGAAAAGGAAACTTATCCTAAGTTATCACTTGTAGAGGGAATGTCAAAATCGCTACACCTGAATTGAATTGCAAAACAGAACAGAGTCACACATTTAGAAAACACACTATGGCTGCTTAACGGGAAAGCTGAGGTGGGGCGATGCATAAAACAAGGGTTTGAAATTAGCTCAGATACCGTTCCACAAGCCAAATATTTAATAGACAAGACCTACTCCCTGCTCAGTGAACTGGACTCAACACCCCCTATTCACCGCCCAAGAATATATCTGACTAGGAAGAGTCTTAAAACCTATGTATTGATATCTCTCTGGAAGTGAATCAAGAGGGTGTAAAGCGGCATAAACACAGCAAGGAAAAGAAGCTAAACCCCCTTATAAAAATTGACTACTTAAAAAAAAAAACCCATAAAACAAAGACAGTGAAAGAGAGAGAAATTCTTACAAAATCCTTTCAGGGGCTCTGATGCAAACTGCATTGACCATATCTAGACCCACAGCTGGATGAGACATAAGGCTGGACACTCTTGGGGCTGAGAGGATTGGTGAGGTTGGGTGAGCAAACGCAGACCCTTTAAAGTAATACTGCGTGGTACCCATGCCATGGGTCCCAAATCTCCAGGTTCAAGGGCATCTTCCTACATCGAAAACATGCCTGGGAAACCCAGAAGATGGTACACCGTGTGATCGGGAAAGGTTTCTAAAACGCACCTCATTTCTCCTCTCCTTGTGCTCGGGTTCGCCATTCCAGCCGCTTCACTAACAATCTCCCTACGTGGAGAATCAGCACCGTTGACCTCCTGTTTCATACAGGTCGCAATTTGTCCCGAGGATGAACGGGAAGAGGGGGAACCAATGAGAGACTAGCTCTAGGTGTTGGGACAGGCACAGGTCACCCTATTTTCCCATCAGGAAGAAGAATGAACCACAGGCTCAGCCTGCCCCCCGGAACCAGAATAAGGCCTGAAGCAATCCTGCGCTTTTGCGGCCAGCTCCCAAAAAAGCGAGTTGACACATGGAGCTCAGGGGCACTGCAATTCACAAACCTGCAGAGTTGTAAATGATAACTCTCGTCCACAAATATATTGAGGGAAGGCAACAAAGAGGATTTGAAAGCAAGGCAGAATTGCAGGAAACCGGTTTCAGGAGGTAGATTCGACTCGCCTTGAAAGCACATGAAAAGCGGCAAAGCGTTGACAATGATGCCCTTGGCCAAAAAGGGCGTATGCGTTTTTTCCTGAATATATTCAGGAAAAAACGCATACGCCCTTTTTGGCCAACCAAGCAAGCCGGAAAGGCAAATCGGCGCTACAAAGAAGTCTGGCATGTCAGAGGTCAAAAGGGCCATGCTGAAAAAAGTGTAAAAACCGGAAATGCAGGACAGGCCATGGAGACATGGGAGCCTTGCTACGCTGATGGGCGGGATGGAAATTGCCAACAGCCACTCTGGAGAAGTGTACGCTGCGTCCTGAAACATGGAATAAACACAGCTTAGAGAGCATAGGGCACTTCCACTCATGGGCATAGAAATCGGGAAACCTAAAAATCAACAAGACACAGGCACCCCAAAGTTTAGGGCTGCTCTGTTTCCAAGAACCTCCACTTCGGTACACCTTAAATATCCCAGGAAAGAGAAAAATGGATAAAGAAGTTGTGGTACTTATGCACAATGGAATATCACTCAGCCATGAAATCAGTGTCATAAGGCTAGTAGCAGCATGATGAGTGGATTTAGGGACGATGACTCTAAGTGAAGTAAGTCACACAGAAAAGGACACTTATCCTAAGATATGACTTATAGAGGGAATGTCAAAATCGCTACACCTGAACTGAATTCCAAAACAGAACAGAGTCACACATTTAGAAAACACACTATGGCTGCTTAAAGGGAAAGGTGAGGTGGGGCGATGCATAAAACAAGGGTTTGAAATTAGCTCAGATACCGTTCCACAAGCCAAATATGTAACAGACAAGACCTACTCCCTGCTCAGTGAACTGGACTCAACACCCCCTATTCACCACCCAAGAATATATCTGACTAGGAAGAGTCTTAAAACCTATGTATTGATATCTCTCTGGAAGTGAATCAAGAGGGCGTAAAGCGGCATAAACACAGCAAGGAAAAGAAGCTAAACCCCCTCATAAAAATTGACTACTTAAAAAAAAAACCCATAAAACAAAGACAGTGAAAGAGAGAGAAATTGTTACAAAATCCGTTCAGGGGCTCTGATGCAACCTGGATTGACCATATCTAGACCCACAGCTGGATGAGACATAAGGCTGGACACTCTTGGGGCTCAGAGGATTGGTGAGGTTGGGTGAGCAAACGCAGACCCTTTAAAGTAATACTGCGTGGTACCCATGCCATGGGTCCCAAATCTCCAGGTTCAAGGGCATCTTCCTACATCGAAAACATGCCTGGGAAACCCAGAAGATGGTACACCGTGTGATCGGGAAAGGTTTCTAAAACGCACCTCATTTCTCCTCTCCTTGTGCTCGGGTTCGCCATTCCAGCCGCTTCACTAACAATCTCCCTACGTGGAGAATCAGCACCGTTGACCTCCTGTTTCGTACAGGTTGCAATTTGTCCTCAGGATGAACGGGAAGAGGGGGAACCAATGAGAGACTAGCTCTAGGTGTTGGGACAGGCACAGGTCACTCTATTTTCCCATCAGGAAGAAGAATGAACCACAGGCTCAGCCTGGCCCCCGGAACCAGAATAGGGCCTGAAGCAATCCTGCGCTTTTGCGCGAGCTCCCAAAAAAGCGAGTTGACAAATGGAGCTCAGGGGCACTGCAATTCACAAACCTGCAAAGTTGTAAATGATAACTCTTGTCCACAAATATATTGAGGGAAGGCAACGAAGAGGATTTGAAAGCAAGGCAGAATTGCAGGAAACCGGTTTCAGGAGGTAGATTCGACTCGCCTTGAAAGCACATGAAAAGCGGCAAAGCGTTGACAATGATGCCCTTGGCCAAAAAGGGCGTATGCGTTTTTTCCTGAATATATTCAGGAAAAAACGCATACGCCCTTTTTGGCCAACCAAGCAAGCCAGAAAGGCAAATCGGCGCTACAAAGAAGTCTCGCTTGCCAGAGGTCAAAAGGGCCATGCTGAAAAAAGTGTAAAAACCGGAAATGCAGGACAGGCCATGGAGACATGGGAGCCTTGCTACGCTGATGGGCGGGATGGAAATTGCCAACAGCCACTCTGGAGAAGTGTACGCTGCGTCCTGAAACATGTAATAAACACAGCTTAGAGAGCATAGGGCACTTCCACTCATGGGCGTAAAATCGGGAAACCTAAAAATCAACAAGACACAGGCACCCCAAAGTTTAGGGCTGCACTGTTTCCAAGAACCTCCACTTCGGTACACCTTCAATATCCCAGGAAAGAGAAAAATGGATAAAGAAGTTGTGGTACTTATGCACAATGGAATATCACTCAGCCATAAATCAGTGTCATAAGGCTAGTAGCAGCATGATGAGTGGATTTAGGGACGATGACTCTAAGTGAAGTAAGTCACACAGAAAAGGACACTTATCCTAAGATATCACTTATAGAGGGAATGTCAAAATCGCTACACCTGAACTGAATTCCAAAACACAACAGAGTCACACATTTAGAAAACACACTATGGCTGCTTAACGGGAAAGGTGAGGTGGGGCGATGCATAAAACAAGGGTTTGAAATTAGCTCAGATACCGTTCCACAAGCCAAATATGTAATAGACAAGACCTACTCCCTGCTCAGTGAACTGAACTCAACACCCCCTATTCACCGCCCAAGAATATATCTGACTAGGAAGAGTCTTAAAACCTATGTATTGATATCTCTCTGGAAGTGAATCAAGAGGGTGTAAAGCGGCATAAACACAGCAAGGAAAAGAAGCTAAACCCCCTTATAAAAATTGACTACTTAAAAAAAAAACCCATAAAACAAAGACAGTGAAAGAGAGAGAAATTCTTACAAAATCCGTTCAGGGGCTCTGATGCAACCTGGATTGACCATATCTAGACCCACAACTGGATGAGACATAAGGCTGGACACTCTTGGGGCTCAGAGGATTGGTGAGGTTGGGTGAGCAAACGCAGACCCTTTAAAGTAATACTGCGTGGTACCCATGCCATGGGTCCCAAATCTCCAGGTTCAAGGGCATCTTCCTACATCGAAAACATGCCTGGGAAACCCAGAAGTTGGTACACCGTGTGATCGGGAAAGGTTTCTAAAACGCACCTCATTTCTCCTCTCCTTGTGCTCGGGTTCGCCATTCCAGCCGCTTCACTAACAATCTCCCTACGTGGAGAATCAGCACCGTTGACCTCCTGTTTCGTACAGGTCGCAATTTGTCCCGAGGATGAACGGGAAGAGGGGGAACCAATGAGAGACTAGCTCTAGGTGTTGGGACAGGCACAGGTCACTCTATTTTCCCATCAGGAAGAAGAATGAACCACAGGCTCAGCCTGCCCCCCGGAACCAGAATAGGGCCTGAAGCAATCCTGCGCTTTTGCGGCCAGCTCCCAAAAAAGTGAGTTGACAAATGGAGCTCAGGGGCACTGCAATTCACAAACCTGCAGAGTTGTAAATGATAACTCTCGTCCACAAATATGCTGAGGGAAGGCAACGAAGAGGATTTGAAAGCAAGGCAGAATTGCGGGAAACCGATTTCAGGAGGTAGATTCGACTCGCCTTGAAAGCACATGAAAAGCGGCAAAGCGTTGACAATGATGCCCTTGGCTAAAAAGGGCGTATGCGTTTTTTCCTGAATATATTCAGGAAAAAACGCATACGCCCTTTTTGGCCAACCAAGCAAGCCGGAAAGGCAAATCGGCGCTACAAAGAAGTCTCGCTTGCCAGAGGTCAAAAGGGCCATGCTGAAAAAAGTGTAAAAACCGGAAATGCAGGACAGGCCATGGAGACATGGGAGCCTTGCTACTCTGATGGGCGGGGTGGAAATTGCCAACAGCCACTCTGGAGAAGTGTACGCTGCGTCCTGAAACATGTAATAAACACAGCTTAGAGAGCATAGGGCACTTCCACTCATGGGCGTAGAAATCGGGAAACCTAAAATTCAACAAGACATAGGCACCCCAAAGTTTAGGGCTGCTCTGTTTCCAAGAACCTCCACTTCGGTACACCTTCAATATCCCAGGAAAGAGAAAAATGGATAAAGAAGTTGTGGTACTTATGCACAATGGAATATCACTCAGCCATAAATCAGTGTCATAAGGCTAGTAGCAGCATGATGAGTGGATTTAGGGTCGATGACTCTAAGTGAAGTAAGTCACACAGAAAAGGACACTTATCCTAAGATATCACTTATAGAGGGAATGTCAAAATCGCTACACCTCAACTGAATTCCAAAACAGAACAGAGTCACACATTTAGAAAACACACTATGGCTGCTTAACGGGAAAGGTGAGGTGGGGCGATGCATAAAACAAGGGTTTGAAATTAGCTCAGATACCGTTCCACAAGCCAAATATGTAACAGACAAGACCTACTCCCTGCTCAGTGAACTGGACTCAACACCCCCTATTCACCACCCAAGAATATATCTGACTAGGAAGAGTCTTAAAACCTATGTATTGATATCTCTCTGGAAGTGAATCAAGAGGGCGTAAAGCGGCATAAACACAGCAAGGAAAAGAAGCTAAACCCCCTTATAAAAATTGACTACTTAAAAAAAAAAACCCCATAAAACAAAGACAGTGAAAGAGAGAGAAATTCTTACAAAATCCGTTCAGGGGCTCTGATGCAACCTGGATTGACCATATCTAGACCCACAGCTGGATGAGACATAAGGCTGGACACTCTTGGGGCTGAGAGGATTGGTGAGGTTGGGTGAGCAAACGCAGACCCTTTAAAGTAATACTGCGTGGTACCCATGCCATGGGTCCCAAATCTCCAGGTTCAAGGGCATCTTCCTACATCGAAAACATGCCTGGGAAACCCAGAAGATGGTACACCGTGTGATCGGGAAAGGTTTCTAAAACGCACCTCATTTCTCCTCTCCTTGTGCTCGGGTTCGCCATTCCAGCCGCTTCACTAACAATCTCCCTACGTGGAGAATCAGCACCGTTGACCTCCTGTTTCGTACAGGTCGCAATTTGTCCCGAGGATGAACGGGAAGAGGGGGAACCAATGAGAGACTAGCTCTAGGTGTTGGGACAGGCACAGGTCACTCTATTTTCCCATCAGGAAGAAGAATGAACCACAGGCTCAGCCTGCCCCCCGGAACCAGAATAGGGCCTGAAGCAATCCTGCGCTTTTGCGGCCAGCTCCCAAAAAAGCGAGTTGACACATGGAGCTCAGGGGCACTGCAATTCACAAACCTGCAGAGTTGTAAATGATAACTCTCGTCCACAAATATATTGAGGGAAGGCAACGAAGAGGATTTGAAAGCAAGGCAGAATTGCAGGAAACCGGTTTCAGGAGGTAGATTCGACTCGCCTTGAAAGCACATGAAAAGCGGCAAAGCGTTGACAATGATGCCCTTGGCCAAAAAGGGCGTATGCGTTTTTTCCTGAATATATTCAGGAAAAAACGCATACGCCCTTTTTGGCCAACCAAGCAAGCCGGAAAGGCAAATCGGCGCTACAAAGAAGTCTCGCTTGCCAGAGGTCAAAAGGGCCATGCTGAAAAAAGTGTAAAAACCGGAAATGCAGGACAGGCCATGGAGACATGGGAGCCTTGCTACGCTGATGGGCGGGATGGAAATTGCCAACAGCCACTCTGGAGAAGTGTACGCTGCGTCCTGAAACATGGAATAAACACAGCTTAGAGAGCATAGGGCACTTCCACTCATGGGCGTAGAAATCGGGAAACCTAAAAATCAACAAGACACAGGCACCCCAAAGTTTAGGGCTGCTCTGTTTCCAAGAACCTCCACTTCGGTACACCTTAAATATCCCAGGAAAGAGAAAAATGGATAAAGAAGTTGTGGTACTTATGCACAATGGAATATCACTCAGCCATAAATCAGTGTCATAAGGCTAGTAGCAGCATGATGAGTGGATTTAGGGACGATGACTCTAAGTGAAGTAAGTCACACAGAAAAGGAAACTTATCCTAAGTTATCACTTGTAGAGGGAATGTCAAAATCGCTACACCTGAATTGAATTGCAAAACAGAACAGAGTCACACATTTAGAAAACACACTATGGCTGCTTAACGGGAAAGCTGAGGTGGGGCGATGCATAAAACAAGGGTTTGAAATTAGCTCAGATACCGTTCCACAAGCCAAATATTTAATAGACAAGACCTACTCCCTGCTCAGTGAACTGGACTCAACACCCCCTATTCACCGCCCAAGAATATATCTGACTAGGAAGAGTCTTAAAACCTATGTATTGATATCTCTCTGGAAGTGAATCAAGAGGGTGTAAAGCGGCATAAACACAGCAAGGAAAAGAAGCTAAACCCCCTTATAAAAATTGACTACTTAAAAAAAAAAACCCATAAAACAAAGACAGTGAAAGAGAGAGAAATTCTTACAAAATCCTTTCAGGGGCTCTGATGCAAACTGCATTGACCATATCTAGACCCACAGCTGGATGAGACATAAGGCTGGACACTCTTGGGGCTGAGAGGATTGGTGAGGTTGGGTGAGCAAACGCAGACCCTTTAAAGTAATACTGCGTGGTACCCATGCCATGGGTCCCAAATCTCCAGGTTCAAGGGCATCTTCCTACATCGAAAACATGCCTGGGAAACCCAGAAGATGGTACACCGTGTGATCGGGAAAGGTTTCTAAAACGCACCTCATTTCTCCTCTCCTTGTGCTCGGGTTCGCCATTCCAGCCGCTTCACTAACAATCTCCCTACGTGGAGAATCAGCACCGTTGACCTCCTGTTTCGTACAGGTCGCAATTTGTCCCGAGGATGAACGGGAAGAGGGGGAACCAATGAGAGACTAGCTCTAGGTGTTGGGACAGGCACAGGTCACCCTATTTTCCCATCAGGAAGAAGAATGAACCACAGGCTCAGCCTGCCCCCCGGAACCAGAATAAGGCCTGAAGCAATCCTGCGCTTTTGCGGCCAGCTCCCAAAAAAGCGAGTTGACACATGGAGCTCAGGGGCACTGCAATTCACAAACCTGCAGAGTTGTAAATGATAACTCTCGTCCACAAATATATTGAGGGAAGGCAACGAAGAGGATTTGAAAGCAAGGCAGAATTGCAGGAAACCGGTTTCAGGAGGTAGATTCGACTCGCCTTGAAAGCACATGAAAAGCGGCAAAGCGTTGACAATGATGCCCTTGGCCAAAAAGGGCGTATGCGTTTTTTCCTGAATATATTCAGGAAAAAACGCATACGCCCTTTTTGGCCAACCAAGCAAGCCGGAAAGGCAAATCGGCGCTACAAAGAAGTCTCGCTTGCCAGAGGTCAAAAGGGCCATGCTGAAAAAAGTGTAAAAACCGGAAATGCAGGACAGGCCATGGAGACATGGGAGCCTTGCTACGCTGATGGGCGGGATGGAAATTGCCAACAGCCACTCTGGAGAAGTGTACGCTGCGTCCTGAAACATGGAATAAACACAGCTTAGAGAGCATAGGGCACTTCCACTCATGGGCGTAGAAATCGGGAAACCTAAAAATCAACAAGACACAGGCACCCCAAAGTTTAGGGCTGCTCTGTTTCCAAGAACCTCCACTTCGGTACACCTTAAATATCCCAGGAAAGAGAAAAATGGATAAAGAAGTTGTGGTACTTATGCACAATGGAATATCACTCAGCCATGAAATCAGTGTCATAAGGCTAGTAGCAGCATGATGAGTGGATTTAGGGACGATGACTCTAAGTGAAGTAAGTCACACAGAAAAGGACACTTATCCTAAGATATGACTTATAGAGGGAATGTCAAAATCGCTACACCTGAACTGAATTCCAAAACAGAACAGAGTCACACATTTAGAAAACACACTATGGCTGCTTAAAGGGAAAGGTGAGGTGGGGCGATGCATAAAACAAGGGTTTGAAATTAGCTCAGATACCGTTCCACAAGCCAAATATGTAACAGACAAGACCTACTACCTGCTCAGTGAACTGGACTCAACACCCCCTATTCACCACCCAAGAATATATCTGACTAGGAAGAGTCTTAAAACCTATGTATTGATATCTCTCTGGAAGTGAATCAAGAGGGCGTAAAGCGGCATAAACACAGCAAGGAAAAGAAGCTAAACCCCCTTATAAAAATTGACTACTTAAAAAAAAAACCACATAAAACAAAGACAGTGAAAGAGAGAGAAATTCTTACAAAATCCGTTCAGGGGCTCTGATGCAACCTGGATTGACCATATCTAGACCCACAGCTGGATGAGACATAAGGCTGGACACTCTTGGGGCTGAGAGGATTGGTGAGGTTGGGTGAGCAAACGCAGACCCTTTAAAGTAATACTGCGTGGTACCCATGCCATGGGTCCCAAATCTCCAGGTTCAAGGGCATCTTCCTACATCGAAAACATGCCTGGGAAACCCAGAAGATGGTACACCGTGTGATCGGGAAAGGTTTCTAAAACGCACCTCATTTCTCCTCTCCTTGTGCTCGGGTTCGCCATTCCAGCCGCTTCACTAACAATCTCCCTACGTGGAGAATCAGCACCGTTGACCTCCTGTTTCGTACAGGTCGCAATTTGTCCCGAGGATGAACGGGAAGAGGGGGAACCAATGAGAGACTAGCTCTAGGTGTTGGGACAGGCACAGGTCACTCTATTTTCCCATCAGGAAGAAGAATGAACCACAGGCTCAGCCTGCCCCCCGGAACCAGAATAGGGCCTGAAGCAATCCTGCGCTTTTGCGGCCAGCTCCCAAAAAAGCGAGTTGACACATGGAGCTCAGGGGCACTGCAATTCACAAACCTGCAGAGTTATAAATGATAACTCTCGTCCACAAATATATTGAGGGAAGGCAACAAAGAGGACTTGAAAGCAAGGCAGAATTGCAGGAAACCGGTTTCAGGAGGTAGATTCGACTCGCCTTGAAAGCACATGAAAAGCGGCAAAGCGTTGACAATGATGCCCTTGGCCAAAAAGGGCGTATGCGTTTTTTCCTGAATATATTCAGGAAAAAACGCATACGCCCTTTTTGGCCAACCAAGCAAGCCGGAAAGGCAAATCGGCGCTACAAAGAAGTCTGGCATGCCAGAGGTCAAAAGGGCCATGCTGAAAAAAGTGTAAAAACCGGAAATGCAGGACAGGCCATGGAGACATGGGAGCCTTGCTACGCTGATGGGCGGGATGGAAATTGCCAACAGCCACTCTGGAGAAGTGTACGCTGCGTCCTGAAACATGGAATAAACACAGCTTAGAGAGCATAGGGCACTTCCACTCATGGGCGTAGAAATCGGGAAACCTAAAAATCAACAAGACACAGGCACCCCAAAGTTTAGGGCTGCTCTGTTTCCAAGAACCTCCACTTCGGTACACCTTAAATATCCCAGGAAAGAGAAAAATGGATAAAGAAGTTGTGGTACTTATGCACAATGGAATATCACTCAGCCATGAAATCAGTGTCATAAGGCTAGTAGCAGCATGATGAGTGGATTTAGGGACGATGACTCTAAGTGAAGTAAGTCACACAGAAAAGGACACTTATCCTAAGATATGACTTATAGAGGGAATGTCAAAATCGCTACACCTGAACTGAATTCCAAAACAGAACAGAGTCACACATTTAGAAAACACACTATGGCTGCTTAAAGGGAAAGGTGAGGTGGGGCGATGCATAAAACAAGGGTTTGAAATTAGCTCAGATACCGTTCCACAAGCCAAATATGTAACAGACAAGACCTACTACCTGCTCAGTGAACTGGACTCAACACCCCCTATTCACCACCCAAGAATATATCTGACTAGGAAGAGTCTTAAAACCTATGTATTGATATCTCTCTGGAAGTGAATCAAGAGGGCGTAAAGCGGCATAAACACAGCAAGGAAAAGAAGCTAAACCCCCTTATAAAAATTGACTACTTAAAAAAAAAACCACATAAAACAAAGACAGTGAAAGAGAGAGAAATTCTTACAAAATCCGTTCAGGGGCTCTGATGCAACCTGGATTGACCATATCTAGACCCACAGCTGGATGAGACATAAGGCTGGACACTCTTGGGGCTGAGAGGATTGGTGAGGTTGGGTGAGCAAACGCAGACCCTTTAAAGTAATACTGCGTGGTACCCATGCCATGGGTCCCAAATCTCCAGGTTCAAGGGCATCTTCCTACATCGAAAACATGCCTGGGAAACCCAGAAGATGGTACACCGTGTGATCGGGAAAGGTTTCTAAAACGCACCTCATTTCTCCTCTCCTTGTGCTCGGGTTCGCCATTCCAGCCGCTTCACTAACAATCTCCCTACGTGGAGAATCAGCACCGTTGACCTCCTGTTTCGTACAGGTCTCAATTTGTCCCGAGGATGAACGGGAAGAGGGGGAACCAATGAGAGACTAGCTCTAGGTGTTGGGACAGGCACAGGTCACTCTATTTTCCCATCAGGAAGAAGAATGAACCACAGGCTCAGCCTGCCCCCCGGAACCAGAATAGGGCCTGAAGCAATCCTGCGCTTTTGCGGCCAGCTCCCAAAAAAGCGAGTTGACACATGGAGCTCAGGGGCACTGCAATTCACAAACCTGCAGAGTTATAAATGATAACTCTCCTCCACAAATATATTGAGGGAAGGCAACAAAGAGGACTTGAAAGCAAGGCAGAATTGCAGGAAACCGGTTTCAGGAGGTAGATTCGACTCGCCTTGAAAGCACATGAAAAGCGGCAAAGCGTTGACAATGATGCCCTTGGCCAAAAAGGGCGTATGCGTTTTTTCCTGAATATATTCAGGAAAAAACGCATACGCCCTTTTTGGCCAACCAAGCAAGCCGGAAAGGCAAATCGGCGCTACAAAGAAGTCTGGCATGCCAGAGGTCAAAAGGGCCATGCTGAAAAAAGTGTAAAAACCGGAAATGCAGGACAGGCCATGGAGACATGGGAGCCTTGCTACGCTGATGGGCGGGATGGAAATTGCCAACAGCCACTCTGGAGAAGTGTACGCTGCGTCCTGAAACATGGAATAAACACAGCTTAGAGAGCATAGGGCACTTCCACTCATGGGCGTAGAAATCGGGAAACCTAAAAATCAACAAGACACAGGCACCCCAAAGTTTAGGGCTGCTCTGTTTCCAAGAACCTCCACTTCGGTACACCTTAAATATCCCAGGAAAGAGAAAAATGGATAAAGAAGTTGTGGTACTTATGCACAATGGAATATCACTCAGCCATGAAATCAGTGTCATAAGGCTAGTAGCAGCATGATGAGTGGATTTAGGGACGATGACTCTAAGTGAAGTAAGTCACACAGAAAAGGACACTTATCCTAAGATATGACTTATAGAGGGAATGTCAAAATCGCTACACCTGAACTGAATTCCAAAACAGAACAGAGTCACACATTTAGAAAACACACTATGGCTGCTTAAAGGGAAAGGTGAGGTGGGGCGATGCATAAAACAAGGGTTTGAAATTAGCTCAGATACCGTTCCACAAGCCAAATATGTAACAGACAAGACCTACTCCCTGCTCAGTGAACTGGACTCAACACCCCCTATTCACCACCCAAGAATATATCTGACTAGGAAGAGTCTTAAAACCTATGTATTGATATCTCTCTGGAAGTGAATCAAGAGGGCGTAAAGCGGCATAAACACAGCAAGGAAAAGAAGCTAAACCCCCTTATAAAAATTGACTACTTAAAAAAAAAAACCCCATAAAACAAAGACAGTGAAAGAGAGAGAAATTCTTACAAAATCCGTTCAGGGGCTCTGATGCAACCTGGATTGACCATATCTAGACCCACAGCTGGATGAGACATAAGGCTGGACACTCTTGGGGCTGAGAGGATTGGTGAGGTTGGGTGAGCAAACGCAGACCCTTTAAAGTAATACTGCGTGGTACCCATGCCATGGGTCCCAAATCTCCAGGTTCAAGGGCATCTTCCTACATCGAAAACATGCCTGGGAAACCCAGAAGATGGTACACCGTGTGATCGGGAAAGGTTTCTAAAACGCACCTCATTTCTCCTCTCCTTGTGCTCGGGTTCGCCATTCCAGCCGCTTCACTAACAATCTCCCTACGTGGAGAATCAGCACCGTTGACCTCCTGTTTCGTACAGGTCGCAATTTGTCCCGAGGATGAACGGGAAGAGGGGGAACCAATGAGAGACTAGCTCTAGGTGTTGGGACAGGCACAGGTCACTCTATTTTCCCATCAGGAAGAAGAATGAACCACAGGCTCAGCCTGCCCCCCGGAAGCAGAATAGGGCCTGAAGCAATCCTGCGCTTTTGCGGCCAGCTCCCAAAAAAGCGAGTTGACACATGGAGCTCAGGGGCACTGCAATTCACAAACCTGCAGAGTTGTAAATGATAACTCTCGTCCACAAATATATTGAGGGAAGGCAACGAAGAGGATTTGAAAGCAAGGCAGAATTGCAGGAAACCGGTTTCAGGAGGTAGATTCGACTCGCCTTGAAAGCACATGAAAAGCGGCAAAGCGTTGACAATGATGCCCTTGGCCAAAAAGGGCGTATGCGTTTTTTCCTGAATATATTCAGGAAAAAACGCATACGCCCTTTTTGGCCAACCAAGCAAGCCGGAAAGGCAAATCGGCGCTACAAAGAAGTCTGGCTTGCCAGAGGTCAAAAGGGCCATGCTGAAAAATGTGTAAAAACCAGAAATGCAGGACAGGCCATGGAGACATGGGAGCCTTGCTACGCTGATGGGCGGGGTGGAAATTGCCAACAGCCACTCTGGAGAAGTGTACGCTGCGTCCTGAAACATGGAATAAACACAGCTTAGAGAGCATAGGGCACTTCCACTCATGGGCGTAGAAATCGGGAAACCTAAAAATCAACAAGACACAGGCACCCCAAAGTTTAGGGCTGCTCTGTTTCCAAGAACCTCCACTTCGGTACACCTTAAATATCCCAGGAAAGAGAAAAATGGATAAAGAAGTTGTGGTACTTATGCACAATGGAATATCACTCAGCCATGAAATCAGTGTCATAAGGCTAGTAGCAGCATGATGAGTGGATTTAGGGACGATGACTCTAAGTGAAGTAAGTCACACAGAAAAGGAAACTTATCCTAAGTTATCACTTGTAGAGGGAATGTCAAAATCGCTACACCTGAATTGAATTGCAAAACAGAACAGAGTCACACATTTAGAAAACACACTATGGCTGCTTAACGGGAAAGCTGAGGTGGGGCGATGCATAAAACAAGGGTTTGAAATTAGCTCAGATACCGTTCCACAAGCCAAATATTTAATAGACAAGACCTACTCCCTGCTCAGTGAACTGGACTCAACACCCCCTATTCACCGCCCAAGAATATATCTGACTAGGAAGAGTCTTAAAACCTATGTATTGATATCTCTCTGGAAGTGAATCAAGAGGGTGTAAAGCGGCATAAACACAGCAAGGAAAAGAAGCTAAACCCCCTTATAAAAATTGACTACTTAAAAAAAAAAACCCATAAAACAAAGACAGTGAAAGAGAGAGAAATTCTTACAAAATCCTTTCAGGGGCTCTGATGCAAACTGCATTGACCATATCTAGACCCACAGCTGGATGAGACATAAGGCTGGACACTCTTGGGGCTGAGAGGATTGGTGAGGTTGGGTGAGCAAACGCAGACCCTTTAAAGTAATACTGCGTGGTACCCATGCCATGGGTCCCAAATCTCCAGGTTCAAGGGCATCTTCCTACATCGAAAACATGCCTGGGAAACCCAGAAGATGGTACACCGTGTGATCGGGAAAGGTTTCTAAAACGCACCTCATTTCTCCTCTCCTTGTGCTCGGGTTCGCCATTCCAGCCGCTTCACTAACAATCTCCCTACGTGGAGAATCAGCACCGTTGACCTCCTGTTTCGTACAGGTCGCAATTTGTCCCGAGGATGAACGGGAAGAGGGGGAACCAATGAGAGACTAGCTCTAGGTGTTGGGACAGGCACAGGTCACTCTATTTTCCCATCAGGAAGAAGAATGAACCACAGGCTCAGCCTGCCCCCCGGAACCAGAATAGGGCCTGAAGCAATCCTGCGCTTTTGCGGCCAGCTCCCAAAAAAGCGAGTTGACACATGGAGCTCAGGGGCACTGCAATTCACAAACCTGCAGAGTTATAAATGATAACTCTCGTCCACAAATATATTGAGGGAAGGCAACGAAGAGGATTTGAAAGCAAGGCAGAATTGCAGGAAACCGATTTCAGGAGGTAGATTCGAATCGCCTTGAAAGCACATGAAAAGCGGCAAAGCGTTGACAATGATGCCCTTGGCCAAAAAGGGCGTATGCGTTTTTTCCTGAATATATTCAGGAAAAAACGCATACGCCCTTTTTGGCCAACCAAGCAAGCCGGAAAGGCAAATCGGCGCTACAAAGAAGTCTGGCATGCCAGAGGTCAAAAGGGCCATGCTGAAAAAAGTGTAAAAACCGGAAATGCAGGACAGGCCATGGAGACATGGGAGCCTTGCTACGCTGATGGGCGGGATGGAAATTGCCAACAGCCACTCTGGAGAAGTGTACGCTGCGTCCTGAAACATGGAATAAACACAGCTTAGAGAGCATAGGGCACTTCCACTCATGGGCGTAGAAATCGGGAAACCTAAAAATCAACAAGACACAGGCACCCCAAAGTTTAGGGCTGCTCTGTTTCCAAGAACCTCCACTTCGGTACACCTTAAATATCCCAGGAAAGAGAAAAATGGATAAAGAAGTTGTGGTACTTATGCACAATGGAATATCACTCAGCCATGAAATCAGTGTCATAAGGCTAGTAGCAGCATGATGAGTGGATTTAGGGACGATGACTCTAAGTGAAGTAAGTCACACAGAAAAGGACACTTATCCTAAGATATGACTTATAGAGGGAATGTCAAAATCGCTACACCTGAACTGAATTCCAAAACAGAACAGAGTCACACATTTAGAAAACACACTATGGCTGCTTAAAGGGAAAGGTGAGGTGGGGCGATGCATAAAACAAGGGTTTGAAATTAGCTCAGATACCGTTCCACAAGCCAAATATGTAACAGACAAGACCTACTCCCTGCTCAGTGAACTGGACTCAACACCCCCTATTCACCACCCAAGAATATATCTGACTAGGAAGAGTCTTAAAACCTATGTATTGATATCTCTCTGGAAGTGAATCAAGAGGGCGTAAAGCGGCATAAACACAGCAAGGAAAAGAAGATAAACCCCCTTATAAAAATTGACTACTTAAAAAGAAAACCCCATAAAACAAAGACAGTGAAAGAGAGAGAAATTCTTACAAAATCCGTTCAGGGGCTCTGATGCAACCTGGATTGACCATATCTAGACCCACAGCTGGATGAGACATAAGGCTGGACACTCTTGGGGCTGAGAGGATTGGTGAGGTTGGGTGAGCAAACGCAGACCCTTTAAAGTAATACTGCGTGGTACCCATGCCATGGGTCCCAAATCTCCAGGTTCAAGGGCATCTTCCTACATCGAAAACATGCCTGGGAAACCCAGAAGATGGTACACCGTGTGATCGGGAAAGGTTTCTAAAACGCACCTCATTTCTCCTCTCCTTGTGCTCGGGTTCGCCATTCCAGCCGCTTCACTAACAATCTCCCTACGTGGAGAATCAGCACCGTTGACCTCCTGTTTCGTACAGGTCGCAATTTGTCCCGAGGATGAACGGGAAGAGGGGGAACCAATGAGAGACTAGCTCTAGGTGTTGGGACAGGCACAGGTCACTCTATTTTCCCATCAGGAAGAAGAATGAACCACAGGCTCAGCCTGCCCCCCGGAACCAGAATAGGGCCTGAAGCAATCCTGCGCTTTTGCGGCCAGCTCCCAAAAAAGCGAGTTGACAAATGGAGCTCAGGGGCACTGCAATTCACAAACCTGCAGAGTTGTAAATGATAACTCTCGTCCACAAATATATTGAGGGAAGGCAACGAAGAGGATTTGAAAGCAAGGCAGAATTGCAGGAAACCGGTTTCAGGAGGTAGATTCGACTCGCCTTGAAAGCACATGAAAAGCGGCAAAGCGTTGACAATGATGCCCTTGGCCAAAAAGGGCGTATGCGTTTTTTCCTGAATATATTCAGGAAAAAACGCATACGCCCTTTTTGGCCAACCAAGCAAGCCGGAAAGGCAAATCGGCGCTACAAAGAAGTCTGGCTTGCCAGAGGTCAAAAGGGCCATGCTGAAAAAAGTGTAAAAACCGGAAATGCAGGACAGGCCATGGAGACATGGGAGCCTTGCTACGCTGATGGGCGGGATGGAAATTGCCAACAGCCACTCTGGAGAAGTGTACGCTGCGTCCTGAAACATGGAATAAACACAGCTTAGAGAGCATAGGGCACTTCCACTCATGGGCGTAGAAATCGGGAAACCTAAAAATCAACAAGACACAGGCACCCCAAAGTTTAGGGCTGCTCTGTTTCCAAGAACCTCCACTTCGGTACACCTTAAATATCCCAGGAAAGAGAAAAATGGATAAAGAAGTTGTGGTACTTATGCACAATGGAATATCACTCAGCCATAAATCAGTGTCATAAGGCTAGTAGCAGCATGATGAGTGGATTTAGGGACGATGACTCTAAGTGAAGTAAGTCACACAGAAAAGGACACTTATTCTAAGATATCACTTATAGAGGGAATGTCAAAATCGCTACACCTCAACTGAATTCCAAAACACAACAGAGTCACACATTTAGAAAACACACTATGGCTGCTTAACGGGAAAGGTGAGGTGGGGCGATGCATAAAACAAGGGTTTGAAATTAGCTCAGATACCGTTCCACAAGCCAAATATGTAATAGACAAGACCTACTCCCTGTTCAGTGAACTGGACTCAACACCCCCTATTCACCACCGAAGAATATATCTGACTAGGAAGAGTCTTAAAACCTATGTATTGATATCTCTCTGGAAGTGAATCAAGAGGGTGTAAAGCGGCATAAACACAGCAAGGAAAAGAAGCTAAACCCCCTTATAAAAATTGACTACTTAAAAAAAAACCCATAAAACAAAGACAGTGAAAGAGAGAGAAATTCTTACAAAATCCGTTCAGGGGCTCTGATGCAACCTGGATTGACCATATCTAGACCCACAGCTGGATGAGACATAAGGCTGGACACTCTTGGGGCTGAGAGGATTGGTGAGGTTGGGTGAGCAAACGCAGACCCTTTAAAGTAATACTGCGTGGTACCCATGCCATGGGTCCCAAATCTCCAGGTTCAAGGGCATCTTCCTACATCGAAAACATGCCTGGGAAACCCAGAAGATGGTACACCGTGTGATCGGGAAAGGTTTCTAAAACGCACCTCATTTCTCCTCTCCTTGTGCTCGGGTTCGCCATTCCAGCCGCTTCACTAACAATCTCCCTACGTGGAGAATCAGCACCGTTGACCTCCTGTTTCGTACAGGTCTCAATTTGTCCCGAGGATGAACGGGAAGAGGGGGAACCAATGAGAGACTAGCTCTAGGTGTTGGGACAGGCACAGGTCACTCTATTTTCCCATCAGGAAGAAGAATGAACCACAGGCTCAGCCTGCCCCCCGGAACCAGAATAGGGCCTGAAGCAATCCTGCGCTTTTGCGGCCAGCTCCCAAAAAAGCGAGTTGACACATGGAGCTCAGGGGCACTGCAATTCACAAACCTGCAGAGTTATAAATGATAACTCTCGTCCACAAATATATTGAGGGAAGGCAACAAAGAGGACTTGAAAGCAAGGCAGAATTGCAGGAAACCGGTTTCAGGAGGTAGATTCGACTCGCCTTGAAAGCACATGAAAAGCGGCAAAGCGTTGACAATGATGCCCTTGGCCAAAAAGGGCGTATGCGTTTTTTCCTGAATATATTCAGGAAAAAACGCATACGCCCTTTTTGGCCAACCAAGCAAGCCGGAAAGGCAAATCGGCGCTACAAAGAAGTCTGGCTTGCCAGAGGTCAAAAGGGCCATGCTGAAAAATGTGTAAAAACCAGAAATGCAGGACAGGCCATGGAGACATGGGAGCCTTGCTACGCTGATGGGCGGGGTGGAAATTGCCAACAGCCACTCTGGAGAAGTGTACGCTGCGTCCTGAAACATGTAATAAACACAGCTTAGAGAGCATAGGGCACTTCCACTCATGGGCGTAGAAATCGGGAAACCTAAAAATCAACAAGACACAGGCACCCCAAAGTTTAGGGCTGCTCTGTTTCCAAGAACCTCCACTTCGGTACACCTTAAATATCCCAGGAAAGAGAAAAATGGATAAAGAAGTTGTGGTACTTATGCACAATGGAATATCACTCAGCCATGAAATCAGTGTCATAAGGCTAGTAGCAGCATGATGAGTGGATTTAGGGACGATGACTCTAAGTGAAGTAAGTCACACAGAAACGGAAACTTATCCTAAGTTATCACTTGTAGAGGGAATGTCAAAATCGCTACACCTGAATTGAATTGCAAAACAGAACAGAGTCACACATTTAGAAAACACACTATGGCTGCTTAACGGGAAAGCTGAGGTGGGGCGATGCATAAAACAAGGGTTTGAAATTAGCTCAGATACCGTTCCACAAGCCAAATATTTAATAGACAAGACCTACTCCCTGCTCAGTGAACTGGACTCAACACCCCCTATTCACCGCCCAAGAATATATCTGACTAGGAAGAGTCTTAAAACCTATGTATTGATATCTCTCTGGAAGTGAATCAAGAGGGCGTAAAGCGGCATAAACACAGCAAGGAAAAGAAGCTAAACCCCCTTATAAAAATTGACTACTTAAAAAAAAAAACCCCATAAAACAAAGACAGTGAAAGAGAGAGAAATTCTTACAAAATCCGTTCAGGGGCTCTGATGCAACCTGGATTGACCATATCTAGACCCACAGCTGGATGAGACATAAGGCTGGACACTCTTGGGGCTGAGAGGATTGGTGAGGTTGGGTGAGCAAACGCAGACCCTTTAAAGTAATACTGCGTGGTACCCATGCCATGGGTCCCAAATCTCCAGGTTCAAGGGCATCTTCCTACATCGAAAACATGCCTGGGAAACCCAGAAGATGGTACACCGTGTGATCGGGAAAGGTTTCTAAAACGCACCTCATTTCTCCTCTCCTTGTGCTCGGGTTCGCCATTCCAGCCGCTTCACTAACAATCTCCCTACGTGGAGAATCAGCACCGTTGACCTCCTGTTTCGTACAGGTCGCAATTTGTCCCGAGGATGAACGGGAAGAGGGGGAACCAATGAGAGACTAGCTCTAGGTGTTGGGACAGGCACAGGTCACTCTATTTTCCCATCAGGAAGAAGAATGAACCACAGGCTCAGCCTGCCCCCCGGAACCAGAATAGGGCCTGAAGCAATCCTGCGCTTTTGCGGCCAGCTCCCAAAAAAGCGAGTTGACACATGGAGCTCAGGGGCACTGCAATTCACAAACCTGCAGAGTTATAAATGATAACTCTTGTCCACAAATATATTGAGGGAAGGCAACGAAGAGGATTTGAAAGCAAGGCAGAATTGCAGGAAACCGGTTTCAGGAGGTAGATTCGACTCGCCTTGAAAGCACATGAAAAGCGGCAAAGCGTTGACAATGATGCCCTTGCCCAAAAAGGGCGTATGCGTTTTTTCCTGAATATATTCAGGAAAAAACGCATACGCCCTTTTTGGCCAACCAAGCAAGCCGGAAAGGCAAATCGGCGCTACAAAGAAGTCTCGCTTGCCAGCGGTCAAAAGGGCCATGCTGAAAAAAGTGTAAAAACCAGAAATGCAGGACAGGCCATGGAGACATGGGAGCCTTGCTACGCTGATGGGCGGGATGGAAATTGCCAACAGCCACTCTGGAGAAGTGTACGCTGCGTCCTGAAACGTATAATAAACACAGCTTAGAGAGCATAGGGCACTTCCACTCACGCGCGTAGAAATCGGGAAACCTAAAAATCAACAAGACACAGGCACCCCAAAATTTAGGGCTGCTCTGTTTCCAAGAACCTCCACTTCGGTACACCTTAAATATCCCAGGAAAGAGAAAAATGGATAAAGAAGTTGTGGTACTTATGCACAATGGAATATCACTCAGCCATGAAATCAGTGTCATAAGGCTAGTAGCAGCATGATGAGTGGATTTAGGGACGATGACTCTAAGTGAAGTAAGTCACACAGAAAAGGACACTTATCCTAAGATATGACTTATAGAGGGAATGTCAAAATCGCTACACCTGAACTGAATTCCAAAACACAACAGAGTCACACATTTAGAAAACACACTATGGCTGCTTAAAGGGAAAGGTGAGGTGGGGCGATGCATAAAACAAGGGTTTGAAATTAGCTCAGATACCGTTCCACAAGCCAAATATGTAACAGACAAGACCTACTCCCTGCTCAGTGAACTGGACTCAACACCCCCTATTCACCACCCAAGAATATATCTGACTAGGAAGAGTCTTAAAACCTATGTATTGATATCTCTCTGGAAGTGAATCAAGAGGGTGTAAAGCCGCATAAACACAGCAAGGAAAAGAAGCTAAACCCCCTTATAAATATTGACTACTTAAAAAAAAAAAACCCATAAAACAAAGACAGTGAAAGAGAGAGAAATTCTTACAAAATCCCTTCAGGGGCGCTGATGCAACCTGGATTGACCATATCTAGACCCACAGCTGGATGAGACATAAGGCTGGACACTCTTGGGGCTCAGAGGATTGGTGAGGTTGGGTGAGCAAACGCAGACCCTTTAAAGTAATACTGCGTGGTACCCATGCCATGGGTCCCAAATCTCCAGGTTCAAGGGCAACTTCCTACATCGAAAACATGCCTGGGAAACCCAGAAGATGGTACACCGTGTGATCGGGAAAGGTTTCTAAAACGCACCTCATTTCTCCTCTCCTTGTGCTCGGGTTCGCCATTCCAGCCGCTTCACTAACAATCTCCCTACGTGGAGAATCAGCACCGTTGACCTCCTGTTTCGTACAGGTCGCAATTTGTCCCGAGGATGAACGGGAAGAGGGGGAACCAATTAGAGACTAGCTCTAGGTGTTGGGACAGGCACAGGTCACTCTATTTTCCCATCAGGAAGAAGAATGAACCACAGGCTCAGCCTGCCCCCCGGAACCAGAATAGGGCCTGAAGCAATCCTGCGCTTTTGCGGCCAGCTCCCAAAAAAGCGAGTTGACAAATGGAGCTCAGGGGCACTGCAATTCACAAACCTGCAGAGTTGTAAATGATAACTCTCGTCCACAAATATATTGAGGGAAGGCAACGAAGAGGATTTGAAAGCAAGGCAGAATTGCAGGAAACCGGTTTCAGGAGGTAGATTCGACTCGCCTTGAAAGCACATGAAAAGCGGCAAAGCGTTGACAATGATGCCCTTGGCTAAAAAGGGCGTATGCGTTTTTTCCTGAATATATTCAGGAAAAAACGCATACGCCCTTTTTGGCCAACCAAGCAAGCCGGAAATGCAAATCGGCGCTACAAAGAAGTCTCGCTTGCCAGAGGTCAAAAGGGCCATGCTGAAAAAAGTGTAAAAACCGGAAATGCAGGACAGGCCATGGAGACATGGGAGCCTTGCTACGCTGATGGGCGGGGTGGAAATTGCCAACAGCCACTCTGGAGAAGTGTACGCTGCGTCCTGAAACATGTAATAAACACAGCTTAGAGAGCATAGGGCACTTCCACTCATGGGCGTAGAAATCGGGAAACCTAAAATTCAACAAGACACAGGCACCCCAAAGTTCAGGGCTGCTCTGTTTCCAAGAACCTCCACTTCGGTACACCTTAAATATCCCAGGAAAGAGAAAAATGGATAAAGAAGTTGTGGTACTTATGCACAATGGAATATCACTCAGCCATGAAATCAGTGTCATAAGGCTAGTAGCAGCATGATGAGTGGATTTAGGGACGATGACTCTAAGTGAAGTAAGTCACACAGAAAAGGACACTTATCCTAAGATATCACTTATAGAGGGAATGTCAAAATCGCTACACCTGAACTGAATTCCAAAACACAACAGAGTCACACATTTAGAAAACACACTATGGCTGCTTAACGGGAAAGGTGAGGTGGGGCGATGCATAAAACAAGGGTTTGAAATTAGCTCAGATACCGTTCCACAAGCCAAATATGTAATAGACAAGACCTACTCCCTGCTCAGTGAACTGGACTCAACACCCCCTATTCACCACCCAAGAATATATCTGACTAGGAAGAGTCTTAAAACCTATGTATTGATATCTCTCTGGAAGTGAATCAAGAGGGTGTAAAGCGGCATAAACACAGCAAGGAAAAGAAGCTAAACCCCCTTATAAAAATTGACTACTTAAAAAAAAAAACCCATAAAACAAAGACAGTGAAAGAGAGAGAAATTCTTACAAAATCCGTTCAGGGGCTCTGATGCAACCTGGATTGACCATATCTAGACGCACAGCTGGATGAGACTTAAGGCTGGAAACTCTTGGGGCTGAGAGGATTGGTGAGGTTGGGTGAGCAAACGCAGACCCTTTAAAGTAATACTGCGTGGTACCCATGCCATGAGTCCCAAATCTCCAGGTTCAAGGGCATCTTCCTACATCGAAAACATGCCTGGGAAACCCAGAAGATGGTACACCGTGTGATCGGGAAAGGTTTCTAAAACGCACCTCATTTCTCCTCTCCTTGTGCTCGGGTTCGCCATTCCAGCCGCTTCACTAACAATCTCCCTACGTGGAGAATCAGCACCGTTGACCTCCTGTTTCGTACAGGTTGCAATTTGTCCCGAGGATGAACGGGAAGAGGGGGAACCAATGAGAGACTAGCTCTAGGTGTTGGGACAGGCACAGGTCACTCTATTTTCCCATCAGGAAGAAGAATGAACCACAGGCTCAGCCTGCCCCCCGGAACCAGAATAGGGCCTGAAGCAATCCTGCGCTTTTGCGGCCAGCTCCCAAAAAAGCGAGTTGACAAATGGAGCTCAGGGGCACTGCAATTCACAAACCTGCAGAGTTATAAATGATAACTCTCGTCCATAAATATATTGAGGGAAGGCAACGAAGAGGATTTGAAAGCAAGGCAGATTTGCAGGAAACAGATTTCAGGAGGTACATTGGACTCGCCTTTAAAGCACATGAAAAGCGGCAAAACGTTGACAATGATGCCCTTGGCCAAAAAGGGCGTATGCGTTTTTTCCTGAATATATTCAGGAAAAAACGCATACGCCCTTTTTGGCCAACCAAGCAAGCAGGAAGGGCAAATCAGCGCTACAAAGAAGTCTCGCTTGCCCTCGGTCAAAAGGGCCATGCTGAAAAAAGTGTAAAAACCAGAAAAGCAGGACAGGCCATGGAGACATGGGAGCCTTGCTACGCTGATGGGCGGGATGTAAATTGCCAACAGGCACTCTGGAGAAGTGTACGGTGTGTCCTGAAGCAAGTAACAAACACAGCTTAGAGAGCATAGGGCACTTCCACTCATGGGCGTATAAATTGGGAAAAGTAAAAATCAACAAGACACAGGCACCCCAATCTTTACGGCTGCTCTGTTTCCAAGAACCGCCACTTCGGTACACCTTCAATATCCCAGGAAAGAGAAAAATAGATAAAGAAATGGTGGTATTTGGCACAACGGAATATCACTCAGCCATGAAATCAGTGTCATAAGGCTAGTTAGCAGCATGATGAGTGGATTTAGGTACGATGATTCTAAGTGAAATAAGTCACATAGAAAAAGGCCCTTATCCTAAGATATTGCTTATAGAGGGAATGTCAAAATCGCTACACTTGAACTGAATTACAAAACAGAACAGAGTCACACCTTTAGAAGACACACTATGGCTGCTTAACGGGAAAGGTGAGGTGGGGTGATGCATAAAACAAGGGTTTGAAATTAGCTCAGAGACCGTTCCATAAGCCAAATATGTAATAGACAAGGCCTACTCCCTGCTCAGTGAACTGGACTCAACACCCCCTAGTCACCGCACAAGAATATATCTGACTAGTAAGAATCTGAAAACCTATGTATCGATATCTCTCTGCAAGTGAATCAAGAGGGTGTAAAGCGGCATAAACACAGCAGGGAAAAGCAGTCAAGCCCCATTCTAAACACTAATTACTTTAAAAAACCCACAAAAGAAAGACAGTGAAAGAGAGAGAAATTCTTACAAAATCCGTTCAGGGTCTCTGATGCAACCTGGATTGACCGTATCTAGACCCACAGCTAGATGAGACATAAGGCTGGACACTCTTGGGGCTGAGAGGATTAGTGAGGTTGGGTGAGCAAACACAGATATTTTAAAGTAATAACGTGGGGTACCCACCCCATGGGTCTCAAATCTCCAGATACAAGGGCATCTTCCTACATCAAAACATGCATGGGAAATCCAGAGGATGGTATGCCGTGAGATCGGGAAAGGTTTCTAAAACGGACCTCATTTCTCCTCTCCTTGTGCTCGGTTTCGCCATTCCAGCCGCTTGACTAACCATCTCCCTACTTGGAGAATCACCACCTTTTACCTCCTGTTTCGTACAGGTTGCAATTTGTCCTGAGGATGAACGGGAAGACGGGGAACCAACGAGAGACTACCCCTAGGTGTTGGGACAGGCACAGGTCACTCCATTTTCCCATCAGGAAGAAGAATGAACCACAGGCTCAGCCTGCCCCCCAGAACCAAAATAGGGCCTGAAGCAATCCTGCGCTTTTGCGGCCAGCTCCCAAAAAAGCGAGTAGACAAATGGAGCTCAGGGGCACTGCAATTCACAAACGTGCAGAGTTATAAATGATAACTCTCGTCCATAAATATATTGAGGGAAGGCAACGAAGAGGATTTGAAAGCAAGACAGATTTGCAGGAAACAGATTTCAGGAGGTACATTCGAATCGCCTTTAAAGCACATGAAAAGCGGCAAAACGTTGACAATGATGCCCTTGGCCAAAAAGGGCGTATGCGTTTTTTCCTGAATATATTCAGGAAAAAACGCATACGCCCTTTTTGGCCAACCAAGCAAGCCGGAAGGGCAAATCAGCGCTACAAAGAAGTCTCGCTTGCCCTCGGTCAAAAGGGCCATGCTGAAAAAAGTGTAAAAACCAGAAAAGCAGGACAGGCCATGGAGACATGGGAGCCTTGCTACGCTGATGGGCGGGATGTAAATTGCCAACAGGCACTCTGGAGAAGTGTACGGTGTGTCCTGAAACAAGTAATAAACACAGCTGAGAGAGCATAGGGCACTTCCACTCATGGGCGTATAAATTGGGAAACCTAAAAATCAACAAGACACAGGCACCCCAAACTTGACGGCTGCTCTGTTTCCAAGAACCTCCACTTCGGTACACCTTCAATATCCCAGGAAAGAGAAAAATGGATAAAGACATGGTGGTACTTGGCACAATGGAATATCACTCAGCCATGAAATCAGTGTCATAAGGCTAGTTAGCAGCATGATGAGTGGATTTAGCGACGATGATTGTAAGTGAAATAAGTCACACAGAAAAAGACACTTATCCTAAGATATCGCTTATAGAGGGAATGTCAAAATCGCTACACTTGAATTGAATTACAAAACAGAACAGAGTCACACCTTTAGAAGACACACTATGGCTGCTTAACGGGAAAGATGAGGTGGGTTGATGCATAAAACAAGGGTTTGAAATTAGCTCAGAGACCGTTCCATAAGCCAAATATGTAATAGACAAGGCCTACTCCCTGCTCAGTGAACTGGACTCAACACCCCCTAGTCACCGCACAAGAATATATCTGACTAGTAAGAATCTGAGAACCTATGTATCGATATCTCTCTGCAAGTGAATCAAGAGGGTGTAAAGTGGCATAAACACAGCAGGGAAAAGCAGCTAAACCCCATTATAAAAATAGACTACTTAAAAAAAAAAACCCCATAAAACAAAGACAGTGAAAGAGAGAGAAATTCTTACAAAATCCGTTCAGGGGCTCTGATGCAACCTGGATTGACCATATCTAGACCCACAGCTGGATGAGACATAAGGCTGGACACTCTTGGGGCTGAGAGGATTGGTGAGGTTGGGTGAGCAAACGCAGACCCTTTAAAGTAATACTGCGTGGTACCCATGCCATGGGTCCCAAATCTCCAGGTTCAAGGGCATCTTCCTACATCGAAAACATGCCTGGGAAACCCAGAAGATGGTACACCGTGTGATCGGGAAAGGTTTCTAAAACGCACCTCATTTCTCCTCTCCTTGTGCTCGGGTTCGCCATTCCAGCCGCTTCACTAACAATCTCCCTACGTGGAGAATCAGCACCGTTGACCTCCTGTTTCGTACAGGTCGCAATTTGTCCTGAGGATGAACGGGAAGAGGGGGAACCAATGAGAGACTAGCTCTAGGTGTTGGGACAGGCACAGGTCACTCTATTTTCCCATCAGGAAGAAGAATGAACCACAGGCTCAGCCTGCCCCCCGGAACCAGAATAGGGCCTGAAGCAATCCTGCGCTTTTGAGGCCAGCTCCCAAAAAAGCGAGTTGACAAATGGAGCTCAGGGGCACTGCAATTCACAAACCTGCAGAGTTGTAAATGATAACTCTTGTCCACAAATATATTGAGGGAAGGCAACGAAGAGGATTTGAAAGCAAGGCAGAATTGCAGGAAACCGGTTTCAGGAGGTAGATTCGACTCGCCTTGAAAGCACATGAAAAGCGGCAAAGCGTTGACAATGATGCCCTTGCCCAAAAAGGGCGTATGCGTTTTTTCCTGAATATATTCAGGAAAAAACGCATACGCCCTTTTTGGCCAACCAAGCAAGCCGGAAAGGCAAATCGGCGCTACAAAGAAGTCTCGCTTGCCAGCGGTCAAAAGGGCCATGCTGAAAAAAGTGTAAAAACCAGAAATGCAGGACAGGCCATGGAGACATGGGAGCCTTGCTACGCTGATGGGCGGGATGGAAATTGCCAACAGCCACTCTGGAGAAGTGTACGCTGCGTCCTGAAACGTATAATAAACACAGCTTAGAGAGCATAGGGCACTTCCACTCACGCGCGTAGAAATCGGGAAACCTAAAAATCAACAAGACACAGGCACCCCAAAATTTAGGGCTGCTCTGTTTCCAAGAACCTCCACTTCGGTACACCTTAAATATCCCAGGAAAGAGAAAAATGGATAAAGAAGTTGTGGTACTTATGCACAATGGAATATCACTCAGCCATGAAATCAGTGTCATAAGGCTAGTAGCAGCATGATGAGTGGATTTAGGGACGATGACTCTAAGTGAAGTAAGTCACACAGAAAAGGACACTTATCCTAAGATATGACTTATAGAGGGAATGTCAAAATCGCTACACCTGAACTGAATTCCAAAACACAACAGAGTCACACATTTAGAAAACACACTATGGCTGCTTAAAGGGAAAGGTGAGGTGGGGCGATGCATAAAACAAGGGTTTGAAATTAGCTCAGATACCGTTCCACAAGCCAAATATGTAACAGACAAGACCTACTCCCTGCTCAGTGAACTGGACTCAACACCCCCTATTCACCACCCAAGAATATATCTGACTAGGAAGAGTCTTAAAACCTATGTATTGATATCTCTCTGGAAGTGAATCAAGAGGGTGTAAAGCCGCATAAACACAGCAAGGAAAAGAAGCTAAACCCCCTTATAAATATTGACTACTTAAAAAAAAAAAACCCATAAAACAAAGACAGTGAAAGAGAGAGAAATTCTTACAAAATCCCTTCAGGGGCTCTGATGCAACCTGGATTGACCATATCTAGACCCACAGCTGGATGAGACATAAGGCTGGACACTCTTGGGGCTCAGAGGATTGGTGAGGTTGGGTGAGCAAACGCAGACCCTTTAAAGTAATACTGCGTGGTACCCATGCCATGGGTCCCAAATCTCCAGGTTCAAGGGCAACTTCCTACATCGAAAACATGCCTGGGAAATCCAGAAGATGGTACACCGTGTGATCGGGAAAGGTTTCTAAAACGCACCTCATTTCTCCTCTCCTTGTGCTCGGGTTCGCCATTCCAGCCGCTTCACTAACAATCTCCCTACGTGGAGAATCAGCACCGTTGACCTCCTGTTTCGTACAGGTCGCAATTTGTCCCGAGGATGAACGGGAAGAGGGGGAACCAATTAGAGACTAGCTCTAGGTGTTGGGACAGGCACAGGTCACTCTATTTTCCCATCAGGAAGAAGAATGAACCACAGGCTCAGCCTGCCCCCCGGAACCAGAATAGGGCCTGAAGCAATCCTGCGCTTTTGCGGCCAGCTCCCAAAAAAGCGAGTTGACAAATGGAGCTCAGGGGCACTGCAATTCACAAACCTGCAGAGTTGTAAATGATAACTCTCGTCCACAAATATATTGAGGGAAGGCAACGAAGAGGATTTGAAAGCAAGGCAGAATTGCAGGAAACCGGTTTCAGGAGGTAGATTCGACTCGCCTTGAAAGCACATGAAAAGCGGCAAAGCGTTGACAATGATGCCCTTGGCTAAAAAGGGCGTATGCGTTTTTTCCTGAATATATTCAGGAAAAAACGCATACGCCCTTTTTGGCCAACCAAGCAAGCCGGAAAGGCAAATCGGCGCTACAAAGAAGTCTCGCTTGCCAGAGGTCAAAAGGGCCATGCTGAAAAAAGTGTAAAAACCGGAAATGCAGGACAGGCCATGGAGACATGGGCGCCTTGCTACGCTGATGGGCGGGGTGGAAATTGCCAACAGCCACTCTGGAGAAGTGTACGCTGCGTCCTGAAACATGTAATAAACACAGCTTAGAGAGCATAGGGCACTTCCACTCATGGGCGTAGAAATCGGGAAACCTAAAATTCAACAAGACACAGGCACCCCAAAGTTCAGGGCTGCTCTGTTTCCAAGAACCTCCACTTCGGTACACCTTAAATATCCCAGGAAAGAGAAAAATGGATAAAGAAGTTGTGGTACTTATGCACAATGGAATATCACTCAGCCATAAATCAGTGTCATAAGGCTAGTAGCAGCATGATGAGTGGATTTAGGGACGATGACTCTAAGTGAAGTAAGTCACACAGAAAAGGACACTTATCCTAAGATATCACTTATAGAGGGAATGTCAAAATCGCTACACCTGAACTGAATTCCAAAACACAACAGAGTCACACATTTAGAAAACACACTATGGCTGCTTAACGGGAAAGGTGAGGTGGGGCGATGCATAAAACAAGGGTTTGAAATTAGCTCAGATACCGTTCCACAAGCCAAATATGTAATAGACAAGACCTACTCCCTGCTCAGTGAACTGGACTCAACACCCCCTATTCACCACCCAAGAATATATCTGACTAGGAAGAGTCTTAAAACCTATGTATTGATATCTCTCTGGAAGTGAATCAAGAGGGTGTAAAGCGGCATAAACACAGCAAGGAAAAGAAGCTAAACCCCCTTATAAAAATTGACTACTTAAAAAAAAAACCCATAAAACAAAGACAGTGAAAGAGAGAGAAATTCTTACAAAATCCGTTCAGGGGCTCTGATGCAACCTGGATTGACCATATCTAGACGCACAGCTGGATGAGACTTAAGGCTGGAAACTCTTGGGGCTGAGAGGATTGGTGAGGTTGGGTGAGCAAACGCAGACCCTTTAAAGTAATACTGCGTGGTACCCATGCCATGAGTCCCAAATCTCCAGGTTCAAGGGCATCTTCCTACATCGAAAACATGCCTGGGAAACCCAGAAGATGGTACACCGTGTGATCGGGAAAGGTTTCTAAAACGCACCTCATTTCTCCTCTCCTTGTGCTCGGGTTCGCCATTCCAGCCGCTTCACTAACAATCTCCCTACGTGGAGAATCAGCACCGTTGACCTCCTGTTTCGTACAGGTTGCAATTTGTCCCGAGGATGAACGGGAAGAGGGGGAACCAATGAGAGACTAGCTCTAGGTGTTGGGACAGGCACAGGTCACTCTATTTTCCCATCAGGAAGAAGAATGAACCACAGGCTCAGCCTGCCCCCCGGAACCAGAATAGGGCCTGAAGCAATCCTGCGCTTTTGCGGCCAGCTCCCAAAAAAGCGAGTTGACAAATGGAGCTCAGGGGCACTGCAATTCACAAACCTGCAGAGTTATAAATGATAACTCTCGTCCATAAATATATTGAGGGAAGGCAACGAAGAGGATTTGAAAGCAAGGCAGATTTGCAGGAAACAGATTTCAGGAGGTACATTGGACTCGCCTTTAAAGCACATGAAAAGCGGCAAAACGTTGACAATGATGCCCTTGGCCAAAAAGGGCGTATGCGTTTTTTCCTGAATATATTCAGGAAAAAACGCATACGCCCTTTTTGGCCAACCAAGCAAGCAGGAAGGGCAAATCAGCGCTACAAAGAAGTCTCGCTTGCCCTCGGTCAAAAGGGCCATGCTGAAAAAAGTGTAAAAACCAGAAAAGCAGGACAGGCCATGGAGACATGGGAGCCTTGCTACGCTGATGGGCGGGATGTAAATTGCCAACAGGCACTCTGGAGAAGTGTACGGTGTGTCCTGAAGCAAGTAACAAACACAGCTTAGAGAGCATAGGGCACTTCCACTCATGGGCGTATAAATTGGGAAAAGTAAAAATCAACAAGACACAGGCACCCCAATCTTTACGGCTGCTCTGTTTCCAAGAACCGCCACTTCGGTACACCTTCAATATCCCAGGAAAGAGAAAAATAGATAAAGAAATGGTGGTATTTGGCACAACGGAATATCACTCAGCCATGAAATCAGTGTCATAAGGCTAGTTAGCAGCATGATGAGTGGATTTAGGTACGATGATTCTAAGTGAAATAAGTCACATAGAAAAAGGTCCTTATCCTAAGATATTGCTTATAGAGGGAATGTCAAAATCGCTACACTTGAACTGAATTACAAAACAGAACAGAGTCACACCTTTAGAAGACACACTATGGCTGCTTAACGGGAAAGGTGAGGTGGGGTGATGCATAAAACAAGGGTTTGAAATTAGCTCAGAGACCGTTCCATAAGCCAAATATGTAATAGACAAGGCCTACTCCCTGCTCAGTGAACTGGACTCAACACCCCCTAGTCACCGCACAAGAATATATCTGACTAGTAAGAATCTGAAAACCTATGTATCGATATCTCTCTGCAAGTGAATCAAGAGGGTGTAAAGCGGCATAAACACAGCAGGGAAAAGCAGTCAAGCCCCATTCTAAACACTAATTACTTTAAAAAACCCACAAAAGAAAGACAGTGAAAGAGAGAGAAATTCTTACAAAATCCGTTCAGGGTCTCTGATGCAACCTGGATTGACCGTATCTAGACCCACAGCTAGATGAGACATAAGGCTGGACACTCTTGGGGCTGAGAGGATTAGTGAGGTTGGGTGAGCAAACACAGATATTTTAAAGTAATAACGTGGGGTACCCACCCCATGGGTCTCAAATCTCCAGATACAAGGGCATCTTCCTACATCAAAACATGCATGGGAAATCCAGAGGATGGTATGCCGTGAGATCGGGAAAGGTTTCTAAAACGGACCTCATTTCTCCTCTCCTTGTGCTCGGTTTCGCCATTCCAGCCGCTTGACTAACCATCTCCCTACTTGGAGAATCACCACCTTTTACCTCCTGTTTCGTACAGGTTGCAATTTGTCCTGAGGATGAACGGGAAGACGGGGAACCAACGAGAGACTACCCCTAGGTGTTGGGACAGGCACAGGTCACTCCATTTTCCCATCAGGAAGAAGAATGAACCACAGGCTCAGCCTGCCCCCCAGAACCAAAATAGGGCCTGAAGCAATCCTGCGCTTTTGCGGCCAGCTCCCAAAAAAGCGAGTAGACAAATGGAGCTCAGGGGCACTGCAATTCACAAACGTGCAGAGTTATAAATGATAACTCTCGTCCATAAATATATTGAGGGAAGGCAACGAAGAGGATTTGAAAGCAAGACAGATTTGCAGGAAACAGATTTCAGGAGGTACATTCGAATCGCCTTTAAAGCACATGAAAAGCGGCAAAACGTTGACAATGATGCCCTTGGCCAAAAAGGGCGTATGCGTTTTTTCCTGAATATATTCAGGAAAAAACGCATACGCCCTTTTTGGCCAACCAAGCAAGCCGGAAGGGCAAATCAGCGCTACAAAGAAGTCTCGCTTGCCCTCGGTCAAAAGGGCCATGCTGAAAAAAGTGTAAAAACCAGAAAAGCAGGACAGGCCATGGAGACATGGGAGCCTTGCTACGCTGATGGGCGGGATGTAAATTGCCAACAGGCACTCTGGAGAAGTGTACGGTGTGTCCTGAAAC
Organism: Eubalaena glacialis; assembly: GCF_028564815.1. NCBI lineage: Eukaryota > Metazoa > Chordata > Mammalia > Artiodactyla > Balaenidae > Eubalaena > Eubalaena glacialis. The sequence continues at coordinate 79,816,692 of NC_083727.1, read as the reverse complement.
AAGTAATAAACACAGCTGAGAGAGCATAGGGCACTTCCACTCATGGGCGTATAAATTGGGAAAACTAAAAATCAACAAGACACAGGCACCCCAAACTTGACGGCTGCTCTGTTTCCAAGAACCTCCACTTCGGTACACCTTCAATATCCCAGGAAAGAGAAAAATGGATAAAGACATGGTGGTACTTGGCACAATGGAATATCACTCAGCCATGAAATCAGTGTCATAAGGCTAGTTAGCAGCATGATGAGTGGATTTAGCGACGATGATTCTAAGTGAAATAAGTCACACAGAAAAAGACACTTATCCTAAGATATCGCTTATAGAGGGAATGTCAAAATCGCTACACTTGAATTGAATTACAAAACAGAACAGAGTCACACCTTTAGAAGACACACTATGGCTGCTTAACGGGAAAGATGAGGTGGGTTGATGCATAAAACAAGGGTTTGAAATTAGCTCAGAGACCGTTCCATAAGCCAAATATGTAATAGACAAGGCCTACTCCCTGCTCAGTGAACTGGACTCAACACCCCCTAGTCACCGCACAAGAATATATCTGACTAGTAAGAATCTGAAAACCTATGTATCGATATCTCTCTGCAAGTGAATCAAGAGGGTGTAAAGTGGCATAAACACAGCAGGGAAAAGCAGCTAAACCCCATTATAAAAATAGACTACTTAAAAAAAAAAACCCCATAAAACAAAGACAGTGAAAGAGAGAGAAATTCTTACAAAATCCGTTCAGGGTCTCTGATGCAACCTGGATTGACCATATCTAGACCCACAGCTGGATGAGACATAAGGCTGGAAACTCTTGGGGCTGAGAGGATTGGTGAGGTTGGGTGAGCAAACGCAGACCCTTTAAAGTAATACTGCGTGGTACCCATGCCATGGGTCCCAAATCTCCAGGTTCAAGGGCATCTTCCTACATCGAAAACATGCCTGGGAAACCCAGAAGATGGTACACCGTGTGATCGGGAAAGGTTTCTAAAACGCACCTCATTTCTCCTCTCCTTGTGCTCGGGTTCGCCATTCCAGCCGCTTCACTAACAATCTCCCTACGTGGAGAATCAGCACCGTTGACCTCCTGTTTCGTACAGGTCGCAATTTGTCCTGAGGATGAACGGGAAGAGGGGGAACCAATGAGAGACTAGCTCTAGGTGTTGGGACAGGCACAGGTCACTCTATTTTCCCATCAGGAAGAAGAATGAACCACAGGCTCAGCCTGCCCCCCGGAACCAGAATAGGGCCTGAAGCAATCCTGCGCTTTTGAGGCCAGCTCCCAAAAAAGCGAGTTGACAAATGGAGCTCAGGGGCACTGCAATTCACAAACCTGCAGAGTTGTAAATGATAACTCTTGTCCACAAATATATTGAGGGAAGGCAACGAAGAGGATTTGAAAGCAAGGCAGAATTGCAGGAAACCGGTTTCAGGAGGTAGATTCGACTCGCCTTGAAAGCACATGAAAAGCGGCAAAGCGTTGACAATGATGCCCTTGCCCAAAAAGGGCGTATGCGTTTTTTCCTGAATATATTCAGGAAAAAACGCATACGCCCTTTTTGGCCAACCAAGCAAGCCGGAAAGGCAAATCGGCGCTACAAAGAAGTCTCGCTTGCCAGCGGTCAAAAGGGCCATGCTGAAAAAAGTGTAAAAACCAGAAATGCAGGACAGGCCATGGAGACATGGGAGCCTTGCTACGCTGATGGGCGGGATGGAAATTGCCAACAGCCACTCTGGAGAAGTGTACGCTGCGTCCTGAAACGTATAATAAACACAGCTTAGAGAGCATAGGGCACTTCCACTCACGCGCGTAGAAATCGGGAAACCTAAAAATCAACAAGACACAGGCACCCCAAAATTTAGGGCTGCTCTGTTTCCAAGAACCTCCACTTCGGTACACCTTAAATATCCCAGGAAAGAGAAAAATGGATAAAGAAGTTGTGGTACTTATGCACAATGGAATATCACTCAGCCATGAAATCAGTGTCATAAGGCTAGTAGCAGCATGATGAGTGGATTTAGGGACGATGACTCTAAGTGAAGTAAGTCACACAGAAAAGGACACTTATCCTAAGATATGACTTATAGAGGGAATGTCAAAATCGCTACACCTGAACTGAATTCCAAAACACAACAGAGTCACACATTTAGAAAACACACTATGGCTGCTTAAAGGGAAAGGTGAGGTGGGGCGATGCATAAAACAAGGGTTTGAAATTAGCTCAGATACCGTTCCACAAGCCAAATATGTAACAGACAAGACCTACTCCCTGCTCAGTGAACTGGACTCAACACCCCCTATTCACCACCCAAGAATATATCTGACTAGGAAGAGTCTTAAAACCTATGTATTGATATCTCTCTGGAAGTGAATCAAGAGGGTGTAAAGCCGCATAAACACAGCAAGGAAAAGAAGCTAAACCCCCTTATAAATATTGACTACTTAAAAAAAAAAAACCCATAAAACAAAGACAGTGAAAGAGAGAGAAATTCTTACAAAATCCCTTCAGGGGCTCTGATGCAACCTGGATTGACCATATCTAGACCCACAGCTGGATGAGACATAAGGCTGGACACTCTTGGGGCTCAGAGGATTGGTGAGGTTGGGTGAGCAAACGCAGACCCTTTAAAGTAATACTGCGTGGTACCCATGCCATGGGTCCCAAATCTCCAGGTTCAAGGGCAACTTCCTACATCGAAAACATGCCTGGGAAACCCAGAAGATGGTACACCGTGTGATCGGGAAAGGTTTCTAAAACGCACCTCATTTCTCCTCTCCTTGTGCTCGGGTTCGCCATTCCAGCCGCTTCACTAACAATCTCCCTACGTGGAGAATCAGCACCGTTGACCTCCTGTTTCGTACAGGTCGCAATTTCTCCCGAGGATGAACGGGAAGAGGGGGAACCAATTAGAGACTAGCTCTAGGTGTTGGGACAGGCACAGGTCACTCTATTTTCCCATCAGGAAGAAGAATGAACCACAGGCTCAGCCTGCCCCCCGGAACCAGAATAGGGCCTGAAGCAATCCTGCGCTTTTGCGGCCAGCTCCCAAAAAAGCGAGTTGACAAATGGAGCTCAGGGGCACTGCAATTCACAAACCTGCAGAGTTGTAAATGATAACTCTCGTCCACAAATATATTGAGGGAAGGCAACGAAGAGGATTTGAAAGCAAGGCAGAATTGCAGGAAACCGGTTTCAGGAGGTAGATTCGACTCGCCTTGAAAGCACATGAAAAGCGGCAAAGCGTTGACAATGATGCCCTTGGCCAAAAAGGGCGTATGCGTTTTTTCCTGAATATATTCAGGAAAAAACGCATACGCCCTTTTTGGCCAACCAAGCAAGCCGGAAAGGCAAATCGGCGCTACAAAGAAGTCTGGCTTGCCAGAGGTCAAAAGGGCCATGCTGAAAAAAGTGTAAAAACCGGAAATGCAGGACAGGCCATGGAGACATGGGAGCCTTGCTACGCTGATGGGCGGGATGGAAATTGCCAACAGCCACTCTGGAGAAGTGTACGCTGCGTCCTGAAACATGGAATAAACACAGCTTAGAGAGCATAGGGCACTTCCACTCATGGGCGTAGAAATCGGGAAACCTAAAAATCAACAAGAAACAGGCACCCCAAAGTTTAGGGCTGCTCTGTTTCCAAGAACCTCCACTTCGGTACACCTTAAATATCCCAGGAAAGAGAAAAATGGATAAAGAAGTTGTGGTACTTATGCACAATGGAATATCACTCAGCCATAAATCAGTGTCATAAGGCTAGTAGCAGCATGATGAGTGGATTTAGGGACGATGACTCTAAGTGAAGTAAGTCACACAGAAAAGGACACTTATCCTAAGATATCACTTATAGAGGGAATGTCAAAATCGCTACACCTGAACTGAATTCCAAAACACAACAGAGTCACACATTTAGAAAACACACTATGGCTGCTTAACGGGAAAGGTGAGGTGGGGCGATGCATAAAACAAGGGTTTGAAATTAGCTCAGATACCGTTCCACAAGCCAAATATGTAATAGACAAGACCTACTCCCTGCTCAGTGAACTGGACTCAACACCCCCTATTCACCACCCAAGAATATATCTGACTAGGAAGAGTCTTAAAACCTATGTATTGATATCTCTCTGGAAGTGAATCAAGAGGGCGTAAAGCGGCATAAACACAGCAAGGAAAAGAAGCTAAACCCCCTTATAAAAATTGACTACTTAAAAAAAAAAAACCCCATAAAACAAAGACAGTGAAAGAGAGAGAAATTCTTATAAAATCCCTTCAGGGGCTCTGATGCAACCTGGATTGACCATATCTAGACCCACAGCTGGATGAGACATAAGGCTGGACACTCTTGGGGCTGAGAGGATTGGTGAGGTTGGGTGAGCAAACGCAGACCCTTTAAAGTAATACTGCGTGGTACCCATGCCATGGGTCCCAAATCTCCAGGTTCAAGGGCATCTTCCTACATCGAAAACATGCCTGGGAAACCCAGAAGATGGTACACCGTGTGATCGGGAAAGGTTTCTAAAACGCACCTCATTTCTCCTCTCCTTGTGCTCGGGTTCGCCATTCCAGCCGCTTCACTAACAATCTCCCTACGTGGAGAATCAGCACCGTTGACCTCCTGTTTCGTACAGGTCGCAATTTGTCCCGAGGATGAACGGGTAGAGGGGGAACCAATGAGAGACTAGCTCTAGGTGTTGGGACAGGCACAGGTCACTCTATTTTCCCATCAGGAAGAAGAATGAACCACAGGCTCAGCCTGCCCCCCGGAACCAGAATAGGGCCTGAAGCAATCCTGCGCTTTTGCGGCCAGCTCCCAAAAAAGCGAGTTGACACATGGAGCTCAGGGGCACTGCAATTCACAAACCTGCAGAGTTATAAATGATAACTCTCGTCCACAAATATATTGAGGGAAGGCAACGAAGAGGATTTGAAAGCAAGGCAGAATTGCAGGAAACCGATTTCAGGAGGTAGATTCGACTCGCCTTGAAAGCACATGAAAAGCGGCAAAGCGTTGACAATGATGCCCTTGGCCAAAAAGGGCGTATGCGTTTTTTCCTGAATATATTCAGGAAAAAACGCATACGCCCTTTTTGGCCAACCAAGCAAGCCGGAAAGGCAAATCGGCGCTACAAAGAAGTCTCGCTTGCCAGAGGTCAAAAGGGCCATGCTGAAAAATGTGTAAAAACCAGAAATGCAGGACAGGCCATGGAGACATGGGAGCCTTGCTACGCTGATGGGCGGGGTGGAAATTGCCAACAGCCACTCTGGAGAAGTGTACGCTGCGTCCTGAAACATGGAATAAACACAGCTTAGAGAGCATAGGGCACTTCCACTCATGGGCGTAGAAATCGGGAAACCTAAAAATCAACAAGACACAGGCACCCCAAAGTTTAGGGCTGCTCTGTTTCCAAGAACCTCCACTTCGGTACACCTTAAATATCCCAGGAAAGAGAAAAATGGATAAAGAAGTTGTGGTACTTATGCACAATGGAATATCACTCAGCCATGAAATCAGTGTCATAAGGCTAGTAGCAGCATGATGAGTGGATTTAGGGACGATGACTCTAAGTGAAGTAAGTCACACAGAAAAGGAAACTTATCCTAAGTTATCACTTGTAGAGGGAATGTCAAAATCGCTACACCTGAATTGAATTGCAAAACAGAACAGAGTCACACATTTAGAAAACACACTATGGCTGCTTAACGGGAAAGCTGAGGTGGGGCGATGCATAAAACAAGGGTTTGAAATTAGCTCAGATACCGTTCCACAAGCCAAATATTTAATAGACAAGACCTACTCCCTGCTCAGTGAACTGGACTCAACACCCCCTATTCACCGCCCAAGAATATATCTGACTAGGAAGAGTCTTAAAACCTATGTATTGATATCTCTCTGGAAGTGAATCAAGAGGGTGTAAAGCGGCATAAACACAGCAAGGAAAAGAAGCTAAACCCCCTTATAAAAATTGACTACTTAAAAAAAAAACCCATAAAACAAAGACAGTGAAAGAGAGAGAAATTCTTACAAAATCCTTTCAGGGGCTCTGATGCAAACTGCATTGACCATATCTAGACCCACAGCTGGATGAGACATAAGGCTGGACACTCTTGGGGCTGAGAGGATTGGTGAGGTTGGGTGAGCAAACGCAGACCCTTTAAAGTAATACTGCGTGGTACCCATGCCATGGGTCCCAAATCTCCAGGTTCAAGGGCATCTTCCTACATCGAAAACATGCCTGGGAAACCCAGAAGATGGTACACCGTGTGATCGGGAAAGGTTTCTAAAACGCACCTCATTTCTCCTCTCCTTGTGCTCGGGTTCGCCATTCCAGCCGCTTCACTAACAATCTCCCTACGTGGAGAATCAGCACCGTTGACCTCCTGTTTCGTACAGGTCGCAATTTGTCCCGAGGATGAACGGGAAGAGGGGGAACCAATGAGAGACTAGCTCTAGGTGTTGGGACAGGCACAGGTCACCCTATTTTCCCATCAGGAAGAAGAATGAACCACAGGCTCAGCCTGCCCCCCGGAACCAGAATAAGGCCTGAAGCAATCCTGCGCTTTTGCGGCCAGCTCCCAAAAAAGCGAGTTGACACATGGAGCTCAGGGGCACTGCAATTCACAAACCTGCAGAGTTGTAAATGATAACTCTCGTCCACAAATATATTGAGGGAAGGCAACGAAGAGGATTTGAAAGCAAGGCAGAATTGCAGGAAACCGATTTCAGGAGGTAGATTCGACTCGCCTTGAAAGCACATGAAAAGCGGCAAAGCGTTGACAATGATGCCCTTGGCCAAAAAGGGCGTATGCGTTTTTTCCTGAATATATTCAGGAAAAAACGCATACGCCCTTTTTGGCCAACCAAGCAAGCCGGAAAGGCAAATCGGCGCTACAAAGAAGTCTGGCTTGCCAGAGGTCAAAAGGGCCATGCTGAAAAATGTGTAAAAACCAGAAATGCAGGACAGGCCATGGAGACATGGGAGCCTTGCTACGCTGATGGGCGGGGTGGAAATTGCCAACAGCCACTCTGGAGAAGTGTACGCTGCGTCCTGAAACATGGAATAAACACAGCTTAGAGAGCATAGGGCACTTCCACTCATGGGCGTAGAAATCGGGAAACCTAAAAATCAACAAGACACAGGCACCCCAAAGTTTAGGGCTGCTCTGTTTCCAAGAACCTCCACTTCGGTACACCTTAAATATCCCAGGAAAGAGAAAAATGGATAAAGAAGTTGTGGTACTTATGCACAATGGAATATCACTCAGCCATGAAATCAGTGTCATAAGGCTAGTAGCAGCATGATGAGTGGATTTAGGGACGATGACTCTAAGTGAAGTAAGTCACACAGAAAAGGACACTTATCCTAAGATATCACTTATAGAGGGAATGTCAAAATCGCTACACCTGAACTGAATTCCAAAACACAACAGAGTCACACATTTAGAAAACACACTATGGCTGCTTAACGGGAAAGGTGAGGTGGGGCGATGCATAAAACAAGGGTTTGAAATTAGCTCAGATACCGTTCCACAAGCCAAATATGTAATAGACAAGACCTACTCCCTGCTCAGTGAACTGGACTCAACACCCCCTATTCACCACCCAAGAATATATCTGACTAGGAAGAGTCTTAAAACCTATGTATTGATATCTCTCTGGAAGTGAATCAAGAGGGCGTAAAGCGGCATAAACACAGCAAGGAAAAGAAGCTAAACCCCCTTATAAAAATTGACTACTTAAAAAAAAAAAACCCCATAAAACAAAGACAGTGAAAGAGAGAGAAATTCTTATAAAATCCCTTCAGGGGCTCTGATGCAACCTGGATTGACCATATCTAGACCCACAGCTGGATGAGACATAAGGCTGGACACTCTTGGGGCTGAGAGGATTGGTGAGGTTGGGTGAGCAAACGCAGACCCTTTAAAGTAATACTGCGTGGTACCCATGCCATGGGTCCCAAATCTCCAGGTTCAAGGGCATCTTCCTACATCGAAAACATGCCTGGGAAACCCAGAAGATGGTACACCGTGTGATCGGGAAAGGTTTCTAAAACGCACCTCATTTCTCCTCTCCTTGTGCTCGGGTTCGCCATTCCAGCCGCTTCACTAACAATCTCCCTACGTGGAGAATCAGCACCGTTGACCTCCTGTTTCGTACAGGTCGCAATTTGTCCCGAGGATGAACGGGAAGAGGGGGAACCAATGAGAGACTAGCTCTAGGTGTTGGGACAGGCACAGGTCACTCTATTTTCCCATCAGGAAGAAGAATGAACCACAGGCTCAGCCTGCCCCCCGGAACCAGAATAGGGCCTGAAGCAATCCTGCGCTTTTGCGGCCAGCTCCCAAAAAAGCGAGTTGACACATGGAGCTCAGGGGCACTGCAATTCACAAACCTGCAGAGTTATAAATGATAACTCTCGTCCACAAATATATTGAGGGAAGGCAACGAAGAGGATTTGAAAGCAAGGCAGAATTGCAGGAAACCGATTTCAGGAGGTAGATTCGACTCGCCTTGAAAGCACATGAAAAGCGGCAAAGCGTTGACAATGATGCCCTTGGCCAAAAAGGGCGTATGCGTTTTTTCCTGAATATATTCAGGAAAAAACGCATACGCCCTTTTTGGCCAACCAAGCAAGCCGGAAAGGCAAATCGGCGCTACAAAGAAGTCTCGCTTGCCAGAGGTCAAAAGGGCCATGCTGAAAAATGTGTAAAAACCAGAAATGCAGGACAGGCCATGGAGACATGGGAGCCTTGCTACGCTGATGGGCGGGGTGGAAATTGCCAACAGCCACTCTGGAGAAGTGTACGCTGCGTCCTGAAACATGGAATAAACACAGCTTAGAGAGCATAGGGCACTTCCACTCATGGGCGTAGAAATCGGGAAACCTAAAAATCAACAAGACACAGGCACCCCAAAGTTTAGGGCTGCTCTGTTTCCAAGAACCTCCACTTCGGTACACCTTAAATATCCCAGGAAAGAGAAAAATGGATAAAGAAGTTGTGGTACTTATGCACAATGGAATATCACTCAGCCATGAAATCAGTGTCATAAGGCTAGTAGCAGCATGATGAGTGGATTTAGGGACGATGACTCTAAGTGAAGTAAGTCACACAGAAAAGGAAACTTATCCTAAGTTATCACTTGTAGAGGGAATGTCAAAATCGCTACACCTGAATTGAATTGCAAAACAGAACAGAGTCACACATTTAGAAAACACACTATGGCTGCTTAACGGGAAAGCTGAGGTGGGGCGATGCATAAAACAAGGGTTTGAAATTAGCTCAGATACCGTTCCACAAGCCAAATATTTAATAGACAAGACCTACTCCCTGCTCAGTGAACTGGACTCAACACCCCCTATTCACCGCCCAAGAATATATCTGACTAGGAAGAGTCTTAAAACCTATGTATTGATATCTCTCTGGAAGTGAATCAAGAGGGTGTAAAGCGGCATAAACACAGCAAGGAAAAGAAGCTAAACCCCCTTATAAAAATTGACTACTTAAAAAAAAACCCATAAAACAAAGACAGTGAAAGAGAGAGAAATTCTTACAAAATCCTTTCAGGGGCTCTGATGCAAACTGCATTGACCATATCTAGACCCACAGCTGGATGAGACATAAGGCTGGACACTCTTGGGGCTGAGAGGATTGGTGAGGTTGGGTGAGCAAACGCAGACCCTTTAAAGTAATACTGCGTGGTACCCATGCCATGGGTCCCAAATCTCCAGGTTCAAGGGCATCTTCCTACATCGAAAACATGCCTGGGAAACCCAGAAGATGGTACACCGTGTGATCGGGAAAGGTTTCTAAAACGCACCTCATTTCTCCTCTCCTTGTGCTCGGGTTCGCCATTCCAGCCGCTTCACTAACAATCTCCCTACGTGGAGAATCAGCACCGTTGACCTCCTGTTTCGTACAGGTCGCAATTTGTCCCGAGGATGAACGGGAAGAGGGGGAACCAATGAGAGACTAGCTCTAGGTGTTGGGACAGGCACAGGTCACCCTATTTTCCCATCAGGAAGAAGAATGAACCACAGGCTCAGCCTGCCCCCCGGAACCAGAATAAGGCCTGAAGCAATCCTGCGCTTTTGCGGCCAGCTCCCAAAAAAGCGAGTTGACACATGGAGCTCAGGGGCACTGCAATTCACAAACCTGCAGAGTTGTAAATGATAACTCTCGTCCACAAATATATTGAGGGAAGGCAACGAAGAGGATTTGAAAGCAAGGCAGAATTGCAGGAAACCGATTTCAGGAGGTAGATTCGACTCGCCTTGAAAGCACATGAAAAGCGGCAAAGCGTTGACAATGATGCCCTTGGCCAAAAAGGGCGTATGCGTTTTTTCCTGAATATATTCAGGAAAAAACGCATACGCCCTTTTTGGCCAACCAAGCAAGCCGGAAAGGCAAATCGGCGCTACAAAGAAGTCTGGCTTGCCAGAGGTCAAAAGGGCCATGCTGAAAAATGTGTAAAAACCAGAAATGCAGGACAGGCCATGGAGACATGGGAGCCTTGCTACGCTGATGGGCGGGGTGGAAATTGCCAACAGCCACTCTGGAGAAGTGTACGCTGCGTCCTGAAACATGTAATAAACACAGCTTAGAGAGCATAGGGCACTTCCACTCATGGGCGTAGAAATCGGGAAACCTAAAAATCAACAAGACACAGGCACCCCAAAGTTTAGGGCTGCTCTGTTTCCAAGAACCTCCACTTCGGTACACCTTAAATATCCCAGGAAAGAGAAAAATGGATAAAGAAGTTGTGGTACTTATGCACAATGGAATATCACTCAGCCATGAAATCAGTGTCATAAGGCTAGTAGCAGCATGATGAGTGGATTTAGGGACGATGACTCTAAGTGAAGTAAGTCACACAGAAAAGGAAACTTATCCTAAGTTATCACTTGTAGAGGGAATGTCAAAATCGCTACACCTGAATTGAATTGCAAAACAGAACAGAGTCACACATTTAGAAAACACACTATGGCTGCTTAACGGGAAAGCTGAGGTGGGGCGATGCATAAAACAAGGGTTTGAAATTAGCTCAGATACCGTTCCACAAGCCAAATATTTAATAGACAAGACCTACTCCCTGCTCAGTGAACTGGACTCAACACCCCCTATTCACCGCCCAAGAATATATCTGACTAGGAAGAGTCTTAAAACCTATGTATTGATATCTCTCTGGAAGTGAATCAAGAGGGTGTAAAGCGGCATAAACACAGCAAGGAAAAGAAGCTAAACCCCCTTATAAAAATTGACTACTTAAAAAAAAAAACCCATAAAACAAAGACAGTGAAAGAGAGAGAAATTCTTACAAAATACTTTCAGGGGCTCTGATGCAAACTGCATTGACCATATCTAGACCCACAGCTGGATGAGACATAAGGCTGGACACTCTTGGGGCTGAGAGGATTGGTGAGGTTGGGTGAGCAAACGCAGACCCTTTAAAGTAATACTGCGTGGTACCCATGCCATGGGTCCCAAATCTCCAGGTTCAAGGGCATCTTCCTACATCGAAAACATGCCTGGGAAACCCAGAAGATGGTACACCGTGTGATCGGGAAAGGTTTCTAAAACGCACCTCATTTCTCCTCTCCTTGTGCTCGGGTTCGCCATTCCAGCCGCTTCACTAACAATCTCCCTACGTGGAGAATCAGCACCGTTGACCTCCTGTTTCGTACAGGTCGCAATTTGTCCCGAGGATGAACGGGAAGAGGGGGAACAAATGAGAGACTAGCTCTAGGTGTTGGGACAGGCACAGGTCACCCTATTTTCCCATCAGGAAGAAGAATGAACCACAGGCTCAGCCTGCCCCCCGGAACCAGAATAGGGCCTGAAGCAATCCTGCGCTTTTGCGGCCAGCTCCCAAAAAAGCGAGTTGACACATGGAGCTCAGGGGCACTGCAATTCACAAACCTGCAGAGTTGTAAATGATAACTCTCGTCCACAAATATATTGAGGGAAGGCAACAAAGAGGATTTGAAAGCAAGGCAGAATTGCAGGAAACCGGTTTCAGGAGGTAGATTCGACTCGCCTTGAAAGCACATGAAAAGCGGCAAAGCGTTGACAATGATGCCCTTGGCCAAAAAGGGCGTATGCGTTTTTTCCTGAATATATTCAGGAAAAAACGCATACGCCCTTTTTGGCCAACCAAGCAAGCCGGAAAGGCAAATCGGCGCTACAAAGAAGTCTGGCATGCCAGAGGTCAAAAGGGCCATGCTGAAAAAAGTGTAAAAACCGGAAATGCAGGACAGGCCATGGAGACATGGGAGCCTTGCTACGCTGATGGGCGGGATGGAAATTGCCAACAGCCACTCTGGAGAAGTGTACGCTGCGTCCTGAAACATGGAATAAACACAGCTTAGAGAGCATAGGGCACTTCCACTCATGGGCGTAGAAATCGGGAAACCTAAAAATCAACAAGACACAGGCACCCCAAAGTTTAGGGCTGCTCTGTTTCCAAGAACCTCCACTTCGGTACACCTTAAATATCCCAGGAAAGAGAAAAATGGATAAAGAAGTTGTGGTACTTATGCACAATGGAATATCACTCAGCCATGAAATCAGTGTCATAAGGCTAGTAGCAGCATGATGAGTGGATTTAGGGACGATGACTCTAAGTGAAGTAAGTCACACAGAAAAGGACACTTATCCTAAGATATGACTTATAGAGGGAATGTCAAAATCGCTACACCTGAACTGAATTCCAAAACAGAACAGAGTCACACATTTAGAAAACACACTATGGCTGCTTAACGGGAAAGGTGAGGTGGGGCGATGCATAAAACAAGGGTTTGAAATTAGCTCAGATACTGTTCCACAAGCCAAATATGTAATAGACAAGACCTACTCCCTGCTCAGTGAACTGGACTCAACACCCCCTATTCACCACCGAAGAATATATCTGACTAGGAAGAGTCTTAAAACCTATGTATTGATATCTCTCTGGAAGTGAATCAAGAGGGTGTAAAGCGGCATAAACACAGCAAGGAAAAGAAGCTAAACCCCCTTATAAAAATTGACTACTTAAAAAAAAACCCATAAAACAAAGACAGTGAAAGAGAGAGAAATTCTTACAAAATCCGTTCAGGGGCTCTGATGCAACCTGGATTGACCATATCTAGACCCACAGCTGGATGAGACATAAGGCTGGACACTCTTGGGGCTGAGAGGATTGGTGAGGTTGGGTGAGCAAACGCAGACCCTTTAAAGTAATACTGCGTGGTACCCATGCCATGGGTCCCAAATCTCCAGGTTCAAGGGCATCTTCCTACATCGAAAACATGCCTGGGAAACCCAGAAGATGGTACACCGTGTGATCGGGAAAGGTTTCTAAAACGCACCTCATTTCTCCTCTCCTTGTGCTCGGGTTCGCCATTCCAGCCGCTTCACTAACAATCTCCCTACGTGGAGAATCAGCACCGTTGACCTCCTGTTTCGTACAGGTCGCAATTTGTCCCGAGGATGAACGGGAAGAGGGGGAACCAATGAGAGACTAGCTCTAGGTGTTGGGACAGGCACAGGTCACTCTATTTTCCCATCAGGAAGAAGAATGAACCACAGGCTCAGCCTGCCCCCCGGAACCAGAATAGGGCCTGAAGCAATCCTGCGCTTTTGCGGCCAGCTCCCAAAAAAGCGAGTTGACACATGGAGCTCAGGGGCACTGCAATTCACAAACCTGCAGAGTTATAAATGATAACTCTCGTCCACAAATATATTGAGGGAAGGCAACGAAGAGGATTTGAAAGCAAGGCAGAATTGTAGGAAACCGGTTTCAGGAGGTAGATTCGACTCGCCTTGAAAGCACATGAAAAGCGGCAAAGCGTTGACAATGATGCCCTTGGCCAAAAAGGGCGTATGCGTTTTTTCCTGAATATATTCAGGAAAAAACGCATACGCCCTTTTTGGCCAACCAAGCAAGCCGGAAAGGCAAATCGGCGCTACAAAGAAGTCTGGCATGCCAGAGGTCAAAAGGGCCATGCTGAAAAAAGTGTAAAAACCGGAAATGCAGGACAGGCCATGGAGACATGGGAGCCTTGCTACGCTGATGGGCGGGATGGAAATTGCCAACAGCCACTCTGGAGAAGTGTACGCTGCGTCCTGAAACATGGAATAAACACAGCTTAGAGAGCATAGGGCACTTCCACTCATGGGCGTAGAAATCGGGAAACCTAAAAATCAACAAGACACAGGCACCCCAAAGTTTAGGGCTGCTCTGTTTCCAAGAACCTCCACTTCGGTACACCTTAAATATCCCAGGAAAGAGAAAAATGGATAAAGAAGTTGTGGTACTTATGCACAATGGAATATCACTCAGCCATGAAATCAGTGTCATAAGGCTAGTAGCAGCATGATGAGTGGATTTAGGGACGATGACTCTAAGTGAAGTAAGTCACACAGAAAAGGAAACTTATCCTAAGTTATCACTTGTAGAGGGAATGTCAAAATCGCTACACCTGAATTGAATTGCAAAACAGAACAGAGTCACACATTTAGAAAACACACTATGGCTGCTTAACGGGAAAGCTGAGGTGGGGCGATGCATAAAACAAGGGTTTGAAATTAGCTCAGATACCGTTCCACAAGCCAAATATTTAATAGACAAGACCTACTCCCTGCTCAGTGAACTGGACTCAACACCCCCTATTCACCGCCCAAGAATATATCTGACTAGGAAGAGTCTTAAAACCTATGTATTGATATCTCTCTGGAAGTGAATCAAGAGGGTGTAAAGCGGCATAAACACAGCAAGGAAAAGAAGCTAAACCCCCTTATAAAAATTGACTACTTAAAAAAAAAACCCATAAAACAAAGACAGTGAAAGAGAGAGAAATTCTTACAAAATCCTTTCAGGGGCTCTGATGCAAACTGCATTGACCATATCTAGACCCACAGCTGGATGAGACATAAGGCTGGACACTCTTGGGGCTGAGAGGATTGGTGAGGTTGGGTGAGCAAACGCAGACCCTTTAAAGTAATACTGCGTGGTACCCATGCCATGGGTCCCAAATCTCCAGGTTCAAGGGCATCTTCCTACATCGAAAACATGCCTGGGAAACCCAGAAGATGGTACACCGTGTGATCGGGAAAGGTTTCTAAAACGCACCTCATTTCTCCTCTCCTTGTGCTCGGGTTCGCCATTCCAGCCGCTTCACTAACAATCTCCCTACGTGGAGAATCAGCACCGTTGACCTCCTGTTTCGTACAGGTCGCAATTTGTCCCGAGGATGAACGGGAAGAGGGGGAACCAATGAGAGACTAGCTCTAGGTGTTGGGACAGGCACAGGTCACTCTATTTTCCCATCAGGAAGAAGAATGAACCACAGGCTCAGCCTGCCCCCCGGAACCAGAATAGGGCCTGAAGCAATCCTGCGCTTTTGCGGCCAGCTCCCAAAAAAGCGAGTTGACACATGGAGCTCAGGGGCACTGCAATTCACAAACCTGCAGAGTTATAAATGATAACTCTCGTCCACAAATATATTGAGGGAAGGCAACGAAGAGGATTTGAAAGCAAGGCAGAATTGCAGGAAACCGATTTCAGGAGGTAGATTCGACTCGCCTTGAAAGCACATGAAAAGCGGCAAAGCGTTGACAATGATGCCCTTGGCCAAAAAGGGCGTATGCGTTTTTTCCTGAATATATTCAGGAAAAAACGCATACGCCCTTTTTGGCCAACCAAGCAAGCCGGAAAGGCAAATCGGCGCTACAAAGAAGTCTCGCTTGCCAGAGGTCAAAAGGGCCATGCTGAAAAATGTGTAAAAACCAGAAATGCAGGACAGGCCATGGAGACATGGGAGCCTTGCTACGCTGATGGGCGGGGTGGAAATAGCCAACAGCCACTCTGGAGAAGTGTACGCTGCGTCCTGAAACATGGAATAAACACAGCTTAGAGAGCATAGGGCACTTCCACTCATGGGCGTAGAAATCGGGAAACCTAAAAATCAACAAGACACAGGCACCCCAAAGTTTAGGGCTGCTCTGTTTCCAAGAACCTCCACTTCGGTACACCTTAAATATCCCAGGAAAGAGAAAAATGGATAAAGAAGTTGTGGTACTTATGCACAATGGAATATCACTCAGCCATGAAATCAGTGTCATAAGGCTAGTAGCAGCATGATGAGTGGATTTAGGGACGATGACTCTAAGTGAAGTAAGTCACACAGAAAAGGACACTTATCCTAAGTTATCACTTGTAGAGGGAATGTCAAAATCGCTACACCTGAATTGAATTGCAAAACAGAACAGAGTCACACATTTAGAAAACACACTATGGCTGCTTAACGGGAAAGCTGAGGTGGGGCGATGCATAAAACAAGGGTTTGAAATTAGCTCAGATACCGTTCCACAAGCCAAATATTTAATAGACAAGACCTACTCCCTGCTCAGTGAACTGGACTCAACACCCCCTATTCACCGCCCAAGAATATATCTGACTAGGAAGAGTCTTAAAACCTATGTATTGATATCTCTCTGGAAGTGAATCAAGAGGGTGTAAAGCGGCATAAACACAGCAAGGAAAAGAAGCTAAACCCCCTTATAAAAATTGACTACTTAAAAAAAAAACCCATAAAACAAAGACAGTGAAAGAGAGAGAAATTCTTACAAAATCCTTTCAGGGGCTCTGATGCAAACTGCATTGACCATATCTAGACCCACAGCTGGATGAGACATAAGGCTGGACACTCTTGGGGCTGAGAGGATTGGTGAGGTTGGGTGAGCAAACGCAGACCCTTTAAAGTAATACTGCGTGGTACCCATGCCATGGGTCCCAAATCTCCAGGTTCAAGGGCATCTTCCTACATCGAAAACATGCCTGGGAAACCCAGAAGATGGTACACCGTGTGATCGGGAAAGGTTTCTAAAACGCACCTCATTTCTCCTCTCCTTGTGCTCGGGTTCGCCATTCCAGCCGCTTCACTAACAATCTCCCTACGTGGAGAATCAGCACCGTTGACCTCCTGTTTCGTACAGGTCGCAATTTGTCCCGAGGATGAACGGGAAGAGGGGGAACCAATGAGAGACTAGCTCTAGGTGTTGGGACAGGCACAGGTCACCCTATTTTCCCATCAGGAAGAAGAATGAACCACAGGCTCAGCCTGCCCCCCGGAACCAGAATAAGGCCTGAAGCAATCCTGCGCTTTTGCGGCCAGCTCCCAAAAAAGCGAGTTGACACATGGAGCTCAGGGGCACTGCAATTCACAAACCTGCAGAGTTGTAAATGATAACTCTCGTCCACAAATATATTGAGGGAAGGCAACAAAGAGGATTTGAAAGCAAGGCAGAATTGCAGGAAACCGGTTTCAGGAGGTAGATTCGACTCGCCTTGAAAGCACATGAAAAGCGGCAAAGCGTTGACAATGATGCCCTTGGCCAAAAAGGGCGTATGCGTTTTTTCCTGAATATATTCAGGAAAAAACGCATACGCCCTTTTTGGCCAACCAAGCAAGCCGGAAAGGCAAATCGGCGCTACAAAGAAGTCTGGCATGCCAGAGGTCAAAAGGGCCATGCTGAAAAAAGTGTAAAAACCGGAAATGCAGGACAGGCCATGGAGACATGGGAGCCTTGCTACGCTGATGGGCGGGATGGAAATTGCCAACAGCCACTCTGGAGAAGTGTACGCTGCGTCCTGAAACATGGAATAAACACAGCTTAGAGAGCATAGGGCACTTCCACTCATGGGCGTAGAAATCGGGAAACCTAAAAATCAACAAGACACAGGCACCCCAAAGTTTAGGGCTGCTGTGTTTCCAAGAACCTCCACTTCGGTACACCTTAAATATCCCAGGAAAGAGAAAAATGGATAAAGAAGTTGTGGTACTTATGCACAATGGAATATCACTCAGCCATGAAATCAGTGTCATAAGGCTAGTAGCAGCATGATGAGTGGATTTAGGGACGATGACTCTAAGTGAAGTAAGTCACACAGAAAAGGACACTTATCCTAAGATATGACTTATAGAGGGAATGTCAAAATCGCTACACCTGAACTGAATTCCAAAACAGAACAGAGTCACACATTTAGAAAACACACTATGGCTCCTTAAAGGGAAAGGTGAGGTGGGGCGATGCATAAAACAAGGGTTTGAAATTAGCTCAGATACCGTTCCACAAGCCAAATATTTAATAGACAAGACCTACTCCCTGCTCAGTGAACTGGACTCAACACCCCCTATTCACCGCCCAAGAATATATCTGACTAGGAAGAGTCTTAAAACCTATGTATTGATATCTCTCTGGAAGTGAATCAAGAGGGTGTAAAGCGGCATAAACACAGCAAGGAAAAGAAGCTAAACCCCCTTATAAAAATTGACTACTTAAAAAAAAAACCCATAAAACAAAGACAGTGAAAGAGAGAGAAATTCTTACAAAATCCTTTCAGGGGCTCTGATGCAAACTGCATTGACCATATCTAGACCCACAGCTGGATGAGACATAAGGCTGGACACTCTTGGGGCTGAGAGGATTGGTGAGGTTGGGTGAGCAAACGCAGACCCTTTAAAGTAATACTGCGTGGTACCCATGCCATGGGTCCCAAATCTCCAGGTTCAAGGGCATCTTCCTACATCGAAAACATGCCTGGGAAACCCAGAAGATGGTACACCGTGTGATCGGGAAAGGTTTCTAAAACGCACCTCATTTCTCCTCTCCTTGTGCTCGGGTTCGCCATTCCAGCCGCTTCACTAACAATCTCCCTACGTGGAGAATCAGCACCGTTGACCTCCTGTTTCGTACAGGTCGCAATTTGTCCCGAGGATGAACGGGAAGAGGGGGAACCAATGAGAGACTAGCTCTAGGTGTTGGGACAGGCACAGGTCACCCTATTTTCCCATCAGGAAGAAGAATGAACCACAGGCTCAGCCTGCCCCCCGGAACCAGAATAAGGCCTGAAGCAATCCTGCGCTTTTGCGGCCAGCTCCCAAAAAAGCGAGTTGACACATGGAGCTCAGGGGCACTGCAATTCACAAACCTGCAGAGTTGTAAATGATAACTCTCGTCCACAAATATATTGAGGGAAGGCAACAAAGAGGATTTGAAAGCAAGGCAGAATTGCAGGAAACCGGTTTCAGGAGGTAGATTCGACTCGCCTTGAAAGCACATGAAAAGCGGCAAAGCGTTGACAATGATGCCCTTGGCCAAAAAGGGCGTATGCGTTTTTTCCTGAATATATTCAGGAAAAAACGCATACGCCCTTTTTAGCCAACCAAGCAAGCCGGAAAGGCAAATCGGCGCTACAAAGAAGTCTGGCATGCCAGAGGTCAAAAGGGCCATGCTGAAAAAAGTGTAAAAACCGGAAATGCAGGACAGGCCATGGAGACATGGGAGCCTTGCTACGCTGATGGGCGGGGTGGAAATTGCCAACAGCCACTCTGGAGAAGTGTACGCTGCGTCCTGAAACATGTAATAAACACAGCTTACAGAGCATAGGGCACTTCCACTCATGGGCGTAGAAATCGGGAAACCTAAAAATCAACAAGACACAGGCACCCCAAAGTTTAGGGCTGCTCTGTTTCCAAGAACCTCCACTTCGGTACACCTTAAATATCCCAGGAAAGAGAAAAATGGATAAAGAAGTTGTGGTACTTATGCACAATGGAATATCACTCAGCCATGAAATCAGTGTCATAAGGCTAGTAGCAGCATGATGAGTGCATTTAGGGACAATGACTCTAAGTGAAGTAAGTCACACAGAAAAGGAAACTTATCCTAAGTTATCACTTGTAGAGGGAATGTCAAAATCGCTACACCTGAATTGAATTGCAAAACAGAACAGAGTCACACATTTAGAAAACACACTATGGCTGCTTAACGGGAAAGCTGAGGTGGGGCGATGCATAAAACAAGGGTTTGAAATTAGCTCAGATACCGTTCCACAAGCCAAATATTTAATAGACAAGACCTACTCCCTGCTCAGTGAACTGGACTCAACACCCCCTATTCACCGCCCAAGAATATATCTGACTAGGAAGAGTCTTAAAACCTATGTATTGATATCTCTCTGGAAGTGAATCAAGAGGGTGTAAAGCGGCATAAACACAGCAAGGAAAAGAAGCTAAACCCCCTTATAAAAATTGACTACTTAAAAAAAAAAACCCATAAAACAAAGACAGTGAAAGAGAGAGAAATTCTTACAAAATCCTTTCAGGGGCTCTGATGCAAACTGCATTGACCATATCTAGACCCACAGCTGGATGAGACATAAGGCTGGACACTCTTGGGGCTGAGAGGATTGGTGAGGTTGGGTGAGCAAACGCAGACCCTTTAAAGTAATACTGCGTGGTACCCATGCCATGGGTCCCAAATCTCCAGGTTCAAGGGCATCTTCTTACATCGAAAACATGCCTGGGAAACCCAGAAGATGGTACACCGTGTGATCGGGAAAGGTTTCTAAAACGCACCTCATTTCTCCTCTCCTTGTGCTCGGGTTCGCCATTCCAGCCGCTTCACTAACAATCTCCCTACGTGGAGAATCAGCACCGTTGACCTCCTGTTTCGTACAGGTCGCAATTTGTCCCGAGGATGAACGGGAAGAGGGGGAACCAATGAGAGACTAGCTCTAGGTGTTGGGACAGGCACAGGTCACTCTATTTTCCCATCAGGAAGAAGAATGAACCACAGGCTCAGCCTGCCCCCCGGAACCAGAATAGGGCCTGAAGCAATCCTGCGCTTTTGCGGCCAGCTCCCAAAAAAGCGAGTTGACACATGGAGCTCAGGGGCACTGCAATTCACAAACCTGCAGAGTTATAAATGATAACTCTCGTCCACAAATATATTGAGGGAAGGCAACGAAGAGGATTTGAAAGAAAGGCAGAATTGCAGGAAACAGATTTCAGGAGGTAGATTCGACTCGCCTTGAAAGCACATGAAAAGCGGCAAAGCGTTGACAATGATGCCCTTGGCCAAGAAGGGCGTATGCGTTTTTTCCTGAATATATTCAGGAAAAAACGCATACGCCCTTTTTGGCCAACCAAGCAAGCCGGAAAGGCAAATCGGCGCTACAAAGAAGTCTGGCTTGCCAGAGGTCAAAAGGGCCATGCTGAAAAATGTGTAAAAACCAGAAATGCAGGACAGGCCATGGAGACATGGGAGCCTTGCTACGCTGATGGGCGGGGTGGAAATTGCCAACAGCCACTCTGGAGAAGTGTACGCTGCGTCCTGAAACATGGAATAAACACAGCTTAGAGAGCATAGGGCACTTCCACTCATGGGCGTAGAAATCGGGAAACCTAAAAATCAACAAGACACAGGCACCCCAAAATTTAGGGCTGCTCTGTTTCCAAGAACCTCCACTTCGGTACACCTTCAATATCCCAGGAAAGAGAAAAATGGATAAAGAAGTTGTGGTACTTATGCACAATGGAATATCACTCAGCCATGAAATCAGTGTCATAAGGCTAGTAGCAGCATGATGAGTGGATTTAGGGACGATGACTCTAAGTGAAGTAAGTCACACAGAAAAGGAAACTTATCCTAAGTTATCACTTGTAGAGGGAATGTCAAAATCGCTACACCTGAATTGAATTGCAAAACAGAACAGAGTCACACATTTAGAAAACACACTATGGCTGCTTAACGGGAAAGCTGAGGTGGGGCGATGCATAAAACAAGGGTTTGAAATTAGCTCAGATACCGTTCCACAAGCCAAATATTTAATAGACAAGACCTATTCCCTGCTCAGTGAACTGGACTCAACACCCCCTATTCACCGCCCAAGAATATATCTGACTAGGAAGAGTCTTAAAACCTATGTATTGATATCTCTCTGGAAGTGAATCAAGAGGGTGTAAAGCGGCATAAACACAGCAAGGAAAAGAAGCTAAACCCCCTTATAAAAATTGACTACTTAAAAAAAAAACCCATAAAACAAAGACAGTGAAAGAGAGAGAAATTCTTACAAAATCCTTTCAGGGGCTCTGATGCAAACTGCATTGACCATATCTAGACCCACAGCTGGATGAGACATAAGGCTGGACACTCTTGGGGCTGAGAGGATTGGTGAGGTTGGGTGAGCAAACGCAGACCCTTTAAAGTAATACTGCGTGGTACCCATGCCATGGGTCCCAAATCTCCAGGTTCAAGGGCATCTTCTTACATCGAAAACATGCCTGGGAAACCCAGAAGATGGTACACCGTGTGATCGGGAAAGGTTTCTAAAACGCACCTCATTTCTCCTCTCCTTGTGCTCGGGTTCGCCATTCCAGCCGCTTCACTAACAATCTCCCTACGTGGAGAATCAGCACCGTTGACCTCCTGTTTCATACAGGTCGCAATTTGTCCCGAGGATGAACGGGAAGAGGGGGAACCAATGAGAGACTAGCTCTAGGTGTTGGGACAGGCACAGGTCACCCTATTTTCCCATCAGGAAGAAGAATGAACCACAGGCTCAGCCTGCCCCCCGGAACCAGAATAAGGCCTGAAGCAATCCTGCGCTTTTGCGGCCAGCTCCCAAAAAAGCGAGTTGACACATGGAGCTCAGGGGCACTGCAATTCACAAACCTGCAGAGTTGTAAATGATAACTCTCGTCCACAAATATATTGAGGGAAGGCAACAAAGAGGATTTGAAAGCAAGGCAGAATTGTAGGAAACCGGTTTCAGGAGGTAGATTCGACTCGCCTTGAAAGCACATGAAAAGCGGCAAAGCGTTGACAATGATGCCCTTGGCCAAAAAGGGCGTATGCGTTTTTTCCTGAATATATTCAGGAAAAAACGCATACGCCCTTTTTGGCCAACCAAGCAAGCCGGAAAGGCAAATCGGCGCTACAAAGAAGTCTGGCATGCCAGAGGTCAAAAGGGCCATGCTGAAAAAAGTGTAAAAACCGGAAATGCAGGACAGGCCATGGAGACATGGGAGCCTTGCTACGCTGATGGGCGGGATGGAAATTGCCAACAGCCACTCTGGAGAAGTGTACGCTGCGTCCTGAAACATGGAATAAACACAGCTTAGAGAGCATAGGGCACTTCCACTCATGGGCGTAGAAATCGGGAAACCTAAAAATCAACAAGACACAGGCACCCCAAAGTTTAGGGCTGCTCTGTTTCCAAGAACCTCCACTTCGGTACACCTTAAATATCCCAGGAAAGAGAAAAATGGATAAAGAAGTTGTGGTACTTATGCACAATGGAATATCACTCAGCCATGAAATCAGTGTCATAAGGCTAGTAGCAGCATGATGAGTGGATTTAGGGACGATGACTCTAAGTGAAGTAAGTCACACAGAAAAGGAAACTTATCCTAAGTTATCACTTGTAGAGGGAATGTCAAAATCGCTACACCTGAATTGAATTGCAAAACAGAACAGAGTCACACATTTAGAAAACACACTATGGCTGCTTAACGGGAAAGCTGAGGTGGGGCGATGCATAAAACAAGGGTTTGAAATTAGCTCAGATACCGTTCCACAAGCCAAATATTTAATAGACAAGACCTACTCCCTGCTCAGTGAACTGGACTCAACACCCCCTATTCACCGCCCAAGAATATATCTGACTAGGAAGAGTCTTAAAACCTATGTATTGATATCTCTCTGGAAGTGAATCAAGAGGGTGTAAAGCGGCATAAACACAGCAAGGAAAAGAAGCTAAACCCCCTTATAAAAATTGACTACTTAAAAAAAAAACCCATAAAACAAAGACAGTGAAAGAGAGAGAAATTCTTACAAAATCCTTTCAGGGGCTCTGATGCAAACTGCATTGACCATATCTAGACCCACAGCTGGATGAGACATAAGGCTGGACACTCTTGGGGCTGAGAGGATTGGTGAGGTTGGGTGAGCAAACGCAGACCCTTTAAAGTAATACTGCGTGGTACCCATGCCATGGGTCCCAAATCTCCAGGTTCAAGGGCATCTTCCTACATCGAAAACATGCCTGGGAAACCCAGAAGATGGTACACCGTGTGATCGGGAAAGGTTTCTAAAACGCACCTCATTTCTCCTCTCCTTGTGCTCGGGTTCGCCATTCCAGCCGCTTCACTAACAATCTCCCTACGTGGAGAATCAGCACCGTTGACCTCCTGTTTCATACAGGTCGCAATTTGTCCCGAGGATGAACGGGAAGAGGGGGAACCAATGAGAGACTAGCTCTAGGTGTTGGGACAGGCACAGGTCACCCTATTTTCCCATCAGGAAGAAGAATGAACCACAGGCTCAGCCTGCCCCCCGGAACCAGAATAAGGCCTGAAGCAATCCTGCGCTTTTGCGGCCAGCTCCCAAAAAAGCGAGTTGACACATGGAGCTCAGGGGCACTGCAATTCACAAACCTGCAGAGTTGTAAATGATAACTCTCGTCCACAAATATATTGAGGGAAGGCAACAAAGAGGATTTGAAAGCAAGGCAGAATTGTAGGAAACCGGTTTCAGGAGGTAGATTCGACTCGCCTTGAAAGCACATGAAAAGCGGCAAAGCGTTGACAATGATGCCCTTGGCCAAAAAGGGCGTATGCGTTTTTTCCTGAATATATTCAGGAAAAAACGCATACGCCCTTTTTGGCCAACCAAGCAAGCCGGAAAGGCAAATCGGCGCTACAAAGAAGTCTGGCATGCCAGAGGTCAAAAGGGCCATGCTGAAAAAAGTGTAAAAACCGGAAATGCAGGACAGGCCATGGAGACATGGGAGCCTTGCTACGCTGATGGGCGGGATGGAAATTGCCAACAGCCACTCTGGAGAAGTGTACGCTGCGTCCTGAAACATGGAATAAACACAGCTTAGAGAGCATAGGGCACTTCCACTCATGGGCGTAGAAATCGGGAAACCTAAAAATCAACAAGACACAGGCACCCCAAAGTTTAGGGCTGCTCTGTTTCCAAGAACCTCCACTTCGGTACACCTTAAATATCCCAGGAAAGAGAAAAATGGATAAAGAAGTTGTGGTACTTATGCACAATGGAATATCACTCAGCCATGAAATCAGTGTCATAAGGCTAGTAGCAGCATGATGAGTGGATTTAGGGACGATGACTCTAAGTGAAGTAAGTCACACAGAAAAGGAAACTTATCCTAAGTTATCACTTGTAGAGGGAATGTCAAAATCGCTACACCTGAATTGAATTGCAAAACAGAACAGAGTCACACATTTAGAAAACACACTATGGCTGCTTAACGGGAAAGCTGAGGTGGGGCGATGCATAAAACAAGGGTTTGAAATTAGCTCAGATACCGTTCCACAAGCCAAATATTTAATAGACAAGACCTACTCCCTGCTCAGTGAACTGGACTCAACACCCCCTATTCACCGCCCAAGAATATATCTGACTAGGAAGAGTCTTAAAACCTATGTATTGATATCTCTCTGGAAGTGAATCAAGAGGGTGTAAAGCGGC
This sequence comes from Eubalaena glacialis, assembly GCF_028564815.1. Classification (NCBI taxonomy): domain Eukaryota; kingdom Metazoa; phylum Chordata; class Mammalia; order Artiodactyla; family Balaenidae; genus Eubalaena; species Eubalaena glacialis. The sequence goes on along the minus strand of NC_083727.1, from coordinate 79,791,370 downwards.
ATAAACACAGCAAGGAAAAGAAGCTAAACCCCCTTATAAAAATTGACTACTTAAAAAAAAAACCCATAAAACAAAGACAGTGAAAGAGAGAGAAATTCTTACAAAATCCTTTCAGGGGCTCTGATGCAAACTGCATTGACCATATCTAGACCCACAGCTGGATGAGACATAAGGCTGGACACTCTTGGGGCTGAGAGGATTGGTGAGGTTGGGTGAGCAAACGCAGACCCTTTAAAGTAATACTGCGTGGTACCCATGCCATGGGTCCCAAATCTCCAGGTTCAAGGGCATCTTCCTACATCGAAAACATGCCTGGGAAACCCAGAAGATGGTACACCGTGTGATCGGGAAAGGTTTCTAAAACGCACCTCATTTCTCCTCTCCTTGTGCTCGGGTTCGCCATTCCAGCCGCTTCACTAACAATCTCCCTACGTGGAGAATCAGCACCGTTGACCTCCTGTTTCGTACAGGTCGCAATTTGTCCCGAGGATGAACGGGAAGAGGGGGAACCAATGAGAGACTAGCTCTAGGTGTTGGGACAGGCACAGGTCACTCTATTTTCCCATCAGGAAGAAGAATGAACCACAGGCTCAGCCTGCCCCCCGGAACCAGAATAGGGCCTGAAGCAATCCTGCGCTTTTGCGGCCAGCTCCCAAAAAAGCGAGTTGACACATGGAGCTCAGGGGCACTGCAATTCACAAACCTGCAGAGTTATAAATGATAACTCTCGTCCACAAATATATTGAGGGAAGGCAACGAAGAGGATTTGAAAGCAAGGCAGAATTGCAGGAAACCGATTTCAGGAGGTAGATTCGACTCGCCTTGAAAGCACATGAAAAGCGGCAAAGCGTTGACAATGATGCCCTTGGCCAAAAAGGGCGTATGCGTTTTTTCCTGAATATATTCAGGAAAAAACGCATACGCCCTTTTTGGCCAACCAAGCAAGCCGGAAAGGCAAATCGGCGCTACAAAGAAGTCTCGCTTGCCAGAGGTCAAAAGGGCCATGCTGAAAAATGTGTAAAAACCAGAAATGCAGGACAGGCCATGGAGACATGGGAGCCTTGCTACGCTGATGGGCGGGGTGGAAATAGCCAACAGCCACTCTGGAGAAGTGTACGCTGCGTCCTGAAACATGGAATAAACACAGCTTAGAGAGCATAGGGCACTTCCACTCATGGGCGTAGAAATCGGGAAACCTAAAAATCAACAAGACACAGGCACCCCAAAGTTTAGGGCTGCTCTGTTTCCAAGAACCTCCACTTCGGTACACCTTAAATATCCCAGGAAAGAGAAAAATGGATAAAGAAGTTGTGGTACTTATGCACAATGGAATATCACTCAGCCATGAAATCAGTGTCATAAGGCTAGTAGCAGCATGATGAGTGGATTTAGGGACGATGACTCTAAGTGAAGTAAGTCACACAGAAAAGGACACTTATCCTAAGTTATCACTTGTAGAGGGAATGTCAAAATCGCTACACCTGAATTGAATTGCAAAACAGAACAGAGTCACACATTTAGAAAACACACTATGGCTGCTTAACGGGAAAGCTGAGGTGGGGCGATGCATAAAACAAGGGTTTGAAATTAGCTCAGATACCGTTCCACAAGCCAAATATTTAATAGACAAGACCTACTCCCTGCTCAGTGAACTGGACTCAACACCCCCTATTCACCGCCCAAGAATATATCTGACTAGGAAGAGTCTTAAAACCTATGTATTGATATCTCTCTGGAAGTGAATCAAGAGGGTGTAAAGCGGCATAAACACAGCAAGGAAAAGAAGCTAAACCCCCTTATAAAAATTGACTACTTAAAAAAAAAAACCCATAAAACAAAGACAGTGAAAGAGAGAGAAATTCTTACAAAATCCTTTCAGGGGCTCTGATGCAAACTGCATTGACCATATCTAGACCCACAGCTGGATGAGACATAAGGCTGGACACTCTTGGGGCTGAGAGGATTGGTGAGGTTGGGTGAGCAAACGCAGACCCTTTAAAGTAATACTGCGTGGTACCCATGCCATGGGTCCCAAATCTCCAGGTTCAAGGGCATCTTCTTACATCGAAAACATGCCTGGGAAACCCAGAAGATGGTACACCGTGTGATCGGGAAAGGTTTCTAAAACGCACCTCATTTCTCCTCTCCTTGTGCTCGGGTTCGCCATTCCAGCCGCTTCACTAACAATCTCCCTACGTGGAGAATCAGCACCGTTGACCTCCTGTTTCGTACAGGTCGCAATTTGTCCCGAGGATGAACGGGAAGAGGGGGAACCAATGAGAGACTAGCTCTAGGTGTTGGGACAGGCACAGGTCACTCTATTTTCCCATCAGGAAGAAGAATGAACCACAGGCTCAGCCTGCCCCCCGGAACCAGAATAGGGCCTGAAGCAATCCTGCGCTTTTGCGGCCAGCTCCCAAAAAAGCGAGTTGACACATGGAGCTCAGGGGCACTGCAATTCACAAACCTGCAGAGTTATAAATGATAACTCTCGTCCACAAATATATTGAGGGAAGGCAACGAAGAGGATTTGAAAGAAAGGCAGAATTGCAGGAAACAGATTTCAGGAGGTAGATTCGACTCGCCTTGAAAGCACATGAAAAGCGGCAAAGCGTTGACAATGATGCCCTTGGCCAAGAAGGGCGTATGCGTTTTTTCCTGAATATATTCAGGAAAAAACGCATACGCCCTTTTTGGCCAACCAAGCAAGCCGGAAAGGCAAATCGGCGCTACAAAGAAGTCTGGCTTGCCAGAGGTCAAAAGGGCCATGCTGAAAAATGTGTAAAAACCAGAAATGCAGGACAGGCCATGGAGACATGGGAGCCTTGCTACGCTGATGGGCGGGGTGGAAATTGCCAACAGCCACTCTGGAGAAGTGTACGCTGCGTCCTGAAACATGGAATAAACACAGCTTAGAGAGCATAGGGCACTTCCACTCATGGGCGTAGAAATCGGGAAACCTAAAAATCAACAAGACACAGGCACCCCAAAATTTAGGGCTGCTCTGTTTCCAAGAACCTCCACTTCGGTACACCTTCAATATCCCAGGAAAGAGAAAAATGGATAAAGAAGTTGTGGTACTTATGCACAATGGAATATCACTCAGCCATGAAATCAGTGTCATAAGGCTAGTAGCAGCATGATGAGTGGATTTAGGGACGATGACTCTAAGTGAAGTAAGTCACACAGAAAAGGAAACTTATCCTAAGTTATCACTTGTAGAGGGAATGTCAAAATCGCTACACCTGAATTGAATTGCAAAACAGAACAGAGTCACACATTTAGAAAACACACTATGGCTGCTTAACGGGAAAGCTGAGGTGGGGCGATGCATAAAACAAGGGTTTGAAATTAGCTCAGATACCGTTCCACAAGCCAAATATTTAATAGACAAGACCTATTCCCTGCTCAGTGAACTGGACTCAACACCCCCTATTCACCGCCCAAGAATATATCTGACTAGGAAGAGTCTTAAAACCTATGTATTGATATCTCTCTGGAAGTGAATCAAGAGGGTGTAAAGCGGCATAAACACAGCAAGGAAAAGAAGCTAAACCCCCTTATAAAAATTGACTACTTAAAAAAAAAACCCATAAAACAAAGACAGTGAAAGAGAGAGAAATTCTTACAAAATCCTTTCAGGGGCTCTGATGCAAACTGCATTGACCATATCTAGACCCACAGCTGGATGAGACATAAGGCTGGACACTCTTGGGGCTGAGAGGATTGGTGAGGTTGGGTGAGCAAACGCAGACCCTTTAAAGTAATACTGCGTGGTACCCATGCCATGGGTCCCAAATCTCCAGGTTCAAGGGCATCTTCTTACATCGAAAACATGCCTGGGAAACCCAGAAGATGGTACACCGTGTGATCGGGAAAGGTTTCTAAAACGCACCTCATTTCTCCTCTCCTTGTGCTCGGGTTCGCCATTCCAGCCGCTTCACTAACAATCTCCCTACGTGGAGAATCAGCACCGTTGACCTCCTGTTTCATACAGGTCGCAATTTGTCCCGAGGATGAACGGGAAGAGGGGGAACCAATGAGAGACTAGCTCTAGGTGTTGGGACAGGCACAGGTCACCCTATTTTCCCATCAGGAAGAAGAATGAACCACAGGCTCAGCCTGCCCCCCGGAACCAGAATAAGGCCTGAAGCAATCCTGCGCTTTTGCGGCCAGCTCCCAAAAAAGCGAGTTGACACATGGAGCTCAGGGGCACTGCAATTCACAAACCTGCAGAGTTGTAAATGATAACTCTCGTCCACAAATATATTGAGGGAAGGCAACAAAGAGGATTTGAAAGCAAGGCAGAATTGTAGGAAACCGGTTTCAGGAGGTAGATTCGACTCGCCTTGAAAGCACATGAAAAGCGGCAAAGCGTTGACAATGATGCCCTTGGCCAAAAAGGGCGTATGCGTTTTTTCCTGAATATATTCAGGAAAAAACGCATACGCCCTTTTTGGCCAACCAAGCAAGCCGGAAAGGCAAATCGGCGCTACAAAGAAGTCTGGCATGCCAGAGGTCAAAAGGGCCATGCTGAAAAAAGTGTAAAAACCGGAAATGCAGGACAGGCCATGGAGACATGGGAGCCTTGCTACGCTGATGGGCGGGATGGAAATTGCCAACAGCCACTCTGGAGAAGTGTACGCTGCGTCCTGAAACATGGAATAAACACAGCTTAGAGAGCATAGGGCACTTCCACTCATGGGCGTAGAAATCGGGAAACCTAAAAATCAACAAGACACAGGCACCCCAAAGTTTAGGGCTGCTCTGTTTCCAAGAACCTCCACTTCGGTACACCTTAAATATCCCAGGAAAGAGAAAAATGGATAAAGAAGTTGTGGTACTTATGCACAATGGAATATCACTCAGCCATGAAATCAGTGTCATAAGGCTAGTAGCAGCATGATGAGTGGATTTAGGGACGATGACTCTAAGTGAAGTAAGTCACACAGAAAAGGAAACTTATCCTAAGTTATCACTTGTAGAGGGAATGTCAAAATCGCTACACCTGAATTGAATTGCAAAACAGAACAGAGTCACACATTTAGAAAACACACTATGGCTGCTTAACGGGAAAGCTGAGGTGGGGCGATGCATAAAACAAGGGTTTGAAATTAGCTCAGATACCGTTCCACAAGCCAAATATTTAATAGACAAGACCTACTCCCTGCTCAGTGAACTGGACTCAACACCCCCTATTCACCGCCCAAGAATATATCTGACTAGGAAGAGTCTTAAAACCTATGTATTGATATCTCTCTGGAAGTGAATCAAGAGGGTGTAAAGCGGCATAAACACAGCAAGGAAAAGAAGCTAAACCCCCTTATAAAAATTGACTACTTAAAAAAAAAACCCATAAAACAAAGACAGTGAAAGAGAGAGAAATTCTTACAAAATCCTTTCAGGGGCTCTGATGCAAACTGCATTGACCATATCTAGACCCACAGCTGGATGAGACATAAGGCTGGACACTCTTGGGGCTGAGAGGATTGGTGAGGTTGGGTGAGCAAACGCAGACCCTTTAAAGTAATACTGCGTGGTACCCATGCCATGGGTCCCAAATCTCCAGGTTCAAGGGCATCTTCCTACATCGAAAACATGCCTGGGAAACCCAGAAGATGGTACACCGTGTGATCGGGAAAGGTTTCTAAAACGCACCTCATTTCTCCTCTCCTTGTGCTCGGGTTCGCCATTCCAGCCGCTTCACTAACAATCTCCCTACGTGGAGAATCAGCACCGTTGACCTCCTGTTTCATACAGGTCGCAATTTGTCCCGAGGATGAACGGGAAGAGGGGGAACCAATGAGAGACTAGCTCTAGGTGTTGGGACAGGCACAGGTCACCCTATTTTCCCATCAGGAAGAAGAATGAACCACAGGCTCAGCCTGCCCCCCGGAACCAGAATAAGGCCTGAAGCAATCCTGCGCTTTTGCGGCCAGCTCCCAAAAAAGCGAGTTGACACATGGAGCTCAGGGGCACTGCAATTCACAAACCTGCAGAGTTGTAAATGATAACTCTCGTCCACAAATATATTGAGGGAAGGCAACAAAGAGGATTTGAAAGCAAGGCAGAATTGTAGGAAACCGGTTTCAGGAGGTAGATTCGACTCGCCTTGAAAGCACATGAAAAGCGGCAAAGCGTTGACAATGATGCCCTTGGCCAAAAAGGGCGTATGCGTTTTTTCCTGAATATATTCAGGAAAAAACGCATACGCCCTTTTTGGCCAACCAAGCAAGCCGGAAAGGCAAATCGGCGCTACAAAGAAGTCTGGCATGCCAGAGGTCAAAAGGGCCATGCTGAAAAAAGTGTAAAAACCGGAAATGCAGGACAGGCCATGGAGACATGGGAGCCTTGCTACGCTGATGGGCGGGATGGAAATTGCCAACAGCCACTCTGGAGAAGTGTACGCTGCGTCCTGAAACATGGAATAAACACAGCTTAGAGAGCATAGGGCACTTCCACTCATGGGCGTAGAAATCGGGAAACCTAAAAATCAACAAGACACAGGCACCCCAAAGTTTAGGGCTGCTCTGTTTCCAAGAACCTCCACTTCGGTACACCTTAAATATCCCAGGAAAGAGAAAAATGGATAAAGAAGTTGTGGTACTTATGCACAATGGAATATCACTCAGCCATGAAATCAGTGTCATAAGGCTAGTAGCAGCATGATGAGTGGATTTAGGGACGATGACTCTAAGTGAAGTAAGTCACACAGAAAAGGAAACTTATCCTAAGTTATCACTTGTAGAGGGAATGTCAAAATCGCTACACCTGAATTGAATTGCAAAACAGAACAGAGTCACACATTTAGAAAACACACTATGGCTGCTTAACGGGAAAGCTGAGGTGGGGCGATGCATAAAACAAGGGTTTGAAATTAGCTCAGATACCGTTCCACAAGCCAAATATTTAATAGACAAGACCTACTCCCTGCTCAGTGAACTGGACTCAACACCCCCTATTCACCGCCCAAGAATATATCTGACTAGGAAGAGTCTTAAAACCTATGTATTGATATCTCTCTGGAAGTGAATCAAGAGGGTGTAAAGCGGCATAAACACAGCAAGGAAAAGAAGCTAAACCCCCTTATAAAAATTGACTACTTAAAAAAAAAACCCATAAAACAAAGACAGTGAAAGAGAGAGAAATTCTTACAAAATCCTTTCAGGGGCTCTGATGCAAACTGCATTGACCATATCTAGACCCACAGCTGGATGAGACATAAGGCTGGACACTCTTGGGGCTGAGAGGATTGGTGAGGTTGGGTGAGCAAACGCAGACCCTTTAAAGTAATACTGCGTGGTACCCATGCCATGGGTCCCAAATCTCCAGGTTCAAGGGCATCTTCCTACATCGAAAACATGCCTGGGAAACCCAGAAGATGGTACACCGTGTGATCGGGAAAGGTTTCTAAAACGCACCTCATTTCTCCTCTCCTTGTGCTCGGGTTCGCCATTCCAGCCGCTTCACTAACAATCTCCCTACGTGGAGAATCAGCACCGTTGACCTCCTGTTTCGTACAGGTCGCAATTTGTCCCGAGGATGAACGGGAAGAGGGGGAACCAATGAGAGACTAGCTCTAGGTGTTGGGACAGGCACAGGTCACTCTATTTTCCCATCAGGAAGAAGAATGAACCACAGGCTCAGCCTGCCCCCCGGAACCAGAATAGGGCCTGAAGCAATCCTGCGCTTTTGCGGCCAGCTCCCAAAAAAGCGAGTTGACACATGGAGCTCAGGGGCACTGCAATTCACAAACCTGCAGAGTTATAAATGATAACTCTCGTCCACAAATATATTGAGGGAAGGCAACGAAGAGGATTTGAAAGCAAGGCAGAATTGCAGGAAACCGATTTCAGGAGGTAGATTCGACTCGCCTTGAAAGCACATGAAAAGCGGCAAAGCGTTGACAATGATGCCCTTGGCCAAAAAGGGCGTATGCGTTTTTTCCTGAATATATTCAGGAAAAAACGCATACGCCCTTTTTGGCCAACCAAGCAAGCCGGAAAGGCAAATCGGCGCTACAAAGAAGTCTCGCTTGCCAGAGGTCAAAAGGGCCATGCTGAAAAATGTGTAAAAACCAGAAATGCAGGACAGGCCATGGAGACATGGGAGCCTTGCTACGCTGATGGGCGGGGTGGAAATAGCCAACAGCCACTCTGGAGAAGTGTACGCTGCGTCCTGAAACATGGAATAAACACAGCTTAGAGAGCATAGGGCACTTCCACTCATGGGCGTAGAAATCGGGAAACCTAAAAATCAACAAGACACAGGCACCCCAAAGTTTAGGGCTGCTCTGTTTCCAAGAACCTCCACTTCGGTACACCTTAAATATCCCAGGAAAGAGAAAAATGGATAAAGAAGTTGTGGTACTTATGCACAATGGAATATCACTCAGCCATGAAATCAGTGTCATAAGGCTAGTAGCAGCATGATGAGTGGATTTAGGGACGATGACTCTAAGTGAAGTAAGTCACACAGAAAAGGACACTTATCCTAAGTTATCACTTGTAGAGGGAATGTCAAAATCGCTACACCTGAATTGAATTGCAAAACAGAACAGAGTCACACATTTAGAAAACACACTATGGCTGCTTAACGGGAAAGCTGAGGTGGGGCGATGCATAAAACAAGGGTTTGAAATTAGCTCAGATACCGTTCCACAAGCCAAATATTTAATAGACAAGACCTACTCCCTGCTCAGTGAACTGGACTCAACACCCCCTATTCACCGCCCAAGAATATATCTGACTAGGAAGAGTCTTAAAACCTATGTATTGATATCTCTCTGGAAGTGAATCAAGAGGGTGTAAAGCGGCATAAACACAGCAAGGAAAAGAAGCTAAACCCCCTTATAAAAATTGACTACTTAAAAAAAAAACCCATAAAACAAAGACAGTGAAAGAGAGAGAAATTCTTACAAAATCCTTTCAGGGGCTCTGATGCAAACTGCATTGACCATATCTAGACCCACAGCTGGATGAGACATAAGGCTGGACACTCTTGGGGCTGAGAGGATTGGTGAGGTTGGGTGAGCAAACGCAGACCCTTTAAAGTAATACTGCGTGGTACCCATGCCATGGGTCCCAAATCTCCAGGTTCAAGGGCATCTTCCTACATCGAAAACATGCCTGGGAAACCCAGAAGATGGTACACCGTGTGATCGGGAAAGGTTTCTAAAACGCACCTCATTTCTCCTCTCCTTGTGCTCGGGTTCGCCATTCCAGCCGCTTCACTAACAATCTCCCTACGTGGAGAATCAGCACCGTTGACCTCCTGTTTCGTACAGGTCGCAATTTGTCCCGAGGATGAACGGGAAGAGGGGGAACCAATGAGAGACTAGCTCTAGGTGTTGGGACAGGCACAGGTCACCCTATTTTCCCATCAGGAAGAAGAATGAACCACAGGCTCAGCCTGCCCCCCGGAACCAGAATAAGGCCTGAAGCAATCCTGCGCTTTTGCGGCCAGCTCCCAAAAAAGCGAGTTGACACATGGAGCTCAGGGGCACTGCAATTCACAAACCTGCAGAGTTGTAAATGATAACTCTCGTCCACAAATATATTGAGGGAAGGCAACAAAGAGGATTTGAAAGCAAGGCAGAATTGCAGGAAACCGGTTTCAGGAGGTAGATTCGACTCGCCTTGAAAGCACATGAAAAGCGGCAAAGCGTTGACAATGATGCCCTTGGCCAAAAAGGGCGTATGCGTTTTTTCCTGAATATATTCAGGAAAAAACGCATACGCCCTTTTTGGCCAACCAAGCAAGCCGGAAAGGCAAATCGGCGCTACAAAGAAGTCTGGCATGCCAGAGGTCAAAAGGGCCATGCTGAAAAAAGTGTAAAAACCGGAAATGCAGGACAGGCCATGGAGACATGGGAGCCTTGCTACGCTGATGGGCGGGATGGAAATTGCCAACAGCCACTCTGGAGAAGTGTACGCTGCGTCCTGAAACATGGAATAAACACAGCTTAGAGAGCATAGGGCACTTCCACTCATGGGCGTAGAAATCGGGAAACCTAAAAATCAACAAGACACAGGCACCCCAAAGTTTAGGGCTGCTGTGTTTCCAAGAACCTCCACTTCGGTACACCTTAAATATCCCAGGAAAGAGAAAAATGGATAAAGAAGTTGTGGTACTTATGCACAATGGAATATCACTCAGCCATGAAATCAGTGTCATAAGGCTAGTAGCAGCATGATGAGTGGATTTAGGGACGATGACTCTAAGTGAAGTAAGTCACACAGAAAAGGACACTTATCCTAAGATATGACTTATAGAGGGAATGTCAAAATCGCTACACCTGAACTGAATTCCAAAACAGAACAGAGTCACACATTTAGAAAACACACTATGGCTCCTTAAAGGGAAAGGTGAGGTGGGGCGATGCATAAAACAAGGGTTTGAAATTAGCTCAGATACCGTTCCACAAGCCAAATATTTAATAGACAAGACCTACTCCCTGCTCAGTGAACTGGACTCAACACCCCCTATTCACCGCCCAAGAATATATCTGACTAGGAAGAGTCTTAAAACCTATGTATTGATATCTCTCTGGAAGTGAATCAAGAGGGTGTAAAGCGGCATAAACACAGCAAGGAAAAGAAGCTAAACCCCCTTATAAAAATTGACTACTTAAAAAAAAAACCCATAAAACAAAGACAGTGAAAGAGAGAGAAATTCTTACAAAATCCTTTCAGGGGCTCTGATGCAAACTGCATTGACCATATCTAGACCCACAGCTGGATGAGACATAAGGCTGGACACTCTTGGGGCTGAGAGGATTGGTGAGGTTGGGTGAGCAAACGCAGACCCTTTAAAGTAATACTGCGTGGTACCCATGCCATGGGTCCCAAATCTCCAGGTTCAAGGGCATCTTCCTACATCGAAAACATGCCTGGGAAACCCAGAAGATGGTACACCGTGTGATCGGGAAAGGTTTCTAAAACGCACCTCATTTCTCCTCTCCTTGTGCTCGGGTTCGCCATTCCAGCCGCTTCACTAACAATCTCCCTACGTGGAGAATCAGCACCGTTGACCTCCTGTTTCGTACAGGTCGCAATTTGTCCCGAGGATGAACGGGAAGAGGGGGAACCAATGAGAGACTAGCTCTAGGTGTTGGGACAGGCACAGGTCACCCTATTTTCCCATCAGGAAGAAGAATGAACCACAGGCTCAGCCTGCCCCCCGGAACCAGAATAAGGCCTGAAGCAATCCTGCGCTTTTGCGGCCAGCTCCCAAAAAAGCGAGTTGACACATGGAGCTCAGGGGCACTGCAATTCACAAACCTGCAGAGTTGTAAATGATAACTCTCGTCCACAAATATATTGAGGGAAGGCAACAAAGAGGATTTGAAAGCAAGGCAGAATTGCAGGAAACCGGTTTCAGGAGGTAGATTCGACTCGCCTTGAAAGCACATGAAAAGCGGCAAAGCGTTGACAATGATGCCCTTGGCCAAAAAGGGCGTATGCGTTTTTTCCTGAATATATTCAGGAAAAAACGCATACGCCCTTTTTGGCCAACCAAGCAAGCCGGAAAGGCAAATCGGCGCTACAAAGAAGTCTGGCATGCCAGAGGTCAAAAGGGCCATGCTGAAAAAAGTGTAAAAACCGGAAATGCAGGACAGGCCATGGAGACATGGGAGCCTTGCTACGCTGATGGGCGGGATGGAAATTGCCAACAGCCACTCTGGAGAAGTGTACGCTGCGTCCTGAAACATGGAATAAACACAGCTTAGAGAGCATAGGGCACTTCCACTCATGGGCGTAGAAATCGGGAAACCTAAAAATCAACAAGACACAGGCACCCCAAAGTTTAGGGCTGCTGTGTTTCCAAGAACCTCCACTTCGGTACACCTTAAATATCCCAGGAAAGAGAAAAATGGATAAAGAAGTTGTGGTACTTATGCACAATGGAATATCACTCAGCCATGAAATCAGTGTCATAAGGCTAGTAGCAGCATGATGAGTGGATTTAGGGACGATGACTCTAAGTGAAGTAAGTCACACAGAAAAGGACACTTATCCTAAGATATGACTTATAGAGGGAATGTCAAAATCGCTACACCTGAACTGAATTCCAAAACAGAACAGAGTCACACATTTAGAAAACACACTATGGCTCCTTAAAGGGAAAGGTGAGGTGGGGCGATGCATAAAACAAGGGTTTGAAATTAGCTCAGATACCGTTCCACAAGCCAAATATTTAATAGACAAGACCTACTCCCTGCTCAGTGAACTGGACTCAACACCCCCTATTCACCGCCCAAGAATATATCTGACTAGGAAGAGTCTTAAAACCTATGTATTGATATCTCTCTGGAAGTGAATCAAGAGGGTGTAAAGCGGCATAAACACAGCAAGGAAAAGAAGCTAAACCCCCTTATAAAAATTGACTACTTAAAAAAAAAACCCATAAAACAAAGACAGTGAAAGAGAGAGAAATTCTTACAAAATCCTTTCAGGGGCTCTGATGCAAACTGCATTGACCATATCTAGACCCACAGCTGGATGAGACATAAGGCTGGACACTCTTGGGGCTGAGAGGATTGGTGAGGTTGGGTGAGCAAACGCAGACCCTTTAAAGTAATACTGCGTGGTACCCATGCCATGGGTCCCAAATCTCCAGGTTCAAGGGCATCTTCCTACATCGAAAACATGCCTGGGAAACCCAGAAGATGGTACACCGTGTGATCGGGAAAGGTTTCTAAAACGCACCTCATTTCTCCTCTCCTTGTGCTCGGGTTCGCCATTCCAGCCGCTTCACTAACAATCTCCCTACGTGGAGAATCAGCACCGTTGACCTCCTGTTTCGTACAGGTCGCAATTTGTCCCGAGGATGAACGGGAAGAGGGGGAACCAATGAGAGACTAGCTCTAGGTGTTGGGACAGGCACAGGTCACCCTATTTTCCCATCAGGAAGAAGAATGAACCACAGGCTCAGCCTGCCCCCCGGAACCAGAATAAGGCCTGAAGCAATCCTGCGCTTTTGCGGCCAGCTCCCAAAAAAGCGAGTTGACACATGGAGCTCAGGGGCACTGCAATTCACAAACCTGCAGAGTTGTAAATGATAACTCTCGTCCACAAATATATTGAGGGAAGGCAACAAAGAGGATTTGAAAGCAAGGCAGAATTGCAGGAAACCGGTTTCAGGAGGTAGATTCGACTCGCCTTGAAAGCACATGAAAAGCGGCAAAGCGTTGACAATGATGCCCTTGGCCAAAAAGGGCGTATGCGTTTTTTCCTGAATATATTCAGGAAAAAACGCATACGCCCTTTTTAGCCAACCAAGCAAGCCGGAAAGGCAAATCGGCGCTACAAAGAAGTCTGGCATGCCAGAGGTCAAAAGGGCCATGCTGAAAAAAGTGTAAAAACCGGAAATGCAGGACAGGCCATGGAGACATGGGAGCCTTGCTACGCTGATGGGCGGGGTGGAAATTGCCAACAGCCACTCTGGAGAAGTGTACGCTGCGTCCTGAAACATGTAATAAACACAGCTTACAGAGCATAGGGCACTTCCACTCATGGGCGTAGAAATCGGGAAACCTAAAAATCAACAAGACACAGGCACCCCAAAGTTTAGGGCTGCTCTGTTTCCAAGAACCTCCACTTCGGTACACCTTAAATATCCCAGGAAAGAGAAAAATGGATAAAGAAGTTGTGGTACTTATGCACAATGGAATATCACTCAGCCATGAAATCAGTGTCATAAGGCTAGTAGCAGCATGATGAGTGCATTTAGGGACAATGACTCTAAGTGAAGTAAGTCACACAGAAAAGGAAACTTATCCTAAGTTATCACTTGTAGAGGGAATGTCAAAATCGCTACACCTGAATTGAATTGCAAAACAGAACAGAGTCACACATTTAGAAAACACACTATGGCTGCTTAACGGGAAAGCTGAGGTGGGGCGATGCATAAAACAAGGGTTTGAAATTAGCTCAGATACCGTTCCACAAGCCAAATATTTAATAGACAAGACCTACTCCCTGCTCAGTGAACTGGACTCAACACCCCCTATTCACCGCCCAAGAATATATCTGACTAGGAAGAGTCTTAAAACCTATGTATTGATATCTCTCTGGAAGTGAATCAAGAGGGTGTAAAGCGGCATAAACACAGCAAGGAAAAGAAGCTAAACCCCCTTATAAAAATTGACTACTTAAAAAAAAAAACCCATAAAACAAAGACAGTGAAAGAGAGAGAAATTCTTACAAAATCCTTTCAGGGGCTCTGATGCAAACTGCATTGACCATATCTAGACCCACAGCTGGATGAGACATAAGGCTGGACACTCTTGGGGCTGAGAGGATTGGTGAGGTTGGGTGAGCAAACGCAGACCCTTTAAAGTAATACTGCGTGGTACCCATGCCATGGGTCCCAAATCTCCAGGTTCAAGGGCATCTTCTTACATCGAAAACATGCCTGGGAAACCCAGAAGATGGTACACCGTGTGATCGGGAAAGGTTTCTAAAACGCACCTCATTTCTCCTCTCCTTGTGCTCGGGTTCGCCATTCCAGCCGCTTCACTAACAATCTCCCTACGTGGAGAATCAGCACCGTTGACCTCCTGTTTCGTACAGGTCGCAATTTGTCCCGAGGATGAACGGGAAGAGGGGGAACCAATGAGAGACTAGCTCTAGGTGTTGGGACAGGCACAGGTCACTCTATTTTCCCATCAGGAAGAAGAATGAACCACAGGCTCAGCCTGCCCCCCGGAACCAGAATAGGGCCTGAAGCAATCCTGCGCTTTTGCGGCCAGCTCCCAAAAAAGCGAGTTGACACATGGAGCTCAGGGGCACTGCAATTCACAAACCTGCAGAGTTATAAATGATAACTCTCGTCCACAAATATATTGAGGGAAGGCAACGAAGAGGATTTGAAAGAAAGGCAGAATTGCAGGAAACAGATTTCAGGAGGTAGATTCGACTCGCCTTGAAAGCACATGAAAAGCGGCAAAGCGTTGACAATGATGCCCTTGGCCAAGAAGGGCGTATGCGTTTTTTCCTGAATATATTCAGGAAAAAACGCATACGCCCTTTTTGGCCAACCAAGCAAGCCGGAAAGGCAAATCGGCGCTACAAAGAAGTCTGGCTTGCCAGAGGTCAAAAGGGCCATGCTGAAAAATGTGTAAAAACCAGAAATGCAGGACAGGCCATGGAGACATGGGAGCCTTGCTACGCTGATGGGCGGGGTGGAAATTGCCAACAGCCACTCTGGAGAAGTGTACGCTGCGTCCTGAAACATGGAATAAACACAGCTTAGAGAGCATAGGGCACTTCCACTCATGGGCGTAGAAATCGGGAAACCTAAAAATCAACAAGACACAGGCACCCCAAAATTTAGGGCTGCTCTGTTTCCAAGAACCTCCACTTCGGTACACCTTCAATATCCCAGGAAAGAGAAAAATGGATAAAGAAGTTGTGGTACTTATGCACAATGGAATATCACTCAGCCATGAAATCAGTGTCATAAGGCTAGTAGCAGCATGATGAGTGGATTTAGGGACGATGACTCTAAGTGAAGTAAGTCACACAGAAAAGGAAACTTATCCTAAGTTATCACTTGTAGAGGGAATGTCAAAATCGCTACACCTGAATTGAATTGCAAAACAGAACAGAGTCACACATTTAGAAAACACACTATGGCTGCTTAACGGGAAAGCTGAGGTGGGGCGATGCATAAAACAAGGGTTTGAAATTAGCTCAGATACCGTTCCACAAGCCAAATATTTAATAGACAAGACCTACTCCCTGCTCAGTGAACTGGACTCAACACCCCCTATTCACCGCCCAAGAATATATCTGACTAGGAAGAGTCTTAAAACCTATGTATTGATATCTCTCTGGAAGTGAATCAAGAGGGTGTAAAGCGGCATAAACACAGCAAGGAAAAGAAGCTAAACCCCCTTATAAAAATTGACTACTTAAAAAAAAAACCCATAAAACAAAGACAGTGAAAGAGAGAGAAATTCTTACAAAATCCTTTCAGGGGCTCTGATGCAAACTGCATTGACCATATCTAGACCCACAGCTGGATGAGACATAAGGCTGGACACTCTTGGGGCTGAGAGGATTGGTGAGGTTGGGTGAGCAAACGCAGACCCTTTAAAGTAATACTGCGTGGTACCCATGCCATGGGTCCCAAATCTCCAGGTTCAAGGGCATCTTCCTACATCGAAAACATGCCTGGGAAACCCAGAAGATGGTACACCGTGTGATCGGGAAAGGTTTCTAAAACGCACCTCATTTCTCCTCTCCTTGTGCTCGGGTTCGCCATTCCAGCCGCTTCACTAACAATCTCCCTACGTGGAGAATCAGCACCGTTGACCTCCTGTTTCGTACAGGTCGCAATTTGTCCCGAGGATGAACGGGAAGAGGGGGAACCAATGAGAGACTAGCTCTAGGTGTTGGGACAGGCACAGGTCACCCTATTTTCCCATCAGGAAGAAGAATGAACCACAGGCTCAGCCTGCCCCCCGGAACCAGAATAAGGCCTGAAGCAATCCTGCGCTTTTGCGGCCAGCTCCCAAAAAAGCGAGTTGACACATGGAGCTCAGGGGCACTGCAATTCACAAACCTGCAGAGTTGTAAATGATAACTCTCGTCCACAAATATATTGAGGGAAGGCAACAAAGAGGATTTGAAAGCAAGGCAGAATTGCAGGAAACCGGTTTCAGGAGGTAGATTCGACTCGCCTTGAAAGCACATGAAAAGCGGCAAAGCGTTGACAATGATGCCCTTGGCCAAAAAGGGCGTATGCGTTTTTTCCTGAATATATTCAGGAAAAAACGCATACGCCCTTTTTGGCCAACCAAGCAAGCCGGAAAGGCAAATCGGCGCTACAAAGAAGTCTGGCATGCCAGAGGTCAAAAGGGCCATGCTGAAAAAAGTGTAAAAACCGGAAATGCAGGACAGGCCATGGAGACATGGGAGCCTTGCTACGCTGATGGGCGGGATGGAAATTGCCAACAGCCACTCTGGAGAAGTGTACGCTGCGTCCTGAAACATGGAATAAACACAGCTTAGAGAGCATAGGGCACTTCCACTCATGGGCGTAGAAATCGGGAAACCTAAAAATCAACAAGACACAGGCACCCCAAAGTTTAGGGCTGCTGTGTTTCCAAGAACCTCCACTTCGGTACACCTTAAATATCCCAGGAAAGAGAAAAATGGATAAAGAAGTTGTGGTACTTATGCACAATGGAATATCACTCAGCCATGAAATCAGTGTCATAAGGCTAGTAGCAGCATGATGAGTGGATTTAGGGACGATGACTCTAAGTGAAGTAAGTCACACAGAAAAGGACACTTATCCTAAGATATGACTTATAGAGGGAATGTCAAAATCGCTACACCTGAACTGAATTCCAAAACAGAACAGAGTCACACATTTAGAAAACACACTATGGCTGCTTAACGGGAAAGGTGAGGTGGGGCGATGCATAAAACAAGGGTTTGAAATTAGCTCAGATACTGTTCCACAAGCCAAATATGTAATAGACAAGACCTACTCCCTGCTCAGTGAACTGGACTCAACACCCCCTATTCACCACCGAAGAATATATCTGACTAGGAAGAGTCTTAAAACCTATGTATTGATATCTCTCTGGAAGTGAATCAAGAGGGTGTAAAGCGGCATAAACACAGCAAGGAAAAGAAGCTAAACCCCCTTATAAAAATTGACTACTTAAAAAAAAACCCATAAAACAAAGACAGTGAAAGAGAGAGAAATTCTTACAAAATCCTTTCAGGGGCTCTGATGCAAACTGCATTGACCATATCTAGACCCACAGCTGGATGAGACATAAGGCTGGACACTCTTGGGGCTGAGAGGATTGGTGAGGTTGGGTGAGCAAACGCAGACCCTTTAAAGTAATACTGCGTGGTACCCATGCCATGGGTCCCAAATCTCCAGGTTCAAGGGCATCTTCCTACATCGAAAACATGCCTGGGAAACCCAGAAGATGGTACACCGTGTGATCGGGAAAGGTTTCTAAAACGCACCTCATTTCTCCTCTCCTTGTGCTCGGGTTCGCCATTCCAGCCGCTTCACTAACAATCTCCCTACGTGGAGAATCAGCACCGTTGACCTCCTGTTTCATACAGGTCGCAATTTGTCCCGAGGATGAACGGGAAGAGGGGGAACCAATGAGAGACTAGCTCTAGGTGTTGGGACAGGCACAGGTCACCCTATTTTCCCATCAGGAAGAAGAATGAACCACAGGCTCAGCCTGCCCCCCGGAACCAGAATAAGGCCTGAAGCAATCCTGCGCTTTTGCGGCCAGCTCCCAAAAAAGCGAGTTGACACATGGAGCTCAGGGGCACTGCAATTCACAAACCTGCAGAGTTGTAAATGATAACTCTCGTCCACAAATATATTGAGGGAAGGCAACAAAGAGGATTTGAAAGCAAGGCAGAATTGTAGGAAACCGGTTTCAGGAGGTAGATTCGACTCGCCTTGAAAGCACATGAAAAGCGGCAAAGCGTTGACAATGATGCCCTTGGCCAAAAAGGGCGTATGCGTTTTTTCCTGAATATATTCAGGAAAAAACGCATACGCCCTTTTTGGCCAACCAAGCAAGCCGGAAAGGCAAATCGGCGCTACAAAGAAGTCTGGCATGCCAGAGGTCAAAAGGGCCATGCTGAAAAAAGTGTAAAAACCGGAAATGCAGGACAGGCCATGGAGACATGGGAGCCTTGCTACGCTGATGGGCGGGATGGAAATTGCCAACAGCCACTCTGGAGAAGTGTACGCTGCGTCCTGAAACATGGAATAAACACAGCTTAGAGAGCATAGGGCACTTCCACTCATGGGCGTAGAAATCGGGAAACCTAAAAATCAACAAGACACAGGCACCCCAAAGTTTAGGGCTGCTCTGTTTCCAAGAACCTCCACTTCGGTACACCTTAAATATCCCAGGAAAGAGAAAAATGGATAAAGAAGTTGTGGTACTTATGCACAATGGAATATCACTCAGCCATGAAATCAGTGTCATAAGGCTAGTAGCAGCATGATGAGTGGATTTAGGGACGATGACTCTAAGTGAAGTAAGTCACACAGAAAAGGAAACTTATCCTAAGTTATCACTTGTAGAGGGAATGTCAAAATCGCTACACCTGAATTGAATTGCAAAACAGAACAGAGTCACACATTTAGAAAACACACTATGGCTGCTTAACGGGAAAGCTGAGGTGGGGCGATGCATAAAACAAGGGTTTGAAATTAGCTCAGATACCGTTCCACAAGCCAAATATTTAATAGACAAGACCTACTCCCTGCTCAGTGAACTGGACTCAACACCCCCTATTCACCGCCCAAGAATATATCTGACTAGGAAGAGTCTTAAAACCTATGTATTGATATCTCTCTGGAAGTGAATCAAGAGGGTGTAAAGCGGCATAAACACAGCAAGGAAAAGAAGCTAAACCCCCTTATAAAAATTGACTACTTAAAAAAAAAACCCATAAAACAAAGACAGTGAAAGAGAGAGAAATTCTTACAAAATCCTTTCAGGGGCTCTGATGCAAACTGCATTGACCATATCTAGACCCACAGCTGGATGAGACATAAGGCTGGACACTCTTGGGGCTGAGAGGATTGGTGAGGTTGGGTGAGCAAACGCAGACCCTTTAAAGTAATACTGCGTGGTACCCATGCCATGGGTCCCAAATCTCCAGGTTCAAGGGCATCTTCCTACATCGAAAACATGCCTGGGAAACCCAGAAGATGGTACACCGTGTGATCGGGAAAGGTTTCTAAAACGCACCTCATTTCTCCTCTCCTTGTGCTCGGGTTCGCCATTCCAGCCGCTTCACTAACAATCTCCCTACGTGGAGAATCAGCACCGTTGACCTCCTGTTTCGTACAGGTCGCAATTTGTCCCGAGGATGAACGGGAAGAGGGGGAACCAATGAGAGACTAGCTCTAGGTGTTGGGACAGGCACAGGTCACTCTATTTTCCCATCAGGAAGAAGAATGAACCACAGGCTCAGCCTGCCCCCCGGAACCAGAATAGGGCCTGAAGCAATCCTGCGCTTTTGCGGCCAGCTCCCAAAAAAGCGAGTTGACACATGGAGCTCAGGGGCACTGCAATTCACAAACCTGCAGAGTTATAAATGATAACTCTCGTCCACAAATATATTGAGGGAAGGCAACGAAGAGGATTTGAAAGCAAGGCAGAATTGCAGGAAACCGATTTCAGGAGGTAGATTCGACTCGCCTTGAAAGCACATGAAAAGCGGCAAAGCGTTGACAATGATGCCCTTGGCCAAAAAGGGCGTATGCGTTTTTTCCTGAATATATTCAGGAAAAAACGCATACGCCCTTTTTGGCCAACCAAGCAAGCCGGAAAGGCAAATCGGCGCTACAAAGAAGTCTCGCTTGCCAGAGGTCAAAAGGGCCATGCTGAAAAATGTGTAAAAACCAGAAATGCAGGACAGGCCATGGAGACATGGGAGCCTTGCTACGCTGATGGGCGGGGTGGAAATAGCCAACAGCCACTCTGGAGAAGTGTACGCTGCGTCCTGAAACATGGAATAAACACAGCTTAGAGAGCATAGGGCACTTCCACTCATGGGCGTAGAAATCGGGAAACCTAAAAATCAACAAGACACAGGCACCCCAAAGTTTAGGGCTGCTCTGTTTCCAAGAACCTCCACTTCGGTACACCTTAAATATCCCAGGAAAGAGAAAAATGGATAAAGAAGTTGTGGTACTTATGCACAATGGAATATCACTCAGCCATGAAATCAGTGTCATAAGGCTAGTAGCAGCATGATGAGTGGATTTAGGGACGATGACTCTAAGTGAAGTAAGTCACACAGAAAAGGACACTTATCCTAAGTTATCACTTGTAGAGGGAATGTCAAAATCGCTACACCTGAATTGAATTGCAAAACAGAACAGAGTCACACATTTAGAAAACACACTATGGCTGCTTAACGGGAAAGCTGAGGTGGGGCGATGCATAAAACAAGGGTTTGAAATTAGCTCAGATACCGTTCCACAAGCCAAATATTTAATAGACAAGACCTACTCCCTGCTCAGTGAACTGGACTCAACACCCCCTATTCACCGCCCAAGAATATATCTGACTAGGAAGAGTCTTAAAACCTATGTATTGATATCTCTCTGGAAGTGAATCAAGAGGGTGTAAAGCGGCATAAACACAGCAAGGAAAAGAAGCTAAACCCCCTTATAAAAATTGACTACTTAAAAAAAAACCCATAAAACAAAGACAGTGAAAGAGAGAGAAATTCTTACAAAATCCTTTCAGGGGCTCTGATGCAAACTGCATTGACCATATCTAGACCCACAGCTGGATGAGACATAAGGCTGGACACTCTTGGGGCTGAGAGGATTGGTGAGGTTGGGTGAGCAAACGCAGACCCTTTAAAGTAATACTGCGTGGTACCCATGCCATGGGTCCCAAATCTCCAGGTTCAAGGGCATCTTCCTACATCGAAAACATGCCTGGGAAACCCAGAAGATGGTACACCGTGTGATCGGGAAAGGTTTCTAAAACGCACCTCATTTCTCCTCTCCTTGTGCTCGGGTTCGCCATTCCAGCCGCTTCACTAACAATCTCCCTACGTGGAGAATCAGCACCGTTGACCTCCTGTTTCGTACAGGTCGCAATTTGTCCCGAGGATGAACGGGAAGAGGGGGAACCAATGAGAGACTAGCTCTAGGTGTTGGGACAGGCACAGGTCACCCTATTTTCCCATCAGGAAGAAGAATGAACCACAGGCTCAGCCTGCCCCCCGGAACCAGAATAAGGCCTGAAGCAATCCTGCGCTTTTGCGGCCAGCTCCCAAAAAAGCGAGTTGACACATGGAGCTCAGGGGCACTGCAATTCACAAACCTGCAGAGTTGTAAATGATAACTCTCGTCCACAAATATATTGAGGGAAGGCAACAAAGAGGATTTGAAAGCAAGGCAGAATTGCAGGAAACCGGTTTCAGGAGGTAGATTCGACTCGCCTTGAAAGCACATGAAAAGCGGCAAAGCGTTGACAATGATGCCCTTGGCCAAAAAGGGCGTATGCGTTTTTTCCTGAATATATTCAGGAAAAAACGCATACGCCCTTTTTGGCCAACCAAGCAAGCCGGAAAGGCAAATCGGCGCTACAAAGAAGTCTGGCATGCCAGAGGTCAAAAGGGCCATGCTGAAAAAAGTGTAAAAACCGGAAATGCAGGACAGGCCATGGAGACATGGGAGCCTTGCTACGCTGATGGGCGGGATGGAAATTGCCAACAGCCACTCTGGAGAAGTGTACGCTGCGTCCTGAAACATGGAATAAACACAGCTTAGAGAGCATAGGGCACTTCCACTCATGGGCGTAGAAATCGGGAAACCTAAAAATCAACAAGACACAGGCACCCCAAAGTTTAGGGCTGCTGTGTTTCCAAGAACCTCCACTTCGGTACACCTTAAATATCCCAGGAAAGAGAAAAATGGATAAAGAAGTTGTGGTACTTATGCACAATGGAATATCACTCAGCCATGAAATCAGTGTCATAAGGCTAGTAGCAGCATGATGAGTGGATTTAGGGACGATGACTCTAAGTGAAGTAAGTCACACAGAAAAGGACACTTATCCTAAGATATGACTTATAGAGGGAATGTCAAAATCGCTACACCTGAACTGAATTCCAAAACAGAACAGAGTCACACATTTAGAAAACACACTATGGCTGCTTAACGGGAAAGGTGAGGTGGGGCGATGCATAAAACAAGGGTTTGAAATTAGCTCAGATACTGTTCCACAAGCCAAATATGTAATAGACAAGACCTACTCCCTGCTCAGTGAACTGGACTCAACACCCCCTATTCACCACCGAAGAATATATCTGACTAGGAAGAGTCTTAAAACCTATGTATTGATATCTCTCTGGAAGTGAATCAAGAGGGTGTAAAGCGGCATAAACACAGCAAGGAAAAGAAGCTAAACCCCCTTATAAAAATTGACTACTTAAAAAAAAACCCATAAAACAAAGACAGTGAAAGAGAGAGAAATTCTTACAAAATCCGTTCAGGGGCTCTGATGCAACCTGGATTGACCATATCTAGACCCACAGCTGGATGAGACATAAGGCTGGACACTCTTGGGGCTGAGAGGATTGGTGAGGTTGGGTGAGCAAACGCAGACCCTTTAAAGTAATACTGCGTGGTACCCATGCCATGGGTCCCAAATCTCCAGGTTCAAGGGCATCTTCCTACATCGAAAACATGCCTGGGAAACCCAGAAGATGGTACACCGTGTGATCGGGAAAGGTTTCTAAAACGCACCTCATTTCTCCTCTCCTTGTGCTCGGGTTCGCCATTCCAGCCGCTTCACTAACAATCTCCCTACGTGGAGAATCAGCACCGTTGACCTCCTGTTTCGTACAGGTCGCAATTTGTCCCGAGGATGAACGGGAAGAGGGGGAACCAATGAGAGACTAGCTCTAGGTGTTGGGACAGGCACAGGTCACTCTATTTTCCCATCAGGAAGAAGAATGAACCACAGGCTCAGCCTGCCCCCCGGAACCAGAATAGGGCCTGAAGCAATCCTGCGCTTTTGCGGCCAGCTCCCAAAAAAGCGAGTTGACACATGGAGCTCAGGGGCACTGCAATTCACAAACCTGCAGAGTTATAAATGATAACTCTCGTCCACAAATATATTGAGGGAAGGCAACGAAGAGGATTTGAAAGCAAGGCAGAATTGCAGGAAACCGATTTCAGGAGGTAGATTCGACTCGCCTTGAAAGCACATGAAAAGCGGCAAAGCGTTGACAATGATGCCCTTGACCAAAAAGGGCGTATGCGTTTTTTCCTGAATATATTCAGGAAAAAACGCATACGCCCTTTTTGGCCAACCAAGCAAGCCGGAAAGGCAAATCGGCGCTACAAAGAAGTCTGGCTTGCCAGAGGTCAAAAGGGCCATGCTGAAAAATGTGTAAAAACCAGAAATGCAGGACAGGCCATGGAGACATGGGAGCCTTGCTACGCTGATGGGCGGGGTGGAAATTGCCAACAGCCACTCTGGAGAAGTGTACGCTGCGTCCTGAAACATGTAATAAACACAGCTTAGAGAGCATAGGGCACTTCCACTCATGGGCGTAGAAATCGGGAAACCTAAAAATCAACAAGACACAGGCACCCCAAAGTTTAGGGCTGCTCTGTTTCCAAGAACCTCCACTTCGGTACACCTTAAATATCCCAGGAAAGAGAAAAATGGATAAAGAAGTTGTGGTACTTATGCACAATGGAATATCACTCAGCCATGAAATCAGTGTCATAAGGCTAGTAGCAGCATGATGAGTGGATTTAGGGACGATGACTCTAAGTGAAGTAAGTCACACAGAAAAGGAAACTTATCCTAAGTTATCACTTGTAGAGGGAATGTCAAAATCGCTACACCTGAATTGAATTGCAAAACAGAACAGAGTCACACATTTAGAAAACACACTATGGCTGCTTAACGGGAAAGCTGAGGTGGGGCGATGCATAAAACAAGGGTTTGAAATTAGCTCAGATACCGTTCCACAAGCCAAATATTTAATAGACAAGACCTACTCCCTGCTCAGTGAACTGGACTCAACACCCCCTATTCACCGCCCAAGAATATATCTGACTAGGAAGAGTCTTAAAACCTATGTATTGATATCTCTCTGGAAGTGAATCAAGAGGGTGTAAAGCGGCATAAACACAGCAAGGAAAAGAAGCTAAACCCCCTTATAAAAATTGACTACTTAAAAAAAAAAACCCATAAAACAAAGACAGTGAAAGAGAGAGAAATTCTTACAAAATCCTTTCAGGGGCTCTGATGCAAACTGCATTGACCATATCTAGACCCACAGCTGGATGAGACATAAGGCTGGACACTCTTGGGGCTGAGAGGATTGGTGAGGTTGGGTGAGCAAACGCAGACCCTTTAAAGTAATACTGCGTGGTACCCATGCCATGGGTCCCAAATCTCCAGGTTCAAGGGCATCTTCCTACATCGAAAACATGCCTGGGAAACCCAGAAGATGGTACACCGTGTGATCGGGAAAGGTTTCTAAAACGCACCTCATTTCTCCTCTCCTTGTGCTCGGGTTCGCCATTCCAGCCGCTTCACTAACAATCTCCCTACGTGGAGAATCAGCACCGTTGACCTCCTGTTTCATACAGGTCGCAATTTGTCCCGAGGATGAACGGGAAGAGGGGGAACCAATGAGAGACTAGCTCTAGGTGTTGGGACAGGCACAGGTCACCCTATTTTCCCATCAGGAAGAAGAATGAACCACAGGCTCAGCCTGCCCCCCGGAACCAGAATAAGGCCTGAAGCAATCCTGCGCTTTTGCGGCCAGCTCCCAAAAAAGCGAGTTGACACATGGAGCTCAGGGGCACTGCAATTCACAAACCTGCAGAGTTGTAAATGATAACTCTCGTCCACAAATATATTGAGGGAAGGCAACAAAGAGGATTTGAAAGCAAGGCAGAATTGCAGGAAACCGGTTTCAGGAGGTAGATTCGACTCGCCTTGAAAGCACATGAAAAGCGGCAAAGCGTTGACAATGATGCCCTTGGCCAAAAAGGGCGTATGCGTTTTTTCCTGAATATATTCAGGAAAAAACGCATACGCCCTTTTTGGCCAACCAAGCAAGCCGGAAAGGCAAATCGGCGCTACAAAGAAGTCTGGCATGTCAGAGGTCAAAAGGGCCATGCTGAAAAAAGTGTAAAAACCGGAAATGCAGGACAGGCCATGGAGACATGGGAGCCTTGCTACGCTGATGGGCGGGATGGAAATTGCCAACAGCCACTCTGGAGAAGTGTACGCTGCGTCCTGAAACATGGAATAAACACAGCTTAGAGAGCATAGGGCACTTCCACTCATGGGCATAGAAATCGGGAAACCTAAAAATCAACAAGACACAGGCACCCCAAAGTTTAGGGCTGCTCTGTTTCCAAGAACCTCCACTTCGGTACACCTTAAATATCCCAGGAAAGAGAAAAATGGATAAAGAAGTTGTGGTACTTATGCACAATGGAATATCACTCAGCCATGAAATCAGTGTCATAAGGCTAGTAGCAGCATGATGAGTGGATTTAGGGACGATGACTCTAAGTGAAGTAAGTCACACAGAAAAGGACACTTATCCTAAGATATGACTTATAGAGGGAATGTCAAAATCGCTACACCTGAACTGAATTCCAAAACAGAACAGAGTCACACATTTAGAAAACACACTATGGCTGCTTAAAGGGAAAGGTGAGGTGGGGCGATGCATAAAACAAGGGTTTGAAATTAGCTCAGATACCGTTCCACAAGCCAAATATGTAACAGACAAGACCTACTCCCTGCTCAGTGAACTGGACTCAACACCCCCTATTCACCACCCAAGAATATATCTGACTAGGAAGAGTCTTAAAACCTATGTATTGATATCTCTCTGGAAGTGAATCAAGAGGGCGTAAAGCGGCATAAACACAGCAAGGAAAAGAAGCTAAACCCCCTCATAAAAATTGACTACTTAAAAAAAAAAACCCATAAAACAAAGACAGTGAAAGAGAGAGAAATTGTTACAAAATCCGTTCAGGGGCTCTGATGCAACCTGGATTGACCATATCTAGACCCACAGCTGGATGAGACATAAGGCTGGACACTCTTGGGGCTCAGAGGATTGGTGAGGTTGGGTGAGCAAACGCAGACCCTTTAAAGTAATACTGCGTGGTACCCATGCCATGGGTCCCAAATCTCCAGGTTCAAGGGCATCTTCCTACATCGAAAACATGCCTGGGAAACCCAGAAGATGGTACACCGTGTGATCGGGAAAGGTTTCTAAAACGCACCTCATTTCTCCTCTCCTTGTGCTCGGGTTCGCCATTCCAGCCGCTTCACTAACAATCTCCCTACGTGGAGAATCAGCACCGTTGACCTCCTGTTTCGTACAGGTTGCAATTTGTCCTCAGGATGAACGGGAAGAGGGGGAACCAATGAGAGACTAGCTCTAGGTGTTGGGACAGGCACAGGTCACTCTATTTTCCCATCAGGAAGAAGAATGAACCACAGGCTCAGCCTGGCCCCCGGAACCAGAATAGGGCCTGAAGCAATCCTGCGCTTTTGCGCGAGCTCCCAAAAAAGCGAGTTGACAAATGGAGCTCAGGGGCACTGCAATTCACAAACCTGCAAAGTTGTAAATGATAACTCTTGTCCACAAATATATTGAGGGAAGGCAACGAAGAGGATTTGAAAGCAAGGCAGAATTGCAGGAAACCGGTTTCAGGAGGTAGATTCGACTCGCCTTGAAAGCACATGAAAAGCGGCAAAGCGTTGACAATGATGCCCTTGGCCAAAAAGGGCGTATGCGTTTTTTCCTGAATATATTCAGGAAAAAACGCATACGCCCTTTTTGGCCAACCAAGCAAGCCAGAAAGGCAAATCGGCGCTACAAAGAAGTCTCGCTTGCCAGAGGTCAAAAGGGCCATGCTGAAAAAAGTGTAAAAACCGGAAATGCAGGACAGGCCATGGAGACATGGGAGCCTTGCTACGCTGATGGGCGGGATGGAAATTGCCAACAGCCACTCTGGAGAAGTGTACGCTGCGTCCTGAAACATGTAATAAACACAGCTTAGAGAGCATAGGGCACTTCCACTCATGGGCGTAAAATCGGGAAACCTAAAAATCAACAAGACACAGGCACCCCAAAGTTTAGGGCTGCACTGTTTCCAAGAACCTCCACTTCGGTACACCTTCAATATCCCAGGAAAGAGAAAAATGGATAAAGAAGTTGTGGTACTTATGCACAATGGAATATCACTCAGCCATAAATCAGTGTCATAAGGCTAGTAGCAGCATGATGAGTGGATTTAGGGACGATGACTCTAAGTGAAGTAAGTCACACAGAAAAGGACACTTATCCTAAGATATCACTTATAGAGGGAATGTCAAAATCGCTACACCTGAACTGAATTCCAAAACACAACAGAGTCACACATTTAGAAAACACACTATGGCTGCTTAACGGGAAAGGTGAGGTGGGGCGATGCATAAAACAAGGGTTTGAAATTAGCTCAGATACCGTTCCACAAGCCAAATATGTAATAGACAAGACCTACTCCCTGCTCAGTGAACTGAACTCAACACCCCCTATTCACCGCCCAAGAATATATCTGACTAGGAAGAGTCTTAAAACCTATGTATTGATATCTCTCTGGAAGTGAATCAAGAGGGTGTAAAGCGGCATAAACACAGCAAGGAAAAGAAGCTAAACCCCCTTATAAAAATTGACTACTTAAAAAAAAAACCCATAAAACAAAGACAGTGAAAGAGAGAGAAATTCTTACAAAATCCGTTCAGGGGCTCTGATGCAACCTGGATTGACCATATCTAGACCCACAACTGGATGAGACATAAGGCTGGACACTCTTGGGGCTCAGAGGATTGGTGAGGTTGGGTGAGCAAACGCAGACCCTTTAAAGTAATACTGCGTGGTACCCATGCCATGGGTCCCAAATCTCCAGGTTCAAGGGCATCTTCCTACATCGAAAACATGCCTGGGAAACCCAGAAGTTGGTACACCGTGTGATCGGGAAAGGTTTCTAAAACGCACCTCATTTCTCCTCTCCTTGTGCTCGGGTTCGCCATTCCAGCCGCTTCACTAACAATCTCCCTACGTGGAGAATCAGCACCGTTGACCTCCTGTTTCGTACAGGTCGCAATTTGTCCCGAGGATGAACGGGAAGAGGGGGAACCAATGAGAGACTAGCTCTAGGTGTTGGGACAGGCACAGGTCACTCTATTTTCCCATCAGGAAGAAGAATGAACCACAGGCTCAGCCTGCCCCCCGGAACCAGAATAGGGCCTGAAGCAATCCTGCGCTTTTGCGGCCAGCTCCCAAAAAAGTGAGTTGACAAATGGAGCTCAGGGGCACTGCAATTCACAAACCTGCAGAGTTGTAAATGATAACTCTCGTCCACAAATATGCTGAGGGAAGGCAACGAAGAGGATTTGAAAGCAAGGCAGAATTGCGGGAAACCGATTTCAGGAGGTAGATTCGACTCGCCTTGAAAGCACATGAAAAGCGGCAAAGCGTTGACAATGATGCCCTTGGCTAAAAAGGGCGTATGCGTTTTTTCCTGAATATATTCAGGAAAAAACGCATACGCCCTTTTTGGCCAACCAAGCAAGCCGGAAAGGCAAATCGGCGCTACAAAGAAGTCTCGCTTGCCAGAGGTCAAAAGGGCCATGCTGAAAAAAGTGTAAAAACCGGAAATGCAGGACAGGCCATGGAGACATGGGAGCCTTGCTACTCTGATGGGCGGGGTGGAAATTGCCAACAGCCACTCTGGAGAAGTGTACGCTGCGTCCTGAAACATGTAATAAACACAGCTTAGAGAGCATAGGGCACTTCCACTCATGGGCGTAGAAATCGGGAAACCTAAAATTCAACAAGACATAGGCACCCCAAAGTTTAGGGCTGCTCTGTTTCCAAGAACCTCCACTTCGGTACACCTTCAATATCCCAGGAAAGAGAAAAATGGATAAAGAAGTTGTGGTACTTATGCACAATGGAATATCACTCAGCCATAAATCAGTGTCATAAGGCTAGTAGCAGCATGATGAGTGGATTTAGGGACGATGACTCTAAGTGAAGTAAGTCACACAGAAAAGGACACTTATCCTAAGATATCACTTATAGAGGGAATGTCAAAATCGCTACACCTGAACTGAATTCCAAAACACAACAGAGTCACACATTTAGAAAACACACTATGGCTGCTTAACGGGAAAGGTGAGGTGGGGCGATGCATAAAACAAGGGTTTGAAATTAGCTCAGATACCGTTCCACAAGCCAAATATGTAATAGACAAGACCTACTCCCTGCTCAGTGAACTGGACTCAACACCCCCTATTCACCGCCCAAGAATATATCTGACTAGGAAGAGTCTTAAAACCTATGTATTGATATCTCTCTGGAAGTGAATCAAGAGGGTGTAAAGCGGCATAAACACAGCAGGGAAAAGCAGCTAAATCCCGTTATAAAAATAAGCTACTTAAAAAAAAAACCCATAAAACAAAGACAGTGAAAGAGAGAGAAATTCTTACAAAATCCGTTCAGGGGCTCTGATGCAACCTGGATTGACCATATCTAGACCCACAGCTGGATGAGACATAAGGCTGGACACTCTTGGGGCTCAGAGGATTGGTGAGGTTGGGTGAGCAAACGCAGACCCTTTAAAATAATACTGCGTGGTACCCATGCCATGGGTCCCAAATCTCCAGGTTCAAGGGCATCTTCCTACATCGAAAACATGCCTGGGAAACCCAGAAGATGGTACACCGTGTGATCGGGAAAGGTTTCTAAAACGCACCTCATTTCTCCTCTCCTTGTGCTCGGGTTCGCCATTCCAGCCGCTTCACTAACAATCTCCCTACGTGGAGAATCAGCACCGTTGACCTCCTGTTTCGTACAGGTCGCAATTTGTCCCGAGGATGAACGGGAAGAGGGGGAACCAATTAGAGACTAGCTCTAGGTGTTGGGACAGGCACAGGTCACCCTATTTTCCCATCAGGAAGAATAATGAACCACAGGCTCAGCCTGCCCCCCGGAACCAGAATAAGGCCTGAAGCAATCCTGCGCTTTTGCGGCCAGCTCCCAAAAAAGCGAGTTGACAAATGGAGCTCAGGGGCACTGCAATTCACAAACCTGCAGAGTTGTAAATGATAACTCTTGTCCACAAATATATTGAGGGAAGGCAACAAAGAGGATTTGAAAGCAAGGCAGAATTGCAGGAAACCGGTTTCAGGAGGTAGATTCCACTCGCCTTGAAAGCACATGAAAAGCGGCAAAGCGTTGACAATGATGCCCTTGGCCAAAAAGGGCGTATGCGTTTTTTCCTGAATATATTCAGGAAAAAACGCATACGCCCTTTTTGGCCAACCAAGCAAGCCGGAAAGGCAAATCGGCGCTACAAAGAAGTCTGGCATGCCAGAGGTCAAAAGGGCCATGCTGAAAAAAGTGTAAAAACCGGAAAATCAGGACAGGCCATGGAGACATGGGAGCCTTGCTACGCTGATGGGCGGGATGGAAATTGCCAACAGCCACTCTGGAGAAGTGTACGCTGCGTCCTGAAACATGGAATAAACACAGCTTAGAGAGCATAGGGCACTTCCACTCATGGGCGTAGAAATCGGGAAACCTAAAAATCAACAAGACACAGGCACCCCAAAGTTTAGGGCTGCTCTGTTTCCAAGAACCTCCACTTCGGTACACCTTAAATATCCCAGGAAAGAGAAAAATGGATAAAGAAGTTGTGGTACTTATGCACAATGGAATATCACTCAGCCATGAAATCAGTGTCATAAGGCTAGTAGCAGCATGATGAGTGGATTTAGGGTCGATGACTCTAAGTGAAGTAAGTCACACAGAAAAGGACACTTATCCTAAGATATCACTTATAGAGGGAATGTCAAAATCGCTACACCTCAACTGAATTCCAAAACAGAACAGAGTCACACATTTAGAAAACACACTATGGCTGCTTAACGGGAAAGGTGAGGTGGGGCGATGCATAAAACAAGGGTTTGAAATTAGCTCAGATACCGTTCCACAAGCCAAATATGTAACAGACAAGACCTACTCCCTGCTCAGTGAACTGGACTCAACACCCCCTATTCACCACCCAAGAATATATCTGACTAGGAAGAGTCTTAAAACCTATGTATTGATATCTCTCTGGAAGTGAATCAAGAGGGCGTAAAGCGGCATAAACACAGCAAGGAAAAGAAGCTAAACCCCCTTATAAAAATTGACTACTTAAAAAAAAAAACCCCATAAAACA
The DNA here is from genome assembly GCF_028564815.1 of Eubalaena glacialis. Classification (NCBI taxonomy): domain Eukaryota; kingdom Metazoa; phylum Chordata; class Mammalia; order Artiodactyla; family Balaenidae; genus Eubalaena; species Eubalaena glacialis. Next base: position 79,759,564 of record NC_083727.1, on the reverse strand, counting down.
AAGACAGTGAAAGAGAGAGAAATTCTTACAAAATCCGTTCAGGGGCTCTGATGCAACCTGGATTGACCATATCTAGACCCACAGCTGGATGAGACATAAGGCTGGACACTCTTGGGGCTGAGAGGATTGGTGAGGTTGGGTGAGCAAACGCAGACCCTTTAAAGTAATACTGCGTGGTACCCATGCCATGGGTCCCAAATCTCCAGGTTGAAGGGCATCTTCCTACATCGAAAACATGCCTGGGAAACCCAGAAGATGGTACACCGTGTGATCGGGAAAGGTTTCTAAAACGCACCTCATTTCTCCTCTCCTTGTGCTCGGGTTCGCCATTCCAGCCGCTTCACTAACAATCTCCCTACGTGGAGAATCAGCACCGTTGACCTCCTGTTTCGTACAGGTCGCAATTTGTCCCGAGGATGAACGGGAAGAGGGGGAACCAATGAGAGACTAGCTCTAGGTGTTGGGACAGGCACAGGTCACTCTATTTTCCCATCAGGAAGAAGAATGAACCACAGGCTCAGCCTGCCCCCCGGAACCAGAATAGGGCCTGAAGCAATCCTGCGCTTTTGCGGCCAGCTCCCAAAAAAGCGAGTTGACACATGGAGCTCAGGGGCACTGCAATTCACAAACCTGCAGAGTTGTAAATGATAACTCTCGTCCACAAATATATTGAGGGAAGGCAACGAAGAGGATTTGAAAGCAAGGCAGAATTGCAGGAAACCGGTTTCAGGAGGTAGATTCGACTCGCCTTGAAAGCACATGAAAAGCGGCAAAGCGTTGACAATGATGCCCTTGGCCAAAAAGGGCGTATGCGTTTTTTCCTGAATATATTCAGGAAAAAACGCATACGCCCTTTTTGGCCAACCAAGCAAGCCGGAAAGGCAAATCGGCGCTACAAAGAAGTCTCGCTTGCCAGAGGTCAAAAGGGCCATGCTGAAAAAAGTGTAAAAACCGGAAATGCAGGACAGGCCATGGAGACATGGGAGCCTTGCTACGCTGATGGGCGGGATGGAAATTGCCAACAGCCACTCTGGAGAAGTGTACGCTGCGTCCTGAAACATGGAATAAACACAGCTTAGAGAGCATAGGGCACTTCCACTCATGGGCGTAGAAATCGGGAAACCTAAAAATCAACAAGACACAGGCACCCCAAAGTTTAGGGCTGCTCTGTTTCCAAGAACCTCCACTTCGGTACACCTTAAATATCCCAGGAAAGAGAAAAATGGATAAAGAAGTTGTGGTACTTATGCACAATGGAATATCACTCAGCCATAAATCAGTGTCATAAGGCTAGTAGCAGCATGATGAGTGGATTTAGGGACGATGACTCTAAGTGAAGTAAGTCACACAGAAAAGGAAACTTATCCTAAGTTATCACTTGTAGAGGGAATGTCAAAATCGCTACACCTGAATTGAATTGCAAAACAGAACAGAGTCACACATTTAGAAAACACACTATGGCTGCTTAACGGGAAAGCTGAGGTGGGGCGATGCATAAAACAAGGGTTTGAAATTAGCTCAGATACCGTTCCACAAGCCAAATATTTAATAGACAAGACCTACTCCCTGCTCAGTGAACTGGACTCAACACCCCCTATTCACCGCCCAAGAATATATCTGACTAGGAAGAGTCTTAAAACCTATGTATTGATATCTCTCTGGAAGTGAATCAAGAGGGTGTAAAGCGGCATAAACACAGCAAGGAAAAGAAGCTAAACCCCCTTATAAAAATTGACTACTTAAAAAAAAAAACCCATAAAACAAAGACAGTGAAAGAGAGAGAAATTCTTACAAAATCCTTTCAGGGGCTCTGATGCAAACTGCATTGACCATATCTAGACCCACAGCTGGATGAGACATAAGGCTGGACACTCTTGGGGCTGAGAGGATTGGTGAGGTTGGGTGAGCAAACGCAGACCCTTTAAAGTAATACTGCGTGGTACCCATGCCATGGGTCCCAAATCTCCAGGTTCAAGGGCATCTTCCTACATCGAAAACATGCCTGGGAAACCCAGAAGATGGTACACCGTGTGATCGGGAAAGGTTTCTAAAACGCACCTCATTTCTCCTCTCCTTGTGCTCGGGTTCGCCATTCCAGCCGCTTCACTAACAATCTCCCTACGTGGAGAATCAGCACCGTTGACCTCCTGTTTCGTACAGGTCGCAATTTGTCCCGAGGATGAACGGGAAGAGGGGGAACCAATGAGAGACTAGCTCTAGGTGTTGGGACAGGCACAGGTCACCCTATTTTCCCATCAGGAAGAAGAATGAACCACAGGCTCAGCCTGCCCCCCGGAACCAGAATAAGGCCTGAAGCAATCCTGCGCTTTTGCGGCCAGCTCCCAAAAAAGCGAGTTGACACATGGAGCTCAGGGGCACTGCAATTCACAAACCTGCAGAGTTGTAAATGATAACTCTCGTCCACAAATATATTGAGGGAAGGCAACGAAGAGGATTTGAAAGCAAGGCAGAATTGCAGGAAACCGGTTTCAGGAGGTAGATTCGACTCGCCTTGAAAGCACATGAAAAGCGGCAAAGCGTTGACAATGATGCCCTTGGCCAAAAAGGGCGTATGCGTTTTTTCCTGAATATATTCAGGAAAAAACGCATACGCCCTTTTTGGCCAACCAAGCAAGCCGGAAAGGCAAATCGGCGCTACAAAGAAGTCTCGCTTGCCAGAGGTCAAAAGGGCCATGCTGAAAAAAGTGTAAAAACCGGAAATGCAGGACAGGCCATGGAGACATGGGAGCCTTGCTACGCTGATGGGCGGGATGGAAATTGCCAACAGCCACTCTGGAGAAGTGTACGCTGCGTCCTGAAACATGGAATAAACACAGCTTAGAGAGCATAGGGCACTTCCACTCATGGGCGTAGAAATCGGGAAACCTAAAAATCAACAAGACACAGGCACCCCAAAGTTTAGGGCTGCTCTGTTTCCAAGAACCTCCACTTCGGTACACCTTAAATATCCCAGGAAAGAGAAAAATGGATAAAGAAGTTGTGGTACTTATGCACAATGGAATATCACTCAGCCATGAAATCAGTGTCATAAGGCTAGTAGCAGCATGATGAGTGGATTTAGGGACGATGACTCTAAGTGAAGTAAGTCACACAGAAAAGGACACTTATCCTAAGATATGACTTATAGAGGGAATGTCAAAATCGCTACACCTGAACTGAATTCCAAAACAGAACAGAGTCACACATTTAGAAAACACACTATGGCTGCTTAAAGGGAAAGGTGAGGTGGGGCGATGCATAAAACAAGGGTTTGAAATTAGCTCAGATACCGTTCCACAAGCCAAATATGTAACAGACAAGACCTACTACCTGCTCAGTGAACTGGACTCAACACCCCCTATTCACCACCCAAGAATATATCTGACTAGGAAGAGTCTTAAAACCTATGTATTGATATCTCTCTGGAAGTGAATCAAGAGGGCGTAAAGCGGCATAAACACAGCAAGGAAAAGAAGCTAAACCCCCTTATAAAAATTGACTACTTAAAAAAAAAACCACATAAAACAAAGACAGTGAAAGAGAGAGAAATTCTTACAAAATCCGTTCAGGGGCTCTGATGCAACCTGGATTGACCATATCTAGACCCACAGCTGGATGAGACATAAGGCTGGACACTCTTGGGGCTGAGAGGATTGGTGAGGTTGGGTGAGCAAACGCAGACCCTTTAAAGTAATACTGCGTGGTACCCATGCCATGGGTCCCAAATCTCCAGGTTCAAGGGCATCTTCCTACATCGAAAACATGCCTGGGAAACCCAGAAGATGGTACACCGTGTGATCGGGAAAGGTTTCTAAAACGCACCTCATTTCTCCTCTCCTTGTGCTCGGGTTCGCCATTCCAGCCGCTTCACTAACAATCTCCCTACGTGGAGAATCAGCACCGTTGACCTCCTGTTTCGTACAGGTCGCAATTTGTCCCGAGGATGAACGGGAAGAGGGGGAACCAATGAGAGACTAGCTCTAGGTGTTGGGACAGGCACAGGTCACTCTATTTTCCCATCAGGAAGAAGAATGAACCACAGGCTCAGCCTGCCCCCCGGAACCAGAATAGGGCCTGAAGCAATCCTGCGCTTTTGCGGCCAGCTCCCAAAAAAGCGAGTTGACACATGGAGCTCAGGGGCACTGCAATTCACAAACCTGCAGAGTTATAAATGATAACTCTCGTCCACAAATATATTGAGGGAAGGCAACAAAGAGGACTTGAAAGCAAGGCAGAATTGCAGGAAACCGGTTTCAGGAGGTAGATTCGACTCGCCTTGAAAGCACATGAAAAGCGGCAAAGCGTTGACAATGATGCCCTTGGCCAAAAAGGGCGTATGCGTTTTTTCCTGAATATATTCAGGAAAAAACGCATACGCCCTTTTTGGCCAACCAAGCAAGCCGGAAAGGCAAATCGGCGCTACAAAGAAGTCTGGCATGCCAGAGGTCAAAAGGGCCATGCTGAAAAAAGTGTAAAAACCGGAAATGCAGGACAGGCCATGGAGACATGGGAGCCTTGCTACGCTGATGGGCGGGATGGAAATTGCCAACAGCCACTCTGGAGAAGTGTACGCTGCGTCCTGAAACATGGAATAAACACAGCTTAGAGAGCATAGGGCACTTCCACTCATGGGCGTAGAAATCGGGAAACCTAAAAATCAACAAGACACAGGCACCCCAAAGTTTAGGGCTGCTCTGTTTCCAAGAACCTCCACTTCGGTACACCTTAAATATCCCAGGAAAGAGAAAAATGGATAAAGAAGTTGTGGTACTTATGCACAATGGAATATCACTCAGCCATGAAATCAGTGTCATAAGGCTAGTAGCAGCATGATGAGTGGATTTAGGGACGATGACTCTAAGTGAAGTAAGTCACACAGAAAAGGACACTTATCCTAAGATATGACTTATAGAGGGAATGTCAAAATCGCTACACCTGAACTGAATTCCAAAACAGAACAGAGTCACACATTTAGAAAACACACTATGGCTGCTTAAAGGGAAAGGTGAGGTGGGGCGATGCATAAAACAAGGGTTTGAAATTAGCTCAGATACCGTTCCACAAGCCAAATATGTAACAGACAAGACCTACTACCTGCTCAGTGAACTGGACTCAACACCCCCTATTCACCACCCAAGAATATATCTGACTAGGAAGAGTCTTAAAACCTATGTATTGATATCTCTCTGGAAGTGAATCAAGAGGGCGTAAAGCGGCATAAACACAGCAAGGAAAAGAAGCTAAACCCCCTTATAAAAATTGACTACTTAAAAAAAAAACCACATAAAACAAAGACAGTGAAAGAGAGAGAAATTCTTACAAAATCCGTTCAGGGGCTCTGATGCAACCTGGATTGACCATATCTAGACCCACAGCTGGATGAGACATAAGGCTGGACACTCTTGGGGCTGAGAGGATTGGTGAGGTTGGGTGAGCAAACGCAGACCCTTTAAAGTAATACTGCGTGGTACCCATGCCATGGGTCCCAAATCTCCAGGTTCAAGGGCATCTTCCTACATCGAAAACATGCCTGGGAAACCCAGAAGATGGTACACCGTGTGATCGGGAAAGGTTTCTAAAACGCACCTCATTTCTCCTCTCCTTGTGCTCGGGTTCGCCATTCCAGCCGCTTCACTAACAATCTCCCTACGTGGAGAATCAGCACCGTTGACCTCCTGTTTCGTACAGGTCGCAATTTGTCCCGAGGATGAACGGGAAGAGGGGGAACCAATGAGAGACTAGCTCTAGGTGTTGGGACAGGCACAGGTCACTCTATTTTCCCATCAGGAAGAAGAATGAACCACAGGCTCAGCCTGCCCCCCGGAAGCAGAATAGGGCCTGAAGCAATCCTGCGCTTTTGCGGCCAGCTCCCAAAAAAGCGAGTTGACACATGGAGCTCAGGGGCACTGCAATTCACAAACCTGCAGAGTTGTAAATGATAACTCTCGTCCACAAATATATTGAGGGAAGGCAACGAAGAGGATTTGAAAGCAAGGCAGAATTGCAGGAAACCGGTTTCAGGAGGTAGATTCGACTCGCCTTGAAAGCACATGAAAAGCGGCAAAGCGTTGACAATGATGCCCTTGGCCAAAAAGGGCGTATGCGTTTTTTCCTGAATATATTCAGGAAAAAACGCATACGCCCTTTTTGGCCAACCAAGCAAGCCGGAAAGGCAAATCGGCGCTACAAAGAAGTCTGGCTTGCCAGAGGTCAAAAGGGCCATGCTGAAAAATGTGTAAAAACCAGAAATGCAGGACAGGCCATGGAGACATGGGAGCCTTGCTACGCTGATGGGCGGGGTGGAAATTGCCAACAGCCACTCTGGAGAAGTGTACGCTGCGTCCTGAAACATGGAATAAACACAGCTTAGAGAGCATAGGGCACTTCCACTCATGGGCGTAGAAATCGGGAAACCTAAAAATCAACAAGACACAGGCACCCCAAAGTTTAGGGCTGCTCTGTTTCCAAGAACCTCCACTTCGGTACACCTTAAATATCCCAGGAAAGAGAAAAATGGATAAAGAAGTTGTGGTACTTATGCACAATGGAATATCACTCAGCCATGAAATCAGTGTCATAAGGCTAGTAGCAGCATGATGAGTGGATTTAGGGACGATGACTCTAAGTGAAGTAAGTCACACAGAAAAGGAAACTTATCCTAAGTTATCACTTGTAGAGGGAATGTCAAAATCGCTACACCTGAATTGAATTGCAAAACAGAACAGAGTCACACATTTAGAAAACACACTATGGCTGCTTAACGGGAAAGCTGAGGTGGGGCGATGCATAAAACAAGGGTTTGAAATTAGCTCAGATACCGTTCCACAAGCCAAATATTTAATAGACAAGACCTACTCCCTGCTCAGTGAACTGGACTCAACACCCCCTATTCACCGCCCAAGAATATATCTGACTAGGAAGAGTCTTAAAACCTATGTATTGATATCTCTCTGGAAGTGAATCAAGAGGGTGTAAAGCGGCATAAACACAGCAAGGAAAAGAAGCTAAACCCCCTTATAAAAATTGACTACTTAAAAAAAAAAACCCATAAAACAAAGACAGTGAAAGAGAGAGAAATTCTTACAAAATCCTTTCAGGGGCTCTGATGCAAACTGCATTGACCATATCTAGACCCACAGCTGGATGAGACATAAGGCTGGACACTCTTGGGGCTGAGAGGATTGGTGAGGTTGGGTGAGCAAACGCAGACCCTTTAAAGTAATACTGCGTGGTACCCATGCCATGGGTCCCAAATCTCCAGGTTCAAGGGCATCTTCCTACATCGAAAACATGCCTGGGAAACCCAGAAGATGGTACACCGTGTGATCGGGAAAGGTTTCTAAAACGCACCTCATTTCTCCTCTCCTTGTGCTCGGGTTCGCCATTCCAGCCGCTTCACTAACAATCTCCCTACGTGGAGAATCAGCACCGTTGACCTCCTGTTTCGTACAGGTCGCAATTTGTCCCGAGGATGAACGGGAAGAGGGGGAACCAATGAGAGACTAGCTCTAGGTGTTGGGACAGGCACAGGTCACTCTATTTTCCCATCAGGAAGAAGAATGAACCACAGGCTCAGCCTGCCCCCCGGAACCAGAATAGGGCCTGAAGCAATCCTGCGCTTTTGCGGCCAGCTCCCAAAAAAGCGAGTTGACACATGGAGCTCAGGGGCACTGCAATTCACAAACCTGCAGAGTTATAAATGATAACTCTCGTCCACAAATATATTGAGGGAAGGCAACGAAGAGGATTTGAAAGCAAGGCAGAATTGCAGGAAACCGATTTCAGGAGGTAGATTCGAATCGCCTTGAAAGCACATGAAAAGCGGCAAAGCGTTGACAATGATGCCCTTGGCCAAAAAGGGCGTATGCGTTTTTTCCTGAATATATTCAGGAAAAAACGCATACGCCCTTTTTGGCCAACCAAGCAAGCCGGAAAGGCAAATCGGCGCTACAAAGAAGTCTGGCATGCCAGAGGTCAAAAGGGCCATGCTGAAAAAAGTGTAAAAACCGGAAATGCAGGACAGGCCATGGAGACATGGGAGCCTTGCTACGCTGATGGGCGGGATGGAAATTGCCAACAGCCACTCTGGAGAAGTGTACGCTGCGTCCTGAAACATGGAATAAACACAGCTTAGAGAGCATAGGGCACTTCCACTCATGGGCGTAGAAATCGGGAAACCTAAAAATCAACAAGACACAGGCACCCCAAAGTTTAGGGCTGCTCTGTTTCCAAGAACCTCCACTTCGGTACACCTTAAATATCCCAGGAAAGAGAAAAATGGATAAAGAAGTTGTGGTACTTATGCACAATGGAATATCACTCAGCCATGAAATCAGTGTCATAAGGCTAGTAGCAGCATGATGAGTGGATTTAGGGACGATGACTCTAAGTGAAGTAAGTCACACAGAAAAGGACACTTATCCTAAGATATGACTTATAGAGGGAATGTCAAAATCGCTACACCTGAACTGAATTCCAAAACAGAACAGAGTCACACATTTAGAAAACACACTATGGCTGCTTAAAGGGAAAGGTGAGGTGGGGCGATGCATAAAACAAGGGTTTGAAATTAGCTCAGATACCGTTCCACAAGCCAAATATGTAACAGACAAGACCTACTCCCTGCTCAGTGAACTGGACTCAACACCCCCTATTCACCACCCAAGAATATATCTGACTAGGAAGAGTCTTAAAACCTATGTATTGATATCTCTCTGGAAGTGAATCAAGAGGGCGTAAAGCGGCATAAACACAGCAAGGAAAAGAAGATAAACCCCCTTATAAAAATTGACTACTTAAAAAGAAAACCCCATAAAACAAAGACAGTGAAAGAGAGAGAAATTCTTACAAAATCCGTTCAGGGGCTCTGATGCAACCTGGATTGACCATATCTAGACCCACAGCTGGATGAGACATAAGGCTGGACACTCTTGGGGCTGAGAGGATTGGTGAGGTTGGGTGAGCAAACGCAGACCCTTTAAAGTAATACTGCGTGGTACCCATGCCATGGGTCCCAAATCTCCAGGTTCAAGGGCATCTTCCTACATCGAAAACATGCCTGGGAAACCCAGAAGATGGTACACCGTGTGATCGGGAAAGGTTTCTAAAACGCACCTCATTTCTCCTCTCCTTGTGCTCGGGTTCGCCATTCCAGCCGCTTCACTAACAATCTCCCTACGTGGAGAATCAGCACCGTTGACCTCCTGTTTCGTACAGGTCGCAATTTGTCCCGAGGATGAACGGGAAGAGGGGGAACCAATGAGAGACTAGCTCTAGGTGTTGGGACAGGCACAGGTCACTCTATTTTCCCATCAGGAAGAAGAATGAACCACAGGCTCAGCCTGCCCCCCGGAACCAGAATAGGGCCTGAAGCAATCCTGCGCTTTTGCGGCCAGCTCCCAAAAAAGCGAGTTGACAAATGGAGCTCAGGGGCACTGCAATTCACAAACCTGCAGAGTTGTAAATGATAACTCTCGTCCACAAATATATTGAGGGAAGGCAACGAAGAGGATTTGAAAGCAAGGCAGAATTGCAGGAAACCGGTTTCAGGAGGTAGATTCGACTCGCCTTGAAAGCACATGAAAAGCGGCAAAGCGTTGACAATGATGCCCTTGGCCAAAAAGGGCGTATGCGTTTTTTCCTGAATATATTCAGGAAAAAACGCATACGCCCTTTTTGGCCAACCAAGCAAGCCGGAAAGGCAAATCGGCGCTACAAAGAAGTCTGGCTTGCCAGAGGTCAAAAGGGCCATGCTGAAAAAAGTGTAAAAACCGGAAATGCAGGACAGGCCATGGAGACATGGGAGCCTTGCTACGCTGATGGGCGGGATGGAAATTGCCAACAGCCACTCTGGAGAAGTGTACGCTGCGTCCTGAAACATGGAATAAACACAGCTTAGAGAGCATAGGGCACTTCCACTCATGGGCGTAGAAATCGGGAAACCTAAAAATCAACAAGACACAGGCACCCCAAAGTTTAGGGCTGCTCTGTTTCCAAGAACCTCCACTTCGGTACACCTTAAATATCCCAGGAAAGAGAAAAATGGATAAAGAAGTTGTGGTACTTATGCACAATGGAATATCACTCAGCCATAAATCAGTGTCATAAGGCTAGTAGCAGCATGATGAGTGGATTTAGGGACGATGACTCTAAGTGAAGTAAGTCACACAGAAAAGGACACTTATTCTAAGATATCACTTATAGAGGGAATGTCAAAATCGCTACACCTCAACTGAATTCCAAAACACAACAGAGTCACACATTTAGAAAACACACTATGGCTGCTTAACGGGAAAGGTGAGGTGGGGCGATGCATAAAACAAGGGTTTGAAATTAGCTCAGATACCGTTCCACAAGCCAAATATGTAATAGACAAGACCTACTCCCTGTTCAGTGAACTGGACTCAACACCCCCTATTCACCACCGAAGAATATATCTGACTAGGAAGAGTCTTAAAACCTATGTATTGATATCTCTCTGGAAGTGAATCAAGAGGGTGTAAAGCGGCATAAACACAGCAAGGAAAAGAAGCTAAACCCCCTTATAAAAATTGACTACTTAAAAAAAAACCCATAAAACAAAGACAGTGAAAGAGAGAGAAATTCTTACAAAATCCGTTCAGGGGCTCTGATGCAACCTGGATTGACCATATCTAGACCCACAGCTGGATGAGACATAAGGCTGGACACTCTTGGGGCTGAGAGGATTGGTGAGGTTGGGTGAGCAAACGCAGACCCTTTAAAGTAATACTGCGTGGTACCCATGCCATGGGTCCCAAATCTCCAGGTTCAAGGGCATCTTCCTACATCGAAAACATGCCTGGGAAACCCAGAAGATGGTACACCGTGTGATCGGGAAAGGTTTCTAAAACGCACCTCATTTCTCCTCTCCTTGTGCTCGGGTTCGCCATTCCAGCCGCTTCACTAACAATCTCCCTACGTGGAGAATCAGCACCGTTGACCTCCTGTTTCGTACAGGTCTCAATTTGTCCCGAGGATGAACGGGAAGAGGGGGAACCAATGAGAGACTAGCTCTAGGTGTTGGGACAGGCACAGGTCACCCTATTTTCCCATCAGGAAGAAGAATGAACCACAGGCTCAGCCTGCCCCCCGGAACCAGAATAAGGCCTGAAGCAATCCTGCGCTTTTGCGGCCAGCTCCCAAAAAAGCGAGTTGACACATGGAGCTCAGGGGCACTGCAATTCACAAACCTGCAGAGTTGTAAATGATAACTCTCGTCCACAAATATATTGAGGGAAGGCAACAAAGAGGATTTGAAAGCAAGGCAGAATTGTAGGAAACCGGTTTCAGGAGGTAGATTCGACTCGCCTTGAAAGCACATGAAAAGCGGCAAAGCGTTGACAATGATGCCCTTGGCCAAAAAGGGCGTATGCGTTTTTTCCTGAATATATTCAGGAAAAAACGCATACGCCCTTTTTGGCCAACCAAGCAAGCCGGAAAGGCAAATCGGCGCTACAAAGAAGTCTGGCATGTCAGAGGTCAAAAGGGCCATGCTGAAAAAAGTGTAAAAACCGGAAATGCAGGACAGGCCATGGAGACATGGGAGCCTTGCTACGCTGATGGGCGGGATGGAAATTGCCAACAGCCACTCTGGAGAAGTGTACGCTGCGTCCTGAAACATGGAATAAACACAGCTTAGAGAGCATAGGGCACTTCCACTCATGGGCATAGAAATCGGGAAACCTAAAAATCAACAAGACACAGGCACCCCAAAGTTTAGGGCTGCTCTGTTTCCAAGAACCTCCACTTCGGTACACCTTAAATATCCCAGGAAAGAGAAAAATGGATAAAGAAGTTGTGGTACTTATGCACAATGGAATATCACTCAGCCATGAAATCAGTGTCATAAGGCTAGTAGCAGCATGATGAGTGGATTTAGGGACGATGACTCTAAGTGAAGTAAGTCACACAGAAAAGGACACTTATCCTAAGATATGACTTATAGAGGGAATGTCAAAATCGCTACACCTGAACTGAATTCCAAAACAGAACAGAGTCACACATTTAGAAAACACACTATGGCTGCTTAAAGGGAAAGGTGAGGTGGGGCGATGCATAAAACAAGGGTTTGAAATTAGCTCAGATACCGTTCCACAAGCCAAATATGTAACAGACAAGACCTACTCCCTGCTCAGTGAACTGGACTCAACACCCCCTATTCACCACCCAAGAATATATCTGACTAGGAAGAGTCTTAAAACCTATGTATTGATATCTCTCTGGAAGTGAATCAAGAGGGCGTAAAGCGGCATAAACACAGCAAGGAAAAGAAGCTAAACCCCCTTATAAAAATTGACTACTTAAAAAAAAAACCCATAAAACAAAGACAGTGAAAGAGAGAGAAATTGTTACAAAATCCGTTCAGGGGCTCTGATGCAACCTGGATTGACCATATCTAGACCCACAGCTGGATGAGACATAAGGCTGGACACTCTTGGGGCTGAGAGGATTGGTGAGGTTGGGTGAGCAAACGCAGACCCTTTAAAGTAATACTGCGTGGTACCCATGCCATGGGTCCCAAATCTCCAGGTTCAAGGGCATCTTCCTACATCGAAAACATGCCTGGGAAACCCAGAAGATGGTACACCGTGTGATCGGGAAAGGTTTCTAAAACGCACCTCATTTCTCCTCTCCTTGTGCTCGGGTTCGCCATTCCAGCCGCTTCACTAAAAATCTCCCTACGTGGAGAATCAGCACCGTTGACCTCCTGTTTCGTACAGGTTGCAATTTGTCCTCAGGATGAACGGGAAGAGGGGGAACCAATGAGAGACTAGCTCTAGGTGTTGGGACAGGCACAGGTCACGCTATTTTCCCATCAGGAAGAAGAATGAACCACAGGCTCAGCCTGTCCCCCGGAACCAGAATAGGGCCTGAAGCAATCCTGCGCTTTTGCGCGAGCTCCCAAAAAAGCGAGTTGACAAATGGAGCTCAGGGGCACTGCAATTCACAAACCTGCAAAGTTGTAAATGATAACTCTTGTCCACAAATATATTGAGGGAAGGCAACGAAGAGGATTTGAAAGCAAGGCAGAATTGCAGGAAACCGGTTTCAGGAGGTAGATTCGACTCGCCTTGAAAGCACATGAAAAGCGGCAAAGCGTTGACAATGATGCCCTTGGCCAAAAAGGGCGTATGCGTTTTTTCCTGAATATATTCAGGAAAAAACGCATACGCCCTTTTTGGCCAACCAAGCAAGCCAGAAAGGCAAATCGACGCTACAAAGAAGTCTCGCTTGCCAGAGGTCAAAAGGGCCATGCTGAAAAAAGTGTAAAAACCGGAAATGCAGGACAGGCCATGGAGACATGGGAGCCTTGCTACGCTGATGGGCGGGATGGAAATTGCCAACAGCCACTCTGGAGAAGTGTACGCTGCGTCCTGAAACATGTAATAAACACAGCTTAGAGAGCATAGGGCACTTCCACTCATGGGCGTAAAATCGGGAAACCTAAAAATCAACAAGACACAGGCACCCCAAAGTTTAGGGCTGCACTGTTTCCAAGAACCTCCACTTCGGTACACCTTCAATATCCCAGGAAAGAGAAAAATGGATAAAGAAGTTGTGGTACTTATGCACAATGGAATATCACTCAGCCATAAATCAGTGTCATAAGGCTAGTAGCAGCATGATGAGTGGATTTAGGGACGATGACTCTAAGTGAAGTAAGTCACACAGAAAAGGACACTTATCCTAAGATATCACTTATAGAGGGAATGTCAAAATCGCTACACCTGAACTGAATTCCAAAACACAACAGAGTCACACATTTAGAAAACACACTATGGCTGCTTAACGGGAAAGGTGAGGTGGGGCGATGCATAAAACAAGGGTTTGAAATTAGCTCAGATACCGTTCCACAAGCCAAATATGTAATAGACAAGACCTACTCCCTGCTCAGTGAACTGAACTCAACACCCCCTATTCACCGCCCAAGAATATATCTGACTAGGAAGAGTCTTAAAACCTATGTATTGATATCTCTCTGGAAGTGAATCAAGAGGGTGTAAAGCGGCATAAACACAGCAAGGAAAAGAAGCTAAACCCCCTTATAAAAATTGACTACTTAAAAAAAAAACCCATAAAACAAAGACAGTGAAAGAGAGAGAAATTCTTACAAAATCCGTTCAGGGGCTCTGATGCAACCTGGATTGACCATATCTAGACCCACAACTGGATGAGACATAAGGCTGGACACTCTTGGGGCTCAGAGGATTGGTGAGGTTGGGTGAGCAAACGCAGACCCTTTAAAGTAATACTGCGTGGTACCCATGCCATGGGTCCCAAATCTCCAGGTTCAAGGGCATCTTCCTACATCGAAAACATGCCTGGGAAACCCAGAAGTTGGTACACCGTGTGATCGGGAAAGGTTTCTAAAACGCACCTCATTTCTCCTCTCCTTGTGCTCGGGTTCGCCATTCCAGCCGCTTCACTAACAATCTCCCTACGTGGAGAATCAGCACCGTTGACCTCCTGTTTCGTACAGGTCGCAATTTGTCCCGAGGATGAACGGGAAGAGGGGGAACCAATGAGAGACTAGCTCTAGGTGTTGGGACAGGCACAGGTCACTCTATTTTCCCATCAGGAAGAAGAATGAACCACAGGCTCAGCCTGCCCCCCGGAACCAGAATAGGGCCTGAAGCAATCCTGCGCTTTTGTGGCCAGCTCCCAAAAAAGTGAGTTGACAAATGGAGCTCAGGGGCACTGCAATTCACAAACCTGCAGAGTTGTAAATGATAACTCTCGTCCACAAATATGCTGAGGGAAGGCAACGAAGAGGATTTGAAAGCAAGGCAGAATTGCAGGAAACCGATTTCAGGAGGTAGATTCGACTCGCCTTGAAAGCACATGAAAAGCGGCAAAGCGTTGACAATGATGCCCTTGGCTAAAAAGGGCGTATGCGTTTTTTCCTGAATATATTCAGGAAAAAACGCATACGCCCTTTTTGGCCAACCAAGCAAGCCGGAAAGGCAAATCGGCGCTACAAAGAAGTCTCGCTTGCCAGAGGTCAAAAGGGCCATGCTGAAAAAAGTGTAAAAACCGGAAATGCAGGACAGGCCATGGAGACATGGGAGCCTTGCTACTCTGATGGGCGGGGTGGAAATTGCCAACAGCCACTCTGGAGAAGTGTACGCTGCGTCCTGAAACATGTAATAAACACAGCTTAGAGAGCATAGGGCACTTCCACTCATGGGCGTAGAAATCGGGAAACCTAAAATTCAACAAGACATAGGCACCCCAAAGTTTAGGGCTGCTCTGTTTCCAAGAACCTCCACTTCGGTACACCTTCAATATCCCAGGAAAGAGAAAAATGGATAAAGAAGTTGTGGTACTTATGCACAATGGAATATCACTCAGCCATAAATCAGTGTCATAAGGCTAGTAGCAGCATGATGAGTGGATTTAGGGACGATGACTCTAAGTGAAGTAAGTCACACAGAAAAGGACACTTATCCTAAGATATCACTTATAGAGGGAATGTCAAAATCGCTACACCTGAACTGAATTCCAAAACACAACAGAGTCACACATTTAGAAAACACACTATGGCTGCTTAACGGGAAAGGTGAGGTGGGGCGATGCATAAAACAAGGGTTTGAAATTAGCTCAGATACCGTTCCACAAGCCAAATATGTAATAGACAAGACCTACTCCCTGCTCAGTGAACTGGACTCAACACCCCCTATTCACCGCCCAAGAATATATCTGACTAGGAAGAGTCTTAAAACCTATGTATTGATATCTCTCTGGAAGTGAATCAAGAGGGTGTAAAGCGGCATAAACACAGCAGGGAAAAGCAGCTAAATCCCGTTATAAAAATAAGCTACTTAAAAAAAAAACCCATAAAACAAAGACAGTGAAAGAGAGAGAAATTCTTACAAAATCCGTTCAGGGGCTCTGATGCAACCTGGATTGACCATATCTAGACCCACAGCTGGATGAGACATAAGGCTGGACACTCTTGGGGCTCAGAGGATTGGTGAGGTTGGGTGAGCAAACGCAGACCCTTTAAAATAATACTGCGTGGTACCCATGCCATGGGTCCCAAATCTCCAGGTTCAAGGGCATCTTCCTACATCGAAAACATGCCTGGGAAACCCAGAAGATGGTACACCGTGTGATCGGGAAAGGTTTCTAAAACGCACCTCATTTCTCCTCTCCTTGTGCTCGGGTTCGCCATTCCAGCCGCTTCACTAACAATCTCCCTACGTGGAGAATCAGCACCGTTGACCTCCTGTTTCGTACAGGTCGCAATTTGTCCCGAGGATGAACGGGAAGAGGGGGAACCAATTAGAGACTAGCTCTAGGTGTTGGGACAGGCACAGGTCACCCTATTTTCCCATCAGGAAGAAGAATGAACCACAGGCTCAGCCTGCCCCCCGGAACCAGAATAAGGCCTGAAGCAATCCTGCGCTTTTGCGGCCAGCTCCCAAAAAAGCGAGTTGACAAATGGAGCTCAGGGGCACTGCAATTCACAAACCTGCAGAGTTGTAAATGATAACTCTCGTCCACAAATATATTGAGGGAAGGCAACAAAGAGGATTTGAAAGCAAGGCAGAATTGCAGGAAACCGGTTTCAGGAGGTAGATTCCACTCGCCTTGAAAGCACATGAAAAGCGGCAAAGCGTTGACAATGATGCCCTTGGCCAAAAAGGGCGTATGCGTTTTTTCCTGAATATATTCAGGAAAAAACGCATACGCCCTTTTTGGCCAACCAAGCAAGCCGGAAAGGCAAATCGGCGCTACAAAGAAGTCTGGCTTGCCAGAGGTCAAAAGGGCCATGCTGAAAAAAGTGTAAAAACCGGAAAATCAGGACAGGCCATGGAGACATGGGAGCCTTGCTACGCTGATGGGCGGGATGGAAATTGCCAACAGCCACTCTGGAGAAGTGTACGCTGCGTCCTGAAACATGGAATAAACACAGCTTAGAGAGCATAGGGCACTTCCACTCATGGGCGTAGAAATCGGGAAACCTAAAAATCAACAAGACACAGGCACCCCAAAGTTTAGGGCTGCTCTGTTTCCAAGAACCTCCACTTCGGTACACCTTAAATATCCCAGGAAAGAGAAAAATGGATAAAGAAGTTGTGGTACTTATGCACAATGGAATATCACTCAGCCATGAAATCAGTGTCATAAGGCTAGTAGCAGCATGATGAGTGGATTTAGGGTCGATGACTCTAAGTGAAGTAAGTCACACAGAAAAGGACACTTATCCTAAGATATCACTTATAGAGGGAATGTCAAAATCGCTACACCTCAACTGAATTCCAAAACAGAACAGAGTCACACATTTAGAAAACACACTATGGCTGCTTAACGGGAAAGGTGAGGTGGGGCGATGCATAAAACAAGGGTTTGAAATTAGCTCAGATACCGTTCCACAAGCCAAATATGTAACAGACAAGACCTACTCCCTGCTCAGTGAACTGGACTCAACACCCCCTATTCACCACCCAAGAATATATCTGACTAGGAAGAGTCTTAAAACCTATGTATTGATATCTCTCTGGAAGTGAATCAAGAGGGCGTAAAGCGGCATAAACACAGCAAGGAAAAGAAGCTAAACCCCCTTATAAAAATTGACTACTTAAAAAAAAAAACCCCATAAAACAAAGACAGTGAAAGAGAGAGAAATTCTTACAAAATCCGTTCAGGGGCTCTGATGCAACCTGGATTGACCATATCTAGACCCACAGCTGGATGAGACATAAGGCTGGACACTCTTGGGGCTGAGAGGATTGGTGAGGTTGGGTGAGCAAACGCAGACCCTTTAAAGTAATACTGCGTGGTAC
Source organism: Eubalaena glacialis (assembly GCF_028564815.1). NCBI lineage: Eukaryota > Metazoa > Chordata > Mammalia > Artiodactyla > Balaenidae > Eubalaena > Eubalaena glacialis. The sequence continues at coordinate 79,741,754 of NC_083727.1, read as the reverse complement.
CCATGCCATGGGTCCCAAATCTCCAGGTTCAAGGGCATCTTCCTACATCGAAAACATGCCTGGGAAACCCAGAAGATGGTACACCGTGTGATCGGGAAAGGTTTCTAAAACGCACCTCATTTCTCCTCTCCTTGTGCTCGGGTTCGCCATTCCAGCCGCTTCACTAACAATCTCCCTACGTGGAGAATCAGCACCGTTGACCTCCTGTTTCGTACAGGTCGCAATTTGTCCCGAGGATGAACGGGAAGAGGGGGAACCAATGAGAGACTAGCTCTAGGTGTTGGGACAGGCACAGGTCACTCTATTTTCCCATCAGGAAGAAGAATGAACCACAGGCTCAGCCTGCCCCCCGGAACCAGAATAGGGCCTGAAGCAATCCTGCGCTTTTGCGGCCAGCTCCCAAAAAAGCGAGTTGACACATGGAGCTCAGGGGCACTGCAATTCACAAACCTGCAGAGTTGTAAATGATAACTCTCGTCCACAAATATATTGAGGGAAGGCAACGAAGAGGATTTGAAAGCAAGGCAGAATTGCAGGAAACCGGTTTCAGGAGGTAGATTCGACTCGCCTTGAAAGCACATGAAAAGCGGCAAAGCGTTGACAATGATGCCCTTGGCCAAAAAGGGCGTATGCGTTTTTTCCTGAATATATTCAGGAAAAAACGCATACGCCCTTTTTGGCCAACCAAGCAAGCCGGAAAGGCAAATCGGCGCTACAAAGAAGTCTCGCTTGCCAGAGGTCAAAAGGGCCATGCTGAAAAAAGTGTAAAAACCGGAAATGCAGGACAGGCCATGGAGACATGGGAGCCTTGCTACGCTGATGGGCGGGATGGAAATTGCCAACAGCCACTCTGGAGAAGTGTACGCTGCGTCCTGAAACATGGAATAAACACAGCTTAGAGAGCATAGGGCACTTCCACTCATGGGCGTAGAAATCGGGAAACCTAAAAATCAACAAGACACAGGCACCCCAAAGTTTAGGGCTGCTCTGTTTCCAAGAACCTCCACTTCGGTACACCTTAAATATCCCAGGAAAGAGAAAAATGGATAAAGAAGTTGTGGTACTTATGCACAATGGAATATCACTCAGCCATAAATCAGTGTCATAAGGCTAGTAGCAGCATGATGAGTGGATTTAGGGACGATGACTCTAAGTGAAGTAAGTCACACAGAAAAGGACACTTATCCTAAGATATCACTTATAGAGGGAATGTCAAAATCGCTACACCTGAACTGAATTCCAAAACACAACAGAGTCACACATTTAGAAAACACACTATGGCTGCTTAACGGGAAAGGTGAGGTGGGGCGATGCATAAAACAAGGGTTTGAAATTAGCTCAGATACCGTTCCACAAGCCAAATATGTAATAGACAAGACCTACTCCCTGCTCAGTGAACTGAACTCAACACCCCCTATTCACCGCCCAAGAATATATCTGACTAGGAAGAGTCTTAAAACCTATGTATTGATATCTCTCTGGAAGTGAATCAAGAGGGTGTAAAGCGGCATAAACACAGCAAGGAAAAGAAGCTAAACCCCCTTATAAAAATTGACTACTTAAAAAAAAAACCCATAAAACAAAGACAGTGAAAGAGAGAGAAATTCTTACAAAATCCGTTCAGGGGCTCTGATGCAACCTGGATTGACCATATCTAGACCCACAACTGGATGAGACATAAGGCTGGACACTCTTGGGGCTCAGAGGATTGGTGAGGTTGGGTGAGCAAACGCAGACCCTTTAAAGTAATACTGCGTGGTACCCATGCCATGGGTCCCAAATCTCCAGGTTCAAGGGCATCTTCCTACATCGAAAACATGCCTGGGAAACCCAGAAGTTGGTACACCGTGTGATCGGGAAAGGTTTCTAAAACGCACCTCATTTCTCCTCTCCTTGTGCTCGGGTTCGCCATTCCAGCCGCTTCACTAACAATCTCCCTACGTGGAGAATCAGCACCGTTGACCTCCTGTTTCGTACAGGTCGCAATTTGTCCCGAGGATGAACGGGAAGAGGGGGAACCAATGAGAGACTAGCTCTAGGTGTTGGGACAGGCACAGGTCACTCTATTTTCCCATCAGGAAGAAGAATGAACCACAGGCTCAGCCTGCCCCCCGGAACCAGAATAGGGCCTGAAGCAATCCTGCGCTTTTGTGGCCAGCTCCCAAAAAAGTGAGTTGACAAATGGAGCTCAGGGGCACTGCAATTCACAAACCTGCAGAGTTGTAAATGATAACTCTCGTCCACAAATATGCTGAGGGAAGGCAACGAAGAGGATTTGAAAGCAAGGCAGAATTGCAGGAAACCGATTTCAGGAGGTAGATTCGACTCGCCTTGAAAGCACATGAAAAGCGGCAAAGCGTTGACAATGATGCCCTTGGCTAAAAAGGGCGTATGCGTTTTTTCCTGAATATATTCAGGAAAAAACGCATACGCCCTTTTTGGCCAACCAAGCAAGCCGGAAAGGCAAATCGGCGCTACAAAGAAGTCTCGCTTGCCAGAGGTCAAAAGGGCCATGCTGAAAAAAGTGTAAAAACCGGAAATGCAGGACAGGCCATGGAGACATGGGAGCCTTGCTACTCTGATGGGCGGGGTGGAAATTGCCAACAGCCACTCTGGAGAAGTGTACGCTGCGTCCTGAAACATGTAATAAACACAGCTTAGAGAGCATAGGGCACTTCCACTCATGGGCGTAGAAATCGGGAAACCTAAAATTCAACAAGACATAGGCACCCCAAAGTTTAGGGCTGCTCTGTTTCCAAGAACCTCCACTTCGGTACACCTTCAATATCCCAGGAAAGAGAAAAATGGATAAAGAAGTTGTGGTACTTATGCACAATGGAATATCACTCAGCCATAAATCAGTGTCATAAGGCTAGTAGCAGCATGATGAGTGGATTTAGGGACGATGACTCTAAGTGAAGTAAGTCACACAGAAAAGGACACTTATCCTAAGATATCACTTATAGAGGGAATGTCAAAATCGCTACACCTGAACTGAATTCCAAAACACAACAGAGTCACACATTTAGAAAACACACTATGGCTGCTTAACGGGAAAGGTGAGGTGGGGCGATGCATAAAACAAGGGTTTGAAATTAGCTCAGATACCGTTCCACAAGCCAAATATGTAATAGACAAGACCTACTCCCTGCTCAGTGAACTGGACTCAACACCCCCTATTCACCGCCCAAGAATATATCTGACTAGGAAGAGTCTTAAAACCTATGTATTGATATCTCTCTGGAAGTGAATCAAGAGGGTGTAAAGCGGCATAAACACAGAAGGGAAAAGCAGCTAAATCCCGTTATAAAAATAAGCTACTTAAAAAAAAAACCCATAAAACAAAGACAGTGAAAGAGAGAGAAATTCTTACAAAATCCGTTCAGGGGCTCTGATGCAACCTGGATTGACCATATCTAGACCCACAGCTGGATGAGACATAAGGCTGGACACTCTTGGGGCTCAGAGGATTGGTGAGGTTGGGTGAGCAAACGCAGACCCTTTAAAATAATACTGCGTGGTACCCATGCCATGGGTCCCAAATCTCCAGGTTCAAGGGCATCTTCCTACATCGAAAACATGCCTGGGAAACCCAGAAGATGGTACACCGTGTGATCGGGAAAGGTTTCTAAAACGCACCTCATTTCTCCTCTCCTTGTGCTCGGGTTCGCCATTCCAGCCGCTTCACTAACAATCTCCCTACGTGGAGAATCAGCACCGTTGACCTCCTGTTTCGTACAGGTCGCAATTTGTCCCGAGGATGAACGGGAAGAGGGGGAACCAATTAGAGACTAGCTCTAGGTGTTGGGACAGGCACAGGTCACCCTATTTTCCCATCAGGAAGAAGAATGAACCACAGGCTCAGCCTGCCCCCCGGAACCAGAATAAGGCCTGAAGCAATCCTGCGCTTTTGCGGCCAGCTCCCAAAAAAGCGAGTTGACAAATGGAGCTCAGGGGCACTGCAATTCACAAACCTGCAGAGTTGTAAATGATAACTCTCGTCCACAAATATATTGAGGGAAGGCAACAAAGAGGATTTGAAAGCAAGGCAGAATTGCAGGAAACCGGTTTCAGGAGGTAGATTCCACTCGCCTTGAAAGCACATGAAAAGCGGCAAAGCGTTGACAATGATGCCCTTGGCCAAAAAGGGCGTATGCGTTTTTTCCTGAATATATTCAGGAAAAAACGCATACGCCCTTTTTGGCCAACCAAGCAAGCCGGAAAGGCAAATCGGCGCTACAAAGAAGTCTGGCATGCCAGAGGTCAAAAGGGCCATGCTGAAAAAAGTGTAAAAACCGGAAAATCAGGACAGGCCATGGAGACATGGGAGCCTTGCTACGCTGATGGGCGGGATGGAAATTGCCAACAGCCACTCTGGAGAAGTGTACGCTGCGTCCTGAAACATGGAATAAACACAGCTTAGAGAGCATAGGGCACTTCCACTCATGGGCGTAGAAATCGGGAAACCTAAAAATCAACAAGACACAGGCACCCCAAAGTTTAGGGCTGCTCTGTTTCCAAGAACCTCCACTTCGGTACACCTTAAATATCCCAGGAAAGAGAAAAATGGATAAAGAAGTTGTGGTACTTATGCACAATGGAATATCACTCAGCCATGAAATCAGTGTCATAAGGCTAGTAGCAGCATGATGAGTGGATTTAGGGTCGATGACTCTAAGTGAAGTAAGTCACACAGAAAAGGACACTTATCCTAAGATATCACTTATAGAGGGAATGTCAAAATCGCTACACCTCAACTGAATTCCAAAACAGAACAGAGTCACACATTTAGAAAACACACTATGGCTGCTTAACGGGAAAGGTGAGGTGGGGCGATGCATAAAACAAGGGTTTGAAATTAGCTCAGATACCGTTCCACAAGCCAAATATGTAACAGACAAGACCTACTCCCTGCTCAGTGAACTGGACTCAACACCCCCTATTCACCACCCAAGAATATATCTGACTAGGAAGAGTCTTAAAACCTATGTATTGATATCTCTCTGGAAGTGAATCAAGAGGGTGTAAAGCGGCATAAACACAGCAAGGAAAAGAAGCTAAACCCCCTTATAAAAATTGACTACTTAAAAAAAAAAACCCATAAAACAAAGACAGTGAAAGAGAGAGAAATTCTTACAAAATCCTTTCAGGGGCTCTGATGCAAACTGCATTGACCATATCTAGACCCACAGCTGGATGAGACATAAGGCTGGACACTCTTGGGGCTGAGAGGATTGGTGAGGTTGGGTGAGCAAACGCAGACCCTTTAAAGTAATACTGCGTGGTACCCATGCCATGGGTCCCAAATCTCCAGGTTCAAGGGCATCTTCCTACATCGAAAACATGCCTGGGAAACCCAGAAGATGGTACACCGTGTGATCGGGAAAGGTTTCTAAAACGCACCTCATTTCTCCTCTCCTTGTGCTCGGGTTCGCCATTCCAGCCGCTTCACTAACAATCTCCCTACGTGGAGAATCAGCACCGTTGACCTCCTGTTTCGTACAGGTCGCAATTTGTCCCGAGGATGAACGGGAAGAGGGGGAACCAATGAGAGACTAGCTCTAGGTGTTGGGACAGGCACAGGTCACCCTATTTTCCCATCAGGAAGAAGAATGAACCACAGGCTCAGCCTGCCCCCCGGAACCAGAATAAGGCCTGAAGCAATCCTGCGCTTTTGCGGCCAGCTCCCAAAAAAGCGAGTTGACACATGGAGCTCAGGGGCACTGCAATTCACAAACCTGCAGAGTTGTAAATGATAACTCTCGTCCACAAATATATTGAGGGAAGGCAACAAAGAGGATTTGAAAGCAAGGCAGAATTGCAGGAAACCGGTTTCAGGAGGTAGATTCGACTCGCCTTGAAAGCACATGAAAAGCGGCAAAGCGTTGACAATGATGCCCTTGGCCAAAAAGGGCGTATGCGTTTTTTCCTGAATATATTCAGGAAAAAACGCATACGCCCTTTTTGGCCAACCAAGCAAGCCGGAAAGGCAAATCGGCGCTACAAAGAAGTCTGGCATGCCAGAGGTCAAAAGGGCCATGCTGAAAAAAGTGTAAAAACCGGAAATGCAGGACAGGCCATGGAGACATGGGAGCCTTGCTACGCTGATGGGCGGGATGGAAATTGCCAACAGGCACTCTGGAGAAGTGTACGCTGCGTCCTGAAACATGGAATAAACACAGCTTAGAGAGCATAGGGCACTTCCACTCATGGGCGTAGAAATCGGGAAACCTAAAAATCAACAAGACACAGGCACCCCAAAGTTTAGGGCTGCTCTGTTTCCAAGAACCTCCACTTCGGTACACCTTAAATATCCCAGGAAAGAGAAAAATGGATAAAGAAGTTGTGGTACTTATGCACAATGGAATATCACTCAGCCATGAAATCAGTGTCATAAGGCTAGTAGCAGCATGATGAGTGGATTTAGGGACGATGACTCTAAGTGAAGTAAGTCACACAGAAAAGGACACTTATCCTAAGATATGACTTATAGAGGGAATGTCAAAATCGCTACACCTGAACTGAATTCCAAAACAGAACAGAGTCACACATTTAGAAAACACACTATGGCTGCTTAAAGGGAAAGGTGAGGTGGGGCGATGCATAAAACAAGGGTTTGAAATTAGCTCAGATACCGTTCCACAAGCCAAATATGTAACAGACAAGACCTACTACCTGCTCAGTGAACTGGACTCAACACCCCCTATTCACCACCCAAGAATATATCTGACTAGGAAGAGTCTTAAAACCTATGTATTGATATCTCTCTGGAAGTGAATCAAGAGGGCGTAAAGCGGCATAAACACAGCAAGGAAAAGAAGCTAAACCCCCTTATAAAAATTGACTACTTAAAAAAAAAACCACATAAAACAAAGACAGTGAAAGAGAGAGAAATTCTTACAAAATCCGTTCAGGGGCTCTGATGCAACCTGGATTGACCATATCTAGACCCACAGCTGGATGAGACATAAGGCTGGACACTCTTGGGGCTGAGAGGATTGGTGAGGTTGGGTGAGCAAACGCAGACCCTTTAAAGTAATACTGCGTGGTACCCATGCCATGGGTCCCAAATCTCCAGGTTCAAGGGCATCTTCCTACATCGAAAACATGCCTGGGAAACCCAGAAGATGGTACACCGTGTGATCGGGAAAGGTTTCTAAAACGCACCTCATTTCTCCTCTCCTTGTGCTCGGGTTCGCCATTCCAGCCGCTTCACTAACAATCTCCCTACGTGGAGAATCAGCACCGTTGACCTCCTGTTTCGTACAGGTCTCAATTTGTCCCGAGGATGAACGGGAAGAGGGGGAACCAATGAGAGACTAGCTCTAGGTGTTGGGACAGGCACAGGTCACTCTATTTTCCCATCAGGAAGAAGAATGAACCACAGGCTCAGCCTGCCCCCCGGAACCAGAATAGGGCCTGAAGCAATCCTGCGCTTTTGCGGCCAGCTCCCAAAAAAGCGAGTTGACACATGGAGCTCAGGGGCACTGCAATTCACAAACCTGCAGAGTTATAAATGATAACTCTCGTCCACAAATATATTGAGGGAAGGCAACAAAGAGGACTTGAAAGCAAGGCAGAATTGCAGGAAACCGGTTTCAGGAGGTAGATTCGACTCGCCTTGAAAGCACATGAAAAGCGGCAAAGCGTTGACAATGATGCCCTTGGCCAAAAAGGGCGTATGCGTTTTTTCCTGAATATATTCAGGAAAAAACGCATACGCCCTTTTTGGCCAACCAAGCAAGCCGGAAAGGCAAATCGGCGCTACAAAGAAGTCTGGCATGCCAGAGGTCAAAAGGGCCATGCTGAAAAAAGTGTAAAAACCGGAAATGCAGGACAGGCCATGGAGACATGGGAGCCTTGCTACGCTGATGGGCGGGATGGAAATTGCCAACAGCCACTCTGGAGAAGTGTACGCTGCGTCCTGAAACATGGAATAAACACAGCTTAGAGAGCATAGGGCACTTCCACTCATGGGCGTAGAAATCGGGAAACCTAAAAATCAACAAGACACAGGCACCCCAAAGTTTAGGGCTGCTCTGTTTCCAAGAACCTCCACTTCGGTACACCTTAAATATCCCAGGAAAGAGAAAAATGGATAAAGAAGTTGTGGTACTTATGCACAATGGAATATCACTCAGCCATGAAATCAGTGTCATAAGGCTAGTAGCAGCATGATGAGTGGATTTAGGGACGATGACTCTAAGTGAAGTAAGTCACACAGAAAAGGACACTTATCCTAAGATATGACTTATAGAGGGAATGTCAAAATCGCTACACCTGAACTGAATTCCAAAACAGAACAGAGTCACACATTTAGAAAACACACTATGGCTGCTTAAAGGGAAAGGTGAGGTGGGGCGATGCATAAAACAAGGGTTTGAAATTAGCTCAGATACCGTTCCACAAGCCAAATATGTAACAGACAAGACCTACTCCCTGCTCAGTGAACTGGACTCAACACCCCCTATTCACCACCCAAGAATATATCTGACTAGGAAGAGTCTTAAAACCTATGTATTGATATCTCTCTGGAAGTGAATCAAGAGGGCGTAAAGCGGCATAAACACAGCAAGGAAAAGAAGCTAAACCCCCTTATAAAAATTGACTACTTAAAAAAAAAAACCCCATAAAACAAAGACAGTGAAAGAGAGAGAAATTCTTACAAAATCCGTTCAGGGGCTCTGATGCAACCTGGATTGACCATATCTAGACCCACAGCTGGATGAGACATAAGGCTGGACACTCTTGGGGCTGAGAGGATTGGTGAGGTTGGGTGAGCAAACGCAGACCCTTTAAAGTAATACTGCGTGGTACCCATGCCATGGGTCCCAAATCTCCAGGTTCAAGGGCATCTTCCTACATCGAAAACATGCCTGGGAAACCCAGAAGATGGTACACCGTGTGATCGGGAAAGGTTTCTAAAACGCACCTCATTTCTCCTCTCCTTGTGCTCGGGTTCGCCATTCCAGCCGCTTCACTAACAATCTCCCTACGTGGAGAATCAGCACCGTTGACCTCCTGTTTCGTACAGGTCGCAATCTGTCCCGAGGATGAACGGGAAGAGGGGGAACCAATGAGAGACTAGCTCTAGGTGTTGGGACAGGCACAGGTCACTCTATTTTCCCATCAGGAAGAAGAATGAACCACAGGCTCAGCCTGCCCCCCGGAACCAGAATAGGGCCTGAAGCAATCCTGCGCTTTTGCGGCCAGCTCCCAAAAAAGCGAGTTGACACATGGAGCTCAGGGGCACTGCAATTCACAAACCTGCAGAGTTGTAAATGATAACTCTCGTCCACAAATATATTGAGGGAAGGCAACGAAGAGGATTTGAAAGCAAGGCAGAATTGCAGGAAACCGGTTTCAGGAGGTAGATTCGACTCGCCTTGAAAGCACATGAAAAGCGGCAAAGCGTTGACAATGATGCCCTTGGCCAAAAAGGGCGTATGCGTTTTTTCCTGAATATATTCAGGAAAAAACGCATACGCCCTTTTTGGCCAACCAAGCAAGCCGGAAAGGCAAATCGGCGCTACAAAGAAGTCTGGCTTGCCAGAGGTCAAAAGGGCCATGCTGAAAAATGTGTAAAAACCAGAAATGCAGGACAGGCCATGGAGACATGGGAGCCTTGCTACGCTGATGGGCGGGGTGGAAATTGCCAACAGCCACTCTGGAGAAGTGTACGCTGCGTCCTGAAACATGGAATAAACACAGCTTAGAGAGCATAGGGCACTTCCACTCATGGGCGTAGAAATCGGGAAACCTAAAAATCAACAAGACACAGGCACCCCAAAGTTTAGGGCTGCTCTGTTTCCAAGAACCTCCACTTCGGTACACCTTAAATATCCCAGGAAAGAGAAAAATGGATAAAGAAGTTGTGGTACTTATGCACAATGGAATATCACTCAGCCATGAAATCAGTGTCATAAGGCTAGTAGCAGCATGATGAGTGGATTTAGGGACGATGACTCTAAGTGAAGTAAGTCACACAGAAAAGGAAACTTATCCTAAGTTATCACTTGTAGAGGGAATGTCAAAATCGCTACACCTGAACTGAATTATAAAACAGAACAGAGTCACACATTTAGAAAACACACTATGGCTGCTTAACGGGAAAGCTGAGGTGGGGCGATGCATAAAACAAGGGTTTGAAATTAGCTCAGATACCGTTCCACAAGCCAAATATTTAATAGACAAGACCTACTCCCTGCTCAGTGAACTGGACTCAACACCCCCTATTCACCGCCCAAGAATATATCTGACTAGGAAGAGTCTTAAAACCTATGTATTGATATCTCTCTGGAAGTGAATCAAGAGGGTGTAAAGCGGCATAAACACAGCAAGGAAAAGAAGCTAAACCCCCTTATAAAAATTGACTACTTAAAAAAAAAACCCATAAAACAAAGACAGTGAAAGAGAGAGAAATTCTTACAAAATCCTTTCAGGGGCTCTGATGCAAACTGCATTGACCATATCTAGACCCACAGCTGGATGAGACATAAGGCTGGACACTCTTGGGGCTGAGAGGATTGGTGAGGTTGGGTGAGCAAACGCAGACCCTTTAAAGTAATACTGCGTGGTACCCATGCCATGGGTCCCAAATCTCCAGGTTCAAGGGCATCTTCCTACATCGAAAACATGCCTGGGAAACCCAGAAGATGGTACACCGTGTGATCGGGAAAGGTTTCTAAAACGCACCTCATTTCTCCTCTCCTTGTGCTCGGGTTCGCCATTCCAGCCGCTTCACTAACAATCTCCCTACGTGGAGAATCAGCACCGTTGACCTCCTGTTTCGTACAGGTCTCAATTTGTCCCGAGGATGAACGGGAAGAGGGGGAACCAATGAGAGACTAGCTCTAGGTGTTGGGACAGGCACAGGTCACTCTATTTTCCCATCAGGAAGAAGAATGAACCACAGGCTCAGCCTGCCCCCCGGAACCAGAATAGGGCCTGAAGCAATCCTGCGCTTTTGCGGCCAGCTCCCAAAAAAGCGAGTTGACACATGGAGCTCAGGGGCACTGCAATTCACAAACCTGCAGAGTTATAAATGATAACTCTCGTCCACAAATATATTGAGGGAAGGCAACGAAGAGGATTTGAAAGCAAGGCAGAATTGCAGGAAACCGATTTCAGGAGGTAGATTCGAATCGCCTTGAAAGCACATGAAAAGCGGCAAAGCGTTGACAATGATGCCCTTGGCCAAAAAGGGCGTATGCGTTTTTTCCTGAATATATTCAGGAAAAAACGCATACGCCCTTTTTGGCCAACCAAGCAAGCCGGAAAGGCAAATCGGCGCTACAAAGAAGTCTGGCATGCCAGAGGTCAAAAGGGCCATGCTGAAAAAAGTGTAAAAACCGGAAATGCAGGACAGGCCATGGAGACATGGGAGCCTTGCTACGCTGATGGGCGGGATGGAAATTGCCAACAGCCACTCTGGAGAAGTGTACGCTGCGTCCTGAAACATGGAATAAACACAGCTTAGAGAGCATAGGGCACTTCCACTCATGGGCGTAGAAATCGGGAAACCTAAAAATCAACAAGACACAGGCACCCCAAAGTTTAGGGCTGCTCTGTTTCCAAGAACCTCCACTTCGGTACACCTTAAATATCCCAGGAAAGAGAAAAATGGATAAAGAAGTTGTGGTACTTATGCACAATGGAATATCACTCAGCCATGAAATCAGTGTCATAAGGCTAGTAGCAGCATGATGAGTGGATTTAGGGACGATGACTCTAAGTGAAGTAAGTCACACAGAAAAGGACACTTATCCTAAGATATGACTTATAGAGGGAATGTCAAAATCGCTACACCTGAACTGAATTCCAAAACAGAACAGAGTCACACATTTAGAAAACACACTATGGCTGCTTAAAGGGAAAGGTGAGGTGGGGCGATGCATAAAACAAGGGTTTGAAATTAGCTCAGATACCGTTCCACAAGCCAAATATGTAACAGACAAGACCTACTCCCTGCTCAGTGAACTGGACTCAACACCCCCTATTCACCACCCAAGAATATATCTGACTAGGAAGAGTCTTAAAACCTATGTATTGATATCTCTCTGGAAGTGAATCAAGAGGGCGTAAAGCGGCATAAACACAGCAAGGAAAAGAAGCTAAACCCCCTTATAAAAATTGACTACTTAAAAAAAAAACCCATAAAACAAAGACAGTGAAAGAGAGAGAAATTGTTACAAAATCCGTTCAGGGGCTCTGATGCAACCTGGATTGACCATATCTAGACCCACAGCTGGATGAGACATAAGGCTGGACACTCTTGGGGCTGAGAGGATTGGTGAGGTTGGGTGAGCAAACGCAGACCCTTTAAAGTAATACTGCGTGGTACCCATGCCATGGGTCCCAAATCTCCAGGTTCAAGGGCATCTTCCTACATCGAAAACATGCCTGGGAAACCCAGAAGATGGTACACCGTGTGATCGGGAAAGGTTTCTAAAACGCACCTCATTTCTCCTCTCCTTGTGCTCGGGTTCGCCATTCCAGCCGCTTCACTAACAATCTCCCTACGTGGAGAATCAGCACCGTTGACCTCCTGTTTCGTACAGGTCGCAATTTGTCCCGAGGATGAACGGGAAGAGGGGGAACCAATGAGAGACTAGCTCTAGGTGTTGGGACAGGCACAGGTCACTCTATTTTCCCATCAGGAAGAAGAATGAACCACAGGCTCAGCCTGCCCCCCGGAACCAGAATAGGGCCTGAAGCAATCCTGCGCTTTTGCGGCCAGCTCCCAAAAAAGCGAGTTGACAAATGGAGCTCAGGGGCACTGCAATTCACAAACCTGCAGAGTTGTAAATGATAACTCTCGTCCACAAATATATTGAGGGAAGGCAACGAAGAGGATTTGAAAGCAAGGCAGAATTGCAGGAAACCGGTTTCAGGAGGTAGATTCGACTCGCCTTGAAAGCACATGAAAAGCGGCAAAGCGTTGACAATGATGCCCTTGGCCAAAAAGGGCGTATGCGTTTTTTCCTGAATATATTCAGGAAAAAACGCATACGCCCTTTTTGGCCAACCAAGCAAGCCGGAAAGGCAAATCGGCGCTACAAAGAAGTCTGGCTTGCCAGAGGTCAAAAGGGCCATGCTGAAAAAAGTGTAAAAACCGGAAATGCAGGACAGGCCATGGAGACATGGGAGCCTTGCTACGCTGATGGGCGGGATGGAAATTGCCAACAGCCACTCTGGAGAAGTGTACGCTGCGTCCTGAAACATGGAATAAACACAGCTTAGAGAGCATAGGGCACTTCCACTCATGGGCGTAGAAATCGGGAAACCTAAAAATCAACAAGACACAGGCACCCCAAAGTTTAGGGCTGCTCTGTTTCCAAGAACCTCCACTTCGGTACACCTTAAATATCCCAGGAAAGAGAAAAATGGATAAAGAAGTTGTGGTACTTATGCACAATGGAATATCACTCAGCCATAAATCAGTGTCATAAGGCTAGTAGCAGCATGATGAGTGGATTTAGGGACGATGACTCTAAGTGAAGTAAGTCACACAGAAAAGGACACTTATTCTAAGATATCACTTATAGAGGGAATGTCAAAATCGCTACACCTCAACTGAATTCCAAAACACAACAGAGTCACACATTTAGAAAACACACTATGGCTGCTTAACGGGAAAGGTGAGGTGGGGCGATGCATAAAACAAGGGTTTGAAATTAGCTCAGATACCGTTCCACAAGCCAAATATGTAATAGACAAGACCTACTCCCTGTTCAGTGAACTGGACTCAACACCCCCTATTCACCACCGAAGAATATATCTGACTAGGAAGAGTCTTAAAACCTATGTATTGATATCTCTCTGGAAGTGAATCAAGAGGGTGTAAAGCGGCATAAACACAGCAAGGAAAAGAAGCTAAACCCCCTTATAAAAATTGACTACTTAAAAAAAAACCCATAAAACAAAGACAGTGAAAGAGAGAGAAATTCTTACAAAATCCGTTCAGGGGCTCTGATGCAACCTGGATTGACCATATCTAGACCCACAGCTGGATGAGACATAAGGCTGGACACTCTTGGGGCTGAGAGGATTGGTGAGGTTGGGTGAGCAAACGCAGACCCTTTAAAGTAATACTGCGTGGTACCCATGCCATGGGTCCCAAATCTCCAGGTTCAAGGGCATCTTCCTACATCGAAAACATGCCTGGGAAACCCAGAAGATGGTACACCGTGTGATCGGGAAAGGTTTCTAAAACGCACCTCATTTCTCCTCTCCTTGTGCTCGGGTTCGCCATTCCAGCCGCTTCACTAACAATCTCCCTACGTGGAGAATCAGCACCGTTGACCTCCTGTTTCGTACAGGTCTCAATTTGTCCCGAGGATGAACGGGAAGAGGGGGAACCAATGAGAGACTAGCTCTAGGTGTTGGGACAGGCACAGGTCACTCTATTTTCCCATCAGGAAGAAGAATGAACCACAGGCTCAGCCTGCCCCCCGGAACCAGAATAGGGCCTGAAGCAATCCTGCGCTTTTGCGGCCAGCTCCCAAAAAAGCGAGTTGACACATGGAGCTCAGGGGCACTGCAATTCACAAACCTGCAGAGTTATAAATGATAACTCTCGTCCACAAATATATTGAGGGAAGGCAACAAAGAGGACTTGAAAGCAAGGCAGAATTGCAGGAAACCGGTTTCAGGAGGTAGATTCGACTCGCCTTGAAAGCACATGAAAAGCGGCAAAGCGTTGACAATGATGCCCTTGGCCAAAAAGGGCGTATGCGTTTTTTCCTGAATATATTCAGGAAAAAACGCATACGCCCTTTTTGGCCAACCAAGCAAGCCGGAAAGGCAAATCGGCGCTACAAAGAAGTCTGGCTTGCCAGAGGTCAAAAGGGCCATGCTGAAAAATGTGTAAAAACCAGAAATGCAGGACAGGCCATGGAGACATGGGAGCCTTGCTACGCTGATGGGCGGGGTGGAAATTGCCAACAGCCACTCTGGAGAAGTGTACGCTGCGTCCTGAAACATGTAATAAACACAGCTTAGAGAGCATAGGGCACTTCCACTCATGGGCGTAGAAATCGGGAAACCTAAAAATCAACAAGACACAGGCACCCCAAAGTTTAGGGCTGCTCTGTTTCCAAGAACCTCCACTTCGGTACACCTTAAATATCCCAGGAAAGAGAAAAATGGATAAAGAAGTTGTGGTACTTATGCACAATGGAATATCACTCAGCCATGAAATCAGTGTCATAAGGCTAGTAGCAGCATGATGAGTGGATTTAGGGACGATGACTCTAAGTGAAGTAAGTCACACAGAAACGGAAACTTATCCTAAGTTATCACTTGTAGAGGGAATGTCAAAATCGCTACACCTGAATTGAATTGCAAAACAGAACAGAGTCACACATTTAGAAAACACACTATGGCTGCTTAACGGGAAAGCTGAGGTGGGGCGATGCATAAAACAAGGGTTTGAAATTAGCTCAGATACCGTTCCACAAGCCAAATATTTAATAGACAAGACCTACTCCCTGCTCAGTGAACTGGACTCAACACCCCCTATTCACCGCCCAAGAATATATCTGACTAGGAAGAGTCTTAAAACCTATGTATTGATATCTCTCTGGAAGTGAATCAAGAGGGTGTAAAGCGGCATAAACACAGCAAGGAAAAGAAGCTAAACCCCCTTATAAAAATTGACTACTTAAAAAAAAAACCCATAAAACAAAGACAGTGAAAAAGAGAGAAATTCTTACAAAATCCTTTCAGGGGCTCTGATGCAAACTGCATTGACCATATCTAGACCCACAGCTGGATGAGACATAAGGCTGGACACTCTTGGGGCTGAGAGGATTGGTGAGGTTGGGTGAGCAAACGCAGACCCTTTAAAGTAATACTGCGTGGTACCCATGCCATGGGTCCCAAATCTCCAGGTTCAAGGGCATCTTCCTACATCGAAAACATGCCTGGGAAACCCAGAAGATGGTACACCGTGTGATCGGGAAAGGTTTCTAAAACGCACCTCATTTCTCCTCTCCTTGTGCTCGGGTTCGCCATTCCAGCCGCTTCACTAACAATCTCCCTACGTGGAGAATCAGCACCGTTGACCTCCTGTTTCGTACAGGTCGCAATTTGTCCCGAGGATGAACGGGAAGAGGGGGAACCAATGAGAGACTAGCTCTAGGTGTTGGGACAGGCACAGGTCACCCTATTTTCCCATCAGGAAGAAGAATGAACCACAGGCTCAGCCTGCCCCCCGGAACCAGAATAAGGCCTGAAGCAATCCTGCGCTTTTGCGGCCAGCTCCCAAAAAAGCGAGTTGACACATGGAGCTCAGGGGCACTGCAATTCACAAACCTGCAGAGTTGTAAATGATAACTCTCGTCTACAAATATATTGAGGGAAGGCAACAAAGAGGATTTGAAAGCAAGGCAGAATTGCAGGAAACCGGTTTCAGGAGGTAGATTCGACTCGCCTTGAAAGCACATGAAAAGCGGCAAAGTGTTGACAATGATGCCCTTGGCCAAAAAGGGCGTATGCGTTTTTTCCTGAATATATTCAGGAAAAAACGCATACGCCCTTTTTGGCCAACCAAGCAAGCCGGAAAGGCAAATCTGCGCTACAAAGAAGTCTGGCATGCCAGAGGTCAAAAGGGCCATGCTGAAAAAAGTGTAAAAACCGGAAATGCAGGACAGGCCATGGAGACATGGGAGCCTTGCTACGCTGATGGGCGGGATGGAAATTGCCAACAGCCACTCTGGAGAAGTGTACGCTGCGTCCTGAAACATGGAATAAACACAGCTTAGAGAGCATAGGGCACTTCCACTCATGGGCGTAGAAATCGGGAAACCTAAAAATCAACAAGACACAGGCACCCCAAAGTTTAGGGCTGCTCTGTTTCCAAGAACCTCCACTTCGGTACACCTTAAATATCCCAGGAAAGAGAAAAATGGATAAAGAAGTTGTGGTACTTATGCACAATGGAATATCACTCAGCCATGAAATCAGTGTCATAAGGCTAGTAGCAGCATGATGAGTGGATTTAGGGACGATGACTCTAAGTGAAGTAAGTCACACAGAAAAGGACACTTATCCTAAGATATCACTTATAGAGGGAATGTCAAAATCGCTACACCTGAACTGAATTCCAAAACAGAACAGAGTCACACATTTAGAAAACACACTATGGCTGCTTAAAGGGAAAGGTGAGGTGGGGCGATGCATAAAACAAGGGTTTGAAATTAGCTCAGATACCGTTCCACAAGCCAAATATGTAACAGACAAGACCTACTCCCTGCTCAGTGAACTGGACTCAACACCCCCTATTCACCACCCAAGAATATATCTGACTAGGAAGAGTCTTAAAACCTATGTATTGATATCTCTCTGGAAGTGAATCAAGAGGGCGTAAAGCGGCATAAACACAGCAAGGAAAAGAAGCTAAACCCCCTTATAAAAATTGACTACTTAAAAAAAAAAACCCCATAAAACAAAGACAGTGAAAGAGAGAGAAATTCTTACAAAATCCGTTCAGGGGCTCTGATGCAACCTGGATTGACCATATCTAGACCCACAGCTGGATGAGACATAAGGCTGGACACTCTTGGGGATGAGAGGATTGGTGAGGTTGGGTGAGCAAACGCAGACCCTTTAAAGTAATACTGCGTGGTACCCATGCCATGGGTCCCAAATCTCCAGGTTCAAGGGCATCTTCCTACATCGAAAACATGCCTGGGAAACCCAGAAGATGGTACACCGTGTGATCGGGAAAGGTTTCTAAAACGCACCTCATTTCTCCTCTCCTTGTGCTCGGGTTCGCCATTCCAGCCGCTTCACTAACAATCTCCCTACGTGGAGAATCAGCACCGTTGACCTCCTGTTTCGTACAGGTCTCAATTTGTCCCGAGGATGAACGGGAAGAGGGGGAACCAATGAGAGACTAGCTCTAGGTGTTGGGACAGGCACAGGTCACTCTATTTTCCCATCAGGAAGAAGAATGAACCACAGGCTCAGCCTGCCCCCCGGAACCAGAATAGGGCCTGAAGCAATCCTGCGCTTTTGCGGCCAGCTCCCAAAAAAGCGAGTTGACACATGGAGCTCAGGGGCACTGCAATTCACAAACCTGCAGAGTTATAAATGATAACTCTCGTCCACAAATATATTGAGGGAAGGCAACGAAGAGGATTTGAAAGCAAGGCAGAATTGCAGGAAACCGATTTCAGGAGGTAGATTCGACTCGCCTTGAAAGCACATGAAAAGCGGCAAAGCGTTGACAATGATGCCCTTGGCCAAAAAGGGCGTATGCGTTTTTTCCTGAATATATTCAGGAAAAAACGCATACGCCCTTTTTGGCCAACCAAGCAAGCCGGAATGGCAAATCGGCGCTACAAAGAAGTCTGGCTTGCCAGAGGTCAAAAGGGCCATGCTGAAAAATGTGTAAAAACCAGAAATGCAGGACAGGCCATGGAGACATGGGAGCCTTGCTACGCTGATGGGCGGGGTGGAAATTGCCAACAGCCACTCTGGAGAAGTGTACGCTGCGTCCTGAAACATGGAATAAACACAGCTTAGAGAGCATAGGGCACTTCCACTCATGGGCGTAGAAATCGGGAAACCTAAAAATCAACAAGACACAGGCACCCCAAAGTTTAGGGCTGCTCTGTTTCCAAGAACCTCCACTTCGGTACACCTTAAATATCCCAGGAAAGAGAAAAATGGATAAAGAAGTTGTGGTACTTATGCACAATGGAATATCACTCAGCCATGAAATCAGTGTCATAAGGCTAGTAGCAGCATGATGAGTGGATTTAGGGACGATGACTCTAAGTGAAGTAAGTCACACAGAAAAGGAAACTTATCCTAAGTTATCACTTGTAGAGGGAATGTCAAAATCGCTACACCTGAATTGAATTGTAAAACAGAACAGAGTCACACATTTAGAAAACACACTATGGCTGCTTAACGGGAAAGCTGAGGTGGGGCGATGCATAAAACAAGGGTTTGAAATTAGCTCAGATACCGTTCCACAAGCCAAATATTTAATAGACAAGACCTACTCCCTGCTCAGTGAACTGGACTCAACACCCCCTATTCACCGCCCAAGAATATATCTGACTAGGAAGAGTCTTAAAACCTATGTATTGATATCTCTCTGGAAGTGAATCAAGAGGGTGTAAAGCGGCATAAACACAGCAAGGAAAAGAAGCTAAACCCCCTTATAAAAATTGACTACTTAAAAAAAAAACCCATAAAACAAAGACAGTGAAAGAGAGAGAAATTCTTACAAAATCCTTTCAGGGGCTCTGATGCAAACTGCATTGACCATATCTAGACCCACAGCTGGATGAGACATAAGGCTGGACACTCTTGGGGCTGAGAGGATTGGTGAGGTTGGGTGAGCAAACGCAGACCCTTTAAAGTAATACTGCGTGGTACCCATGCCATGGGTCCCAAATCTCCAGGTTCAAGGGCATCTTCCTACATCGAAAACATGCCTGGGAAACCCAGAAGATGGTACACCGTGTGATCGGGAAAGGTTTCTAAAACGCACCTCATTTCTCCTCTCCTTGTGCTCGGGTTCGCCATTCCAGCCGCTTCACTAACAATCTCCCTACGTGGAGAATCAGCACCGTTGACCTCCTGTTTCGTACAGGTCTCAATTTGTCCCGAGGATGAACGGGAAGAGGGGGAACCAATGAGAGACTAGCTCTAGGTGTTGGGACAGGCACAGGTCACTCTATTTTCCCATCAGGAAGAAGAATGAACCACAGGCTCAGCCTGCCCCCCGGAACCAGAATAGGGCCTGAAGCAATCCTGCGCTTTTGCGGCCAGCTCCCAAAAAAGCGAGTTGACACATGGAGCTCAGGGGCACTGCAATTCACAAACCTGCAGAGTTATAAATGATAACTCTCGTCCACAAATATATTGAGGGAAGGCAACGAAGAGGATTTGAAAGCAAGGCAGAATTGCAGGAAACCGATTTCAGGAGGTAGATTCGACTCGCCTTGAAAGCACATGAAAAGCGGCAAAGCGTTGACAATGATGCCCTTGGCCAAAAAGGGCGTATGCGTTTTTTCCTGAATATATTCAGGAAAAAACGCATACGCCCTTTTTGGCCAACCAAGCAAGCCGGAAAGGCAAATCGGCGCTACAAAGAAGTCTCGCTTGCCAGAGGTCAAAAGGGCCATGCTGAAAAATGTGTAAAAACCAGAAATGCAGGACAGGCCATGGAGACATGGGAGCCTTGCTACGCTGATGGGCGGGGTGGAAATTGCCAACAGCCACTCTGGAGAAGTGTACGCTGCGTCCTGAAACATGGAATAAACACAGCTTAGAGAGCATAGGGCACTTCCACTCATGGGCGTAGAAATCGGGAAACCTAAAAATCAACAAGACACAGGCACCCCAAAGTTTAGGGCTGCTCTGTTTCCAAGAACCTCCACTTCGGTACACCTTAAATATCCCAGGAAAGAGAAAAATGGATAAAGAAGTTGTGGTACTTATGCACAATGGAATATCACTCAGCCATGAAATCAGTGTCATAAGGCTAGTAGCAGCATGATGAGTGGATTTAGGGACGATGACTCTAAGTGAAGTAAGTCACACAGAAAAGGAAACTTATCCTAAGTTATCACTTGTAGAGGGAATGTCAAAATCGCTACACCTGAATTGAATTGTAAAACAGAACAGAGTCACACATTTAGAAAACACACTATGGCTGCTTAACGGGAAAGCTGAGGTGGGGCGATGCATAAAACAAGGGTTTGAAATTAGCTCAGATACCGTTCCACAAGCCAAATATTTAATAGACAAGACCTACTCCCTGCTCAGTGAACTGGACTCAACACCCCCTATTCACCGCCCAAGAATATATCTGACTAGGAAGAGTCTTAAAACCTATGTATTGATATCTCTCTGGAAGTGAATCAAGAGGGTGTAAAGCGGCATAAACACAGCAAGGAAAAGAAGCTAAACCCCCTTATAAAAATTGACTACTTAAAAAAAAAACCCATAAAACAAAGACAGTGAAAAAGAGAGAAATTCTTACAAAATCCTTTCAGGGGCTCTGATGCAAACTGCATTGACCATATCTAGACCCACAGCTGGATGAGACATAAGGCTGGACACTCTTGGGGCTGAGAGGATTGGTGAGGTTGGGTGAGCAAACGCAGACCCTTTAAAGTAATACTGCGTGGTACCCATGCCATGGGTCCCAAATCTCCAGGTTCAAGGGCATCTTCCTACATCGAAAACATGCCTGGGAAACCCAGAAGATGGTACACCGTGTGATCGGGAAAGGTTTCTAAAACGCACCTCATTTCTCCTCTCCTTGTGCTCGGGTTCGCCATTCCAGCCGCTTCACTAACAATCTCCCTACGTGGAGAATCAGCACCGTTGACCTCCTGTTTCGTACAGGTCGCAATTTGTCCCGAGGATGAACGGGAAGAGGGGGAACCAATGAGAGACTAGCTCTAGGTGTTGGGACAGGCACAGGTCACCCTATTTTCCCATCAGGAAGAAGAATGAACCACAGGCTCAGCCTGGCCCCCGGAACCAGAATAGGGCCTGAAGCAATCCTGCGCTTTTGCGGGAGCTCCCAAAAAAGCGAGTTGACAAATGGAGCTCAGGGGCACTGCAATTCACAAACCTGCAAAGTTGTAAATGATAACTCTTGTCCACAAATATATTGAGGGAAGGCAACGAAGAGGATTTGAAAGCAAGGCAGAATTGCAGGAAACCGGTTTCAGGAGGTAGATTCGACTCGCCTTGAAAGCACATGAAAAGCGGCAAAGCGTTGACAATGATGCCCTTGGCCAAAAAGGACGTATGCGTTTTTTCCTGAATATATTCAGGAAAAAACGCATACGTCCTTTTTGGCCAACCAAGCAAGCCAGAAAGGCAAATCGGCGCTACAAAGAAGTCTCGCTTGCCAGAGGTCAAAAGGGCCATGCTGAAAAAAGTGTAAAAACCGGAAATGCAGGACAGGCCATGGAGACATGGGAGCCTTGCTACGCTGATGGGCGGGATGGAAATTGCCAACAGCCACTCTGGAGAAGTGTACGCTGCGTCCTGAAACTTGTAATAAACACAGCTTAGAGAGCATAGGGAACTTCCACTCATGGGCGTAAAATCGGGAAACTTAAAAATCAACAAGACACAGGCACCCCAAAGTTTAGGGCTGCACTGTTTCCAAGAACCTCCACTTCGGTACACCTTAAATATCCCAGGAAAGAGAAAAATGGATAAAGAAGTTGTGGTACTTATGCACAATGGAATATCACTCAGCCATAAATCAGTGTCATAAGGCTAGTAGCAGCATGATGAGTGGATTTAGGGACGATGACACTAAGTGAAGTAAGTCACACAGAAAAGGACACGTATCCTAAGATATCACTTATAGAGGGAATGTCAAAATCGCTACACCTGAACTGAATTCCAAAACACAACAGAGTCACACATTTAGAAAACACACTATGGCTGCTTAACGGGAAAGCTGAGGTGGGGCGATGCATAAAACAAGGGTTTGAAATTAGCTCAGATACCGTTCCACAAGCCAAATATGTAATAGACAAGACCTACTCCCTGCTCAGTGAACTGGACTCAACACCCCCTATTCACCGCCCAAGAATATATCTGACTAGGAAGAGTCTTAAAACCTATGTATTGATATCTCTCTGGAAGTGAATCAAGAGGGTGTAAAGCGGCATAAACACAGCAGGGAAAAGCAGCTAAATCCCGTTATAAAAATAGGCTACTTAAAAAAAAAAACCCATAAAACAAAGACAGTGAAAGAGAGAGAAATTCTTACAAAATCCGTTCAGGGGCTCTGATGCAACCTGGATTGACCATATCTAGACCCACAGCTGGATGAGACATAAGGCTGGACACTCTTGGGGCTGAGAGGATTGGTGAGGTTGGGTGAGCAAACACAGACCCTTTAAAGTAATACTGCGTGGTACCCATGCCATGGGTCCCAAATCTCCAGGTTCAAGGGCATCTTCCTACATCGAAAACATGCCTGGGAAACCCAGAAGATGGTACACCGTGTGATCGGGAAAGGTTTCTAAAACGCACCTCATTTCTCCTCTCCTTGTGCTCGGGTTCGCCATTCCAGCCGCTTCACTAACAATCTCCCTACGTGGAGAATCAGCACCGTTGACCTCCTGTTTCGTACAGGTCGCAATTTGTCCTGAGGATGAACGGGAAGAGGGGGAACCAATGATAGACTAGCTCTAGGTGTTGGGACAGGCACAGGTCACTCTATTTTCCCATCAGGAAGAAGAATGAACCACAGGCTCAGCCTGCCCCCCGGAACCAGAATAGGGCCTGAAGCAATCCTACGCTTTTGCGGCCAGCTCCCAAAAAAGCGAGTTGACAAATGGAGCTCAGGGGCACTGCAATTCACAAACCTGCAGAGTTGTAAATGATAACTCTTGTCCACAAATATATTGAGGGAAGGCAACGAAGAGGATTTGAAAGCAAGGCAGAATTGCAGGCAACCGGTTTCAGGAGGTAGATTCGACTCGCCTTGAAAGCACATGAAAAGCGGCAAAGCGTTGACAATGATGCCCTTGGCCAAAAAGGGCGTATGCGTTTTTTCCTGAATATATTCAGGAAAAAACGCATACGCCCTTTTTGGCCAACCAAGCAAGCCGGAAAGGCAAATCGGCGCTACAAAGAAGTCTCGCTTGCCAGAGGTCAAAAGGGCCATGCTGAAAAAAGTGTAAAAACCGGAAATGCAGGACAGGCCATGGAGACATGGGAGCCTTGCTACGCTGATGGGCGGGATGGAAATTGCCAACAGCCACTCTGGAGAAGTGTACGCTGCGTCCTGAAACATGTAATAAACACAGCTTAGAGAGCATAGGGCACTTCCACTCATGGGCGTAAAATCGGGAAACCTAAAAATCAACAAGACACAGGCACCCCAAAGTTTAGGGCTGCACTGTTTCCAAGAACCTCCACTTCGGTACACCTTAAATATCCCAGGAAAGAGAAAAATGGATAAAGAAGTTGTGGTACTTATGCACAATGGAATATCACTCAGCCATAAATCAGTGTCATAAGGCTAGTAGCAGCATGATGAGTGGATTTAGGGACGATGACTCTAAGTGAAGTAAGTCACACAGAAAAGGACACGTATCCTAAGATATCACTTATAGAGGGAATGTCAAAATCGCTACACCTGAACTGAATTCCAAAACACAACAGAGTCACACATTTAGAAAACACACTATGGCTGCTTAACGAGAAAGGTGAGGTGGGGCGATGCATAAAACAAGGGTTTGAAATTAGCTCAGATACCGTTCCACAAGCCAAATATGTAATAGACAAGACCTACTCCCTGCTCAGTGAACTGGACTCAACACCCCCTATTCACCGCCCAAGAATATATCTGACTAGGAAGAGTCTTAAAACCTATGTATTGATATCTCTCTGGAAGTGAATCAAGAGGGTGTAAAGCGGCATAAACACAGCAGGGAAAAGCAGCTAAATCCCGTTATAAAAATAGGCTACTTAAAAAAAAAAAACCCATAAAACAAAGACAGTGAAAGAGAGAGAAATTCTTACAAAATCCGTTCAGGGGCTCTGATGAAACCTGGATTGACCATATCTAGACCCACAGCTGGATGAGACATAACGCTGGACACTCTTGGGCCGCAGAGGATTGGTGAGGTTGGGTGAGCAAACACAGACCCTTTAAAGTAATACTGCGTGGTACCCATGCCATGGGTCCCAAATCTCCAGGTTCAAGGGCATCTTTCTACATCGAAAACATGCCTGGGAAACCCAGAAGATGGTACACCGTGTGATCGGGAAAGGTTTCTAAAACGCACCTCATTTCTCCTCTCCTTGTGCTCGGGTTCGCCATTCCAGCCGCTTCACTAACAATCTCCCTACGTGGAGAATCAGCACCGTTGACCTCCTGTTTCGTACAGGTCGCAATTTGTCCCGAGGATGAACGGGAAGAGGGGGAACCAATGAGAGACTAGCTCTAGGTGTTGGGACAGGCACAGGTCACTCTATTTTCCCATCAGGAAGAAGAATGAACCACAGGCTCAGCCTGCCCCCCGGAACCAGAATAGGGCCTGAAGCAATCCTGCGCTTTTGCGGCCAGCTCCCAAAAAAGCGAGTTGACACATGGAGCTCAGGGGCACTGCAATTCACAAACCTGCAGAGTTGTAAATGATAACTCTTGTCCACAAATATATTGAGGGAAGGCAACGAAGAGGATTTGAAAGCAAGGCAGAATTGCAGGAAACCGGTTTCAGGAGGTAGATTCGACTCGCCTTGAAAGCACATGAAAAGCGGCAAAGCGTTGACAATGATGCCCTTGGCCAAAAAGGGCGTATGCGTTTTTTCCTGAATATATTCAGGAAAAAACGCATACGCCCTTTTTGGCCAACCAAGCAAGCCGGAAAGGCAAATCGGCGCTACAAAGAAGTCTCGATTGCCAGCGGTCAAAAGGGCCATGCTGAAAAAAGTGTAAAAACCAGAAATGCAGGACAGGCCATGGAGATATGGGAGCCTTGCTACGCTGATGGGCGGGATGGAAATTGCCAACAGCCACTCTGGAGAAGTGTACGCTGCGTCCTGAAACGTATAATAAACACAGCTTAGAGAGCATAGGGCACTTCCACTCACGCGCGTAGAAATCGGGAAACCTAAAAATCAACAAGACACAGGCACCCCAAAATTTAGGGCTGCTCTGTTTCCAAGAACCTCCACTTCGGTACACCTTAAATATCCCAGGAAAGAGAAAAATGGATAAAGAAGTTGTGGTACTTATGCACAATGGAATATCACTCAGCCATGAAATCAGTGTCATAAGGCTAGTAGCAGCATGATGAGTGGATTTAGGGACGATGACTCTAAGTGAAGTAAGTCACACAGAAAAGGACACTTATCCTAAGATATGACTTATAGAGGGAATGTCAAAATCGCTACACCTGAACTGAATTCCAAAACACAACAGAGTCACACATTTAGAAAACACACTATGGCTGCTTAAAGGGAAAGGAGAGGTGGGGCGATGCATAAAACAAGGGTTTGAAATTAGCTCAGATACCGTTCCACAAGCCAAATATGTAACAGACAAGACCTACTCCCTGCTCAGTGAACTGGACTCAACACCCCCTATTCACCACCCAAGAATATATCTGACTAGGAAGAGTCTTAAAACCTATGTATTGATATCTCTCTGGAAGTGAATCAAGAGGGTGTAAAGCGGCATAAACACAGCAAGGAAAAGAAGCTAAACCCCCTTATAAAAATTGACTACTTAAAAAAAAAACCCATAAAACAAAGACAGTGAAAGAGAGAGAAATTCTTACAAAATCCTTTCAGGGGCTCTGATGCAAACTGCATTGACCATATCTAGACCCACAGCTGGATGAGACATAAGGCTGGACACTCTTGGGGCTGAGAGGATTGGTGAGGTTGGGTGAGCAAACGCAGACCCTTTAAAGTAATACTGCGTGGTACCCATGCCATGGGTCCCAAATCTCCAGGTTCAAGGGCATCTTCCTACATCGAAAACATGCCTGGGAAACCCAGAAGATGGTACACCGTGTGATCGGGAAAGGTTTCTAAAACGCACCTCATTTCTCCTCTCCTTGTGCTCGGGTTCGCCATTCCAGCCGCTTCACTAACAATCTCCCTACGTGGAGAATCAGCACCGTTGACCTCCTGTTTCGTACAGGTCGCAATTTGTCCCGAGGATGAACGGGAAGAGGGGGAACCAATGAGAGACTAGCTCTAGGTGTTGGGACAGGCACAGGTCACCCTATTTTCCCATCAGGAAGAAGAATGAACCACAGGCTCAGCCTGGCCCCCGGAACCAGAATAGGGCCTGAAGCAATCCTGCGCTTTTGCGGGAGCTCCCAAAAAAGCGAGTTGACAAATGGAGCTCAGGGGCACTGCAATTCACAAACCTGCAAAGTTGTAAATGATAACTCTTGTCCACAAATATATTGAGGGAAGGCAACGAAGAGGATTTGAAAGCAAGGCAGAATTGCAGGAAACCGGTTTCAGGAGGTAGATTCGACTCGCCTTGAAAGCACATGAAAAGCGGCAAAGCGTTGACAATGATGCCCTTGGCCAAAAAGGACGTATGCGTTTTTTCCTGAATATATTCAGGAAAAAACGCATACGTCCTTTTTGGCCAACCAAGCAAGCCAGAAAGGCAAATCGGCGCTACAAAGAAGTCTCGCTTGCCAGAGGTCAAAAGGGCCATGCTGAAAAAAGTGTAAAAACCGGAAATGCAGGACAGGCCATGGAGACATGGGAGCCTTGCTACGCTGATGGGCGGGATGGAAATTGCCAACAGCCACTCTGGAGAAGTGTACGCTGCGTCCTGAAACTTGTAATAAACACAGCTTAGAGAGCATAGGGAACTTCCACTCATGGGCGTAAAATCGGGAAACTTAAAAATCAACAAGACACAGGCACCCCAAAGTTTAGGGCTGCACTGTTTCCAAGAACCTCCACTTCGGTACACCTTAAATATCCCAGGAAAGAGAAAAATGGATAAAGAAGTTGTGGTACTTATGCACAATGGAATATCACTCAGCCATAAATCAGTGTCATAAGGCTAGTAGCAGCATGATGAGTGGATTTAGGGACGATGACACTAAGTGAAGTAAGTCACACAGAAAAGGACACGTATCCTAAGATATCACTTATAGAGGGAATGTCAAAATCGCTACACCTGAACTGAATTCCAAAACACAACAGAGTCACACATTTAGAAAACACACTATGGCTGCTTAACGGGAAAGCTGAGGTGGGGCGATGCATAAAACAAGGGTTTGAAATTAGCTCAGATACCGTTCCACAAGCCAAATATGTAATAGACAAGACCTACTCCCTGCTCAGTGAACTGGACTCAACACCCCCTATTCACCGCCCAAGAATATATCTGACTAGGAAGAGTCTTAAAACCTATGTATTGATATCTCTCTGGAAGTGAATCAAGAGGGTGTAAAGCGGCATAAACACAGCAGGGAAAAGCAGCTAAATCCCGTTATAAAAATAGGCTACTTAAAAAAAAAAACCCATAAAACAAAGACAGTGAAAGAGAGAGAAATTCTTACAAAATCCGTTCAGGGGCTCTGATGCAACCTGGATTGACCATATCTAGACCCACAGCTGGATGAGACATAAGGCTGGACACTCTTGGGGCTGAGAGGATTTGTGAGGTTGGGTGAGCAAACACAGACCCTTTAAAGTAATACTGCGTGGTACCCATGCCATGGGTCCCAAATCTCCAGGTTCAAGGGCATCTTCCTACATCGAAAACATGCCTGGGAAACCCAGAAGATGGTACACCGTGTGATCGGGAAAGGTTTCTAAAACGCACCTCATTTCTCCTCTCCTTGTGCTCGGGTTCGCCATTCCAGCCGCTTCACTAACAATCTCCCTACGTGGAGAATCAGCACCGTTGACCTCCTGTTTCGTACAGGTCGCAATTTGTCCTGAGGATGAACGGGAAGAGGGGGAACCAATGATAGACTAGCTCTAGGTGTTGGGACAGGCACAGGTCACTCTATTTTCCCATCAGGAAGAAGAATGAACCACAGGCTCAGCCTGCCCCCCGGAACCAGAATAGGGCCTGAAGCAATCCTACGCTTTTGCGGCCAGCTCCCAAAAAAGCGAGTTGACAAATGGAGCTCAGGGGCACTGCAATTCACAAACCTGCAGAGTTGTAAATGATAACTCTTGTCCACAAATATATTGAGGGAAGGCAACGAAGAGGATTTGAAAGCAAGGCAGAATTGCAGGCAACCGGTTTCAGGAGGTAGATTCGACTCGCCTTGAAAGCACATGAAAAGCGGCAAAGCGTTGACAATGATGCCCTTGGCCAAAAAGGGCGTATGCGTTTTTTCCTGAATATATTCAGGAAAAAACGCATACGCCCTTTTTGGCCAACCAAGCAAGCCGGAAAGGCAAATCGGCGCTACAAAGAAGTCTCGCTTGCCAGAGGTCAAAAGGGCCATGCTGAAAAAAGTGTAAAAACCGGAAATGCAGGACAGGCCATGGAGACATGGGAGCCTTGCTACGCTGATGGGCGGGATGGAAATTGCCAACAGCCACTCTGGAGAAGTGTACGCTGCGTCCTGAAACATGTAATAAACACAGCTTAGAGAGCATAGGGCACTTCCACTCATGGGCGTAAAATCGGGAAACCTAAAAATCAACAAGACACAGGCACCCCAAAGTTTAGGGCTGCACTGTTTCCAAGAACCTCCACTTCGGTACACCTTAAATATCCCAGGAAAGAGAAAAATGGATAAAGAAGTTGTGGTACTTATGCACAATGGAATATCACTCAGCCATAAATCAGTGTCATAAGGCTAGTAGCAGCATGATGAGTGGATTTAGGGACGATGACTCTAAGTGAAGTAAGTCACACAGAAAAGGACACGTATCCTAAGATATCACTTATAGAGGGAATGTCAAAATCGCTACACCTGAACTGAATTCCAAAACACAACAGAGTCACACATTTAGAAAACACACTATGGCTGCTTAACGAGAAAGGTGAGGTGGGGCGATGCATAAAACAAGGGTTTGAAATTAGCTCAGATACCGTTCCACAAGCCAAATATGTAATAGACAAGACCTACTCCCTGCTCAGTGAACTGGACTCAACACCCCCTATTCACCGCCCAAGAATATATCTGACTAGGAAGAGTCTTAAAACCTATGTATTGATATCTCTCTGGAAGTGAATCAAGAGGGTGTAAAGCGGCATAAACACAGCAGGGAAAAGCAGCTAAATCCCGTTATAAAAATAGGCTACTTAAAAAAAAAAAACCCATAAAACAAAGACAGTGAAAGAGAGAGAAATTCTTACAAAATCCGTTCAGGGGCTCTGATGAAACCTGGATTGACCATATCTAGACCCACAGCTGGATGAGACATAACGCTGGACACTCTTGGGCCGCAGAGGATTGGTGAGGTTGGGTGAGCAAACACAGACCCTTTAAAGTAATACTGCGTGGTACCCATGCCATGGGTCCCAAATCTCCAGGTTCAAGGGCATCTTTCTACATCGAAAACATGCCTGGGAAACCCAGAAGATGGTACACCGTGTGATCGGGAAAGGTTTCTAAAACGCACCTCATTTCTCCTCTCCTTGTGCTCGGGTTCGCCATTCCAGCCGCTTCACTAACAATCTCCCTACGTGGAGAATCAGCACCGTTGACCTCCTGTTTCGTACAGGTCGCAATTTGTCCCGAGGATGAACGGGAAGAGGGGGAACCAATGAGAGACTAGCTCTAGGTGTTGGGACAGGCACAGGTCACTCTATTTTCCCATCAGGAAGAAGAATGAACCACAGGCTCAGCCTGCCCCCCGGAACCAGAATAGGGCCTGAAGCAATCCTGCGCTTTTGCGGCCAGCTCCCAAAAAAGCGAGTTGACACATGGAGCTCAGGGGCACTGCAATTCACAAACCTGCAGAGTTGTAAATGATAACTCTTGTCCACAAATATATTGAGGGAAGGCAACGAAGAGGATTTCAAAGCAAGGCAGAATTGCAGGAAACCGGTTTCAGGAGGTAGATTCGACTCGCCTTGAAAGCACATGAAAAGCGGCAAAGCGTTGACAATGATGCCCTTGGCCAAAAAGGGCGTATGCGTTTTTTCCTGAATATATTCAGGAAAAAACGCATACGCCCTTTTTGGCCAACCAAGCAAGCCGGAAAGGCAAATCGGCGCTACAAAGAAGTCTCGATTGCCAGCGGTCAAAAGGGCCATGCTGAAAAAAGTGTAAAAACCAGAAATGCAGGACAGGCCATGGAGATATGGGAGCCTTGCTACGCTGATGGGCGGGATGGAAATTGCCAACAGCCACTCTGGAGAAGTGTACGCTGCGTCCTGAAACGTATAATAAACACAGCTTAGAGAGCATAGGGCACTTCCACTCATGGGCGTAGAAATCGGGAAACCTAAAAATCAACAAGACACAGGCACCCCAAAGTTTAGGGCTGCTCTGTTTCCAAGAACCTCCACTTCGATACACCTTAAATATCCCAGGAAAGAGAAAAATGGATAAAGAAGTTGTGGTACTTATGCACAATGGAATATCACTCAGCCATGAAATCAGTGTCATAAGGCTAGTAGCAGCATGATGAGTGGATTTAGGGACGATGACTCTAAGTGAAGTAAGTCACACAGAAAAGGACACTTATCCTAAGATATGACTTATAGAGGGAATGTCAAAATCGCTACACCTGAACTGAATTCCAAAACAGAACAGAGTCACACATTTAGAAAACACACTATGGCTCCTTAAAGGGAAAGGTGAGGTGGGGCGATGCATAAAACAAGGGTTTGAAATTAGCTCAGATACCGTTCCACAAGCCAAATATTTAATAGACAAGACCTACTCCCTGCTCAGTGAACTGGACTCAACACCCCCTATTCACCGCCCAAGAATATATCTGACTAGGAAGAGTCTTAAAACCTATGTATTGATATCTCTCTGGAAGTGAATCAAGAGGGTGTAAAGCGGCATAAACACAGCAAGGAAAAGAAGCTAAACCCCCTTATAAAAATTGACTACTTAAAAAAAAAACCCATAAAACAAAGACAGTGAAAGAGAGAGAAATTCTTACAAAATCCTTTCAGGGGCTCTGATGCAAACTGCATTGACCATATCTAGACCCACAGCTGGATGAGACATAAGGCTGGACACTCTTGGGGCTGAGAGGATTGGTGAGGTTGGGTGAGCAAACGCAGACCCTTTAAAGTAATACTGCGTGGTACCCATGCCATGGGTCCCAAATCTCCAGGTTCAAGGGCATCTTCCTACATCGAAAACATGCCTGGGAAACCCAGAAGATGGTACACCGTGTGATCGGGAAAGGTTTCTAAAACGCACCTCATTTCTCCTCTCCTTGTGCTCGGGTTCGCCATTCCAGCCGCTTCACTAACAATCTCCCTACGTGGAGAATCAGCACCGTTGACCTCCTGTTTCGTACAGGTCGCAATTTGTCCCGAGGATGAACGGGAAGAGGGGGAACCAATGAGAGACTAGCTCTAGGTGTTGGGACAGGCACAGGTCACCCTATTTTCCCATCAGGAAGAAGAATGAACCACAGGCTCAGCCTGCCCCCCGGAACCAGAATAAGGCCTGAAGCAATCCTGCGCTTTTGCGGCCAGCTCCCAAAAAAGCGAGTTGACACATGGAGCTCAGGGGCACTGCAATTCACAAACCTGCAGAGTTGTAAATGATAACTCTCGTCCACAAATATATTGAGGGAAGGCAACAAAGAGGATTTGAAAGCAAGGCAGAATTGCAGGAAACCGGTTTCAGGAGGTAGATTCGACTCGCCTTGAAAGCACATGAAAAGCGGCAAAGCGTTGACAATGATGCCCTTGGCCAAAAAGGGCGTATGCGTTTTTTCCTGAATATATTCAGGAAAAAACGCATACGCCCTTTTTAGCCAACCAAGCAAGCCGGAAAGGCAAATCGGCGCTACAAAGAAGTCTGGCATGCCAGAGGTCAAAAGGGCCATGCTGAAAAAAGTGTAAAAACCGGAAATGCAGGACAGGCCATGGAGACATGGGAGCCTTGCTACGCTGATGGGCGGGATGGAAATTGCCAACAGCCACTCTGGAGAAGTGTACGCTGCGTCCTGAAACATGGAATAAACACAGCTTAGAGAGCATAGGGCACTTCCACTCATGGGCGTAGAAATCGGGAAACCTAAAAATCAACAAGACACAGGCACCCCAAAGTTTAGGGCTGCTCTGTTTCCAAGAACCTCCACTTCGGTACACCTTAAATATCCCAGGAAAGAGAAAAATGGATAAAGAAGTTGTGGTACTTATGCACAATGGAATATCACTCAGCCATGAAATCAGTGTCATAAGGCTAGTAGCAGCATGATGAGTGGATTTAGGGACGATGACTCTAAGTGAAGTAAGTCACACAGAAAAGGACACTTATCCTAAGATATGACTTATAGAGGGAATGTCAAAATCGCTACACCTGAACTGAATTCCAAAACAGAACAGAGTCACACATTTAGAAAACACACTATGGCTGCTTAACGGGAAAGGTGAGGTGGGGCGATGCATAAAACAAGGGTTTGAAATTAGCTCAGATACTGTTCCACAAGCCAAATATGTAATAGACAAGACCTACTCCCTGCTCAGTGAACTGGACTCAACACCCCCTATTCACCACCGAAGAATATATCTGACTAGGAAGAGTCTTAAAACCTATGTATTGATATCTCTCTGGAAGTGAATCAAGAGGGTGTAAAGCGGCATAAACACAGCAAGGAAAAGAAGCTAAACCCCCTTATAAAAATTGACTACTTAAAAAAAAACCCATAAAACAAAGACAGTGAAAGAGAGAGAAATTCTTACAAAATCCGTTCAGGGGCTCTGATGCAACCTGGATTGACCATATCTAGACCCACAGCTGGATGAGACATAAGGCTGGACACTCTTGGGGCTGAGAGGATTGGTGAGGTTGGGTGAGCAAACGCAGACCCTTTAAAGTAATACTGCGTGGTACCCATGCCATGGGTCCCAAATCTCCAGGTTCAAGGGCATCTTCCTACATCGAAAACATGCCTGGGAAACCCAGAAGATGGTACACCGTGTGATCGGGAAAGGTTTCTAAAACGCACCTCATTTCTCCTCTCCTTGTGCTCGGGTTCGCCATTCCAGCCGCTTCACTAACAATCTCCCTACGTGGAGAATCAGCACCGTTGACCTCCTGTTTCGTACAGGTCTCAATTTGTCCCGAGGATGAACGGGAAGAGGGGGAACCAATGAGAGACTAGCTCTAGGTGTTGGGACAGGCACAGGTCACTCTATTTTCCCATCAGGAAGAAGAATGAACCACAGGCTCAGCCTGCCCCCCGGAACCAGAATAGGGCCTGAAGCAATCCTGCGCTTTTGCGGCCAGCTCCCAAAAAAGCGAGTTGACACATGGAGCTCAGGGGCACTGCAATTCACAAACCTGCAGAGTTATAAATGATAACTCTCGTCCACAAATATATTGAGGGAAGGCAACGAAGAGGATTTGAAAGCAAGGCAGAATTGCAGGAAACCGATTTCAGGAGGTAGATTCGACTCGCCTTGAAAGCACATGAAAAGCGGCAAAGCGTTGACAATGATGCCCTTGGCCAAAAAGGGCGTATGCGTTTTTTCCTGAATATATTCAGGAAAAAACGCATACGCCCTTTTTGGCCAACCAAGCAAGCCGGAAAGGCAAATCGGCGCTACAAAGAAGTCTGGCTTGCCAGAGGTCAAAAGGGCCATGCTGAAAAATGTGTAAAAACCAGAAATGCAGGACAGGCCATGGAGACATGGGAGCCTTGCTACGCTGATGGGCGGGGTGGAAATTGCCAACAGCCACTCTGGAGAAGTGTACGCTGCGTCCTGAAACATGTAATAAACACAGCTTAGAGAGCATAGGGCACTTCCACTCATGGGCGTAGAAATCGGGAAACCTAAAAATCAACAAGACACAGGCACCCCAAAGTTTAGGGCTGCTCTGTTTCCAAGAACCTCCACTTCGGTACACCTTAAATATCCCAGGAAAGAGAAAAATGGATAAAGAAGTTGTGGTACTTATGCACAATGGAATATCACTCAGCCATGAAATCAGTGTCATAAGGCTAGTAGCAGCATGATGAGTGGATTTAGGGACGATGACTCTAAGTGAAGTAAGTCACACAGAAAAGGAAACTTATCCTAAGTTATCACTTGTAGAGGGAATGTCAAAATCGCTACACCTGAATTGAATTGCAAAACAGAACAGAGTCACACATTTAGAAAACACACTATGGCTGCTTAACGGGAAAGCTGAGGTGGGGCGATGCATAAAACAAGGGTTTGAAATTAGCTCAGATACCGTTCCACAAGCCAAATATTTAATAGACAAGACCTACTCCCTGCTCAGTGAACTGGACTCAACACCCCCTATTCACCGCCCAAGAATATATCTGACTAGGAAGAGTCTTAAAACCTATGTATTGATATCTCTCTGGAAGTGAATCAAGAGGGTGTAAAGCGGCATAAACACAGCAAGGAAAAGAAGCTAAACCCCCTTATAAAAATTGACTACTTAAAAAAAAAAACCCATAAAACAAAGACAGTGAAAGAGAGAGAAATTCTTACAAAATCCTTTCAGGGGCTCTGATGCAAACTGCATTGACCATATCTAGACCCACAGCTGGATGAGACATAAGGCTGGACACTCTTGGGGCTGAGAGGATTGGTGAGGTTGGGTGAGCAAACGCAGACCCTTTAAAGTAATACTGCGTGGTACCCATGCCATGGGTCCCAAATCTCCAGGTTCAAGGGCATCTTCTTACATCGAAAACATGCCTGGGAAACCCAGAAGATGGTACACCGTGTGATCGGGAAAGGTTTCTAAAACGCACCTCATTTCTCCTCTCCTTGTGCTCGGGTTCGCCATTCCAGCCGCTTCACTAACAATCTCCCTACGTGGAGAATCAGCACCGTTGACCTCCTGTTTCGTACAGGTCGCAATTTGTCCCGAGGATGAACGGGAAGAGGGGGAACCAATGAGAGACTAGCTCTAGGTGTTGGGACAGGCACAGGTCACTCTATTTTCCCATCAGGAAGAAGAATGAACCACAGGCTCAGCCTGCCCCCCGGAACCAGAATAGGGCCTGAAGCAATCCTGCGCTTTTGCGGCCAGCTCCCAAAAAAGCGAGTTGACACATGGAGCTCAGGGGCACTGCAATTCACAAACCTGCAGAGTTATAAATGATAACTCTCGTCCACAAATATATTGAGGGAAGGCAACGAAGAGGATTTGAAAGCAAGGCAGAATTGCAGGAAACAGATTTCAGGAGGTAGATTCGACTCGCCTTGAAAGCACATGAAAAGCGGCAAAGCGTTGACAATGATGCCCTTGGCCAAGAAGGGCGTATGCGTTTTTTCCTGAATATATTCAGGAAAAAACGCATACGCCCTTTTTGGCCAACCAAGCAAGCCGGAAAGGCAAATCGGCGCTACAAAGAAGTCTGGCTTGCCAGAGGTCAAAAGGGCCATGCTGAAAAATGTGTAAAAACCAGAAATGCAGGACAGGCCATGGAGACATGGGAGCCTTGCTACGCTGATGGGCGGGGTGGAAATTGCCAACAGCCACTCTGGAGAAGTGTACGCTGCGTCCTGAAACATGGAATAAACACAGCTTAGAGAGCATAGGGCACTTCCACTCATGGGCGTAGAAATCGGGAAACCTAAAAATCAACAAGACACAGGCACCCCAAAATTTAGGGCTGCTCTGTTTCCAAGAACCTCCACTTCGGTACACCTTAAATATCCCAGGAAAGAGAAAAATGGATAAAGAAGTTGTGGTACTTATGCACAATGGAATATCACTCAGCCATGAAATCAGTGTCATAAGGCTAGTAGCAGCATGATGAGTGGATTTAGGGACGATGACTCTAAGTGAAGTAAGTCACACAGAAAAGGAAACTTATCCTAAGTTATCACTTGTAGAGGGAATGTCAAAATCGCTACACCTGAATTGAATTGCAAAACAGAACAGAGTCACACATTTAGAAAACACACTATGGCTGCTTAACGGGAAAGCTGAGGTGGGGCGATGCATAAAACAAGGGTTTGAAATTAGCTCAGATACCGTTCCACAAGCCAAATATTTAATAGACAAGACCTACTCCCTGCTCAGTGAACTGGACTCAACACCCCCTATTCACCGCCCAAGAATATATCTGACTAGGAAGAGTCTTAAAACCTATGTATTGATATCTCTCTGGAAGTGAATCAAGAGGGTGTAAAGCGGCATAAACACAGCAAGGAAAAGAAGCTAAACCCCCTTATAAAAATTGACTACTTAAAAAAAAAACCCATAAAACAAAGACAGTGAAAGAGAGAGAAATTCTTACAAAATCCTTTCAGGGGCTCTGATGCAAACTGCATTGACCATATCTAGACCCACAGCTGGATGAGACATAAGGCTGGACACTCTTGGGGCTGAGAGGATTGGTGAGGTTGGGTGAGCAAACGCAGACCCTTTAAAGTAATACTGCGTGGTACCCATGCCATGGGTCCCAAATCTCCAGGTTCAAGGGCATCTTCTTACATCGAAAACATGCCTGGGAAACCCAGAAGATGGTACACCGTGTGATCGGGAAAGGTTTCTAAAACGCACCTCATTTCTCCTCTCCTTGTGCTCGGGTTCGCCATTCCAGCCGCTTCACTAACAATCTCCCTACGTGGAGAATCAGCACCGTTGACCTCCTGTTTCATACAGGTCGCAATTTGTCCCGAGGATGAACGGGAAGAGGGGGAACCAATGAGAGACTAGCTCTAGGTGTTGGGACAGGCACAGGTCACCCTATTTTCCCATCAGGAAGAAGAATGAACCACAGGCTCAGCCTGCCCCCTGGAACCAGAATAAGGCCTGAAGCAATCCTGCGCTTTTGCGGCCAGCTCCCAAAAAAGCGAGTTGACACATGGAGCTCAGGGGCACTGCAATTCACAAACCTGCAGAGTTGTAAATGATAACTCTCGTCCACAAATATATTGAGGGAAGGCAACAAAGAGGATTTGAAAGCAAGGCAGAATTGTAGGAAACCGGTTTCAGGAGGTAGATTCGACTCGCCTTGAAAGCACATGAAAAGCGGCAAAGCGTTGACAATGATGCCCTTGGCCAAAAAGGGCGTATGCGTTTTTTCCTGAATATATTCAGGAAAAAACGCATACGCCCTTTTTGGCCAACCAAGCAAGCCGGAAAGGCAAATCGGCGCTACAAAGAAGTCTGGCTTGCCAGAGGTCAAAAGGGCCATGCTGAAAAATGTGTAAAAACCGGAAATGCAGGACAGGCCATGGAGACATGGGAGCCTTGCTACGCTGATGGGCGGGATGGAAATTGCCAACAGCCACTCTGGAGAAGTGTACGCTGCGTCCTGAAACATGGAATAAACACAGCTTAGAGAGCATAGGGCACTTCCACTCATGGGCGTAGAAATCGGGAAACCTAAAAATCAACAAGACACAGGCACCCCAAAGTTTAGGGCTGCTGTGTTTCCAAGAACCTCCACTTCGGTACACCTTAAATATCCCAGGAAAGAGAAAAATGGATAAAGAAGTTGTGGTACTTATGCACAATGGAATATCACTCAGCCATGAAATCAGTGTCATAAGGCTAGTAGCAGCATGATGAGTGGATTTAGGGACGATGACTCTAAGTGAAGTAAGTCACACAGAAAAGGAAACTTATCCTAAGTTATCACTTGTAGAGGGAATGTCAAAATCGCTACACCTGAATTGAATTGCAAAACAGAACAGAGTCACACATTTAGAAAACACACTATGGCTGCTTAACGGGAAAGCTGAGGTGGGGCGATGCATAAAACAAGGGTTTGAAATTAGCTCAGATACCGTTCCACAAGCCAAATATTTAATAGACAAGACCTACTCCCTGCTCAGTGAACTGGACTCAACACCCCCTATTCACCGCCCAAGAATATATCTGACTAGGAAGAGTCTTAAAACCTATGTATTGATATCTCTCTGGAAGTGAATCAAGAGGGTGTAAAGCGGCATAAACACAGCAAGGAAAAGAAGCTAAACCCCCTTATAAAAATTGACTACTTAAAAAAAAAACCCATAAAACAAAGACAGTGAAAGAGAGAGAAATTCTTACAAAATCCTTTCAGGGGCTCTGATGCAAACTGCATTGACCATATCTAGACCCACAGCTGGATGAGACATAAGGCTGGACACTCTTGGGGCTGAGAGGATTGGTGAGGTTGGGTGAGCAAACGCAGACCCTTTAAAGTAATACTGCGTGGTACCCATGCCATGGGTCCCAAATCTCCAGGTTCAAGGGCATCTTCTTACATCGAAAACATGCCTGGGAAACCCAGAAGATGGTACACCGTGTGATCGGGAAAGGTTTCTAAAACGCACCTCATTTCTCCTCTCCTTGTGCTCGGGTTCGCCATTCCAGCCGCTTCACTAACAATCTCCCTACGTGGAGAATCAGCACCGTTGACCTCCTGTTTCATACAGGTCGCAATTTGTCCCGAGGATGAACGGGAAGAGGGGGAACCAATGAGAGACTAGCTCTAGGTGTTGGGACAGGCACAGGTCACCCTATTTTCCCATCAGGAAGAAGAATGAACCACAGGCTCAGCCTGCCCCCTGGAACCAGAATAAGGCCTGAAGCAATCCTGCGCTTTTGCGGCCAGCTCCCAAAAAAGCGAGTTGACACATGGAGCTCAGGGGCACTGCAATTCACAAACCTGCAGAGTTGTAAATGATAACTCTCGTCCACAAATATATTGAGGGAAGGCAACAAAGAGGATTTGAAAGCAAGGCAGAATTGTAGGAAACCGGTTTCAGGAGGTAGATTCGACTCGCCTTGAAAGCACATGAAAAGCGGCAAAGCGTTGACAATGATGCCCTTGGCCAAAAAGGGCGTATGCGTTTTTTCCTGAATATATTCAGGAAAAAACGCATACGCCCTTTTTGGCCAACCAAGCAAGCCGGAAAGGCAAATCGGCGCTACAAAGAAGTCTGGCTTGCCAGAGGTCAAAAGGGCCATGCTGAAAAATGTGTAAAAACCGGAAATGCAGGACAGGCCATGGAGACATGGGAGCCTTGCTACGCTGATGGGCGGGATGGAAATTGCCAACAGCCACTCTGGAGAAGTGTACGCTGCGTCCTGAAACATGGAATAAACACAGCTTAGAGAGCATAGGGCACTTCCACTCATGGGCGTAGAAATCGGGAAACCTAAAAATCAACAAGACACAGGCACCCCAAAGTTTAGGGCTGCTGTGTTTCCAAGAACCTCCACTTCGGTACACCTTAAATATCCCAGGAAAGAGAAAAATGGATAAAGAAGTTGTGGTACTTATGCACAATGGAATATCACTCAGCCATGAAATCAGTGTCATAAGGCTAGTAGCAGCATGATGAGTGGATTTAGGGACGATGACTCTAAGTGAAGTAAGTCACACAGAAAAGGAAACTTATCCTAAGTTATCACTTGTAGAGGGAATGTCAAAATCGCTACACCTGAATTGAATTGCAAAACAGAACAGAGTCACACATTTAGAAAACACACTATGGCTGCTTAACGGGAAAGCTGAGGTGGGGCGATGCATAAAACAAGGGTTTGAAATTAGCTCAGATACCGTTCCACAAGCCAAATATTTAATAGACAAGACCTACTCCCTGCTCAGTGAACTGGACTCAACACCCCCTATTCACCGCCCAAGAATATATCTGACTAGGAAGAGTCTTAAAACCTATGTATTGATATCTCTCTGGAAGTGAATCAAGAGGGTGTAAAGCGGCATAAACACAGCAAGGAAAAGAAGCTAAACCCCCTTATAAAAATTGACTACTTAAAAAAAAAACCCATAAAACAAAGACAGTGAAAGAGAGAGAAATTCTTACAAAATCCTTTCAGGGGCTCTGATGCAAACTGCATTGACCATATCTAGACCCACAGCTGGATGAGACATAAGGCTGGACACTCTTGGGGCTGAGAGGATTGGTGAGGTTGGGTGAGCAAACGCAGACCCTTTAAAGTAATACTGCGTGGTACCCATGCCATGGGTCCCAAATCTCCAGGTTCAAGGGCATCTTCCTACATCGAAAACATGCCTGGGAAACCCAGAAGATGGTACACCGTGTGATCGGGAAAGGTTTCTAAAACGCACCTCATTTCTCCTCTCCTTGTGCTCGGGTTCGCCATTCCAGCCGCTTCACTAACAATCTCCCTACGTGGAGAATCAGCACCGTTGACCTCCTGTTTCGTACAGGTCGCAATTTGTCCCGAGGATGAACGGGAAGAGGGGGAACCAATGAGAGACTAGCTCTAGGTGTTGGGACAGGCACAGGTCACTCTATTTTCCCATCAGGAAGAAGAATGAACCACAGGCTCAGCCTGCCCCCCGGAACCAGAATAGGGCCTGAAGCAATCCTGCGCTTTTGCGGCCAGCTCCCAAAAAAGCGAGTTGACACATGGAGCTCAGGGGCACTGCAATTCACAAACCTGCAGAGTTATAAATGATAACTCTCGTCCACAAATATATTGAGGGAAGGCAACGAAGAGGATTTGAAAGCAAGGCAGAATTGCAGGAAACCGATTTCAGGAGGTAGATTCGACTCGCCTTGAAAGCACATGAAAAGCGGCAAAGCGTTGACAATGATGCCCTTGGCCAAAAAGGGCGTATGCGTTTTTTCCTGAATATATTCAGGAAAAAACGCATACGCCCTTTTTGGCCAACCAAGCAAGCCGGAAAGGCAAATCGGCGCTACAAAGAAGTCTCGCTTGCCAGAGGTCAAAAGGGCCATGCTGAAAAATGTGTAAAAACCAGAAATGCAGGACAGGCCATGGAGACATGGGAGCCTTGCTACGCTGATGGGCGGGGTGGAAATTGCCAACAGCCACTCTGGAGAAGTGTACGCTGCGTCCTGAAACATGGAATAAACACAGCTTAGAGAGCATAGGGCACTTCCACTCATGGGCGTAGAAATCGGGAAACCTAAAAATCAACAAGACACAGGCACCCCAAAGTTTAGGGCTGCTCTGTTTCCAAGAACCTCCACTTCGGTACACCTTAAATATCCCAGGAAAGAGAAAAATGGATAAAGAAGTTGTGGTACTTATGCACAATGGAATATCACTCAGCCATGAAATCAGTGTCATAAGGCTAGTAGCAGCATGATGAGTGGATTTAGGGACGATGACTCTAAGTGAAGTAAGTCACACAGAAAAGGAAACTTATCCTAAGTTATCACTTGTAGAGGGAATGTCAAAATCGCTACACCTGAATTGAATTGCAAAACAGAACAGAGTCACACATTTAGAAAACACACTATGGCTGCTTAACGGGAAAGCTGAGGTGGGGCGATGCATAAAACAAGGGTTTGAAATTAGCTCAGATACCGTTCCACAAGCCAAATATTTAATAGACAAGACCTACTCCCTGCTCAGTGAACTGGACTCAACACCCCCTATTCACCGCCCAAGAATATATCTGACTAGGAAGAGTCTTAAAACCTATGTATTGATATCTCTCTGGAAGTGAATCAAGAGGGTGTAAAGCGGCATAAACACAGCAAGGAAAAGAAGCTAAACCCCCTTATAAAAATTGACTACTTAAAAAAAAAAACCCATAAAACAAAGACAGTGAAAGAGAGAGAAATTCTTACAAAATCCTTTCAGGGGCTCTGATGCAAACTGCATTGACCATATCTAGACCCACAGCTGGATGAGACATAAGGCTGGACACTCTTGGGGCTGAGAGGATTGGTGAGGTTGGGTGAGCAAACGCAGACCCTTTAAAGTAATACTGCGTGGTACCCATGCCATGGGTCCCAAATCTCCAGGTTCAAGGGCATCTTCCTACATCGAAAACATGCCTGGGAAACCCAGAAGATGGTACACCGTGTGATCGGGAAAGGTTTCTAAAACGCACCTCATTTCTCCTCTCCTTGTGCTCGGGTTCGCCATTCCAGCCGCTTCACTAACAATCTCCCTACGTGGAGAATCAGCACCGTTGACCTCCTGTTTCATACAGGTCGCAATTTGTCCCGAGGATGAA
Source organism: Eubalaena glacialis (assembly GCF_028564815.1). Lineage (NCBI taxonomy): Eukaryota > Metazoa > Chordata > Mammalia > Artiodactyla > Balaenidae > Eubalaena > Eubalaena glacialis. The sequence goes on along the minus strand of NC_083727.1, from coordinate 79,699,202 downwards.
CGGGAAGAGGGGGAACCAATGAGAGACTAGCTCTAGGTGTTGGGACAGGCACAGGTCACCCTATTTTCCCATCAGGAAGCAGAATGAACCACAGGCTCAGCCTGCCCCCCGGAACCAGAATAAGGCCTGAAGCAATCCTGCGCTTTTGCGGCCAGCTCCCAAAAAAGCGAGTTGACACATGGAGCTCAGGGGCACTGCAATTCACAAACCTGCAGAGTTGTAAATGATAACTCTCGTCCACAAATATATTGAGGGAAGGCAACAAAGAGGATTTGAAAGCAAGGCAGAATTGTAGGAAACCGGTTTCAGGAGGTAGATTCGACTCGCCTTGAAAGCACATGAAAAGCGGCAAAGCGTTGACAATGATGCCCTTGGCCAAAAAGGGCGTATGCGTTTTTTCCTGAATATATTCAGGAAAAAACGCATACGCCCTTTTTGGCCAACCAAGCAAGCCGGAAAGGCAAATCGGCGCTACAAAGAAGTCTGGCATGTCAGAGGTCAAAAGGGCCATGCTGAAAAAAGTGTAAAAACCGGAAATGCAGGACAGGCCATGGAGACATGGGAGCCTTGCTACGCTGATGGGCGGGATGGAAATTGCCAACAGCCACTCTGGAGAAGTGTACGCTGCGTCCTGAAACATGGAATAAACACAGCTTAGAGAGCATAGGGCACTTCCACTCATGGGCATAGAAATCGGGAAACCTAAAAATCAACAAGACACAGGCACCCCAAAGTTTAGGGCTGCTCTGTTTCCAAGAACCTCCACTTCGGTACACCTTAAATATCCCAGGAAAGAGAAAAATGGATAAAGAAGTTGTGGTACTTATGCACAATGGAATATCACTCAGCCATGAAATCAGTGTCATAAGGCTAGTAGCAGCATGATGAGTGGATTTAGGGACGATGACTCTAAGTGAAGTAAGTCACACAGAAAAGGACACTTATCCTAAGATATGACTTATAGAGGGAATGTCAAAATCGCTACACCTGAACTGAATTCCAAAACAGAACAGAGTCACACATTTAGAAAACACACTATGGCTGCTTAAAGGGAAAGGTGAGGTGGGGCGATGCATAAAACAAGGGTTTGAAATTAGCTCAGATACCGTTCCACAAGCCAAATATGTAACAGACAAGACCTACTCCCTGCTCAGTGAACTGGACTCAACACCCCCTATTCACCACCCAAGAATATATCTGACTAGGAAGAGTCTTAAAACCTATGTATTGATATCTCTCTGGAAGTGAATCAAGAGGGCGTAAAGCGGCATAAACACAGCAAGGAAAAGAAGCTAAACCCCCTTATAAAAATTGACTACTTAAAAAAAAAACCCATAAAACAAAGACAGTGAAAGAGAGAGAAATTGTTACAAAATCCGTTCAGGGGCTCTGATGCAACCTGGATTGACCATATCTAGACCCACAGCTGGATGAGACATAAGGCTGGACACTCTTGGGGCTGAGAGGATTGGTGAGGTTGGGTGAGCAAACGCAGACCCTTTAAAGTAATACTGCGTGGTACCCATGCCATGGGTCCCAAATCTCCAGGTTCAAGGGCATCTTCCTACATCGAAAACATGCCTGGGAAACCCAGAAGATGGTACACCGTGTGATCGGGAAAGGTTTCTAAAACGCACCTCATTTCTCCTCTCCTTGTGCTCGGGTTCGCCATTCCAGCCGCTTCACTAAAAATCTCCCTACGTGGAGAATCAGCACCGTTGACCTCCTGTTTCGTACAGGTTGCAATTTGTCCTCAGGATGAACGGGAAGAGGGGGAACCAATGAGAGACTAGCTCTAGGTGTTGGGACAGGCACAGGTCACGCTATTTTCCCATCAGGAAGAAGAATGAACCACAGGCTCAGCCTGGCCCCCGGAACCAGAATAGGGCCTGAAGCAATCCTGCGCTTTTGCGCGAGCTCCCAAAAAAGCGAGTTGACAAATGGAGCTCAGGGGCACTGCAATTCACAAACCTGCAAAGTTGTAAATGATAACTCTTGTCCACAAATATATTGAGGGAAGGCAACGAAGAGGATTTGAAAGCAAGGCAGAATTGCAGGAAACCGGTTTCAGGAGGTAGATTCGACTCGCCTTGAAAGCACATGAAAAGCGGCAAAGCGTTGACAATGATGCCCTTGGCCAAAAAGGGCGTATGCGTTTTTTCCTGAATATATTCAGGAAAAAACGCATACGCCCTTTTTGGCCAACCAAGCAAGCCAGAAAGGCAAATCGACGCTACAAAGAAGTCTCGCTTGCCAGAGGTCAAAAGGGCCATGCTGAAAAAAGTGTAAAAACCGGAAATGCAGGACAGGCCATGGAGACATGGGAGCCTTGCTACGCTGATGGGCGGGATGGAAATTGCCAACAGCCACTCTGGAGAAGTGTACGCTGCGTCCTGAAACATGTAATAAACACAGCTTAGAGAGCATAGGGCACTTCCACTCATGGGCGTAAAATCGGGAAACCTAAAAATCAACAAGACACAGGCACCCCAAAGTTTAGGGCTGCACTGTTTCCAAGAACCTCCACTTCGGTACACCTTCAATATCCCAGGAAAGAGAAAAATGGATAAAGAAGTTGTGGTACTTATGCACAATGGAATATCACTCAGCCATAAATCAGTGTCATAAGGCTAGTAGCAGCATGATGAGTGGATTTAGGGACGATGACTCTAAGTGAAGTAAGTCACACAGAAAAGGACACTTATCCTAAGATATCACTTATAGAGGGAATGTCAAAATCGCTACACCTGAACTGAATTCCAAAACACAACAGAGTCACACATTTAGAAAACACACTATGGCTGCTTAACGGGAAAGGTGAGGTGGGGCGATGCATAAAACAAGGGTTTGAAATTAGCTCAGATACCGTTCCACAAGCCAAATATGTAATAGACAAGACCTACTCCCTGCTCAGTGAACTGAACTCAACACCCCCTATTCACCGCCCAAGAATATATCTGACTAGGAAGAGTCTTAAAACCTATGTATTGATATCTCTCTGGAAGTGAATCAAGAGGGTGTAAAGCGGCATAAACACAGCAAGGAAAAGAAGCTAAACCCCCTTATAAAAATTGACTACTTAAAAAAAAAACCCATAAAACAAAGACAGTGAAAGAGAGAGAAATTCTTACAAAATCCGTTCAGGGGCTCTGATGCAACCTGGATTGACCATATCTAGACCCACAACTGGATGAGACATAAGGCTGGACACTCTTGGGGCTCAGAGGATTGGTGAGGTTGGGTGAGCAAACGCAGACCCTTTAAAGTAATACTGCGTGGTACCCATGCCATGGGTCCCAAATCTCCAGGTTCAAGGGCATCTTCCTACATCGAAAACATGCCTGGGAAACCCAGAAGTTGGTACACCGTGTGATCGGGAAAGGTTTCTAAAACGCACCTCATTTCTCCTCTCCTTGTGCTCGGGTTCGCCATTCCAGCCGCTTCACTAACAATCTCCCTACGTGGAGAATCAGCACCGTTGACCTCCTGTTTCGTACAGGTCGCAATTTGTCCCGAGGATGAACGGGAAGAGGGGGAACCAATGAGAGACTAGCTCTAGGTGTTGGGACAGGCACAGGTCACTCTATTTTCCCATCAGGAAGAAGAATGAACCACAGGCTCAGCCTGCCCCCCGGAACCAGAATAGGGCCTGAAGCAATCCTGCGCTTTTGTGGCCAGCTCCCAAAAAAGTGAGTTGACAAATGGAGCTCAGGGGCACTGCAATTCACAAACCTGCAGAGTTGTAAATGATAACTCTCGTCCACAAATATGCTGAGGGAAGGCAACGAAGAGGATTTGAAAGCAAGGCAGAATTGCAGGAAACCGATTTCAGGAGGTAGATTCGACTCGCCTTGAAAGCACATGAAAAGCGGCAAAGCGTTGACAATGATGCCCTTGGCTAAAAAGGGCGTATGCGTTTTTTCCTGAATATATTCAGGAAAAAACGCATACGCCCTTTTTGGCCAACCAAGCAAGCCGGAAAGGCAAATCGGCGCTACAAAGAAGTCTCGCTTGCCAGAGGTCAAAAGGGCCATGCTGAAAAAAGTGTAAAAACCGGAAATGCAGGACAGGCCATGGAGACATGGGAGCCTTGCTACTCTGATGGGCGGGGTGGAAATTGCCAACAGCCACTCTGGAGAAGTGTACGCTGCGTCCTGAAACATGTAATAAACACAGCTTAGAGAGCATAGGGCACTTCCACTCATGGGCGTAGAAATCGGGAAACCTAAAATTCAACAAGACATAGGCACCCCAAAGTTTAGGGCTGCTCTGTTTCCAAGAACCTCCACTTCGGTACACCTTCAATATCCCAGGAAAGAGAAAAATGGATAAAGAAGTTGTGGTACTTATGCACAATGGAATATCACTCAGCCATAAATCAGTGTCATAAGGCTAGTAGCAGCATGATGAGTGGATTTAGGGACGATGACTCTAAGTGAAGTAAGTCACACAGAAAAGGACACTTATCCTAAGATATCACTTATAGAGGGAATGTCAAAATCGCTACACCTGAACTGAATTCCAAAACACAACAGAGTCACACATTTAGAAAACACACTATGGCTGCTTAACGGGAAAGGTGAGGTGGGGCGATGCATAAAACAAGGGTTTGAAATTAGCTCAGATACCGTTCCACAAGCCAAATATGTAATAGACAAGACCTACTCCCTGCTCAGTGAACTGGACTCAACACCCCCTATTCACCGCCCAAGAATATATCTGACTAGGAAGAGTCTTAAAACCTATGTATTGATATCTCTCTGGAAGTGAATCAAGAGGGTGTAAAGCGGCATAAACACAGCAGGGAAAAGCAGCTAAATCCCGTTATAAAAATAAGCTACTTAAAAAAAAAACCCATAAAACAAAGACAGTGAAAGAGAGAGAAATTCTTACAAAATCCGTTCAGGGGCTCTGATGCAACCTGGATTGACCATATCTAGACCCACAGCTGGATGAGACATAAGGCTGGACACTCTTGGGGCTCAGAGGATTGGTGAGGTTGGGTGAGCAAACGCAGACCCTTTAAAATAATACTGCGTGGTACCCATGCCATGGGTCCCAAATCTCCAGGTTCAAGGGCATCTTCCTACATCGAAAACATGCCTGGGAAACCCAGAAGATGGTACACCGTGTGATCGGGAAAGGTTTCTAAAACGCACCTCATTTCTCCTCTCCTTGTGCTCGGGTTCGCCATTCCAGCCGCTTCACTAACAATCTCCCTACGTGGAGAATCAGCACCGTTGACCTCCTGTTTCGTACAGGTCGCAATTTGTCCCGAGGATGAACGGGAAGAGGGGGAACCAATTAGAGACTAGCTCTAGGTGTTGGGACAGGCACAGGTCACCCTATTTTCCCATCAGGAAGAAGAATGAACCACAGGCTCAGCCTGCCCCCCGGAACCAGAATAAGGCCTGAAGCAATCCTGCGCTTTTGCGGCCAGCTCCCAAAAAAGCGAGTTGACAAATGGAGCTCAGGGGCACTGCAATTCACAAACCTGCAGAGTTGTAAATGATAACTCTCGTCCACAAATATATTGAGGGAAGGCAACAAAGAGGATTTGAAAGCAAGGCAGAATTGCAGGAAACCGGTTTCAGGAGGTAGATTCCACTCGCCTTGAAAGCACATGAAAAGCGGCAAAGCGTTGACAATGATGCCCTTGGCCAAAAAGGGCGTATGCGTTTTTTCCTGAATATATTCAGGAAAAAACGCATACGCCCTTTTTGGCCAACCAAGCAAGCCGGAAAGGCAAATCGGCGCTACAAAGAAGTCTGGCTTGCCAGAGGTCAAAAGGGCCATGCTGAAAAAAGTGTAAAAACCGGAAAATCAGGACAGGCCATGGAGACATGGGAGCCTTGCTACGCTGATGGGCGGGATGGAAATTGCCAACAGCCACTCTGGAGAAGTGTACGCTGCGTCCTGAAACATGGAATAAACACAGCTTAGAGAGCATAGGGCACTTCCACTCATGGGCGTAGAAATCGGGAAACCTAAAAATCAACAAGACACAGGCACCCCAAAGTTTAGGGCTGCTCTGTTTCCAAGAACCTCCACTTCGGTACACCTTAAATATCCCAGGAAAGAGAAAAATGGATAAAGAAGTTGTGGTACTTATGCACAATGGAATATCACTCAGCCATGAAATCAGTGTCATAAGGCTAGTAGCAGCATGATGAGTGGATTTAGGGTCGATGACTCTAAGTGAAGTAAGTCACACAGAAAAGGACACTTATCCTAAGATATCACTTATAGAGGGAATGTCAAAATCGCTACACCTCAACTGAATTCCAAAACAGAACAGAGTCACACATTTAGAAAACACACTATGGCTGCTTAACGGGAAAGGTGAGGTGGGGCGATGCATAAAACAAGGGTTTGAAATTAGCTCAGATACCGTTCCACAAGCCAAATATGTAACAGACAAGACCTACTCCCTGCTCAGTGAACTGGACTCAACACCCCCTATTCACCACCCAAGAATATATCTGACTAGGAAGAGTCTTAAAACCTATGTATTGATATCTCTCTGGAAGTGAATCAAGAGGGCGTAAAGCGGCATAAACACAGCAAGGAAAAGAAGCTAAACCCCCTTATAAAAATTGACTACTTAAAAAAAAAAACCCCATAAAACAAAGACAGTGAAAGAGAGAGAAATTCTTACAAAATCCGTTCAGGGGCTCTGATGCAACCTGGATTGACCATATCTAGACCCACAGCTGGATGAGACATAAGGCTGGACACTCTTGGGGCTGAGAGGATTGGTGAGGTTGGGTGAGCAAACGCAGACCCTTTAAAGTAATACTGCGTGGTACCCATGCCATGGGTCCCAAATCTCCAGGTTCAAGGGCATCTTCCTACATCGAAAACATGCCTGGGAAACCCAGAAGATGGTACACCGTGTGATCGGGAAAGGTTTCTAAAACGCACCTCATTTCTCCTCTCCTTGTGCTCGGGTTCGCCATTCCAGCCACTTCACTAACAATCTCCCTACGTGGAGAATCAGCACCGTTGACCTCCTGTTTCGTACAGGTTGCAATTTGTCCCGAGGATGAACGGGAAGAGGGGGAACCAATGAGAGACTAGCTCTAGGTGTTGGGACAGGCACAGGTCACTCTATTTTCCCATCAGGAAGAAGAATGAACCACAGGCTCAGCCTGCCCCCCGGAACCAGAATAGGGCCTGAAGCAATCCTGCGCTTTTGCGGCCAGCTCCCAAAAAAGCGAGTTGACACATGGAGCTCAGGGGCACTGCAATTCACAAACCTGCAGAGTTGTAAATGATAACTCTCGTCCACAAATATATTGAGGGAAGGCAACGAAGAGGATTTGAAAGCAAGGCAGAATTGCAGGAAACCGGTTTCAGGAGGTAGATTCGACTCGCCTTGAAAGCACATGAAAAGCGGCAAAGCGTTGACAATGATGCCCTTGGCCAAAAAGGGCGTATGCGTTTTTTCCTGAATATATTCAGGAAAAAACGCATACGCCCTTTTTGGCCAACCAAGCAAGCCGGAAAGGCAAATCGGCGCTACAAAGAAGTCTCGCTTGCCAGAGGTCAAAAGGGCCATGCTGAAAAAAGTGTAAAAACCGGAAATGCAGGACAGGCCATGGAGACATGGGAGCCTTGCTACGCTGATGGGCGGGATGGAAATTGCCAACAGCCACTCTGGAGAAGTGTACGCTGCGTCCTGAAACATGGAATAAACACAGCTTAGAGAGCATAGGGCACTTCCACTCATGGGCGTAGAAATCGGGAAACCTAAAAATCAACAAGACACAGGCACCCCAAAGTTTAGGGCTGCTCTGTTTCCAAGAACCTCCACTTCGGTACACCTTAAATATCCCAGGAAAGAGAAAAATGGATAAAGAAGTTGTGGTACTTATGCACAATGGAATATCACTCAGCCATAAATCAGTGTCATAAGGCTAGTAGCAGCATGATGAGTGGATTTAGGGACGATGACTCTAAGTGAAGTAAGTCACACAGAAAAGGACACTTATCCTAAGATATCACTTATAGAGGGAATGTCAAAATCGCTACACCTGAACTGAATTCCAAAACACAACAGAGTCACACATTTAGAAAACACACTATGGCTGCTTAACGGGAAAGGTGAGGTGGGGCGATGCATAAAACAAGGGTTTGAAATTAGCTCAGATACCGTTCCACAAGCCAAATATGTAATAGACAAGACCTACTCCCTGCTCAGTGAACTGAACTCAACACCCCCTATTCACCGCCCAAGAATATATCTGACTAGGAAGAGTCTTAAAACCTATGTATTGATATCTCTCTGGAAGTGAATCAAGAGGGTGTAAAGCGGCATAAACACAGCAAGGAAAAGAAGCTAAACCCCCTTATAAAAATTGACTACTTAAAAAAAAAACCCATAAAACAAAGACAGTGAAAGAGAGAGAAATTCTTACAAAATCCGTTCAGGGGCTCTGATGCAACCTGGATTGACCATATCTAGACCCACAACTGGATGAGACATAAGGCTGGACACTCTTGGGGCTCAGAGGATTGGTGAGGTTGGGTGAGCAAACGCAGACCCTTTAAAGTAATACTGCGTGGTACCCATGCCATGGGTCCCAAATCTCCAGGTTCAAGGGCATCTTCCTACATCGAAAACATGCCTGGGAAACCCAGAAGTTGGTACACCGTGTGATCGGGAAAGGTTTCTAAAACGCACCTCATTTCTCCTCTCCTTGTGCTCGGGTTCGCCATTCCAGCCGCTTCACTAACAATCTCCCTACGTGGAGAATCAGCACCGTTGACCTCCTGTTTCGTACAGGTCGCAATTTGTCCCGAGGATGAACGGGAAGAGGGGGAACCAATGAGAGACTAGCTCTAGGTGTTGGGACAGGCACAGGTCACTCTATTTTCCCATCAGGAAGAAGAATGAACCACAGGCTCAGCCTGCCCCCCGGAACCAGAATAGGGCCTGAAGCAATCCTGCGCTTTTGTGGCCAGCTCCCAAAAAAGTGAGTTGACAAATGGAGCTCAGGGGCACTGCAATTCACAAACCTGCAGAGTTGTAAATGATAACTCTCGTCCACAAATATGCTGAGGGAAGGCAACGAAGAGGATTTGAAAGCAAGGCAGAATTGCAGGAAACCGATTTCAGGAGGTAGATTCGACTCGCCTTGAAAGCACATGAAAAGCGGCAAAGCGTTGACAATGATGCCCTTGGCTAAAAAGGGCGTATGCGTTTTTTCCTGAATATATTCAGGAAAAAACGCATACGCCCTTTTTGGCCAACCAAGCAAGCCGGAAAGGCAAATCGGCGCTACAAAGAAGTCTCGCTTGCCAGAGGTCAAAAGGGCCATGCTGAAAAAAGTGTAAAAACCGGAAATGCAGGACAGGCCATGGAGACATGGGAGCCTTGCTACTCTGATGGGCGGGGTGGAAATTGCCAACAGCCACTCTGGAGAAGTGTACGCTGCGTCCTGAAACATGTAATAAACACAGCTTAGAGAGCATAGGGCACTTCCACTCATGGGCGTAGAAATCGGGAAACCTAAAATTCAACAAGACATAGGCACCCCAAAGTTTAGGGCTGCTCTGTTTCCAAGAACCTCCACTTCGGTACACCTTCAATATCCCAGGAAAGAGAAAAATGGATAAAGAAGTTGTGGTACTTATGCACAATGGAATATCACTCAGCCATAAATCAGTGTCATAAGGCTAGTAGCAGCATGATGAGTGGATTTAGGGACGATGACTCTAAGTGAAGTAAGTCACACAGAAAAGGACACTTATCCTAAGATATCACTTATAGAGGGAATGTCAAAATCGCTACACCTGAACTGAATTCCAAAACACAACAGAGTCACACATTTAGAAAACACACTATGGCTGCTTAACGGGAAAGGTGAGGTGGGGCGATGCATAAAACAAGGGTTTGAAATTAGCTCAGATACCGTTCCACAAGCCAAATATGTAATAGACAAGACCTACTCCCTGCTCAGTGAACTGGACTCAACACCCCCTATTCACCGCCCAAGAATATATCTGACTAGGAAGAGTCTTAAAACCTATGTATTGATATCTCTCTGGAAGTGAATCAAGAGGGTGTAAAGCGGCATAAACACAGAAGGGAAAAGCAGCTAAATCCCGTTATAAAAATAAGCTACTTAAAAAAAAAACCCATAAAACAAAGACAGTGAAAGAGAGAGAAATTCTTACAAAATCCGTTCAGGGGCTCTGATGCAACCTGGATTGACCATATCTAGACCCACAGCTGGATGAGACATAAGGCTGGACACTCTTGGGGCTCAGAGGATTGGTGAGGTTGGGTGAGCAAACGCAGACCCTTTAAAATAATACTGCGTGGTACCCATGCCATGGGTCCCAAATCTCCAGGTTCAAGGGCATCTTCCTACATCGAAAACATGCCTGGGAAACCCAGAAGATGGTACACCGTGTGATCGGGAAAGGTTTCTAAAACGCACCTCATTTCTCCTCTCCTTGTGCTCGGGTTCGCCATTCCAGCCGCTTCACTAACAATCTCCCTACGTGGAGAATCAGCACCGTTGACCTCCTGTTTCGTACAGGTCGCAATTTGTCCCGAGGATGAACGGGAAGAGGGGGAACCAATTAGAGACTAGCTCTAGGTGTTGGGACAGGCACAGGTCACCCTATTTTCCCATCAGGAAGAAGAATGAACCACAGGCTCAGCCTGCCCCCCGGAACCAGAATAAGGCCTGAAGCAATCCTGCGCTTTTGCGGCCAGCTCCCAAAAAAGCGAGTTGACAAATGGAGCTCAGGGGCACTGCAATTCACAAACCTGCAGAGTTGTAAATGATAACTCTCGTCCACAAATATATTGAGGGAAGGCAACAAAGAGGATTTGAAAGCAAGGCAGAATTGCAGGAAACCGGTTTCAGGAGGTAGATTCCACTCGCCTTGAAAGCACATGAAAAGCGGCAAAGCGTTGACAATGATGCCCTTGGCCAAAAAGGGCGTATGCGTTTTTTCCTGAATATATTCAGGAAAAAACGCATACGCCCTTTTTGGCCAACCAAGCAAGCCGGAAAGGCAAATCGGCGCTACAAAGAAGTCTGGCATGCCAGAGGTCAAAAGGGCCATGCTGAAAAAAGTGTAAAAACCGGAAAATCAGGACAGGCCATGGAGACATGGGAGCCTTGCTACGCTGATGGGCGGGATGGAAATTGCCAACAGCCACTCTGGAGAAGTGTACGCTGCGTCCTGAAACATGGAATAAACACAGCTTAGAGAGCATAGGGCACTTCCACTCATGGGCGTAGAAATCGGGAAACCTAAAAATCAACAAGACACAGGCACCCCAAAGTTTAGGGCTGCTCTGTTTCCAAGAACCTCCACTTCGGTACACCTTAAATATCCCAGGAAAGAGAAAAATGGATAAAGAAGTTGTGGTACTTATGCACAATGGAATATCACTCAGCCATGAAATCAGTGTCATAAGGCTAGTAGCAGCATGATGAGTGGATTTAGGGTCGATGACTCTAAGTGAAGTAAGTCACACAGAAAAGGACACTTATCCTAAGATATCACTTATAGAGGGAATGTCAAAATCGCTACACCTCAACTGAATTCCAAAACAGAACAGAGTCACACATTTAGAAAACACACTATGGCTGCTTAACGGGAAAGGTGAGGTGGGGCGATGCATAAAACAAGGGTTTGAAATTAGCTCAGATACCGTTCCACAAGCCAAATATGTAACAGACAAGACCTACTCCCTGCTCAGTGAACTGGACTCAACACCCCCTATTCACCACCCAAGAATATATCTGACTAGGAAGAGTCTTAAAACCTATGTATTGATATCTCTCTGGAAGTGAATCAAGAGGGTGTAAAGCGGCATAAACACAGCAAGGAAAAGAAGCTAAACCCCCTTATAAAAATTGACTACTTAAAAAAAAAAACCCATAAAACAAAGACAGTGAAAGAGAGAGAAATTCTTACAAAATCCTTTCAGGGGCTCTGATGCAAACTGCATTGACCATATCTAGACCCACAGCTGGATGAGACATAAGGCTGGACACTCTTGGGGCTGAGAGGATTGGTGAGGTTGGGTGAGCAAACGCAGACCCTTTAAAGTAATACTGCGTGGTACCCATGCCATGGGTCCCAAATCTCCAGGTTCAAGGGCATCTTCCTACATCGAAAACATGCCTGGGAAACCCAGAAGATGGTACACCGTGTGATCGGGAAAGGTTTCTAAAACGCACCTCATTTCTCCTCTCCTTGTGCTCGGGTTCGCCATTCCAGCCGCTTCACTAACAATCTCCCTACGTGGAGAATCAGCACCGTTGACCTCCTGTTTCGTACAGGTCGCAATTTGTCCCGAGGATGAACGGGAAGAGGGGGAACCAATGAGAGACTAGCTCTAGGTGTTGGGACAGGCACAGGTCACCCTATTTTCCCATCAGGAAGAAGAATGAACCACAGGCTCAGCCTGCCCCCCGGAACCAGAATAAGGCCTGAAGCAATCCTGCGCTTTTGCGGCCAGCTCCCAAAAAAGCGAGTTGACACATGGAGCTCAGGGGCACTGCAATTCACAAACCTGCAGAGTTGTAAATGATAACTCTCGTCCACAAATATATTGAGGGAAGGCAACAAAGAGGATTTGAAAGCAAGGCAGAATTGCAGGAAACCGGTTTCAGGAGGTAGATTCGACTCGCCTTGAAAGCACATGAAAAGCGGCAAAGCGTTGACAATGATGCCCTTGGCCAAAAAGGGCGTATGCGTTTTTTCCTGAATATATTCAGGAAAAAACGCATACGCCCTTTTTGGCCAACCAAGCAAGCCGGAAAGGCAAATCGGCGCTACAAAGAAGTCTGGCATGCCAGAGGTCAAAAGGGCCATGCTGAAAAAAGTGTAAAAACCGGAAATGCAGGACAGGCCATGGAGACATGGGAGCCTTGCTACGCTGATGGGCGGGATGGAAATTGCCAACAGGCACTCTGGAGAAGTGTACGCTGCGTCCTGAAACATGGAATAAACACAGCTTAGAGAGCATAGGGCACTTCCACTCATGGGCGTAGAAATCGGGAAACCTAAAAATCAACAAGACACAGGCACCCCAAAGTTTAGGGCTGCTCTGTTTCCAAGAACCTCCACTTCGGTACACCTTAAATATCCCAGGAAAGAGAAAAATGGATAAAGAAGTTGTGGTACTTATGCACAATGGAATATCACTCAGCCATGAAATCAGTGTCATAAGGCTAGTAGCAGCATGATGAGTGGATTTAGGGACGATGACTCTAAGTGAAGTAAGTCACACAGAAAAGGACACTTATCCTAAGATATGACTTATAGAGGGAATGTCAAAATCGCTACACCTGAACTGAATTCCAAAACAGAACAGAGTCACACATTTAGAAAACACACTATGGCTGCTTAAAGGGAAAGGTGAGGTGGGGCGATGCATAAAACAAGGGTTTGAAATTAGCTCAGATACCGTTCCACAAGCCAAATATGTAACAGACAAGACCTACTACCTGCTCAGTGAACTGGACTCAACACCCCCTATTCACCACCCAAGAATATATCTGACTAGGAAGAGTCTTAAAACCTATGTATTGATATCTCTCTGGAAGTGAATCAAGAGGGCGTAAAGCGGCATAAACACAGCAAGGAAAAGAAGCTAAACCCCCTTATAAAAATTGACTACTTAAAAAAAAAACCACATAAAACAAAGACAGTGAAAGAGAGAGAAATTCTTACAAAATCCGTTCAGGGGCTCTGATGCAACCTGGATTGACCATATCTAGACCCACAGCTGGATGAGACATAAGGCTGGACACTCTTGGGGCTGAGAGGATTGGTGAGGTTGGGTGAGCAAACGCAGACCCTTTAAAGTAATACTGCGTGGTACCCATGCCATGGGTCCCAAATCTCCAGGTTCAAGGGCATCTTCCTACATCGAAAACATGCCTGGGAAACCCAGAAGATGGTACACCGTGTGATCGGGAAAGGTTTCTAAAACGCACCTCATTTCTCCTCTCCTTGTGCTCGGGTTCGCCATTCCAGCCGCTTCACTAACAATCTCCCTACGTGGAGAATCAGCACCGTTGACCTCCTGTTTCGTACAGGTCTCAATTTGTCCCGAGGATGAACGGGAAGAGGGGGAACCAATGAGAGACTAGCTCTAGGTGTTGGGACAGGCACAGGTCACTCTATTTTCCCATCAGGAAGAAGAATGAACCACAGGCTCAGCCTGCCCCCCGGAACCAGAATAGGGCCTGAAGCAATCCTGCGCTTTTGCGGCCAGCTCCCAAAAAAGCGAGTTGACACATGGAGCTCAGGGGCACTGCAATTCACAAACCTGCAGAGTTATAAATGATAACTCTCGTCCACAAATATATTGAGGGAAGGCAACAAAGAGGACTTGAAAGCAAGGCAGAATTGCAGGAAACCGGTTTCAGGAGGTAGATTCGACTCGCCTTGAAAGCACATGAAAAGCGGCAAAGCGTTGACAATGATGCCCTTGGCCAAAAAGGGCGTATGCGTTTTTTCCTGAATATATTCAGGAAAAAACGCATACGCCCTTTTTGGCCAACCAAGCAAGCCGGAAAGGCAAATCGGCGCTACAAAGAAGTCTGGCATGCCAGAGGTCAAAAGGGCCATGCTGAAAAAAGTGTAAAAACCGGAAATGCAGGACAGGCCATGGAGACATGGGAGCCTTGCTACGCTGATGGGCGGGATGGAAATTGCCAACAGCCACTCTGGAGAAGTGTACGCTGCGTCCTGAAACATGGAATAAACACAGCTTAGAGAGCATAGGGCACTTCCACTCATGGGCGTAGAAATCGGGAAACCTAAAAATCAACAAGACACAGGCACCCCAAAGTTTAGGGCTGCTCTGTTTCCAAGAACCTCCACTTCGGTACACCTTAAATATCCCAGGAAAGAGAAAAATGGATAAAGAAGTTGTGGTACTTATGCACAATGGAATATCACTCAGCCATGAAATCAGTGTCATAAGGCTAGTAGCAGCATGATGAGTGGATTTAGGGACGATGACTCTAAGTGAAGTAAGTCACACAGAAAAGGACACTTATCCTAAGATATGACTTATAGAGGGAATGTCAAAATCGCTACACCTGAACTGAATTCCAAAACAGAACAGAGTCACACATTTAGAAAACACACTATGGCTGCTTAAAGGGAAAGGTGAGGTGGGGCGATGCATAAAACAAGGGTTTGAAATTAGCTCAGATACCGTTCCACAAGCCAAATATGTAACAGACAAGACCTACTCCCTGCTCAGTGAACTGGACTCAACACCCCCTATTCACCACCCAAGAATATATCTGACTAGGAAGAGTCTTAAAACCTATGTATTGATATCTCTCTGGAAGTGAATCAAGAGGGCGTAAAGCGGCATAAACACAGCAAGGAAAAGAAGCTAAACCCCCTTATAAAAATTGACTACTTAAAAAAAAAAACCCCATAAAACAAAGACAGTGAAAGAGAGAGAAATTCTTACAAAATCCGTTCAGGGGCTCTGATGCAACCTGGATTGACCATATCTAGACCCACAGCTGGATGAGACATAAGGCTGGACACTCTTGGGGCTGAGAGGATTGGTGAGGTTGGGTGAGCAAACGCAGACCCTTTAAAGTAATACTGCGTGGTACCCATGCCATGGGTCCCAAATCTCCAGGTTCAAGGGCATCTTCCTACATCGAAAACATGCCTGGGAAACCCAGAAGATGGTACACCGTGTGATCGGGAAAGGTTTCTAAAACGCACCTCATTTCTCCTCTCCTTGTGCTCGGGTTCGCCATTCCAGCCGCTTCACTAACAATCTCCCTACGTGGAGAATCAGCACCGTTGACCTCCTGTTTCGTACAGGTCGCAATTTGTCCCGAGGATGAACGGGAAGAGGGGGAACCAATGAGAGACTAGCTCTAGGTGTTGGGACAGGCACAGGTCACTCTATTTTCCCATCAGGAAGAAGAATGAACCACAGGCTCAGCCTGCCCCCCGGAACCAGAATAGGGCCTGAAGCAATCCTGCGCTTTTGCGGCCAGCTCCCAAAAAAGCGAGTTGACACATGGAGCTCAGGGGCACTGCAATTCACAAACCTGCAGAGTTGTAAATGATAACTCTCGTCCACAAATATATTGAGGGAAGGCAACGAAGAGGATTTGAAAGCAAGGCAGAATTGCAGGAAACCGGTTTCAGGAGGTAGATTCGACTCGCCTTGAAAGCACATGAAAAGCGGCAAAGCGTTGACAATGATGCCCTTGGCCAAAAAGGGCGTATGTGTTTTTTCCTGAATATATTCAGGAAAAAACGCATACGCCCTTTTTGGCCAACCAAGCAAGCCGGAAAGGCAAATCGGCGCTACAAAGAAGTCTGGCTTGCCAGAGGTCAAAAGGGCCATGCTGAAAAATGTGTAAAAACCAGAAATGCAGGACAGGCCATGGAGACATGGGAGCCTTGCTACGCTGATGGGCGGGGTGGAAATTGCCAACAGCCACTCTGGAGAAGTGTACGCTGCGTCCTGAAACATGGAATAAACACAGCTTAGAGAGCATAGGGCACTTCCACTCATGGGCGTAGAAATCGGGAAACCTAAAAATCAACAAGACACAGGCACCCCAAAGTTTAGGGCTGCTCTGTTTCCAAGAACCTCCACTTCGGTACACCTTAAATATCCCAGGAAAGAGAAAAATGGATAAAGAAGTTGTGGTACTTATGCACAATGGAATATCACTCAGCCATGAAATCAGTGTCATAAGGCTAGTAGCAGCATGATGAGTGGATTTAGGGACGATGACTCTAAGTGAAGTAAGTCACACAGAAAAGGAAACTTATCCTAAGTTATCACTTGTAGAGGGAATGTCAAAATCGCTACACCTGAACTGAATTATAAAACAGAACAGAGTCACACATTTAGAAAACACACTATGGCTGCTTAACGGGAAAGCTGAGGTGGGGCGATGCATAAAACAAGGGTTTGAAATTAGCTCAGATACCGTTCCACAAGCCAAATATTTAATAGACAAGACCTACTCCCTGCTCAGTGAACTGGACTCAACACCCCCTATTCACCGCCCAAGAATATATCTGACTAGGAAGAGTCTTAAAACCTATGTATTGATATCTCTCTGGAAGTGAATCAAGAGGGTGTAAAGCGGCATAAACACAGCAAGGAAAAGAAGCTAAACCCCCTTATAAAAATTGACTACTTAAAAAAAAAAACCCATAAAACAAAGACAGTGAAAGAGAGAGAAATTCTTACAAAATCCTTTCAGGGGCTCTGATGCAAACTGCATTGACCATATCTAGACCCACAGCTGGATGAGACATAAGGCTGGACACTCTTGGGGCTGAGAGGATTGGTGAGGTTGGGTGAGCAAACGCAGACCCTTTAAAGTAATACTGCGTGGTACCCATGCCATGGGTCCCAAATCTCCAGGTTCAAGGGCATCTTCCTACATCGAAAACATGCCTGGGAAACCCAGAAGATGGTACACCGTGTGATCGGGAAAGGTTTCTAAAACGCACCTCATTTCTCCTCTCCTTGTGCTCGGGTTCGCCATTCCAGCCGCTTCACTAACAATCTCCCTACGTGGAGAATCAGCACCGTTGACCTCCTGTTTCGTACAGGTCTCAATTTGTCCCGAGGATGAACGGGAAGAGGGGGAACCAATGAGAGACTAGCTCTAGGTGTTGGGACAGGCACAGGTCACTCTATTTTCCCATCAGGAAGAAGAATGAACCACAGGCTCAGCCTGCCCCCCGGAACCAGAATAGGGCCTGAAGCAATCCTGCGCTTTTGCGGCCAGCTCCCAAAAAAGCGAGTTGACACATGGAGCTCAGGGGCACTGCAATTCACAAACCTGCAGAGTTATAAATGATAACTCTCGTCCACAAATATATTGAGGGAAGGCAACGAAGAGGATTTGAAAGCAAGGCAGAATTGCAGGAAACCGATTTCAGGAGGTAGATTCGAATCGCCTTGAAAGCACATGAAAAGCGGCAAAGCGTTGACAATGATGCCCTTGGCCAAAAAGGGCGTATGCGTTTTTTCCTGAATATATTCAGGAAAAAACGCATACGCCCTTTTTGGCCAACCAAGCAAGCCGGAAAGGCAAATCGGCGCTACAAAGAAGTCTGGCATGCCAGAGGTCAAAAGGGCCATGCTGAAAAAAGTGTAAAAACCGGAAATGCAGGACAGGCCATGGAGACATGGGAGCCTTGCTACGCTGATGGGCGGGATGGAAATTGCCAACAGCCACTCTGGAGAAGTGTACGCTGCGTCCTGAAACATGGAATAAACACAGCTTAGAGAGCATAGGGCACTTCCACTCATGGGCGTAGAAATCGGGAAACCTAAAAATCAACAAGACACAGGCACCCCAAAGTTTAGGGCTGCTCTGTTTCCAAGAACCTCCACTTCGGTACACCTTAAATATCCCAGGAAAGAGAAAAATGGATAAAGAAGTTGTGGTACTTATGCACAATGGAATATCACTCAGCCATGAAATCAGTGTCATAAGGCTAGTAGCAGCATGATGAGTGGATTTAGGGACGATGACTCTAAGTGAAGTAAGTCACACAGAAAAGGAAACTTATCCTAAGTTATCACTTGTAGAGGGAATGTCAAAATCGCTACACCTGAACTGAATTATAAAACAGAACAGAGTCACACATTTAGAAAACACACTATGGCTGCTTAACGGGAAAGCTGAGGTGGGGCGATGCATAAAACAAGGGTTTGAAATTAGCTCAGATACCGTTCCACAAGCCAAATATTTAATAGACAAGACCTACTCCCTGCTCAGTGAACTGGACTCAACACCCCCTATTCACCGCCCAAGAATATATCTGACTAGGAAGAGTCTTAAAACCTATGTATTGATATCTCTCTGGAAGTGAATCAAGAGGGTGTAAAGCGGCATAAACACAGCAAGGAAAAGAAGCTAAACCCCCTTATAAAAATTGACTACTTAAAAAAAAAAACCCATAAAACAAAGACAGTGAAAGAGAGAGAAATTCTTACAAAATCCTTTCAGGGGCTCTGATGCAAACTGCATTGACCATATCTAGACCCACAGCTGGATGAGACATAAGGCTGGACACTCTTGGGGCTGAGAGGATTGGTGAGGTTGGGTGAGCAAACGCAGACCCTTTAAAGTAATACTGCGTGGTACCCATGCCATGGGTCCCAAATCTCCAGGTTCAAGGGCATCTTCCTACATCGAAAACATGCCTGGGAAACCCAGAAGATGGTACACCGTGTGATCGGGAAAGGTTTCTAAAACGCACCTCATTTCTCCTCTCCTTGTGCTCGGGTTCGCCATTCCAGCCGCTTCACTAACAATCTCCCTACGTGGAGAATCAGCACCGTTGACCTCCTGTTTCGTACAGGTCTCAATTTGTCCCGAGGATGAACGGGAAGAGGGGGAACCAATGAGAGACTAGCTCTAGGTGTTGGGACAGGCACAGGTCACTCTATTTTCCCATCAGGAAGAAGAATGAACCACAGGCTCAGCCTGCCCCCCGGAACCAGAATAGGGCCTGAAGCAATCCTGCGCTTTTGCGGCCAGCTCCCAAAAAAGCGAGTTGACACATGGAGCTCAGGGGCACTGCAATTCACAAACCTGCAGAGTTATAAATGATAACTCTCGTCCACAAATATATTGAGGGAAGGCAACGAAGAGGATTTGAAAGCAAGGCAGAATTGCAGGAAACCGATTTCAGGAGGTAGATTCGAATCGCCTTGAAAGCACATGAAAAGCGGCAAAGCGTTGACAATGATGCCCTTGGCCAAAAAGGGCGTATGCGTTTTTTCCTGAATATATTCAGGAAAAAACGCATACGCCCTTTTTGGCCAACCAAGCAAGCCGGAAAGGCAAATCGGCGCTACAAAGAAGTCTGGCATGCCAGAGGTCAAAAGGGCCATGCTGAAAAAAGTGTAAAAACCGGAAATGCAGGACAGGCCATGGAGACATGGGAGCCTTGCTACGCTGATGGGCGGGATGGAAATTGCCAACAGCCACTCTGGAGAAGTGTACGCTGCGTCCTGAAACATGGAATAAACACAGCTTAGAGAGCATAGGGCACTTCCACTCATGGGCGTAGAAATCGGGAAACCTAAAAATCAACAAGACACAGGCACCCCAAAGTTTAGGGCTGCTCTGTTTCCAAGAACCTCCACTTCGGTACACCTTAAATATCCCAGGAAAGAGAAAAATGGATAAAGAAGTTGTGGTACTTATGCACAATGGAATATCACTCAGCCATGAAATCAGTGTCATAAGGCTAGTAGCAGCATGATGAGTGGATTTAGGGACGATGACTCTAAGTGAAGTAAGTCACACAGAAAAGGACACTTATCCTAAGATATGACTTATAGAGGGAATGTCAAAATCGCTACACCTGAACTGAATTCCAAAACAGAACAGAGTCACACATTTAGAAAACACACTATGGCTGCTTAAAGGGAAAGGTGAGGTGGGGCGATGCATAAAACAAGGGTTTGAAATTAGCTCAGATACCGTTCCACAAGCCAAATATGTAACAGACAAGACCTACTCCCTGCTCAGTGAACTGGACTCAACACCCCCTATTCACCACCCAAGAATATATCTGACTAGGAAGAGTCTTAAAACCTATGTATTGATATCTCTCTGGAAGTGAATCAAGAGGGCGTAAAGCGGCATAAACACAGCAAGGAAAAGAAGCTAAACCCCCTTATAAAAATTGACTACTTAAAAAAAAAACCCCATAAAACAAAGACAGTGAAAGAGAGAGAAATTCTTACAAAATCCGTTCAGGGGCTCTGATGCAACCTGGATTGACCATATCTAGACCCACAGCTGGATGAGACATAAGGCTGGACACTCTTGGGGCTGAGAGGATTGGTGAGGTTGGGTGAGCAAACGCAGACCCTTTAAAGTAATACTGCGTGGTACCCATGCCATGGGTCCCAAATCTCCAGGTTCAAGGGCATCTTCCTACATCGAAAACATGCCTGGGAAACCCAGAAGATGGTACACCGTGTGATCGGGAAAGGTTTCTAAAACGCACCTCATTTCTCCTCTCCTTGTGCTCGGGTTCGCCATTCCAGCCGCTTCACTAACAATCTCCCTACGTGGAGAATCAGCACCGTTGACCTCCTGTTTCGTACAGGTCGCAATTTGTCCCGAGGATGAACGGGAAGAGGGGGAACCAATGAGAGACTAGCTCTAGGTGTTGGGACAGGCACAGGTCACTCTATTTTCCCATCAGGAAGAAGAATGAACCACAGGCTCAGCCTGCCCCCCGGAACCAGAATAGGGCCTGAAGCAATCCTGCGCTTTTGCGGCCAGCTCCCAAAAAAGCGAGTTGACAAATGGAGCTCAGGGGCACTGCAATTCACAAACCTGCAGAGTTGTAAATGATAACTCTCGTCCACAAATATATTGAGGGAAGGCAACGAAGAGGATTTGAAAGCAAGGCAGAATTGCAGGAAACCGGTTTCAGGAGGTAGATTCGACTCGCCTTGAAAGCACATGAAAAGCGGCAAAGCGTTGACAATGATGCCCTTGGCCAAAAAGGGCGTATGCGTTTTTTCCTGAATATATTCAGGAAAAAACGCATACGCCCTTTTTGGCCAACCAAGCAAGCCGGAAAGGCAAATCGGCGCTACAAAGAAGTCTGGCTTGCCAGAGGTCAAAAGGGCCATGCTGAAAAAAGTGTAAAAACCGGAAATGCAGGACAGGCCATGGAGACATGGGAGCCTTGCTACGCTGATGGGCGGGATGGAAATTGCCAACAGCCACTCTGGAGAAGTGTACGCTGCGTCCTGAAACATGGAATAAACACAGCTTAGAGAGCATAGGGCACTTCCACTCATGGGCGTAGAAATCGGGAAACCTAAAAATCAACAAGACACAGGCACCCCAAAGTTTAGGGCTGCTCTGTTTCCAAGAACCTCCACTTCGGTACACCTTAAATATCCCAGGAAAGAGAAAAATGGATAAAGAAGTTGTGGTACTTATGCACAATGGAATATCACTCAGCCATAAATCAGTGTCATAAGGCTAGTAGCAGCATGATGAGTGGATTTAGGGACGATGACTCTAAGTGAAGTAAGTCACACAGAAAAGGACACTTATTCTAAGATATCACTTATAGAGGGAATGTCAAAATCGCTACACCTCAACTGAATTCCAAAACACAACAGAGTCACACATTTAGAAAACACACTATGGCTGCTTAACGGGAAAGGTGAGGTGGGGCGATGCATAAAACAAGGGTTTGAAATTAGCTCAGATACCGTTCCACAAGCCAAATATGTAATAGACAAGACCTACTCCCTGTTCAGTGAACTGGACTCAACACCCCCTATTCACCACCGAAGAATATATCTGACTAGGAAGAGTCTTAAAACCTATGTATTGATATCTCTCTGGAAGTGAATCAAGAGGGTGTAAAGCGGCATAAACACAGCAAGGAAAAGAAGCTAAACCCCCTTATAAAAATTGACTACTTAAAAAAAAACCCATAAAACAAAGACAGTGAAAGAGAGAGAAATTCTTACAAAATCCGTTCAGGGGCTCTGATGCAACCTGGATTGACCATATCTAGACCCACAGCTGGATGAGACATAAGGCTGGACACTCTTGGGGCTGAGAGGATTGGTGAGGTTGGGTGAGCAAACGCAGACCCTTTAAAGTAATACTGCGTGGTACCCATGCCATGGGTCCCAAATCTCCAGGTTCAAGGGCATCTTCCTACATCGAAAACATGCCTGGGAAACCCAGAAGATGGTACACCGTGTGATCGGGAAAGGTTTCTAAAACGCACCTCATTTCTCCTCTCCTTGTGCTCGGGTTCGCCATTCCAGCCGCTTCACTAACAATCTCCCTACGTGGAGAATCAGCACCGTTGACCTCCTGTTTCGTACAGGTCTCAATTTGTCCCGAGGATGAACGGGAAGAGGGGGAACCAATGAGAGACTAGCTCTAGGTGTTGGGACAGGCACAGGTCACTCTATTTTCCCATCAGGAAGAAGAATGAACCACAGGCTCAGCCTGCCCCCCGGAACCAGAATAGGGCCTGAAGCAATCCTGCGCTTTTGCGGCCAGCTCCCAAAAAAGCGAGTTGACACATGGAGCTCAGGGGCACTGCAATTCACAAACCTGCAGAGTTATAAATGATAACTCTCGTCCACAAATATATTGAGGGAAGGCAACAAAGAGGACTTGAAAGCAAGGCAGAATTGCAGGAAACCGGTTTCAGGAGGTAGATTCGACTCGCCTTGAAAGCACATGAAAAGCGGCAAAGCGTTGACAATGATGCCCTTGGCCAAAAAGGGCGTATGCGTTTTTTCCTGAATATATTCAGGAAAAAACGCATACGCCCTTTTTGGCCAACCAAGCAAGCCGGAAAGGCAAATCGGCGCTACAAAGAAGTCTGGCTTGCCAGAGGTCAAAAGGGCCATGCTGAAAAATGTGTAAAAACCAGAAATGCAGGACAGGCCATGGAGACATGGGAGCCTTGCTACGCTGATGGGCGGGGTGGAAATTGCCAACAGCCACTCTGGAGAAGTGTACGCTGCGTCCTGAAACATGTAATAAACACAGCTTAGAGAGCATAGGGCACTTCCACTCATGGGCGTAGAAATCGGGAAACCTAAAAATCAACAAGACACAGGCACCCCAAAGTTTAGGGCTGCTCTGTTTCCAAGAACCTCCACTTCGGTACACCTTAAATATCCCAGGAAAGAGAAAAATGGATAAAGAAGTTGTGGTACTTATGCACAATGGAATATCACTCAGCCATGAAATCAGTGTCATAAGGCTAGTAGCAGCATGATGAGTGGATTTAGGGACGATGACTCTAAGTGAAGTAAGTCACACAGAAACGGAAACTTATCCTAAGTTATCACTTGTAGAGGGAATGTCAAAATCGCTACACCTGAATTGAATTGCAAAACAGAACAGAGTCACACATTTAGAAAACACACTATGGCTGCTTAACGGGAAAGCTGAGGTGGGGCGATGCATAAAACAAGGGTTTGAAATTAGCTCAGATACCGTTCCACAAGCCAAATATTTAATAGACAAGACCTACTCCCTGCTCAGTGAACTGGACTCAACACCCCCTATTCACCGCCCAAGAATATATCTGACTAGGAAGAGTCTTAAAACCTATGTATTGATATCTCTCTGGAAGTGAATCAAGAGGGTGTAAAGCGGCATAAACACAGCAAGGAAAAGAAGCTAAACCCCCTTATAAAAATTGACTACTTAAAAAAAAAACCCATAAAACAAAGACAGTGAAAAAGAGAGAAATTCTTACAAAATCCTTTCAGGGGCTCTGATGCAAACTGCATTGACCATATCTAGACCCACAGCTGGATGAGACATAAGGCTGGACACTCTTGGGGCTGAGAGGATTGGTGAGGTTGGGTGAGCAAACGCAGACCCTTTAAAGTAATACTGCGTGGTACCCATGCCATGGGTCCCAAATCTCCAGGTTCAAGGGCATCTTCCTACATCGAAAACATGCCTGGGAAACCCAGAAGATGGTACACCGTGTGATCGGGAAAGGTTTCTAAAACGCACCTCATTTCTCCTCTCCTTGTGCTCGGGTTCGCCATTCCAGCCGCTTCACTAACAATCTCCCTACGTGGAGAATCAGCACCGTTGACCTCCTGTTTCGTACAGGTCGCAATTTGTCCCGAGGATGAACGGGAAGAGGGGGAACCAATGAGAGACTAGCTCTAGGTGTTGGGACAGGCACAGGTCACCCTATTTTCCCATCAGGAAGAAGAATGAACCACAGGCTCAGCCTGCCCCCCGGAACCAGAATAAGGCCTGAAGCAATCCTGCGCTTTTGCGGCCAGCTCCCAAAAAAGCGAGTTGACACATGGAGCTCAGGGGCACTGCAATTCACAAACCTGCAGAGTTGTAAATGATAACTCTCGTCTACAAATATATTGAGGGAAGGCAACAAAGAGGATTTGAAAGCAAGGCAGAATTGCAGGAAACCGGTTTCAGGAGGTAGATTCGACTCGCCTTGAAAGCACATGAAAAGCGGCAAAGTGTTGACAATGATGCCCTTGGCCAAAAAGGGCGTATGCGTTTTTTCCTGAATATATTCAGGAAAAAACGCATACGCCCTTTTTGGCCAACCAAGCAAGCCGGAAAGGCAAATCTGCGCTACAAAGAAGTCTGGCATGCCAGAGGTCAAAAGGGCCATGCTGAAAAAAGTGTAAAAACCGGAAATGCAGGACAGGCCATGGAGACATGGGAGCCTTGCTACGCTGATGGGCGGGATGGAAATTGCCAACAGCCACTCTGGAGAAGTGTACGCTGCGTCCTGAAACATGGAATAAACACAGCTTAGAGAGCATAGGGCACTTCCACTCATGGGCGTAGAAATCGGGAAACCTAAAAATCAACAAGACACAGGCACCCCAAAGTTTAGGGCTGCTCTGTTTCCAAGAACCTCCACTTCGGTACACCTTAAATATCCCAGGAAAGAGAAAAATGGATAAAGAAGTTGTGGTACTTATGCACAATGGAATATCACTCAGCCATGAAATCAGTGTCATAAGGCTAGTAGCAGCATGATGAGTGGATTTAGGGACGATGACTCTAAGTGAAGTAAGTCACACAGAAAAGGACACTTATCCTAAGATATCACTTATAGAGGGAATGTCAAAATCGCTACACCTGAACTGAATTCCAAAACAGAACAGAGTCACACATTTAGAAAACACACTATGGCTGCTTAAAGGGAAAGGTGAGGTGGGGCGATGCATAAAACAAGGGTTTGAAATTAGCTCAGATACCGTTCCACAAGCCAAATATGTAACAGACAAGACCTACTCCCTGCTCAGTGAACTGGACTCAACACCCCCTATTCACCACCCAAGAATATATCTGACTAGGAAGAGTCTTAAAACCTATGTATTGATATCTCTCTGGAAGTGAATCAAGAGGGCGTAAAGCGGCATAAACACAGCAAGGAAAAGAAGCTAAACCCCCTTATAAAAATTGACTACTTAAAAAAAAAAACCCCATAAAACAAAGACAGTGAAAGAGAGAGAAATTCTTACAAAATCCGTTCAGGGGCTCTGATGCAACCTGGATTGACCATATCTAGACCCACAGCTGGATGAGACATAAGGCTGGACACTCTTGGGGATGAGAGGATTGGTGAGGTTGGGTGAGCAAACGCAGACCCTTTAAAGTAATACTGCGTGGTACCCATGCCATGGGTCCCAAATCTCCAGGTTCAAGGGCATCTTCCTACATCGAAAACATGCCTGGGAAACCCAGAAGATGGTACACCGTGTGATCGGGAAAGGTTTCTAAAACGCACCTCATTTCTCCTCTCCTTGTGCTCGGGTTCGCCATTCCAGCCGCTTCACTAACAATCTCCCTACGTGGAGAATCAGCACCGTTGACCTCCTGTTTCGTACAGGTCTCAATTTGTCCCGAGGATGAACGGGAAGAGGGGGAACCAATGAGAGACTAGCTCTAGGTGTTGGGACAGGCACAGGTCACTCTATTTTCCCATCAGGAAGAAGAATGAACCACAGGCTCAGCCTGCCCCCCGGAACCAGAATAGGGCCTGAAGCAATCCTGCGCTTTTGCGGCCAGCTCCCAAAAAAGCGAGTTGACACATGGAGCTCAGGGGCACTGCAATTCACAAACCTGCAGAGTTATAAATGATAACTCTCGTCCACAAATATATTGAGGGAAGGCAACGAAGAGGATTTGAAAGCAAGGCAGAATTGCAGGAAACCGATTTCAGGAGGTAGATTCGACTCGCCTTGAAAGCACATGAAAAGCGGCAAAGCGTTGACAATGATGCCCTTGGCCAAAAAGGGCGTATGCGTTTTTTCCTGAATATATTCAGGAAAAAACGCATACGCCCTTTTTGGCCAACCAAGCAAGCCGGAATGGCAAATCGGCGCTACAAAGAAGTCTGGCTTGCCAGAGGTCAAAAGGGCCATGCTGAAAAATGTGTAAAAACCAGAAATGCAGGACAGGCCATGGAGACATGGGAGCCTTGCTACGCTGATGGGCGGGGTGGAAATTGCCAACAGCCACTCTGGAGAAGTGTACGCTGCGTCCTGAAACATGGAATAAACACAGCTTAGAGAGCATAGGGCACTTCCACTCATGGGCGTAGAAATCGGGAAACCTAAAAATCAACAAGACACAGGCACCCCAAAGTTTAGGGCTGCTCTGTTTCCAAGAACCTCCACTTCGGTACACCTTAAATATCCCAGGAAAGAGAAAAATGGATAAAGAAGTTGTGGTACTTATGCACAATGGAATATCACTCAGCCATGAAATCAGTGTCATAAGGCTAGTAGCAGCATGATGAGTGGATTTAGGGACGATGACTCTAAGTGAAGTAAGTCACACAGAAAAGGAAACTTATCCTAAGTTATCACTTGTAGAGGGAATGTCAAAATCGCTACACCTGAATTGAATTGTAAAACAGAACAGAGTCACACATTTAGAAAACACACTATGGCTGCTTAACGGGAAAGCTGAGGTGGGGCGATGCATAAAACAAGGGTTTGAAATTAGCTCAGATACCGTTCCACAAGCCAAATATTTAATAGACAAGACCTACTCCCTGCTCAGTGAACTGGACTCAACACCCCCTATTCACCGCCCAAGAATATATCTGACTAGGAAGAGTCTTAAAACCTATGTATTGATATCTCTCTGGAAGTGAATCAAGAGGGTGTAAAGCGGCATAAACACAGCAAGGAAAAGAAGCTAAACCCCCTTATAAAAATTGACTACTTAAAAAAAAAACCCATAAAACAAAGACAGTGAAAGAGAGAGAAATTCTTACAAAATCCTTTCAGGGGCTCTGATGCAAACTGCATTGACCATATCTAGACCCACAGCTGGATGAGACATAAGGCTGGACACTCTTGGGGCTGAGAGGATTGGTGAGGTTGGGTGAGCAAACGCAGACCCTTTAAAGTAATACTGCGTGGTACCCATGCCATGGGTCCCAAATCTCCAGGTTCAAGGGCATCTTCCTACATCGAAAACATGCCTGGGAAACCCAGAAGATGGTACACCGTGTGATCGGGAAAGGTTTCTAAAACGCACCTCATTTCTCCTCTCCTTGTGCTCGGGTTCGCCATTCCAGCCGCTTCACTAACAATCTCCCTACGTGGAGAATCAGCACCGTTGACCTCCTGTTTCGTACAGGTCTCAATTTGTCCCGAGGATGAACGGGAAGAGGGGGAACCAATGAGAGACTAGCTCTAGGTGTTGGGACAGGCACAGGTCACTCTATTTTCCCATCAGGAAGAAGAATGAACCACAGGCTCAGCCTGCCCCCCGGAACCAGAATAGGGCCTGAAGCAATCCTGCGCTTTTGCGGCCAGCTCCCAAAAAAGCGAGTTGACACATGGAGCTCAGGGGCACTGCAATTCACAAACCTGCAGAGTTATAAATGATAACTCTCGTCCACAAATATATTGAGGGAAGGCAACGAAGAGGATTTGAAAGCAAGGCAGAATTGCAGGAAACCGATTTCAGGAGGTAGATTCGACTCGCCTTGAAAGCACATGAAAAGCGGCAAAGCGTTGACAATGATGCCCTTGGCCAAAAAGGGCGTATGCGTTTTTTCCTGAATATATTCAGGAAAAAACGCATACGCCCTTTTTGGCCAACCAAGCAAGCCGGAAAGGCAAATCGGCGCTACAAAGAAGTCTCGCTTGCCAGAGGTCAAAAGGGCCATGCTGAAAAATGTGTAAAAACCAGAAATGCAGGACAGGCCATGGAGACATGGGAGCCTTGCTACGCTGATGGGCGGGGTGGAAATTGCCAACAGCCACTCTGGAGAAGTGTACGCTGCGTCCTGAAACATGGAATAAACACAGCTTAGAGAGCATAGGGCACTTCCACTCATGGGCGTAGAAATCGGGAAACCTAAAAATCAACAAGACACAGGCACCCCAAAGTTTAGGGCTGCTCTGTTTCCAAGAACCTCCACTTCGGTACACCTTAAATATCCCAGGAAAGAGAAAAATGGATAAAGAAGTTGTGGTACTTATGCACAATGGAATATCACTCAGCCATGAAATCAGTGTCATAAGGCTAGTAGCAGCATGATGAGTGGATTTAGGGACGATGACTCTAAGTGAAGTAAGTCACACAGAAAAGGAAACTTATCCTAAGTTATCACTTGTAGAGGGAATGTCAAAATCGCTACACCTGAATTGAATTGTAAAACAGAACAGAGTCACACATTTAGAAAACACACTATGGCTGCTTAACGGGAAAGCTGAGGTGGGGCGATGCATAAAACAAGGGTTTGAAATTAGCTCAGATACCGTTCCACAAGCCAAATATTTAATAGACAAGACCTACTCCCTGCTCAGTGAACTGGACTCAACACCCCCTATTCACCGCCCAAGAATATATCTGACTAGGAAGAGTCTTAAAACCTATGTATTGATATCTCTCTGGAAGTGAATCAAGAGGGTGTAAAGCGGCATAAACACAGCAAGGAAAAGAAGCTAAACCCCCTTATAAAAATTGACTACTTAAAAAAAAAACCCATAAAACAAAGACAGTGAAAGAGAGAGAAATTCTTACAAAATCCTTTCAGGGGCTCTGATGCAAACTGCATTGACCATATCTAGACCCACAGCTGGATGAGACATAAGGCTGGACACTCTTGGGGCTGAGAGGATTGGTGAGGTTGGGTGAGCAAACGCAGACCCTTTAAAGTAATACTGCGTGGTACCCATGCCATGGGTCCCAAATCTCCAGGTTCAAGGGCATCTTCCTACATCGAAAACATGCCTGGGAAACCCAGAAGATGGTACACCGTGTGATCGGGAAAGGTTTCTAAAACGCACCTCATTTCTCCTCTCCTTGTGCTCGGGTTCGCCATTCCAGCCGCTTCACTAACAATCTCCCTACGTGGAGAATCAGCACCGTTGACCTCCTGTTTCGTACAGGTCGCAATTTGTCCCGAGGATGAACGGGAAGAGGGGGAACCAATGAGAGACTAGCTCTAGGTGTTGGGACAGGCACAGGTCACCCTATTTTCCCATCAGGAAGAAGAATGAACCACAGGCTCAGCCTGGCCCCCGGAACCAGAATAGGGCCTGAAGCAATCCTGCGCTTTTGCGGGAGCTCCCAAAAAAGCGAGTTGACAAATGGAGCTCAGGGGCACTGCAATTCACAAACCTGCAAAGTTGTAAATGATAACTCTTGTCCACAAATATATTGAGGGAAGGCAACGAAGAGGATTTGAAAGCAAGGCAGAATTGCAGGAAACCGGTTTCAGGAGGTAGATTCGACTCGCCTTGAAAGCACATGAAAAGCGGCAAAGCGTTGACAATGATGCCCTTGGCCAAAAAGGACGTATGCGTTTTTTCCTGAATATATTCAGGAAAAAACGCATACGTCCTTTTTGGCCAACCAAGCAAGCCAGAAAGGCAAATCGGCGCTACAAAGAAGTCTCGCTTGCCAGAGGTCAAAAGGGCCATGCTGAAAAAAGTGTAAAAACCGGAAATGCAGGACAGGCCATGGAGACATGGGAGCCTTGCTACGCTGATGGGCGGGATGGAAATTGCCAACAGCCACTCTGGAGAAGTGTACGCTGCGTCCTGAAACTTGTAATAAACACAGCTTAGAGAGCATAGGGAACTTCCACTCATGGGCGTAAAATCGGGAAACTTAAAAATCAACAAGACACAGGCACCCCAAAGTTTAGGGCTGCACTGTTTCCAAGAACCTCCACTTCGGTACACCTTAAATATCCCAGGAAAGAGAAAAATGGATAAAGAAGTTGTGGTACTTATGCACAATGGAATATCACTCAGCCATAAATCAGTGTCATAAGGCTAGTAGCAGCATGATGAGTGGATTTAGGGACGATGACACTAAGTGAAGTAAGTCACACAGAAAAGGACACGTATCCTAAGATATCACTTATAGAGGGAATGTCAAAATCGCTACACCTGAACTGAATTCCAAAACACAACAGAGTCACACATTTAGAAAACACACTATGGCTGCTTAACGGGAAAGCTGAGGTGGGGCGATGCATAAAACAAGGGTTTGAAATTAGCTCAGATACCGTTCCACAAGCCAAATATGTAATAGACAAGACCTACTCCCTGCTCAGTGAACTGGACTCAACACCCCCTATTCACCGCCCAAGAATATATCTGACTAGGAAGAGTCTTAAAACCTATGTATTGATATCTCTCTGGAAGTGAATCAAGAGGGTGTAAAGCGGCATAAACACAGCAGGGAAAAGCAGCTAAATCCCGTTATAAAAATAGGCTACTTAAAAAAAAAAACCCATAAAACAAAGACAGTGAAAGAGAGAGAAATTCTTACAAAATCCGTTCAGGGGCTCTGATGCAACCTGGATTGACCATATCTAGACCCACAGCTGGATGAGACATAAGGCTGGACACTCTTGGGGCTGAGAGGATTGGTGAGGTTGGGTGAGCAAACACAGACCCTTTAAAGTAATACTGCGTGGTACCCATGCCATGGGTCCCAAATCTCCAGGTTCAAGGGCATCTTCCTACATCGAAAACATGCCTGGGAAACCCAGAAGATGGTACACCGTGTGATCGGGAAAGGTTTCTAAAACGCACCTCATTTCTCCTCTCCTTGTGCTCGGGTTCGCCATTCCAGCCGCTTCACTAACAATCTCCCTACGTGGAGAATCAGCACCGTTGACCTCCTGTTTCGTACAGGTCGCAATTTGTCCTGAGGATGAACGGGAAGAGGGGGAACCAATGATAGACTAGCTCTAGGTGTTGGGACAGGCACAGGTCACTCTATTTTCCCATCAGGAAGAAGAATGAACCACAGGCTCAGCCTGCCCCCCGGAACCAGAATAGGGCCTGAAGCAATCCTACGCTTTTGCGGCCAGCTCCCAAAAAAGCGAGTTGACAAATGGAGCTCAGGGGCACTGCAATTCACAAACCTGCAGAGTTGTAAATGATAACTCTTGTCCACAAATATATTGAGGGAAGGCAACGAAGAGGATTTGAAAGCAAGGCAGAATTGCAGGCAACCGGTTTCAGGAGGTAGATTCGACTCGCCTTGAAAGCACATGAAAAGCGGCAAAGCGTTGACAATGATGCCCTTGGCCAAAAAGGGCGTATGCGTTTTTTCCTGAATATATTCAGGAAAAAACGCATACGCCCTTTTTGGCCAACCAAGCAAGCCAGAAAGGCAAATCGGCGCTACAAAGAAGTCTCGCTTGCCAGAGGTCAAAAGGGCCATGCTGAAAAAAGTGTAAAAACCGGAAATGCAGGACAGGCCATGGAGACATGGGAGCCTTGCTACGCTGATGGGCGGGATGGAAATTGCCAACAGCCACTCTGGAGAAGTGTACGCTGCGTCCTGAAACATGTAATAAACACAGCTTAGAGAGCATAGGGCACTTCCACTCATGGGCGTAAAATCGGGAAACCTAAAAATCAACAAGACACAGGCACCCCAAAGTTTAGGGCTGCACTGTTTCCAAGAACCTCCACTTCGGTACACCTTAAATATCCCAGGAAAGAGAAAAATGGATAAAGAAGTTGTGGTACTTATGCACAATGGAATATCACTCAGCCATAAATCAGTGTCATAAGGCTAGTAGCAGCATGATGAGTGGATTTAGGGACGATGACTCTAAGTGAAGTAAGTCACACAGAAAAGGACACGTATCCTAAGATATCACTTATAGAGGGAATGTCAAAATCGCTACACCTGAACTGAATTCCAAAACACAACAGAGTCACACATTTAGAAAACACACTATGGCTGCTTAACGAGAAAGGTGAGGTGGGGCGATGCATAAAACAAGGGTTTGAAATTAGCTCAGATACCGTTCCACAAGCCAAATATGTAATAGACAAGACCTACTCCCTGCTCAGTGAACTGGACTCAACACCCCCTATTCACCGCCCAAGAATATATCTGACTAGGAAGAGTCTTAAAACCTATGTATTGATATCTCTCTGGAAGTGAATCAAGAGGGTGTAAAGCGGCATAAACACAGCAGGGAAAAGCAGCTAAATCCCGTTATAAAAATAGGCTACTTAAAAAAAAAAAACCCATAAAACAAAGACAGTGAAAGAGAGAGAAATTCTTACAAAATCCGTTCAGGGGCTCTGATGAAACCTGGATTGACCATATCTAGACCCACAGCTGGATGAGACATAACGCTGGACACTCTTGGGCCGCAGAGGATTGGTGAGGTTGGGTGAGCAAACACAGACCCTTTAAAGTAATACTGCGTGGTACCCATGCCATGGGTCCCAAATCTCCAGGTTCAAGGGCATCTTTCTACATCGAAAACATGCCTGGGAAACCCAGAAGATGGTACACCGTGTGATCGGGAAAGGTTTCTAAAACGCACCTCATTTCTCCTCTCCTTGTGCTCGGGTTCGCCATTCCAGCCGCTTCACTAACAATCTCCCTACGTGGAGAATCAGCACCGTTGACCTCCTGTTTCGTACAGGTCGCAATTTGTCCCGAGGATGAACGGGAAGAGGGGGAACCAATGAGAGACTAGCTCTAGGTGTTGGGACAGGCACAGGTCACTCTATTTTCCCATCAGGAAGAAGAATGAACCACAGGCTCAGCCTGCCCCCCGGAACCAGAATAGGGCCTGAAGCAATCCTGCGCTTTTGCGGCCAGCTCCCAAAAAAGCGAGTTGACACATGGAGCTCAGGGGCACTGCAATTCACAAACCTGCAGAGTTGTAAATGATAACTCTTGTCCACAAATATATTGAGGGAAGGCAACGAAGAGGATTTGAAAGCAAGGCAGAATTGCAGGAAACCGGTTTCAGGAGGTAGATTCGACTCGCCTTGAAAGCACATGAAAAGCGGCAAAGCGTTGACAATGATGCCCTTGGCCAAAAAGGGCGTATGCGTTTTTTCCTGAATATATTCAGGAAAAAACGCATACGCCCTTTTTGGCCAACCAAGCAAGCCGGAAAGGCAAATCGGCGCTACAAAGAAGTCTCGATTGCCAGCGGTCAAAAGGGCCATGCTGAAAAAAGTGTAAAAACCAGAAATGCAGGACAGGCCATGGAGATATGGGAGCCTTGCTACGCTGATGGGCGGGATGGAAATTGCCAACAGCCACTCTGGAGAAGTGTACGCTGCGTCCTGAAACGTATAATAAACACAGCTTAGAGAGCATAGGGCACTTCCACTCACGCGCGTAGAAATCGGGAAACCTAAAAATCAACAAGACACAGGCACCCCAAAATTTAGGGCTGCTCTGTTTCCAAGAACCTCCACTTCGGTACACCTTAAATATCCCAGGAAAGAGAAAAATGGATAAAGAAGTTGTGGTACTTATGCACAATGGAATATCACTCAGCCATGAAATCAGTGTCATAAGGCTAGTAGCAGCATGATGAGTGGATTTAGGGACGATGACTCTAAGTGAAGTAAGTCACACAGAAAAGGACACTTATCCTAAGATATGACTTATAGAGGGAATGTCAAAATCGCTACACCTGAACTGAATTCCAAAACACAACAGAGTCACACATTTAGAAAACACACTATGGCTGCTTAAAGGGAAAGGAGAGGTGGGGCGATGCATAAAACAAGGGTTTGAAATTAGCTCAGATACCGTTCCACAAGCCAAATATGTAACAGACAAGACCTACTCCCTGCTCAGTGAACTGGACTCAACACCCCCTATTCACCACCCAAGAATATATCTGACTAGGAAGAATCTTAAAACCTATGTATTGATATCTCTCTGGAAGTGAATCAAGAGGGTGTAAAGCGGCATAAACACAGCAAGGAAAAGAAGCTAAACCCCCTTATAAAAATTGACTACTTAAAAAAAAAACCCATAAAACAAAGACAGTGAAAGAGAGAGAAATTCTTACAAAATCCTTTCAGGGGCTCTGATGCAAACTGCATTGACCATATCTAGACCCACAGCTGGATGAGACATAAGGCTGGACACTCTTGGGGCTGAGAGGATTGGTGAGGTTGGGTGAGCAAACGCAGACCCTTTAAAGTAATACTGCGTGGTACCCATGCCATGGGTCCCAAATCTCCAGGTTCAAGGGCATCTTCCTACATCGAAAACATGCCTGGGAAACCCAGAAGATGGTACACCGTGTGATCGGGAAAGGTTTCTAAAACGCACCTCATTTCTCCTCTCCTTGTGCTCGGGTTCGCCATTCCAGCCGCTTCACTAACAATCTCCCTACGTGGAGAATCAGCACCGTTGACCTCCTGTTTCGTACAGGTCGCAATTTGTCCCGAGGATGAACGGGAAGAGGGGGAACCAATGAGAGACTAGCTCTAGGTGTTGGGACAGGCACAGGTCACCCTATTTTCCCATCAGGAAGAAGAATGAACCACAGGCTCAGCCTGGCCCCCGGAACCAGAATAGGGCCTGAAGCAATCCTGCGCTTTTGCGGGAGCTCCCAAAAAAGCGAGTTGACAAATGGAGCTCAGGGGCACTGCAATTCACAAACCTGCAAAGTTGTAAATGATAACTCTTGTCCACAAATATATTGAGGGAAGGCAACGAAGAGGATTTGAAAGCAAGGCAGAATTGCAGGAAACCGGTTTCAGGAGGTAGATTCGACTCGCCTTGAAAGCACATGAAAAGCGGCAAAGCGTTGACAATGATGCCCTTGGCCAAAAAGGACGTATGCGTTTTTTCCTGAATATATTCAGGAAAAAACGCATACGTCCTTTTTGGCCAACCAAGCAAGCCAGAAAGGCAAATCGGCGCTACAAAGAAGTCTCGCTTGCCAGAGGTCAAAAGGGCCATGCTGAAAAAAGTGTAAAAACCGGAAATGCAGGACAGGCCATGGAGACATGGGAGCCTTGCTACGCTGATGGGCGGGATGGAAATTGCCAACAGCCACTCTGGAGAAGTGTACGCTGCGTCCTGAAACTTGTAATAAACACAGCTTAGAGAGCATAGGGAACTTCCACTCATGGGCGTAAAATCGGGAAACTTAAAAATCAACAAGACACAGGCACCCCAAAGTTTAGGGCTGCACTGTTTCCAAGAACCTCCACTTCGGTACACCTTAAATATCCCAGGAAAGAGAAAAATGGATAAAGAAGTTGTGGTACTTATGCACAATGGAATATCACTCAGCCATAAATCAGTGTCATAAGGCTAGTAGCAGCATGATGAGTGGATTTAGGGACGATGACACTAAGTGAAGTAAGTCACACAGAAAAGGACACGTATCCTAAGATATCACTTATAGAGGGAATGTCAAAATCGCTACACCTGAACTGAATTCCAAAACACAACAGAGTCACACATTTAGAAAACACACTATGGCTGCTTAACGGGAAAGCTGAGGTGGGGCGATGCATAAAACAAGGGTTTGAAATTAGCTCAGATACCGTTCCACAAGCCAAATATGTAATAGACAAGACCTACTCCCTGCTCAGTGAACTGGACTCAACACCCCCTATTCACCGCCCAAGAATATATCTGACTAGGAAGAGTCTTAAAACCTATGTATTGATATCTCTCTGGAAGTGAATCAAGAGGGTGTAAAGCGGCATAAACACAGCAGGGAAAAGCAGCTAAATCCCGTTATAAAAATAGGCTACTTAAAAAAAAAAACCCATAAAACAAAGACAGTGAAAGAGAGAGAAATTCTTACAAAATCCGTTCAGGGGCTCTGATGCAACCTGGATTGACCATATCTAGACCCACAGCTGGATGAGACATAAGGCTGGACACTCTTGGGGCTGAGAGGATTGGTGAGGTTGGGTGAGCAAACACAGACCCTTTAAAGTAATACTGCGTGGTACCCATGCCATGGGTCCCAAATCTCCAGGTTCAAGGGCATCTTCCTACATCGAAAACATGCCTGGGAAACCCAGAAGATGGTACACCGTGTGATCGGGAAAGGTTTCTAAAACGCACCTCATTTCTCCTCTCCTTGTGCTCGGGTTCGCCATTCCAGCCGCTTCACTAACAATCTCCCTACGTGGAGAATCAGCACCGTTGACCTCCTGTTTCGTACAGGTCGCAATTTGTCCTGAGGATGAACGGGAAGAGGGGGAACCAATGATAGACTAGCTCTAGGTGTTGGGACAGGCACAGGTCACTCTATTTTCCCATCAGGAAGAAGAATGAACCACAGGCTCAGCCTGCCCCCCGGAACCAGAATAGGGCCTGAAGCAATCCTACGCTTTTGCGGCCAGCTCCCAAAAAAGCGAGTTGACAAATGGAGCTCAGGGGCACTGCAATTCACAAACCTGCAGAGTTGTAAATGATAACTCTTGTCCACAAATATATTGAGGGAAGGCAACGAAGAGGATTTGAAAGCAAGGCAGAATTGCAGGCAACCGGTTTCAGGAGGTAGATTCGACTCGCCTTGAAAGCACATGAAAAGCGGCAAAGCGTTGACAATGATGCCCTTGGCCAAAAAGGGCGTATGCGTTTTTTCCTGAATATATTCAGGAAAAAACGCATACGCCCTTTTTGGCCAACCAAGCAAGCCGGAAAGGCAAATCGGCGCTACAAAGAAGTCTCGCTTGCCAGAGGTCAAAAGGGCCATGCTGAAAAAAGTGTAAAAACCGGAAATGCAGGACAGGCCATGGAGACATGGGAGCCTTGCTACGCTGATGGGCGGGATGGAAATTGCCAACAGCCACTCTGGAGAAGTGTACGCTGCGTCCTGAAACATGTAATAAACACAGCTTAGAGAGCATAGGGCACTTCCACTCATGGGCGTAAAATCGGGAAACCTAAAAATCAACAAGACACAGGCACCCCAAAGTTTAGGGCTGCACTGTTTCCAAGAACCTCCACTTCGGTACACCTTAAATATCCCAGGAAAGAGAAAAATGGATAAAGAAGTTGTGGTACTTATGCACAATGGAATATCACTCAGCCATAAATCAGTGTCATAAGGCTAGTAGCAGCATGATGAGTGGATTTAGGGACGATGACTCTAAGTGAAGTAAGTCACACAGAAAAGGACACGTATCCTAAGATATCACTTATAGAGGGAATGTCAAAATCGCTACACCTGAACTGAATTCCAAAACACAACAGAGTCACACATTTAGAAAACACACTATGGCTGCTTAACGAGAAAGGTGAGGTGGGGCGATGCATAAAACAAGGGTTTGAAATTAGCTCAGATACCGTTCCACAAGCCAAATATGTAATAGACAAGACCTACTCCCTGCTCAGTGAACTGGACTCAACACCCCCTATTCACCGCCCAAGAATATATCTGACTAGGAAGAGTCTTAAAACCTATGTATTGATATCTCTCTGGAAGTGAATCAAGAGGGTGTAAAGCGGCATAAACACAGCAGGGAAAAGCAGCTAAATCCCGTTATAAAAATAGGCTACTTAAAAAAAAAAAACCCATAAAACAAAGACAGTGAAAGAGAGAGAAATTCTTACAAAATCCGTTCAGGGGCTCTGATGAAACCTGGATTGACCATATCTAGACCCACAGCTGGATGAGACATAACGCTGGACACTCTTGGGCCGCAGAGGATTGGTGAGGTTGGGTGAGCAAACACAGACCCTTTAAAGTAATACTGCGTGGTACCCATGCCATGGGTCCCAAATCTCCAGGTTCAAGGGCATCTTTCTACATCGAAAACATGCCTGGGAAACCCAGAAGATGGTACACCGTGTGATCGGGAAAGGTTTCTAAAACGCACCTCATTTCTCCTCTCCTTGTGCTCGGGTTCGCCATTCCAGCCGCTTCACTAACAATCTCCCTACGTGGAGAATCAGCACCGTTGACCTCCTGTTTCGTACAGGTCGCAATTTGTCCCGAGGATGAACGGGAAGAGGGGGAACCAATGAGAGACTAGCTCTAGGTGTTGGGACAGGCACAGGTCACTCTATTTTCCCATCAGGAAGAAGAATGAACCACAGGCTCAGCCTGCCCCCCGGAACCAGAATAGGGCCTGAAGCAATCCTGCGCTTTTGCGGCCAGCTCCCAAAAAAGCGAGTTGACACATGGAGCTCAGGGGCACTGCAATTCACAAACCTGCAGAGTTGTAAATGATAACTCTTGTCCACAAATATATTGAGGGAAGGCAACGAAGAGGATTTCAAAGCAAGGCAGAATTGCAGGAAACCGGTTTCAGGAGGTAGATTCGACTCGCCTTGAAAGCACATGAAAAGCGGCAAAGCGTTGACAATGATGCCCTTGGCCAAAAAGGGCGTATGCGTTTTTTCCTGAATATATTCAGGAAAAAACGCATACGCCCTTTTTGGCCAACCAAGCAAGCCGGAAAGGCAAATCGGCGCTACAAAGAAGTCTCGATTGCCAGCGGTCAAAAGGGCCATGCTGAAAAAAGTGTAAAAACCAGAAATGCAGGACAGGCCATGGAGATATGGGAGCCTTGCTACGCTGATGGGCGGGATGGAAATTGCCAACAGCCACTCTGGAGAAGTGTACGCTGCGTCCTGAAACGTATAATAAACACAGCTTAGAGAGCATAGGGCACTTCCACTCACGCGCGTAGAAATCGGGAAACCTAAAAATCAACAAGACACAGGCACCCCAAAATTTAGGGCTGCTCTGTTTCCAAGAACCTCCACTTCGGTACACCTTAAATATCCCAGGAAAGAGAAAAATGGATAAAGAAGTTGTGGTACTTATGCACAATGGAATATCACTCAGCCATGAAATCAGTGTCATAAGGCTAGTAGCAGCATGATGAGTGGATTTAGGGACGATGACTCTAAGTGAAGTAAGTCACACAGAAAAGGACACTTATCCTAAGATATGACTTATAGAGGGAATGTCAAAATCGCTACACCTGAACTGAATTCCAAAACACAACAGAGTCACACATTTAGAAAACACACTATGGCTGCTTAAAGGGAAAGGAGAGGTGGGGCGATGCATAAAACAAGGGTTTGAAATTAGCTCAGATACCGTTCCACAAGCCAAATATGTAACAGACAAGACCTACTCCCTGCTCAGTGAACTGGACTCAACACCCCCTATTCACCACCCAAGAATATATCTGACTAGGAAGAGTCTTAAAACCTATGTATTGATATCTCTCTGGAAGTGAATCAAGAGGGTGTAAAGCGGCATAAACACAGCAAGGAAAAGAAGCTAAACCCCCTTATAAAAATTGACTACTTAAAAAAAAAAAACCCATAAAACAAAGACAGTGAAAGAGAGAGAAATTCTTACAAAATCCCTTCAGGGGCTCTGATGCAACCTGGATTGACCATATCTAGACCCACAGCTGGATGAGACATAAGGCTGGACACTCTTGGGGCTCAGAGGATTGGTGAGGTTGGGTGAGCAAACGCAGACCCTTTAAAGTAATACTGCATGGTACCCATGCCATGGGTCCCAAATCTCCAGGTTCAAGGGCAACTTCCTACATCGAAAACATGCCTGGGAAACCCAGAAGATGGTACACCGTGTGATCGGGAAAGGTTTCTAAAACGCACCTCATTTCTCCTCTCCTTGTGCTCGGGTTCGCCATTCCAGCCGCTTCACTAACAATCTCCCTACGTGGAGAAT
Source organism: Eubalaena glacialis (assembly GCF_028564815.1). NCBI lineage: Eukaryota > Metazoa > Chordata > Mammalia > Artiodactyla > Balaenidae > Eubalaena > Eubalaena glacialis. The sequence continues at coordinate 79,658,705 of NC_083727.1, read as the reverse complement.
CAGCACCGTTGACCTCCTGTTTCGTACAGGTCGCAATTTGTCCCGAGGATGAACGGGAAGAGGGGGAACCAATTAGAGACTAGCTCTAGGTGTTGGGACAGGCACAGGTCACTCTATTTTCCCATCAGGAAGAAGAATGAACCACAGGCTCAGCCTGCCCCCTGGAACCAGAATAAGGCCTGAAGCAATCCTGCGCTTTTGCGGCCAGCTCCCAAAAAAGCGAGTTGACACATGGAGCTCAGGGGCACTGCAATTCACAAACCTGCAGAGTTGTAAATGATAACTCTCGTCCACAAATATATTGAGGGAAGGCAACAAAGAGGATTTGAAAGCAAGGCAGAATTGCAGGAAACCGGTTTCAGGAGGTAGATTCGACTCGCCTTGAAAGCACATGAAAAGCGGCAAAGCGTTGACAATGATGCCCTTGGCCAAAAAGGGCGTATGCGTTTTTTCCTGAATATATTCAGGAAAAAACGCATACGCCCTTTTTGGCCAACCAAGCAAGCCGGAAAGGCAAATCGGCGCTACAAAGAAGTCTGGCATGCCAGAGGTCAAAAGGGCCATGCTGAAAAAAGTGTAAAAACCGGAAATGCAGGACAGGCCATGGAGACATGGGAGCCTTGCTACGCTGATGGGCGGGATGGAAATTGCCAACAGCCACTCTGGAGAAGTGTACGCTGCGTCCTGAAACATGAAATAAACACAGCTTAGGGAGCATAGGGCACTTCCACTCATGGGCGTAGAAATCGGGAAACCTAAAAATCAACAAGACACAGGCACCCCAAAGTTTAGGGCTGCTCTGTTTCCAAGAACCTCCACTTCGGTACACCTTAAATATCCCAGGAAAGAGAAAAATGGATAAAGAAGTTGTGGTACTTATGCACAATGGAATATCACTCAGCCATGAAATCAGTGTCATAAGGCTAGTAGCAGCATGATGAGTGGATTTAGGGACGATGACTCTAAGTGAAGTAAGTCACACAGAAAAGGACACTTATCCTAAGATATCACTTATAGAGGGAATGTCAAAATCGCTACACCTGAACTGAATTCCAAAACAGAACAGAGTCACACATTTAGAAAACACACTATGGCTGCTTAAAGGGAAAGGTGAGGTGGGGCGATGCATAAAACAAGGGTTTGAAATTAGCTCAGATACCGTTCCACAAGCCAAATATGTAACAGACAAGACCTACTCCCTGCTCAGTGAACTGGACTCAACACCCCCTATTCACCACCCAAGAATATATCTGACTAGGAAGAGTCTTAAAACCTATGTATTGATATCTCTCTGGAAGTGAATCAAGAGGGCGTAAAGCGGCATAAACACAGCAAGGAAAAGAAGCTAAACCCCCTTATAAAAATTGACTACTTAAAAAAAAAAACCCCATAAAACAAAGACAGTGAAAGAGAGAGAAATTCTTACAAAATCCGTTCAGGGGCTCTGATGCAACCTGGATTGACCATATCTAGACCCACAGCTGGATGAGACATAAGGCTGGACACTCTTGGGGCTGAGAGGATTGGTGAGGTTGGGTGAGCAAACGCAGACCCTTTAAAGTAATACTGCGTGGTACCCATGCCATGGGTCCCAAATCTCCAGGTTCAAGGGCATCTTCCTACATCGAAAACATGCCTGGGAAACCCAGAAGATGGTACACCGTGTGATCGGGAAAGGTTTCTAAAACGCACCTCATTTCTCCTCTCCTTGTGCTCGGGTTCGCCATTCCAGCCGCTTCACTAACAATCTCCCTACGTGGAGAATCAGCACCGTTGACCTCCTGTTTCGTACAGGTCGCAATTTGTCCCGAGGATGAACGGGAAGAGGGGGAACCAATGAGAGACTAGCTCTAGGTGTTGGGACAGGCACAGGTCACTCTATTTTCCCATCAGGAAGAAGAATGAACCACAGGCTCAGCCTGCCCCCCGGAACCAGAATAGGGCCTGAAGCAATCCTGCGCTTTTGCGGCCAGCTCCCAAAAAAGCGAGTTGACACATGGAGCTCAGGGGCACTGCAATTCACAAACCTGCAGAGTTATAAATGATAACTCTCGTCCACAAATATATTGAGGGAAGGCAAAGAAGAGGATTTGAAAGCAAGGCAGAATTGCAGGAAACCGATTTCAGGAGGTAGATTCGACTCGCCTTGAAAGCACATGAAAAGCGGCAAAGCGTTGACAATGATGCCCTTGGCCAAAAAGGGCGTATGCGTTTTTTCCTGAATATATTCAGGAAAAAACGCATACGCCCTTTTTGGCCAACCAAGCAAGCCGGAAAGGCAAATCGGCGCTACAAAGAAGTCTGGCTTGCCAGAGGTCAAAAGGGCCATGCTGAAAAATGTGTAAAAACCAGAAATGCAGGACAGGCCATGGAGACATGGGAGCCTTGCTACGCTGATGGGCGGGGTGGAAATTGCCAACAGCCACTCTGGAGAAGTGTACGCTGCGTCCTGAAACATGTAATAAACACAGCTTAGAGAGCATAGGGCACTTCCACTCATGGGCGTAGAAATCGGGAAACCTAAAAATCAACAAGACACAGGCACCCCAAAGTTTAGGGCTGCTCTGTTTCCAAGAACCTCCACTTCGGTACACCTTAAATATCCCAGGAAAGAGAAAAATGGATAAAGAAGTTGTGGTACTTATGCACAATGGAATATCACTCAGCCATGAAATCAGTGTCATAAGGCTAGTAGCAGCATGATGAGTGGATTTAGGGACGATGACTCTAAGTGAAGTAAGTCACACAGAAAAGGAAACTTATCCTAAGTTATCACTTGTAGAGGGAATGTCAAAATCGCTACACCTGAATTGAATTGCAAAACAGAACAGAGTCACACATTTAGAAAGCACACTATGGCTGCTTAACGGGAAAGCTGAGGTGGGGCGATGCATAAAACAAGGGTTTGAAATTAGCTCAGATACCGTTCCACAAGCCAAATATTTAATAGACAAGACCTACTCCCTGCTCAGTGAACTGGACTCAACACCCCCTATTCACCGCCCAAGAATATATCTGACTAGGAAGAGTCTTAAAACCTATGTATTGATATCTCTCTGGAAGTGAATCAAGAGGGTGTAAAGCGGCATAAACACAGCAAGGAAAAGAAGCTAAACCCCCTTATAAAAATTGACTACTTAAAAAAAAAAACCCATAAAACAAAGACAGTGAAAGAGAGAGAAATTCTTACAAAATCCTTTCAGGGGCTCTGATGCAAACTGCATTGACCATATCTAGACCCACAGCTGGATGAGACATAAGGCTGGACACTCTTGGGGCTGAGAGGATTGGTGAGGTTGGGTGAGCAAACGCAGACCCTTTAAAGTAATACTGCGTGGTACCCATGCCATGGGTCCCAAATCTCCAGGTTCAAGGGCATCTTCCTACATCGAAAACATGCCTGGGAAACCCAGAAGATGGTACACCGTGTGATCGGGAAAGGTTTCTAAAACGCACCTCATTTCTCCTCTCCTTGTGCTCGGGTTCGCCATTCCAGCCGCTTCACTAACAATCTCCCTACGTGGAGAATCAGCACCGTTGACCTCCTGTTTCGTACAGGTCGCAATTTGTCCCGAGGATGAACGGGAAGAGGGGGAACCAATTAGAGACTAGCTCTAGGTGTTGGGACAGGCACAGGTCACCCTATTTTCCCATCAGGAAGAAGAATGAACCACAGGCTCAGCCTGGCCCCCGGAACCAGAATAGGGCCTGAAGCAATCCTGCGCTTTTGCGCGAGCTCCCAAAAAAGCGAGTTGACAAATGGAGCTCAGGGGCACTGCAATTCACAAACCTGCAAAGTTGTAAATGATAACTCTTGTCCACAAATATATTGAGGGAAGGCAACGAAGAGGATTTGAAAGCAAGGCAGAATTGCAGGAAACCGGTTTCAGGAGGTAGATTCGACTCGCCTTGAAAGCACATGAAAAGCGGCAAAGCTTTGACAATGATGCCCTTGGCCAAAAAGGACGTATGCGTTTTTTTCTGAATATATTCAGGAAAAAACGCATACGTCCTTTTTGGCCAACCAAGCAAGCCAGAAAGGCAAATCGGCGCTACAAAGAAGTCTCGCTTGCCAGAGGTCAAAAGGGCCATGCTGAAAAAAGTGTAAAAACCGGAAATGCAGGACAGGCCATGGAGACATGGGAGCCTTGCTACGCTGATGGGCGGGATGGAAATTGCCAACAGCCACTCTGGAGAAGTGTACGCTGCGTCCTGAAACATGTAATAAACACAGCTTAGAGAGCATAGGGAACTTCCACTCATGGGCGTAAAATCGGGAAACCTAAAAATCAACAAGACACAGGCACCCCAAAGTTTAGGGCTGCACTGTTTCCAAGAACCTCCACTTCGGTACACCTTAAATATCCCAGGAAAGAGAAAAATGGATAAAGAAGTTGTGGTACTTATGCACAATGGAATATCACTCAGCCATAAATCAATGTCATAAGGCTAGTAGCAGCATGATGAGTGGATTTAGGGACGATGACTCTAAGTGAAGTAAGTCACACAGAAAAGGACACGTATCCTAAGATATCACTTATAGAGGGAATGTCAAAATCGCTACACCTGAACTGAATTCCAAAACACAACAGAGTCACACATTTAGAAAACACACTATGGCTGCTTAACGGGAAAGGTGAGGTGGGGCGATGCATAAAACAAGGGTTTGAAATTAGCTCAGATACCGTTCCAGAAGCCAAATATGTAATAGACAAGACCTACTCCCTGCTCAGTGAACTGGACTCAACACCCCCTATTCACCGCCCAAGAATATATCTGACTAGGAAGAGTCTTAAAACCTATGTATTGATATCTCTCTGGAAGTGAATCAAGAGGGTGTAAAGCGGCATAAACACAGCAGGGAAAAGCAGCTAAATCCCGTTATAAAAATAGGCTACTTAAAAAAAAAAAACCCATAAAACAAAGACAGTGAAAGAGAGAGAAATTCTTACAAAATCCGTTCAGGGGCTCTGATGCAACCTGGATTGACCATATCTAGACCCACAGCTGGATGAGACATAAGGCTGGACACTCTTGGGGCTGAGAAGATTGGTGAGGTTGGGTGAGCAAACACAGACCCTTTAAAGTAATACTGCGTGGTACCCATGCCATGGGTCCCAAATCTCCAGGTTCAAGGGCATCTTCCTACATCGAAAACATGCCTGGGAAACCCAGAAGATGGTACACCGTGTGATCGGGAAAGGTTTCTAAAACGCACCTCATTTCTCCTCTCCTTGTGCTCGGGTTCGCCATTCCAGCCGCTTCACTAACAATCTCCCTACGTGGAGAATCAGCACCGTTGACCTCCTGTTTCGTACAGGTCGCAATTTGTCCTGAGGATGAACGGGAAGAGGGGGAACCAATGAGAGACTAGCTCTAGGTGTTGGGACAGGCACAGGTCACTCTATTTTCCCATCAGGAAGAAGAATGAACCACAGGCTCAGCCTGCCCCCCGGAACCAGAATAAGGCCTGAAGCAATCCTGCGCTTTTGCGGCCAGCTCCCAAAAAAGCGAGTTGACACATGGAGCTCAGGGGCACTGCAATTCACAAACCTGCAGAGTTGTAAATGATAACTCTCGTCCACAAATATATTGAGGGAAGGCAACAAAGAGGATTTGAAAGCAAGGCAGAATTGCAGGAAACCGGTTTCAGGAGGTAGATTCGACTCGCCTTGAAAGCACATGAAAAGCGGCAAAGCGTTGACAATGATGCCCTTGGCCAAAAAGGGCGTATGCGTTTTTTCCTGAATATATTCAGGAAAAAACGCATACGCCCTTTTTGGCCAACCAAGCAAGCCGGAAAGGCAAATCGGCGCTACAAAGAAGTCTGGCATGCCAGAGGTCAAAAGGGCCATGCTGAAAAAAGTGTAAAAACCGGAAATGCAGGACAGGCCATGGAGACATGGGAGCCTTGCTACGCTGATGGGCGGGATGGAAATTGCCAACAGCCACTCTGGAGAAGTGTACGCTGCGTCCTGAAACATGGAATAAACACAGCTTAGAGAGCATAGGGCACTTCCACTCATGGGCGTAGAAATCGGGAAACCTAAAAATCAACAAGACACAGGCACCCCAAAGTTTAGGGCTGCTCTGTTTCCAAGAACCTCCACTTCGGTACACCTTAAATATCCCAGGAAAGAGAAAAATGGATAAAGAAGTTGTGGTACTTATGCACAATGGAATATCACTCAGCCATGAAATCAGTGTCATAAGGCTAGTAGCAGCATGATGAGTGGATTTAGGGACGATGACTCTAAGTGAAGTAAGTCACACAGAAAAGGACACTTATCCTAAGATATCACTTATAGAGGGAATGTCAAAATCGCTACACCTGAACTGAATTCCAAAACAGAACAGAGTCACACATTTAGAAAACACACTATGGCTGCTTAAAGGGAAAGGTGAGGTGGGGCGATGCATAAAACAAGGGTTTGAAATTAGCTCAGATACCGTTCCACAAGCCAAATATGTAACAGACAAGACCTACTCCCTGCTCAGTGAACTGGACTCAACACCCCCTATTCACCACCCAAGAATATATCTGACTAGGAAGAGTCTTAAAACCTATGTATTGATATCTCTCTGGAAGTGAATCAAGAGGGCGTAAAGCGGCATAAACACAGCAAGGAAAAGAAGCTAAACCCCCTTATAAAAATTGACTACTTAAAAAAAAAAAACCCATAAAACAAAGACAGTGAAAGAGAGAGAAATTCTTACAAAATCCCTTCAGGGGCTCTGATGCAACCTGGATTGACCATATCTAGACCCACAGCTGGATGAGACATAAGGCTGGACACTCTTGGGGCTGAGAGGATTGGTGAGGTTGGGTGAGCAAACGCAGACCCTTTAAAGTAATACTGCGTGGTACCCATGCCATGGGTCCCAAATCTCCAGGTTCAAGGGCATCTTCCTACATCGAAAACATGCCTGGGAAACCCAGAAGATGGTACACCGTGTGATCGGGAAAGGTTTCTAAAACGCACCTCATTTCTCCTCTCCTTGTGCTCGGGTTCGCCATTCCAGCCGCTTCACTAACAATCTCCCTACGTGGAGAATCAGCACCGTTGACCTCCTGTTTCGTACAGGTCGCAATTTGTCCCGACGATGAACGGGAAGAGGGGGAACCAATGAGAGACTAGCTCTAGGTGTTGGGACAGGCACAGGTCACTCTATTTTCCCATCAGGAAGAAGAATGAACCACAGGCTCAGCCTGCCCCCCGGAACCAGAATAGGGCCTGAAGCAATCCTGCGCTTTTGCGGCCAGCTCCCAAAAAAGCGAGTTGACACATGGAGCTCAGGGGCACTGCAATTCACAAACCTGCAGAGTTATAAATGATAACTCTCGTCCACAAATATATTGAGGGAAGGCAACGAAGAGGATTTGAAAGCAAGGCAGAATTGCAGGAAACCGATTTCAGGAGGTAGATTCGACTCGCCTTGAAAGCACATGAAAAGCGGCAAAGCGTTGACAATGATGCCCTTGGCCAAAAAGGGCGTATGCGTTTTTTCCTGAATATATTCAGGAAAAAACGCATACGCCCTTTTTGGCCAACCAAGCAAGCCGGAAAGGCAAATCGGCGCTACAAAGAAGTCTGGCTTGCCAGAGGTCAAAAGGGCCATGCTGAAAAATGTGTAAAAACCAGAAATGCAGGACAGGCCATGGAGACATGGGAGCCTTGCTACGCTGATGGGCGGGGTGGAAATTGCCAACAGCCACTCTGGAGAAGTGTACGCTGCGTCCTGAAACATGTAATAAACACAGCTTAGAGAGCATAGGGCACTTCCACTCATGGGCGTAGAAATCGGGAAACCTAAAAATCAACAAGACACAGGCACCCCAAAGTTTAGGGCTGCTCTGTTTCCAAGAACCTCCACTTCGGTACACCTTAAATATCCCAGGAAAGAGAAAAATGGATAAAGAAGTTGTGGTACTTATGCACAATGGAATATCACTCAGCCATGAAATCAGTGTCATAAGGCTAGTAGCAGCATGATGAGTGGATTTAGGGACGATGACTCTAAGTGAAGTAAGTCACACAGAAAAGGAAACTTATCCTAAGTTATCACTTGTAGAGGGAATGTCAAAATCGCTACACCTGAATTGAATTGCAAAACAGAACAGAGTCACACATTTAGAAAACACACTATGGCTGCTTAACGGGAAAGCTGAGGTGGGGCGATGCATAAAACAAGGGTTTGAAATTAGCTCAGATACCGTTCCACAAGCCAAATATTTAATAGACAAGACCTACTCCCTGCTCAGTGAACTGGACTCAACACCCCCTATTCACCGCCCAAGAATATATCTGACTAGGAAGAGTCTTAAAACCTATGTATTGATATCTCTCTGGAAGTGAATCAAGAGGGTGTAAAGCGGCATAAACACAGCAAGGAAAAGAAGCTAAACCCCCTTATAAAAATTGACTACTTAAAAAAAAAAACCCATAAAACAAAGACAGTGAAAGAGAGAGAAATTCTTACAAAATCCTTTCAGGGGCTCTGATGCAAACTGCATTGACCATATCTAGACCCACAGCTGGATGAGACATAAGGCTGGACACTCTTGGGGCTGAGAGGATTGGTGAGGTTGGGTGAGCAAACGCAGACCCTTTAAAGTAATACTGCGTGGTACCCATGCCATGGGTCCCAAATCTCCAGGTTCAAGGGCATCTTCCTACATCGAAAACATGCCTGGGAAACCCAGAAGATGGTACACCGTGTGATCGGGAAAGGTTTCTAAAACGCACCTCATTTCTCCTCTCCTTGTGCTCGGGTTCGCCATTCCAGCCGCTTCACTAACAATCTCCCTACGTGGAGAATCAGCACCGTTGACCTCCTGTTTCGTACAGGTCGCAATTTGTCCCGAGGATGAACGGGAAGAGGGGGAACCAATTAGAGACTAGCTCTAGGTGTTGGGACAGGCACAGGTCACCCTATTTTCCCATCAGGAAGAAGAATGAACCACAGGCTCAGCCTGGCCCCCGGAACCAGAATAGGGCCTGAAGCAATCCTGCGCTTTTGCGCGAGCTCCCAAAAAAGCGAGTTGACAAATGGAGCTCAGGGGCACTGCAATTCACAAACCTGCAGAGTTGTAAATGATAACTCTTGTCCACAAATATATTGAGGGAAGGCAACGAAGAGGATTTGAAAGCAAGGCAGAATTGCAGGAAACCGGTTTCAGGAGGTAGATTCGACTCGCCTTGAAAGCACATGAAAAGCGGCAAAGCGTTGACAATGATGCCCTTGGCCAAAAAGGGCGTATGCGTTTTTTCCTGAATATATTCAGGAAAAAACGCATACGCCCTTTTTGGCCAACCAAGCAAGCCAGAAAGGCAAATCGGCGCTACAAAGAAGTCTCGCTTGCCAGAGGTCAAAAGGGCCATGCTGAAAAAAGTGTAAAAACCGGAAATGCAGGACAGGCCATGGAGACATGGGAGCCTTGCTACGCTGATGGGCGGGATGGAAATTGCCAACAGCCACTCTGGAGAAGTGTACGCTGCGTCCTGAAACATGGAATAAACACAGCTTAGAGAGCATAGGGCACTTCCACTCATGGGCGTAGAAATCGGGAAACCTAAAAATCAACAAGACACAGGCACCCCAAAGTTTAGGGCTGCTCTGTTTCCAAGAACCTCCACTTCGGTACACCTTAAATATCCCAGGAAAGAGAAAAATGGATAAAGAAGTTGTGGTACTTATGCACAATGGAATATCACTCAGCCATGAAATCAGTGTCATAAGGCTAGTAGCAGCATGATGAGTGGATTTAGGGACGATGACTCTAAGTGAAGTAAGTCACACAGAAAAGGACACTTATCCTAAGATATCACTTATAGAGGGAATGTCAAAATCGCTACACCTGAACTGAATTCCAAAACAGAACAGAGTCACACATTTAGAAAACACACTATGGCTGCTTAAAGGGAAAGGTGAGGTGGGGCGATGCATAAAACAAGGGTTTGAAATTAGCTCAGATACCGTTCCACAAGCCAAATATGTAACAGACAAGACCTACTCCCTGCTCAGTGAACTGGACTCAACACCCCCTATTCACCACCCAAGAATATATCTGACTAGGAAGAGTCTTAAAACCTATGTATTGATATCTCTCTGGAAGTGAATCAAGAGGGCGTAAAGCGGCATAAACACAGCAAGGAAAAGAAGCTAAACCCCCTTATAAAAATTGACTACTTAAAAAAAAAAAACCCATAAAACAAAGACAGTGAAAGAGAGAGAAATTCTTACAAAATCCCTTCAGGGGCTCTGATGCAACCTGGATTGACCATATCTAGACCCACAGCTGGATGAGACATAAGGCTGGACACTCTTGGGGCTGAGAGGATTGGTGAGGTTGGGTGAGCAAACGCAGACCCTTTAAAGTAATACTGCGTGGTACCCATGCCATGGGTCCCAAATCTCCAGGTTCAAGGGCATCTTCCTACATCGAAAACATGCCTGGGAAACCCAGAAGATGGTACACCGTGTGATCGGGAAAGGTTTCTAAAACGCACCTCATTTCTCCTCTCCTTGTGCTCGGGTTCGCCATTCCAGCCGCTTCACTAACAATCTCCCTACGTGGAGAATCAGCACCGTTGACCTCCTGTTTCGTACAGGTCGCAATTTGTCCCGACGATGAACGGGAAGAGGGGGAACCAATGAGAGACTAGCTCTAGGTGTTGGGACAGGCACAGGTCACTCTATTTTCCCATCAGGAAGAAGAATGAACCACAGGCTCAGCCTGCCCCCCGGAACCAGAATAGGGCCTGAAGCAATCCTGCGCTTTTGCGGCCAGCTCCCAAAAAAGCGAGTTGACACATGGAGCTCAGGGGCACTGCAATTCACAAACCTGCAGAGTTATAAATGATAACTCTCGTCCACAAATATATTGAGGGAAGGCAACGAAGAGGATTTGAAAGCAAGGCAGAATTGCAGGAAACCGATTTCAGGAGGTAGATTCGACTCGCCTTGAAAGCACATGAAAAGCGGCAAAGCGTTGACAATGATGCCCTTGGCCAAAAAGGGCGTATGCGTTTTTTCCTGAATATATTCAGGAAAAAACGCATACGCCCTTTTTGGCCAACCAAGCAAGCCGGAAAGGCAAATCGGCGCTACAAAGAAGTCTGGCTTGCCAGAGGTCAAAAGGGCCATGCTGAAAAATGTGTAAAAACCAGAAATGCAGGACAGGCCATGGAGACATGGGAGCCTTGCTACGCTGATGGGCGGGGTGGAAATTGCCAACAGCCACTCTGGAGAAGTGTACGCTGCGTCCTGAAACATGTAATAAACACAGCTTAGAGAGCATAGGGCACTTCCACTCATGGGCGTAGAAATCGGGAAACCTAAAAATCAACAAGACACAGGCACCCCAAAGTTTAGGGCTGCTCTGTTTCCAAGAACCTCCACTTCGGTACACCTTAAATATCCCAGGAAAGAGAAAAATGGATAAAGAAGTTGTGGTACTTATGCACAATGGAATATCACTCAGCCATGAAATCAGTGTCATAAGGCTAGTAGCAGCATGATGAGTGGATTTAGGGACGATGACTCTAAGTGAAGTAAGTCACACAGAAAAGGAAACTTATCCTAAGTTATCACTTGTAGAGGGAATGTCAAAATCGCTACACCTGAATTGAATTGCAAAACAGAACAGAGTCACACATTTAGAAAACACACTATGGCTGCTTAACGGGAAAGCTGAGGTGGGGCGATGCATAAAACAAGGGTTTGAAATTAGCTCAGATACCGTTCCACAAGCCAAATATTTAATAGACAAGACCTACTCCCTGCTCAGTGAACTGGACTCAACACCCCCTATTCACCGCCCAAGAATATATCTGACTAGGAAGAGTCTTAAAACCTATGTATTGATATCTCTCTGGAAGTGAATCAAGAGGGTGTAAAGCGGCATAAACACAGCAAGGAAAAGAAGCTAAACCCCCTTATAAAAATTGACTACTTAAAAAAAAAAACCCATAAAACAAAGACAGTGAAAGAGAGAGAAATTCTTACAAAATCCTTTCAGGGGCTCTGATGCAAACTGCATTGACCATATCTAGACCCACAGCTGGATGAGACATAAGGCTGGACACGCTTGGGGCTGAGAGGATTGGTGAGGTTGGGTGAGCAAACGCAGACCCTTTAAAGTAATACTGCGTGGTACCCATGCCATGGGTCCCAAATCTCCAGGTTCAAGGGCATCTTCCTACATCGAAAACATGCCTGGGAAACCCAGAAGATGGTACACCGTGTGATCGGGAAAGGTTTCTAAAACGCACCTCATTTCTCCTCTCCTTGTGCTCGGGTTCGCCATTCCAGCCGCTTCACTAACAATCTCCCTACGTGGAGAATCAGCACCGTTGACCTCCTGTTTCGTACAGGTCGCAATTTGTCCCGAGGATGAACGGGAAGAGGGGGAACCAATTAGAGACTAGCTCTAGGTGTTGGGACAGGCACAGGTCACCCTATTTTCCCATCAGGAAGAAGAATGAACCACAGGCTCAGCCTGGCCCCCGGAACCAGAATAGGGCCTGAAGCAATCCTGCGCTTTTGCGCGAGCTCCCAAAAAAGCGAGTTGACAAATGGAGCTCAGGGGCACTGCAATTCACAAACCTGCAGAGTTGTAAATGATAACTCTTGTCCACAAATATATTGAGGGAAGGCAACGAAGAGGATTTGAAAGCAAGGCAGAATTGCAGGAAACCGGTTTCAGGAGGTAGATTCGACTCGCCTTGAAAGCACATGAAAAGCGGCAAAGCGTTGACAATGATGCCCTTGGCCAAAAAGGGCGTATGCGTTTTTTCCTGAATATATTCAGGAAAAAACGCATACGCCCTTTTTGGCCAACCAAGCAAGCCAGAAAGGCAAATCGGCGCTACAAAGAAGTCTCGCTTGCCAGAGGTCAAAAGGGCCATGCTGAAAAAAGTGTAAAAACCGGAAATGCAGGACAGGCCATGGAGACATGGGAGCCTTGCTACGCTGATGGGCGGGATGGAAATTGCCAACAGCCACTCTGGAGAAGTGTACGCTGCGTCCTGAAACATGTAATAAACACAGCTTAGAGAGCATAGGGCACTTCCACTCATGGGCGTAAAATCGGGAAACCTAAAAATCAACAAGACACAGGCACCCCAAAGTTTAGGGCTGCTCTGTTTCCAAGAACCTCCACTTCGGTACACCTTAAATATCCCAGGAAAGAGAAAAATGGATAAAGAAGTTGTGGTACTTATGCACAATGGAATATCACTCAGCCATAAATCAGTGTCATAAGGCTAGTAGCAGCATGATGAGTGGATTTAGGGACGATGACTCTAAGTGAAGTAAGTCACACAGAAAAGGACACGTATCCTAAGATATCACTTATAGAGGGAATGTCAAAATCGCTACACCTGAACTGAATTCCAAAACACAACAGAGTCACACATTTAGAAAACACACTATGGCTGCTTAACGGGAAAGGTGAGGTGGGGCGATGCATAAAACAAGGGTTTGAAATTAGCTCAGATACCGTTCCACAAGCCAAATATGTAATAGACAAGACCTACTCCCTGCTCAGTGAACTGGACTCAACACCCCCTATTCACCGCCCAAGAATATATCTGACTAGGAAGAGTCTTAAAACCTATGTATTGATATCTCTCTGGAAGTGAATCAAGAGGGTGTAAAGCGGCATAAACACAGCAGGGAAAAGCAGCTAAATCCCGTTATAAAAATAGGCTACTTAAAAAAAAAAAACCCATAAAACAAAGACAGTGAAAGAGAGAGAAATTATTACAAAATCCGTTCAGGGGCTCTGATGAAACCTGGATTGACCATATCTAGACCCACAGCTGGATGAGACATAACGCTGGACACTCTTGGGCCTCAGAGGATTGGTGAGGTTGGGTGAGCAAACACAGACCCTTTAAAGTAATACTGCGTGGTACCCATGCCATGGGTCCCAAATCTCCAGGTTCAAGGGCATCTTCCTACATCGAAAACATGCCTGGGAAACCCAGAAGATGGTACACCGTGTGATCGGGAAAGGTTTCTAAAACGCACCTCATTTCTCCTCTCCTTGTGCTCGGGTTCGCCATTCCAGCCGCTTCACTAACAATCTCCCTACGTGGAGAATCAGCACCGTTGACCTCCTGTTTCGTACAGGTCGCAATTTGTCCTGAGGATGAACGGGAAGAGGGGGAACCAATGAGAGACTAGCTCTAGGTGTTGGGACAGGCACAGGTCACTCTATTTTCCCATCAGGAAGAAGAATGAACCACAGGCTCAGCCTGCCCCCCGGAACCAGAATAGGGCCTGAAGCAATCCTGCGCTTTTGCGGCCAGCTCCCAAAAAAGCGAGTTGACACATGGAGCTCAGGGGCACTGCAATTCACAAACCTGCAGAGTGTAAATGATAACTCTTGTCCACAAATATATTGAGGGAAGGCAACGAAGAGGATTTGAAAGCAAGGCAGAATTGCAGGAAACCGGTTTCAGGAGGTAGATTCGACTCGCCTTGAAAGCACATGAAAAGCGGCAAAGCGTTGACAATGATGCCCTTGGCCAAAAAGGGCGTATGCGTTTTTTCCTGAATATATTCAGGAAAAAACGCATACGCCCTTTTTGGCCAACCAAGCAAGCCGGAAAGGCAAATCGGCGCTACAAAGAAGTCTCGCTTGCCAGCGGTCAAAAGGGCCATGCTGAAAAAAGTGTAAAAACCAGAAATGCAGGACAGGCCATGGAGACATGGGAGCCTTGCTACGCTGATGGGCGGGATGGAAATTGCCAACAGCCACTCTGGAGAAGTGTACGCTGCGTCCTGAAACGTATAATAAACACAGCTTAGAGAGCATAGGGCACTTCCACTCACGCGCGTAGAAATCGGGAAACCTAAAAATCAACAAGACACAGGCACCCCAAAATTTAGGGCTGCTCTGTTTCCAAGAACCTCCACTTCGGTACACCTTAAATATCCCAGGAAAGAGAAAAATGGATAAAGAAGTTGTGGTACTTATGCACAATGGAATATCACTCAGCCATGAAATCAGTGTCATAAGGCTAGTAGCAGCATGATGAGTGGATTTAGGGACGATGACTCTAAGTGAAGTAAGTCACACAGAAAAGGACACGTATCCTAAGATATGACTTATAGAGGGAATGTCAAAATCGCTACACCTGAACTGAATTCCAAAACACAACAGAGTCACACATTTAGAAAACACACTATGGCTGCTTAAAGGGAAAAGTGAGGTGGGGCGATGCATAAAACAAGGGTTTGAAATTAGCTCAGATACCGTTCCACAAGCCAAATATGTAACAGACAAGACCTACTCCCTGCTCAGTGAACTGGACTCAACACCCCCTATTCACCACCCAAGAATATATCTGACTAGGAAGAGTCTTAAAACCTATGTATTGATATCTCTCTGGAAGTGAATCAAGAGGGCGTAAAGCGGCATAAACACAGCAAGGAAAAGAAGCTAAACCCCCTTATAAAAATTGACTACTTAAAAAAAAAAACCCATAAAACAAAGACAGTGAAAGAGAGAGAAATTCTTACAAAATCCCTTCAGGGGCTCTGATGCAACCTGGATTGACCATATCTAGACCCACAGCTGGATGAGACATAAGGCTGGACACTCTTGGGGCTCAGAGGATTGGTGAGGTTGGGTGAGCAAACGCAGACCCTTTAAAGTAATACTGCGTGGTACCCATGCCATGGGTCCCAAATCTCCAGGTTCAAGGGCAACTTCCTACATCGAAAACATGCCTGGGAAACCCAGAAGATGGTACACCGTGTGATCGGGAAAGGTTTCTAAAACGCACCTCATTTCTCCTCTCCTTGTGCTCGGGTTCGCCATTCCAGCCGCTTCACTAACAATCTCCCTACGTGGAGAATCAGCACCGTTGACCTCCTGTTTCGTACAGGTCGCAATTTGTCCCGAGGATGAACGGGAAGAGGGGGAACCAATTAGAGACTAGCTCTAGGTGTTGGGACAGGCACAGGTCACTCTATTTTCCCATCAGGAAGAAGAATGAACCACAGGCTCAGCCTGCCCCCCGGAACCAGAATAGGGCCTGAAGCAATCCTGCGCTTTTGCGGCCAGCTCCCAAAAAAGCGAGTTGACACATGGAGCTCAGGGGCACTGCAATTCACAAACCTGCAGAGTTGTAAATGATAACTCTCGTCCACAAATATATTGAGGGAAGGCAACGAAGAGGATTTGAAAGCAAGGCAGAATTGCAGGAAACCGGTTTCAGGAGGTAGATTCGACTCGCCTTGAAAGCACATGAAAAGCGGCAAAGCGTTGACAATGATGCCCTTGGCTAAAAAGGGCGTATGCGTTTTTTCCTGAATATATTCAGGAAAAAACGCATACGCCCTTTTTGGCCAACCAAGCAAGCCGGAAAGGCAAATCGGCGCTACAAAGAAGTCTCGCTTGCCAGAGGTGAAAAGGGCCATGCTGAAAAAAGTGTAAAAACCGGAAATGCAGGACAGGCCATGGAGACATGGGAGCCTTGCTATGCTGATGGGCGGGGTGGAAATTGCCAACAGCCACTCTGGAGAAGTGTACGCTGCGTCCTGAAACATGGAATAAACACAGCTTAGAGAGCATAGGGCACTTCCACTCATGGGCGTAGAAATCGGGAAACCTAAAATTCAACAAGACACAGGCACCCCAAAGTTTAGGGCTGCTCTGTTTCCAAGAACCTCCACTTCGGTACACCTTCAATATCCCAGGAAAGAGAAAAATGGATAAAGAAGTTGTGGTACTTATGCACAATGGAATATCACTCAGCCATAAATCAGTGTCATAAGGCTAGTAGCAGCATGATGAGTGGATTTAGGGACGATGACTCTAAGTGAAGTAAGTCACACATAAAAGGACACTTATCCTAAGATATCACTTATAGAGGGAATGTCAAAATCGCTACACCTGAACTGAATTCCAAAACACAACAGAGTCACACATTTAGAAAACACACTATGGCTGCTTAACGGGAAAGGTGAGGTGGGGCGATGCATAAAACAAGGGTTTGAAATTAGCTCAGATACCGTTCCACAAGCCAAATATGTAATAGACAAGACCTACTCCCTGCTCAGTGAACTGGACTCAACACCCCCTATTCACCACCCAAGAATATATCTGACTAGGAGAGTCTTAAAACCTATGTATTGATATCGCTCTGGAAGTGAATCAAGAGGGTGTAAAGCGGCATAAACACAGCAAGGAAAAGAAGCTAAACCCCCTTATAAAAATTGACTACTTAAAAAAAAAAACCCATAAAACAAAGACAGTGAAAGAGAGAGAAATTCTTACAAAATCCCTTCAGGGGCTCTGATGCAACCTGGATTGACCATATCTAGACGCACAGCTGGATGAGACATAAGGCTGGAAACTCTTGGGGCTGAGAGGATTGGTGAGGTTGGGTGAGCAAACGCAGACCCTTTAAAGTAATACTGCGTGGTACCCATGCCATGAGTCCCAAATCTCCAGGTTCAAGGGCATCTTCCTACATCGAAAACATGCCTGGGAAACCCAGAAGATGGTACACCGTGTGATCGGGAAAGGTTTCTAAAACGCACCTCATTTCTCCTCTCCTTGTGCTCGGGTTCGCCATTCCAGCCGCTTCACTAACAATCTCCCTACGTGGAGAATCAGCACCGTTGACCTCCTGTTTCGTACAGGTTGCAATTTGTCCCGAGGATGAACGGGAAGAGGGGGAACCAATGAGAGACTAGCTCTAGGTGTTGGGACAGGCACAGGTCACTGTATTTTCCCATCAGGAAGAAGAATGAACCACAGGCTCAGCCTGCCCCCCGGAACCAGAATAGGGCCTGAAGCAATCCTGCGCTTTTGCGGCCAGCTCCCAAAAAAGCGAGTTGACAAATGGAGCTCAGGGGCACTGCAATTCACAAACCTGCAGAGTTGTAAATGATAACTCTCGTCCACAAATATATTGAGGGAAGGCAACGAAGAGGATTTGAAAGCAAGGCAGAATTGCAGGAAACCGGTTTCAGGAGGTAGATTCGACTCGCCTTGAAAGCACATGAAAAGCGGCAAAGCGTTGACAATGATGCCCTTGGCTAAAAAGGGCGTATGCGTTTTTTCCTGAATATATTCAGGAAAAAACGCATACGCCCTTTTTGGCCAACCAAGCAAGCCGGAAAGGCAAATCGGCGCTACAAAGAAGTCTCGCTTGCCAGAGGTCAAAAGGGCCATGCTGAAAAAAGTGTAAAAACCGGAAATGCAGGACAGGCCATGGAGACATGGGAGCCTTGCTACGCTGATGGGCGGGGTGGAAATTGCCAACAGCCACTCTGGAGAAGTGTACGCTGCGTCCTGAAACATGGAATAAACACAGCTTAGAGAGCATAGGGCACTTCCACTCATGGGCGTAGAAATCGGGAAACCTAAAAATCAACAAGACACAGGCACCCCAAAGTTTAGGGCTGCTCTGTTTCCAAGAACCTCCACTTCGGTACACCTTAAATATCCCAGGAAAGAGAAAAATGGATAAAGAAGTTGTGGTACTTATGCACAATGGAATATCACTCAGCCATGAAATCAGTGTCATAAGGCTAGTAGCAGCATGATGAGTGGATTTAGGGACGATGACTCTAAGTGAAGTAAGTCACACAGAAAAGGACACTTATCCTAAGATATGACTTATAGAGGGAATGTCAAAATCGCTACACCTGAACTGAATTCCAAAACAGAACAGAGTCAAACATTTAGAAAACACACTATGGCTGCTTAAAGGGAAAGGTGAGGTGGGGCGATGCATAAAACAAGGGTTTGAAATTAGCTCAGATACCGTTCCACAAGCCAAATATGTAACAGACAAGACCTACTCCCTGCTCAGTGAACTGGACTCAACACCCCCTATTCACCACCCAAGAATATATCTGACTAGGAAGAGTCTTAAAACCTATGTATTGATATCTCTCTGGAAGTGAATCAAGAGGGTGTAAAGCGGCATAAACACAGCAAGGAAAAGAAGCTAAACCCCCTTATAAAAATTGACTACTTAAAAAAAAAAACCCATAAAACAAAGACAGTGAAAGAGAGAGAAATACTTACAAAATCCGTTCAGGGGCTCTGATGCAACCTGGATTGACCATATCTAGACCCACAGCTGGATGAGACATAAGGCTGGACACTCTTGGGGCTGAGAGGATTGGTGAGGTTGGGTGAGCAAACGCAGACCCTTTAAAGTAATACTGCGTGGTACCCATGCCATGGGTCCCAAATCTCCAGGTTCAAGGGCATCTTCCTACATCGAAAACATGCCTGGGAAACCCAGAAGATGGTACACCGTGTGATCGGGAAAGGTTTCTAAAACGCACCTCATTTCTCCTCTCCTTGTGCTCGGGTTCGCCATTCCAGCCGCTTCACTAACAATCTCCCTACGTGGAGAATCAGCACCGTTGACCTCCTGTTTCGTACAGGTCGCAATTTGTCCCGAGGATGAACGGGAAGAGGGGGAACCAATGAGAGACTAGCTCTAGGTGTTGGGACAGGCACAGGTCACTCTATTTTCCCATCAGGAAGAAGAATGAACCACAGGCTCAGCCTGCCCCCCGGAACCAGAATAGGGCCTGAAGCAATCCTGCGCTTTTGCGGCCAGCTCCCAAAAAAGCGAGTTGACAAATGGAGCTCAGGGGCACTGCAATTCACAAACCTGCAGAGTTGTAAATGATAACTCTCGTCCACAAATATATTGAGGGAAGGCAACGAAGAGGATTTGAAAGCAAGGCAGAATTGCAGGAAACCGGTTTCAGGAGGTAGATTCGACTCGCCTTGAAAGCACATGAAAAGCAGCAAAGCGTTGACAATGATGCCCTTGGCCAAAAAGGGCGTATGCGTTTTTTCCTGAATATATTCAGGAAAAAACGCATACGCCCTTTTTGGCCAACCAAGCAAGCCGGAAATGCAAATCGGCGCTACAAAGAAGTCTGGCTTGCCAGCGGTCAAAAGGGCCATGCTGAAAAAAGTGTAAAAACCGGAAATGCAGGAGAGGCCATGGAGACATGGGAGCCTTGCTACGCTGATGGGCGGGGTGGAAATTGCCAACAGCACTCTGGAGAAGTGTACGCTGCGTCCTGAAACATATAATAAACACAACTTAGAGAGCATAGGGCACTTCCACTCATGGGCGTAGAGATCGGGAAACCTAAAAATCAACAAGACACAGGCACCCCAAAGTTTAGGGCTGCTCTGTTTCCAAGAACCTCCACTTCGGTACACCTTAAATATCCCAGGAAAGAGAAAAATGGATAAAGAAGTTGTGGTACTTATGCACAATGGAATATCACTCAGCCATGAAATAAGGCTAGTAGCAGCATGATGAGTGGATTTAGGGACGATGACTCTAAGTGAAGTAAGTCACACAGAAAAGGAAACTTATCCTAAGTTATCACTTGTAGAGGGAATGTCAAAATCGCTACACCTGAACTGAATTCTAAAACAGAACAGAGTCACACATTTAGAAAACACACTATGGCTGCTTAACGGGAAAGCTGAGGTGGGGCGATGCATAAAACAAGGGTTTGAAATTAGCTCAGATACCGTTCCACAAGCCAAATATTTAATAGACAAGACCTACTCCCTGCTCAGTGAACTGGACTCAACACCCCCTATTCACCGCCCAAGAATATATCTGACTAAGAAGAGTCTTAAAACCTATGTATTGATATCTCTCTGGAAGTGAATCAAGAGGGTGTAAAGCGGCATAAACACAGCAGGGAAAAGCAGCTAAACCCCATTATAAAAATAGACTACTTAAAAAAAAAACCCCATAAAACAAAGACAGTGAAAGAGAGAGAAATTCTTACAAAATCCCTTCAGGGGCTCTGATGCAACCTGGATTGACCATATCTAGACCCACAGCTGGATGAGACATAAGGCTGGACACTCTTGGGGCTGAGAGGATTGGTGAGGTTGGGTGAGCAAACACAGACCCTTTAAAGTAATACTGCGTGGTACCCATGCCATGGGTCCCAAATCTCCAGGTTCAAGGGCATCTTCCTACATCGAAAACATGCCTGGGAAACCCAGAAGATGGTACACCGTGTGATCGGGAAAGGTTTCTAAAACGCACCTCATTTCTCCTCTCCTTGTGCTCGGGTTCGCCATTCCAGCCGCTTCACTAACAATCTCCCTACGTGGAGAATCAGCACCGTTGACCTCCTGTTTCGTACAGGTCGCAATTTGTCCCGAGGATGAACGGGAAGAGGAGGAACCAATGAGAGACTAGCTCTAGGTGTTGGGACAGGCACAGGTCACTCTATTTTCCCATCAGGAAGAAGAATGAACCACAGGCTCAGCCTGCCCCCCGGAACCAGAATAGGGCCTGAAGCAATCCTGCGCTTTTGCGGCCAGCTCCCAAAAAAGCGAGTTGACAAATGGAGCTCAGGGGCACTGCAATTCACAAACCTGCAGAGTTATAAATGATAACTCTCGTCCACAAATATATTGAGGGAAGGCAACGAAGAGGATTTGAAAGCAAGGCAGAATTGCAGGAAACCGATTTCAGGAGGTAGATTCGACTCGCCTTGAAAGCACATGAAAAGCGGCAAAGCGTTGACAATGATGCCCTTGGCTAAAAAGGGCGTATGCGTTTTTTCCTGAATATATTCAGGAAAAAACGCATACGCCCTTTTTGGCCAACCAAGCAAGCCGGAAAGGCAAATCGGCGCTACAAAGAAGTCTCGCTTGCCAGTGGTCAAAAGGGCCATGCTGAAAGAAGTGTAAAAACCGGAAATGCAGGAGAGGCCATGGAGACATGGGAGCCTTGCTACGCTGATGGGCGGGGTGGAAATTGCCAACAGCCACTCTGGAGAAGTGTACGCTGCGTCCTGAAACATGGAATAAACACAGCTTAGAGAGCATAGGGCACTTCCACTCATGGGCGTAGAAATCGGGAAACCTAAAATTCAACAAGACACAGGCACCCCAAAGTTTAGGGCTGCTCTGTTTCCAAGAACCTCCACTTCGGTACACCTTCAATATCCCAGGAAAGAGAAAAATGGATAAAGAAGTTGTGGTACTTATGCACAATGGAATATCACTCAGCCATAAATCAGTGTCATAAGGCTAGTAGCAGCATGATGAGTGGATTTAGGGACGAAGACTCTAAGTGAAGTAAGTCACACAGAAAAGGACACTTATCCTAAGATATCACTTATAGAGGGAATGTCAAAATCGCTACACCTGAACTGAATTCCAAAACACAACAGAGTCACACATTTAGGAAACACATTATGGCTGCTTAACGGGAAAGGTGAGGTGGGGCGATGCATAAAACAAGGGTTTGAAATTAGCTCAGATACCGTTCCACAAGCCAAATATGTAATAGACAAGACCTACTCCCTGCTCAGTGAACTGGACTCAACACCCCCTATTCACCACCCAAGAATATATCTGACTAGGAAGAGTCTTAAAACCTATGTATTGATATCTCTCTGGAAGT
Source organism: Eubalaena glacialis (assembly GCF_028564815.1). Classification (NCBI taxonomy): domain Eukaryota; kingdom Metazoa; phylum Chordata; class Mammalia; order Artiodactyla; family Balaenidae; genus Eubalaena; species Eubalaena glacialis. The sequence continues at coordinate 79,636,254 of NC_083727.1, read as the reverse complement.
GAATCAAGAGGGCGTAAAGCGGCATAAACACAGCAAGGAAAAGAAGCTAAACCCCCTTATAAAAATTGACTACTTAAAAAAAAAAACCCCATAAAACAAAGACAGTGAAAGAGAGAGAAATTCTTACAAAATCCCTTCAGGGGCTCTGATGCAACCTGGATTGACCATATCTAGACCCACAGCTGGATGAGACATAAGGCTGGACACTCTTGGGGCTGAGAGGATTGGTGAGGTTGGGTGAGCAAACACAGACCCTTTAAAGTAATACTGCGTGGTACCCATGCCATGGGTCCCAAATCTCCAGGTTCAAGGGCATCTTCCTACATCGAAAACATGCCTGGGAAACCCAGAAGATGGTACACCGTGTGATCGGGAAAGGTTTCTAAAACGCACCTCATTTCTCCTCTCCTTGTGCTCGGGTTCGCCATTCCAGCCGCTTCACTAACAATCTCCCTACGTGGAGAATCAGCACCGTTGACCTCCTGTTTCGTACAGGTCGCAATTTGTCCCGAGGATGAACGGGAAGAGGAGGAACCAATGAGAGACTAGCTCTAGGTGTTGGGACAGGCACAGGTCACTCTATTTTCCCATCAGGAAGAAGAATGAACCACAGGCTCAGCCTGCCCCCCGGAACCAGAATAGGGCCTGAAGCAATCCTGCGCTTTTGCGGCCAGCTCCCAAAAAAGCGAGTTGACAAATGGAGCTCAGGGGCACTGCAATTCACAAACCTGCAGAGTTATAAATGATAACTCTCGTCCACAAATATATTGAGGGAAGGCAACGAAGAGGATTTGAAAGCAAGGCAGAATTGCAAGAACCCGATTTCAGGAGGTAGATTCGACTCGCCTTGAAAGCACATGAAAAGCGGCAAAGCGTTGACAATGATGCCCTTGGCCAAAAAGGGCGTATGCGTTTTTTCCTGAATATATTCAGGAAAAAACGCATACGCCCTTTTTGGCCAACCAAGCAAGCCGGAAAGGCAAATCGGCGCTACAAAGAAGTCTGGCATGCCAGAGGTCAAAAGGGCCATGCTGAAAAAAGTGTAAAAACCGGAAATGCAGGAGAGGCCATGGAGACATGGGAGCCTTGCTACGCTGATGGGCGGGGTGGAAATTGCCAACAGCCACTCTGGAGAAGTGTACGCTGCGTCCTGAAACATGGAATAAACACAGCTTAGAGAGCATAGGGCACTTCCACTCATGGGCGTAGAAATCGGGAAACCTAAAATTCAACAAGACACAGGCACCCCAAAGTTTGGGGCTGCTCTGTTTCCAAGAACCTCCACTTCGGTACACCTTAAATATCCCAGGAAATAGAAAAATGGATAAAGAAGTTGTGGTACTTATGCACAATGGAATATCACTCAGCCATGAAATCAGTGTCATAAGGCTAGTAGCAGCATGATGAGTGGATTTAGGGACGATGACTCTAAGTGAAGTAAGTCACACAGAAAAGGAAACTTATCCTAAGTTATCACTTGTAGAGGGAATGTCAAAATCGCTACACCTGAATTGAATTGCAAAACAGAACAGAGTCACACATTTAGAAAACACACTATGGCTGCTTAACGGGAAAGCTGAGGTGGGGCGATGCATAAAACAAGGGTTTGAAATTAGCTCAGATACCGTTCCACAAGCCAAATATTTAATAGACAAGACCTACTCCCTGCTCAGTGAACTGGACTCAACACCCCCTATTCACCGCCCAAGAATATATCTGACTAGGAAGAGTCTTAAAACCTATGTATTGATATCTCTCTGGAAGTGAATCAAGAGGGTGTAAAGCGGCATAAACACAGCAAGGAAAAGAAGCTAAACCCCCTTATAAAAATTGACTACTTAAAAAAAAACCCATAAAACAAAGACAGTGAAAGAGAGAGAAATTCTTACAAAATCCGTTCAGGGGCTCTGATGCAACCTGGATTGACCATATCTAGACCCACAGCTGGATGAGACATAAGGCTGGACACTCTTGGGGCTGAGAGGATTGGTGAGGTTGGGTGAGCAAACGCAGACCCTTTAAAGTAATACTGCGTGGTACCCATGCCATGGGTCCCAAATCTCCAGGTTCAAGGGCATCTTCCTACATCGAAAACATGCCTGGGAAACCCAGAAGATGGTACACCGTGTGATCGGGAAAGGTTTCTAAAACGCACCTCATTTCTCCTCTCCTTGTGCTCGGGTTCGCCATTCCAGCCGCTTCACTAACAATCTCCCTACGTGGAGAATCAGCACCGTTGACCTCCTGTTTCGTACAGGTCTCAATTTGTCCCGAGGATGAACGGGAAGAGGGGGAACCAATGAGAGACTAGCTCTAGGTGTTGGGACAGGCACAGGTCACTCTATTTTCCCATCAGGAAGAAGAATGAACCACAGGCTCAGCCTGCCCCCCGGAACCAGAATAGGGCCTGAAGCAATCCTGCGCTTTTGCGGCCAGCTCCCAAAAAAGCGAGTTGACACATGGAGCTCAGGGGCACTGCAATTCACAAACCTGCAGAGTTATAAATGATAACTCTCGTCCACAAATATATTGAGGGAAGGCAACGAAGAGGATTTGAAAGCAAGGCAGAATTACAGGAAACCGATTTCAGGAGGTAGATTCGACTCGCCTTGAAAGCACATGAAAAGCGGCAAAGCGTTGACAATGATGCCCTTGGCCAAAAAGGGCGTATGCGTTTTTTCCTCAGGAAAAAACGCATACGCCCTTTTTGGCCAACCAAGCAAGCCGGAAAGGCAAATCGGCGCTACAAAGAAGTCTGGCTTGCCAGAGGTCAAAAGGGCCATGCTGAAAAATGTGTAAAAACCAGAAATGCAGGACAGGCCATGGAGACATGGGAGCCTTGCTACGCTGATGGGCGGGGTGGAAATTGCCAACAGCCACTCTGGAGAAGTGTACGCTGCGTCCTGAAACATGGAATAAACACAGCTTAGAGAGCATAGGGCACTTCCACTCATGGGCGTAGAAATCGGGAAACCTAAAAATCAACACGACACAGGCACCCCAAAGTTTAGGGCTGCTCTGTTTCCAAGAACCTCCACTTCGGTACACCTTAAATATCCCAGGAAAGGGAAAAATGGATAAAGAAGTTGTGGTACTTATGCACAATGGAATATCACTCAGCCATGAAATCAGTGTCATAAGGCTAGTAGCAGCATGATGAGTGGATTTAGGGACGATGACTCTAAGTGAAGTAAGTCACACAGAAACGGAAACTTATCCTAAGTTATCACTTGTAGAGGGAATGTCAAAATCGCTACACCTGAATTGAATTGCAAAACAGAACAGAGTCACACATTTAGAAAACACACTATGGCTGCTTAACGGGAAAGCTGAGGTGGGGCGATGCATAAAACAAGGGTTTGAAATTAGCTCAGATACCGTTCCACAAGCCAAATATTTAATAGACAAGACCTACTCCCTGCTCAGTGAACTGGACTCAACACCCCCTATTCACCGCCCAAGAATATATCTGACTAGGAAGAGTCTTAAAACCTATGTATTGATATCTCTCTGGAAGTGAATCAAGAGGGTGTAAAGCGGCATAAACACAGCAAGGAAAAGAAGCTAAACCCCCTTATAAAAATTGACTACTTAAAAAAAAACCCATAAAACAAAGACAGTGAAAGAGAGAGAAATTCTTACAAAATCCGTTCAGGGGCTCTGATGCAACCTGGATTGACCATATCTAGACCCACAGCTGGATGAGACATAAGGCTGGACACTCTTGGGGCTGAGAGGATTGGTGAGGTTGGGTGAGCAAACGCAGACCCTTTAAAGTAATACTGCGTGGTACCCATGCCATGGGTCCCAAATCTCCAGGTTCAAGGGCATCTTCCTACATCGAAAACATGCCTGGGAAACCCAGAAGATGGTACACCGTGTGATCGGGAAAGGTTTCTAAAACGCACCTCATTTCTCCTCTCCTTGTGCTCGGGTTCGCCATTCCAGCCGCTTCACTAACAATCTCCCTACGTGGAGAATCAGCACCGTTGACCTCCTGTTTCGTACAGGTCGCAATTTGTCCCGAGGATGAACGGGAAGAGGGGGAACCAATGAGAGACTAGCTCTAGGTGTTGGGACAGGCACAGGTCACTCTATTTTCCCATCAGGAAGAAGAATGAACCACAGGCTCAGCCTGCCCCCTGGAACCAGAATAGGGCCTGAAGCAATCCTGCGCTTTTGCGGCCAGCTCCCAAAAAAGCGAGTTGACACATGGAGCTCAGGGGCACTGCAATTCACAAACCTGCAGAGTTATAAATGATAACTCTCGTCCACAAATATATTGAGGGAAGGCAACGAAGAGGATTTGAAAGCAAGGCAGAATTGCAGGAAACCGATTTCAGGAGGTAGATTCGACTCGCCTTGAAAGCACATGAAAAGCGGCAAAGCGTTGACAATGATGCCCTTGGCCAAAAAGGGCGTATGCGTTTTTTCCTGAATATATTCAGGAAAAAACGCATACGCCCTTTTTGGCCAACCAAGCATGCCGGAAAGGCAAATCGGCGCTACAAAGAAGTCTGGCTTGCCAGAGGTCAAAAGGGCCATGCTGAAAAATGTGTAAAAACCAGAAATGCAGGACAGGCCATGGAGACATGGGAGCCTTGCTACGCTGATGGGCGGGGTGGAAATTGCCAACAGCCACTCTGGAGAAGTGTACGCTGCGTCCTGAAACATGGAATAAACACAGCTTAGAGAGCATAGGGCACTTCCAGTCATGGGCGTAGAAATCGGGAAACCTAAAAATCAACAAGACACAGGCACCCCAAAGTTTAGGGCTGCTCTGTTTCCAAGAACCTCCACTTCGGTACACCTTAAATATCCCAGGAAAGAGAAAAATGGATAAAGAAGTTGTGGTACTTATGCACAATGGAATATCACTCAGCCATGAAATCAGTGTCATAAGGCTAGTAGCAGCATGATGAGTGGATTTAGGGACGATGACTCTAAGTGAAGTAAGTCACACAGAAACGGAAACTTATCCTAAGTTATCACTTGTAGAGGGAATGTCAAAATCGCTACACCTGAATTGAATTGCAAAACAGAACAGAGTCACACATTTAGAAAACACACTATGGCTGCTTAACGGGAAAGCTGAGGTGGGGCGATGCATAAAACAAGGGTTTGAAATTAGCTCAGATACCGTTCCACAAGCCAAATATTTAATAGACAAGACCTACTCCCTGCTCAGTGAACTGGACTCAACACCCCCTATTCACCGCCCAAGAATATATCTGACTAGGAAGAGTCTTAAAACCTATGTATTGATATCTCTCTGGAAGTGAATCAAGAGGGTGTAAAGCGGCATAAACACAGCAAGGAAAAGAAGCTAAACCCCCTTATAAAAATTGACTACTTAAAAAAAAAACCCATAAAACAAAGACAGTGAAAGAGAGAGAAATTCTTACAAAATCCTTTCAGGGGCTCTGATGCAAACTGCATTGACCATATCTAGACCCACAGCTGGATGAGACATAAGGCTGGACACTCTTGGGGCTGAGAGGATTGGTGAGGTTGGGTGAGCAAACGCAGACCCTTTAAAGTAATACTGCGTGGTACCCATGCCATGGGTCCCAAATCTCCAGGTTCAAGGGCATCTTCCTACATCGAAAACATGCCTGGGAAACCCAGAAGATGGTACACCGTGTGATCGGGAAAGGTTTCTAAAACGCACCTCATTTCTCCTCTCCTTGTGCTCGGGTTCGCCATTCCAGCCGCTTCACTAACAATCTCCCTACGTGGAGAATCAGCACCGTTGACCTCCTGTTTCGTACAGGTCGCAATTTGTCCCGAGGATGAACGGGAAGAGGGGGAACCAATGAGAGACTAGCTCTAGGTGTTGGGACAGGCACAGGTCACCCTATTTTCCCATCAGGAAGAAGAATGAACCACAGGCTCAGCCTGCCCCCCGGAACCAGAATAAGGCCTGAAGCAATCCTGCGCTTTTGCGGCCAGCTCCCAAAAAAGCGAGTTGACACATGGAGCTCAGGGGCACTGCAATTCACAAACCTGCAGAGTTGTAAATGATAACTCTCGTCCACAAATATATTGAGGGAAGGCAACAAAGAGGATTTGAAAGCAAGGCAGAATTGCAGGAAACCGGTTTCAGGAGGTAGATTCGACTCGCCTTGAAAGCACATGAAAAGCGGCAAAGCGTTGACAATGATGCCCTTGGCCAAAAAGGGCGTATGCGTTTTTTCCTGAATATATTCAGGAAAAAACGCATACGCCCTTTTTGGCCAACCAAGCAAGCCGGAAAGGCAAATCGGCGCTACAAAGAAGTCTGGCATGCCAGAGGTCAAAAGGGCCATGCTGAAAAAAGTGTAAAAACCGGAAATGCAGGACAGGCCATGGAGACATGGGAGCCTTGCTACGCTGATGGGCGGGATGGAAATTGCCAACAGCCACTCTGGAGAAGTGTACGCTGCGTCCTGAAACATGGAATAAACACAGCTTAGAGAGCATAGGGCACTTCCACTCATGGGCGTAGAAATCGGGAAACCTAAAATTCAACAAGACACAGGCACCCCAAAGTTTAGGGCTGCTCTGTTTCCAAGAACCTCCACTTCGGTACACCTTAAATATCCCAGGAAAGAGAAAAATGGATAAAGAAGTTGTGGTACTTATGCACAATGGAATATCACTCAGCCATGAAATCAGTGTCATAAGGCTAGTAGCAGCATGATGAGTGGATTTAGGGACGATGACTCTAAGTGAAGTAAGTCACACAGAAAAGGAAACTTATCCTAAGTTATCACTTGTAGAGGGAATGTCAAAATCGCTACACCTGAATTGAATTGCAAAACAGAACAGAGTCACACATTTAGAAAACACACTATGGCTGCTTAAAGGGAAAGGTGAGGTGGGGCGATGCATAAAACAAGGGTTTGAAATTAGCTCAGATACCGTTCCACAAGCCAAATATGTAACAGACAAGACCTACTCCCTGCTCAGTGAACTGGACTCAACACCCCCTATTCACCACCCAAGAATATATCTGACTAGGAAGAGTCTTAAAACCTATGTATTGATATCTCTCTGGAAGTGAATCAAGAGGGCGTAAAGCGGCATAAACACAGCAAGGAAAAGAAGCTAAACCCCCTTATAAAAATTGACTACTTAAAAAAAAAAACCCCATAAAACAAAGACAGTGAAAGAGAGAGAAATTCTTAAAAAATCCCTACAGGGGCTCTGATGCAACCTGGATTGACCATATCTAGACCCACAGCTGGATGAGACATAAGGCTGGACACTCTTGGGGCTGAGAGGATTGGTGAGGTTGGGTGAGCAAACGCAGACCCTTTAAAGTAATACTGCGTGGTACCCATGCCATGGGTCCCAAATCTCCAGGTTCAAGGGCATCTTCCTACATCGAAAACATGCCTGGGAAACCCAGAAGATGGTACACCGTGTGATCGGGAAAGGTTTCTAAAACGCACCTCATTTCTCCTCTCCTTGTGCTCGGGTTCGCCATTCCAGCCGCTTCACTAACAATCTCCCTACGTGGAGAATCAGCACCGTTGACCTCCTGTTTCGTACAGGTCTCAATTTGTCCCGAGGATGAACGGGAAGAGGGGGAACCAATGAGAGACTAGCTCTAGGTGTTGGGACAGGCACAGGTCACTCTATTTTCCCATCAGGAAGAAGAATGAACCACAGGCTCAGCCTGCCCCCCGGAACCAGAATAGGGCCTGAAGCAATCCTGCGCTTTTGCGGCCAGCTCCCAAAAAAGCGAGTTGACACATGGAGCTCAGGGGCACTGCAATTCACAAACCTGCAGAGTTATAAATGATAACTCTCGTCCACAAATATATTGAGAAAAGGCAACGAAGAGGATTTGAAAGCAAGGCAGAATTGCAGGAAACCGATTTCAGGAGGTAGATTCGACTCGCCTTGAAAGCACATGAAAAGCGGCAAAGCGTTGACAATGATGCCCTTGGCCAAAAAGGGCGTAGGCGTTTTTTCCTGAATATATTCAGGAAAAAACGCATACGCCCTTTTTGGCCAACCAAGCAAGCCGGAAAGGCAAATCGGCGCTACAAAGAAGTCTGGCTTGCCAGAGGTCAAAAGGGCCATGCTGAAAAATGTGTAAAAACCAGAAATGCAGGACAGGCCATGGAGACATGGGAGCCTTGCTACGCTGATGGGCGGGGTGGAAATTGCCAACAGCCACTCTGGAGAAGTGTACGCTGCGTCCTGAAACATGTAATAAACACAGCTTAGAGAGCATAGGGCACTTCCACTCATGGGCGTAGAAATCGGGAAACCTAAAAATCAACAAGACACAGGCACCCCAAAGTTTAGGGCTGCTCTGTTTCCAAGAACCTCCACTTCGGTACACCTTAAATATCCCAGGAAAGAGAAAAATGGATAAAGAAGTTGTGGTACTTATGCACAATGGAATATCACTCAGCCATGAAATCAGTGTCATAAGGCTAGTAGCAGCATGATGAGTGGATTTAGGGACGATGACTCTAAGTGAAGTAAGTCACACAGAAAAGGAAACTTATCCTAAGTTATCACTTGTAGAGGGAATGTCAAAATCGCTACACCAGAATTGAATTGCAAAACAGAACAGAGTCACACATTTAGAAAACACACTATGGCTGCTTAACGGGAAAGCTGAGGTGGGGCGATGCATAAAACAAGGGTTTGAAATTAGCTCAGATACCGTTCCACAAGCCAAATATTTAATAGACAAGACCTACTCCCTGCTCAGTGAACTGGACTCAACACCCCCTATTCACCGCCCAAGAATATATCTGACTAGGAAGAGTCTTAAAACCTATGTATTGATATCTCTCTGGAAGTGAATCAAGAGGGTGTAAAGCGGCATAAACACAGCAAGGAAAAGAAGCTAAACCCCCTTATAAAAATTGACTACTTAAAAAAAAAAACCCATAAAACAAAGACAGTGAAAGAGAGAGAAATTCTTACAAAATCCTTTCAGGGGCTCTGATGCAAACTGCATTGACCATATCTAGACCCACAGCTGGATGAGACATAAGGCTGGACACTCTTGGGGCTGAGAGGATTGGTGAGGTTGGGTGAGCAAACGCAGACCCTTTAAAGTAATACTGCGTGGTACCCATGCCATGGGTCCCAAATCTCCAGGTTCAAGGGCATCTTCCTACATCGAAAACATGCCTGGGAAACCCAGAAGATGGTACACCGTGTGATCGGGAAAGGTTTCTAAAACGCACCTCATTTCTCCTCTCCTTGTGCTCGGGTTCGCCATTCCAGCCGCTTCACTAACAATCTCCCTACGTGGAGAATCAGCACCGTTGACCTCCTGTTTCGTACAGGTCGCAATTTGTCCCGAGGATGAACGGGAAGAGGGGGAACCAATTAGAGACTAGCTCTAGGTGTTGGGACAGGCACAGGTCACCCTATTTTCCCATCAGGAAGAAGAATGAACCACAGGCTCAGCCTGCCCCCCGGAACCAGAATAAGGCCTGAAGCAATCCTGCGCTTTTGCGGCCAGCTCCCAAAAAAGCGAGTTGACACATGGAGCTCAGGGGCACTGCAATTCACAAACCTGCAGAGTTGTAAATGATAACTCTCGTCTACAAATATATTGAGGGAAGGCAACAAAGAGGATTTGAAAGCAAGGCAGAATTGCAGGAAACCGGTTTCAGGAGGTAGATTCGACTCGCCTTGAAAGCACATGAAAAGCGGCAAAGTGTTGACAATGATGCCCTTGGCCAAAAAGGGCGTATGCGTTTTTTCCTGAATATATTCAGGAAAAAACGCATACGCCCTTTTTGGCCAACCAAGCAAGCCGGAAAGGCAAATCGGCGCTACAAAGAAGTCTGGCATGCCAGAGGTCAAAAGGGCCATGCTGAAAAAAGTGTAAAAACCGGAAATACAGGACAGGCCATGGAGACATGGGAGCCTTGCTACGCTGATGGGCGGGATGGAAATTGCCAACAGCCACTCTGGAGAAGTGTACGCTGCGTCCTGAAACATGGAATAAACACAGCTTAGAGAGCATAGGGCACTTCCACTCATGGGCGTAGAAATCGGGAAACCTAAAAATCAACAAGACACAGGCACCCCAAAGTTTAGGGCTGCTCTGTTTCCAAGAACCTCCACTTCGGTACACCTTAAATATCCCAGGAAAGAGAAAAATGGATAAAGAAGTTGTGGTACTTATGCACAATGGAATATCACTCAGCCATGAAATCAGTGTCATAAGGCTAGTAGCAGCATGATGAGTGGATTTAGGGACGATGACTCTAAGTGAAGTAAGTCACACAGAAAAGGACACTTATCCTAAGATATCACTTATAGAGGGAATGTCAAAATCGCTACACCTGAACTGAATTCCAAAACAGAACAGAGTCACACATTTAGAAAACACACTATGGCTGCTTAAAGGGAAAGGTGAGGTGGGGCGATGCATAAAACAAGGGTTTGAAATTAGCTCAGATACCGTTCCACAAGCCAAATATGTAACAGACAAGACCTACTCCCTGCTCAGTGAACTGGACTCAACACCCCCTATTCACCACCCAAGAATATATCTGACTAGGAAGAGTCTTAAAACCTATGTATTGATATCTCTCTGGAAGTGAATCAAGAGGGCGTAAAGCGGCATAAACACAGCAAGGAAAAGAAGCTAAACCCCCTTATAAAAATTGACTACTTAAAAAAAAAAACCCCATAAAACAAAGACAGTGAAAGAGAGAGAAATTCTTAAAAAATCCCTTCAGGGGCTCTGATGCAACCTGGATTGACCATATCTAGACCCACAGCTGGATGAGACATAAGGCTGGACACTCTTGGGGCTGAGAGGATTGGTGAGGTTGGGTGAGCAAACGCAGACCCTTTAAAGTAATACTGCGTGGTACCCATGCCATGGGTCCCAAATCTCCAGGTTCAAGGGCATCTTCCTACATCGAAAACATGCCTGGGAAACCCAGAAGATGGTACACCGTGTGATCGGGAAAGGTTTCTAAAACGCACCTCATTTCTCCTCTCCTTGTGCTCGGGTTCGCCATTCCAGCCGCTTCACTAACAATCTCCCTACGTGGAGAATCAGCACCGTTGACCTCCTGTTTCGTACAGGTCTCAATTTGTCCCGAGGATGAACGGGAAGAGGGGGAACCAATGAGAGACTAGCTCTAGGTGTTGGGACAGGCACAGGTCACTCTATTTTCCCATCAGGAAGAAGAATGAACCACAGGCTCAGCCTGCCCCTCGGAACCAGAATAGGGCCTGAAGCAATCCTGCGCTTTTGCGGCCAGCTCCCAAAAAAGCGAGTTGACACATGGAGCTCAGGGGCACTGCAATTCACAAACCTGCAGAGTTATAAATGATAACTCTCGTCCACAAATATATTGAGAAAAGGCAACGAAGAGGATTTGAAAGCAAGGCAGAATTGCAGGAAACCGATTTCAGGAGGTAGATTCGACTCGCCTTGAAAGCACATGAAAAGCGGCAAAGCGTTGACAATGATGCCCTTGGCCAAAAAGGGCGTAGGCGTTTTTTCCTGAATATATTCAGGAAAAAACGCATACGCCCTTTTTGGCCAACCAAGCAAGCCGGAAAGGCAAATCGGCGCTACAAAGAAGTCTGGCTTGCCAGAGGTCAAAAGGGCCATGCTGAAAAATGTGTAAAAACCAGAAATGCAGGACAGGCCATGGAGACATGGGAGCCTTGCTACGCTGATGGGCGGGGTGGAAATTGCCAACAGCCACTCTGGAGAAGTGTACGCTGCGTCCTGAAACATGTAATAAACACAGCTTAGAGAGCATAGGGCACTTCCACTCATGGGCGTAGAAATCGGGAAACCTAAAAATCAACAAGACACAGGCACCCCAAAGTTTAGGGCTGCTCTGTTTCCAAGAACCTCCACTTCGGTACACCTTAAATATCCCAGGAAAGAGAAAAATGGATAAAGAAGTTGTGGTACTTATGCACAATGGAATATCACTCAGCCATGAAATCAGTGTCATAAGGCTAGTAGCAGCATGATGAGTGGATTTAGGGACGATGACTCTAAGTGAAGTAAGTCACACAGAAAAGGAAACTTATCCTAAGTTATCACTTGTAGAGGGAATGTCAAAATCGCTACACCAGAATTGAATTGCAAAACAGAACAGAGTCACACATTTAGAAAACACACTATGGCTGCTTAACGGGAAAGCTGAGGTGGGGCGATGCATAAAACAAGGGTTTGAAATTAGCTCAGATACCGTTCCACAAGCCAAATATTTAATAGACAAGACCTACTCCCTGCTCAGTGAACTGGACTCAACACCCCCTATTCACCGCCCAAGAATATATCTGACTAGGAAGAGTCTTAAAACCTATGTATTGATATCTCTCTGGAAGTGAATCAAGAGGGTGTAAAGCGGCATAAACACAGCAAGGAAAAGAAGCTAAACCCCCTTATAAAAATTGACTACTTAAAAAAAAAAACCCATAAAACAAAGACAGTGAAAGAGAGAGAAATTCTTACAAAATCCTTTCAGGGGCTCTGATGCAAACTGCATTGACCATATCTAGACCCACAGCTGGATGAGACATAAGGCTGGACACTCTTGGGGCTGAGAGGATTGGTGAGGTTGGGTGAGCAAACGCAGACCCTTTAAAGTAATACTGCGTGGTACCCATGCCATGGGTCCCAAATCTCCAGGTTCAAGGGCATCTTCCTACATCGAAAACATGCCTGGGAAACCCAGAAGATGGTACACCGTGTGATCGGGAAAGGTTTCTAAAACGCACCTCATTTCTCCTCTCCTTGTGCTCGGGTTCGCCATTCCAGCCGCTTCACTAACAATCTCCCTACGTGGAGAATCAGCACCGTTGACCTCCTGTTTCGTACAGGTCGCAATTTGTCCCGAGGATGAACGGGAAGAGGGGGAACCAATGAGAGACTAGCTCTAGGTGTTGGGACAGGCACAGGTCACCCTATTTTCCCATCAGGAAGAAGAATGAACCACAGGCTCAGCCTGCCCCCCGGAACCAGAATAAGGCCTGAAGCAATCCTGCGCTTTTGCGGCCAGCTCCCAAAAAAGCGAGTTGAAAAATGGAGCTCAGGGGCACTGCAATTCACAAACCTGCAGAGTTGTAAATGATAACTCTCGTCCACAAATATATTGAGGGAAGGCAACGAAGAGGATTTGAAAGCAAGGCAGAATTGCAGGAAACCGGTTTCAGGAGGTAGATTCGACTCGCCTTGAAAGCACATGAAAAGCGGCAAAGCGTTGACAATGATGCCCTTGGCCAAAAAGGGCGTATGCGTTTTTTCCTGAATATATTCAGGAAAAAACGCATACGCCCTTTTTGGCCAACCAAGCAAGCCGGAAAGGCAAATCGGCGCTACAAAGAAGTCTGGCATGCCAGAGGTCAAAAGGGCCATGCTGAAAAAAGTGTAAAAACCGGAAATGCAGGACAGGCCATGGAGACATGGGAGCCTTGCTACGCTGATGGGCGGGATGGAAATTGCCAACAGCCACTCTGGAGAAGTGTAAGCTGCGTCCTGAAACATGGAATAAACACAGCTTAGAGAGCATAGGGCACTTCCAGTCATGGGCGTAGAAATCGGGAAACCTAAAAATCAACAAGACACAGGCACCCCAAAGTTTAGGGCTGCTCTGTTTCCAAGAACCTCCACTTCGGTACACCTTAAATATCCCAGGAAAGAGAAAAATTGATAAAGAAGTTGTGGTACTTATGCACAATGGAATATCACTCAGCCATAAATCAGTGTCATAAGGTTAGTAGCAGCATGATGAGTGGATTTAGGGACGATGACTCTAAGTGAAGTAAGTCACACAGAAAAGGACACTTATCCTAAGATATCACTTATAGAGGGAATGTCAAAATCGCTACACCTGAACTGAATTCCAAAACACAACAGAGTCACACATTTAGAAAACACACTATGGCTGCTTAACGGGAAAGGTGAGGTGGGGCGATGCATAAAACAAGGGTTTGAAATTAGCTCAGATACCGTTCCACAAGCCAAATATGTAATAGACAAGACCTACTCCCTGCTCAGTGAACTGGACTCAACACCCCCTATTCACCACCCAAGAATATATCTGACTAGGAAGAGTCTTAAAACATATGTATTGATATCTCTCTGGAAGTGAATCAAGAGGGTGTAAAGCGGCATAAACACAGCAAGGAAAAGAAGCTAAACCCCCTTATAAAAACTGACTACTTAAAAAAAAAACCCATAAAACAAAGACAGTGAAAGAGAGAGAAATTCTTACAAAATCCGTTCAGGGGCTCTGATGCAACCTGGATTGACCATATCTAGACCCACAGCTGGATGAGACATAAGGCTGGACACTCTTGGGGCTGAGAGGATTGGTGAGGTTGGGTGAGCAAACGCAGACCCTTTAAAGTAATACTGCGTGGTACCCATGCCATGGGTCCCAAATCTCCAGGTTCAAGGGCATCTTCCTACATCGAAAACATGCCTGGGAAACCCAGAAGATGGTACACCGTGTGATCGGGAAAGGTTTCTAAAACGCACCTCATTTCTCCTCTCCTTGTGCTCGGGTTCGCCATTCCAGCCGCTTCACTAACAATCTCCCTACGTGGAGAATCAGCACCGTTGACCTCCTGTTTCGTACAGGTCGCAATTTGTCCCGAGGATGAACGGGAAGAGGGGGAACCAATGAGAGACTAGCTCTAGGTGTTGGGACAGGCACAGGTCACCCTATTTTCCCATCAGGAAGAAGAATGAACCACAGGCTCAGCCTGCCCCCCGGAACCAGAATAAGGCCTGAAGCAATCCTGCGCTTTTGCGGCCAGCTCCCAAAAAAGCGAGTTGACACATGGAGCTCAGGGGCACTGCAATTCACAAACCTGCAGAGTTGTAAATGATAACTCTCGTCCACAAATATATTGAGGGAAGGCAACAAAGAGGATTTGAAAGCAAGGCAGAATTGCAGGAAACCGGTTTCAGGAGGTAGATTCGACTCGCCTTGAAAGCACATGAAAAGCGGCAAAGCGTTGACAATGATGCCCTTGGCCAAAAAGGGCGTATGCGTTTTTTCCTGAATATATTCAGAAAAAACGCATAAGCCCTTTTTGGCCAACCAAGCAAGCCGGAAAGGCAAATCGGCGCTACAAAGAAGTCTGGCATGCCAGAGGTCAAAAGGGCCATGCTGAAAAAAGTGTAAAAACCGGAAATGCAGGACAGGCCATGGAGACATGGGAGCCTTGCTACGCTGATGGGCGGGATGGAAATTGCCAACAGCCACTCTGGAGAAGTGTACGCTGCGTCCTGAAACATGGAATAAACACAGCTTAGAGAGCACAGGGCACTTCCACTCATGGGCGTAGAAATCGGGAAACCTAAAAATCAACAAGACACAGGCACCCCAAAGTTTAGGGCTGCTCTGTTTCCAAGAACCTCCACTTCGGTACACCTTAAATATCCCAGGAAAGAGAAAAATGGATAAAGAAGTTGTGGTACTTATGCACAATGGAATATCACTCAGCCATGAAATCAGTGTCATAAGGCTAGTAGCAGCATGATGAGTGGATTTAGGGACGATGACTCTAAGTGAAGTAAGTCACACAGAAAAGGACACTTGTCCTAAGATATCACTTATAGAGGGAATGTCAAAATCGCTACACCTGAACTGAATTCCAAAACACAACAGAGTCACACATTTAGAAAACACACTATGGCTGCTTAACGGGAAAGGTGAGGTGGGGCGATGCATAAAACAAGGGTTTGAAATTAGCTCAGATACCGTTCCACAAGCCAAATATGTAATAGACAAGACCTACTCCCTGCTCAGTGAACTGGACTCAACACCCCCTATTCACCACCCAAGAATATATCTGACTAGGAAGAGTCTTAAAACCTATGTATTGATATCTCTCTGGAAGTGAATCAAGAGGGTGTAAAGCGGCATAAACACAGCAAGGAAAAGAAGCTAAACCCCCTTATAAAAACTGACTACTTAAAAAAAAAACCCATAAAACAAAGACAGTGAAAGAGAGAGAAATTCTTACAAAATCCGTTCAGGGGCTCTGATGCAACCTGGATTGACCATATCTAGACCCACAGCTGGATGAGACATAAGGCTGGACACTCTTGGGGCTGAGAGGATTGGTGAGGTTGGGTGAGCAAACGCAGACCCTTTAAAGTAATACTGCGTGGTACCCATGCCATGGGTCCCAAATCTCCAGGTTCAAGGGCATCTTCCTACATCGAAAACATGCCTGGGAAACCCAGAAGATGGTACACCGTGTGATCGGGAAAGGTTTCTAAAACGCACCTCATTTCTCCTCTCCTTGTGCTCGGGTTCGCCATTCCAGCCGCTTCACTAACAATCTCCCTACGTGGAGAATCAGCACCGTTGACCTCCTGTTTCGTACAGGTCGCAATTTGTCCCGAGGATGAACGGGAAGAGGGGGAACCAATGAGAGACTAGCTCTAGGTGTTGGGACAGGCACAGGTCACTCTATTTTCCCATCAGGAAGAAGAATGAACCACAGGCTCAGCCTGCCCCCCGGAACCAGAATAGGGCCTGAAGCAATCCTGCGCTTTTGCGGCCAGCTCCCAAAAAAGCGAGTTGACACATGGAGCTCAGGGGCACTGCAATTCACAAACCTGCAGAGTTATAAATGATAACTCTCGTCCACAAATATATTGAGGGAAGGCAACGAAGAGGATTTGAAAGCAAGGCAGAATTGCAGGAAACCGATTTCAGGAGGTAGATTCGACTCGCCTTGAAAGCACATGAAAAGCGGCAAAGCGTTGACAATGATGCCCTTGGCTAAAAAGGGCGTATGCGTTTTTTCCTGAATATATTCAGGAAAAAACGCATACGCCCTTTTTGGCCAACCAAGCAAGCCGGAAAGGCAAATCGGCGCTACAAAGAAGTCTGGCTTGCCAGAGGTCAAAAGGGCCATGCTGAAAAATGTGTAAAAACCAGAAATGCAGGACAGGCCATGGAGACATGGGAGCCTTGCTACGCTGATGGGCGGGGTGGAAATTGCCAACAGCCACTCTGGAGAAGTGTACGCTGCGTCCTGAAACATGTAATAAACACAGCTTAGAGAGCATAGGGCACTTCCACTCATGGGCGTAGAAATCGGGAAACCTAAAAATCAACAAGACACAGGCACCCCAAAGTTTAGGGCTGCTCTGTTTCCAAGAACCTCCACTTCGGTACACCTTAAATATCCCAGGAAAGAGAAAAATGGATAAAGAAGTTGTGGTACTTATGCACAATGGAATATCACTCAGCCATGAAATCAGTGTCATAAGGCTAGTAGCAGCATGATGAGTGGATTTAGGGACGATGACTCTAAGTGAAGTAAGTCACACAGAAAAGGAAACTTATCCTAAGTTATCACTTGTAGAGGGAATGTCAAAATCGCTACACCTGAATTGAATTGAAAAACAGAACAGAGTCACACATTTAGAAAACACACTATGGCTGCTTAACGGGAAAGCTGAGGTGGGGCGATGCATAAAACAAGGGTTTGAAATTAGCTCAGATACCGTTCCACAAGCCAAATATTTAATAGACAAGACCTACTCCCTGCTCAGTGAACTGGACTCAACACCCCCTATTCACCGCCCAAGAATATATCTGACTAGGAAGAGTCTTAAAACCTATGTATTGATATCTCTCTGGAAGTGAATCAAGAGGGTGTAAAGCGGCATAAACACAGCAAGGAAAAGAAGCTAAACCCCCTTATAAAAATTGACTACTTAAAAAAAAAACCCATAAAAGAAAGACAGTGAAAGAGAGAGAAATTCTTACAAAATCCTTTCAGGGGCTCTGATGCAAACTGCATTGACCATATCTAGACCCACAGCTGGATGAGACATAAGGCTGGACACGCTTGGGGCTGAGAGGATTGGTGAGGTTGGGTGAGCAAACGCAGACCCTTTAAAGTAATACTGCGTGGTACCCATGCCATGGGTCCCAAATCTCCAGGTTCAAGGGCATCTTCCTACATCGAAAACATGCCTGGGAAACCCAGAAGATGGTACACCGTGTGATCGGGAAAGGTTTCTAAAACGCACCTCATTTCTCCTCTCCTTGTGCTCGGGTTCGCCATTCCAGCCGCTTCACTAACAATCTCCCTACGTGGAGAATCAGCACCGTTGACCTCCTGTTTCGTACAGGTCGCAATTTGTCCCGAGGATGAACGGGAAGAGGGGGAACCAATGAGAGACTAGCTCTAGGTGTTGGGACAGGCACAGGTCACCCTATTTTCCCATCAGGAAGAAGAATGAACCACAGGCTCAGCCTGCCCCCCGGAACCAGAATAAGGCCTGAAGCAATCCTGCGCTTTTGCGGCCAGCTCCCAAAAAAGCGAGTTGACACATGGAGCTCAGGGGCACTGCAATTCACAAACCTGCAGAGTTGTAAATGATAACTCTCGTCCACAAATATATTGAGGGAAGGCAACAAAGAGGATTTGAAAGCAAGGCAGAATTGCAGGAAACCGGTTTCAGGAGGTAGATTCGACTCGCCTTGAAAGCACATGAAAAGCGGCAAAGCGTTGACAATGATGCCCTTGGCCAAAAAGGGCGTATGCGTTTTTTCCTGAATATATTCCTGAATATATTTTCAAAACCTGTACGAATATATTTTCCTGAATATATTCAGGAAAAAACGCATACGCCCTTTTTGGCCAACCAAGCAAGCCGGAAAGGCAAATCGGCGCTACAAAGAAGTCTGGCATGCCAGAGGTCAAAAGGGCCATGCTGAAAAAAGTGTAAAAACCGGAAATGCAGGACAGGCCATGGAGACATGGGAGCCTTGCTACGCTGATGGGCGGGATGGAAATTGCCAACAGCCACTCTGGAGAAGTGTACGCTGCGTCCTGAAACATGGAATAAACACAGCTTAGAGAGCACAGGGCACTTCCACTCATGGGCGTAGAAATCGGGAAACCTAAAAATCAACAAGACACAGGCACCCCAAAGTTTAGGGCTGCTCTGTTTCCAAGAACCTCCACTTCGGTACACCTTAAATATCCCAGGAAAGAGAAAAATGGATAAAGAAGTTGTGGTAATTATGCACAATGGAATATCACTCAGCCATGAAATCAGTGTCATAAGGCTAGTAGCAGCATGATGAGTGGATTTAGGGACGATGACTCTAAGTGAAGTAAGTCACACAGAAAAGGACACTTGTCCTAAGATATCACTTATAGAGGGAATGTCAAAATCGCTACACCTGAACTGAATTCCAAAACACAACAGAGTCACACATTTAGAAAACACACTATGGCTGCTTAACGGGAAAGGTGAGGTGGGGCGATGCATAAAACAAGGGTTTGAAATTAGCTCAGATACCGTTCCACAAGCCAAATATGTAATAGACAAGACCTACTCCCTGCTCAGTGAACTGGACTCAACACCCCCTATTCACCACCCAAGAATATATCTGACTAGGAAGAGTCTTAAAACATATGTATTGATATCTCTCTGGAAGTGAATCAAGAGGGTGTAAAGCGGCATAAACACAGCAAGGAAAAGAAGCTAAACCCCCTTATAAAAACTGACTACTTAAAAAAAAAACCCATAAAACAAAGACAGTGAAAGAGAGAGAAATTCTTACAAAATCCGTTCAGGGGCTCTGATGCAACCTGGATTGACCATATCTAGACCCACAGCTGGATGAGACATAAGGCTGGACACTCTTGGGGCTGAGAGGATTGGTGAGGTTGGGTGAGCAAACGCAGACCCTTTAAAGTAATACTGCGTGGTACCCATGCCATGGGTCCCAAATCTCCAGGTTCAAGGGCATCTTCCTACATCGAAAACATGCCTGGGAAACCCAGAAGATGGTACACCGTGTGATCGGGAAAGGTTTCTAAAACACACCTCATTTCTCCTCTCCTTGTGCTCGGGTTCGCCATTCCAGCCGCTTCACTAACAATCTCCCTACGTGGAGAATCAGCACCGTTGACCTCCTGTTTCGTACAGGTCGCAATTTGTCCCGAGGATGAACGGGAAGAGGGGGAACCAATGAGAGACTAGCTCTAGGTGTTGGGACAGGCACAGGTCACTCTATTTTCCCATCAGGAAGAAGAATGAACCACAGGCTCAGCCTGCCCCCCGGAACCAGAATAGGGCCTGAAGCAATCCTGCGCTTTTGCGGCCAGCTCCCAAAAAAGCGAGTTGACAAATGGAGCTCAGGGGCACTGCAATTCACAAACCTGCAGAGTTGTAAATGATAACTCTCGTCCACAAATATATTGAGGGAAGGCAACAAAGAGGATTTGAAAGCAAGGCAGAATTGCAGGAAACCGGTTTCAGGAGGTAGATTCGACTCGCCTTGAAAGCACATGAAAAGCGGCAAAGCGTTGACAATGATGCCCTTGGCCAAAAAGGGCGTATGCGTTTTTTCCTGAATATATTCAGGAAAAAACGCATACGCCCTTTTTGGCCAACCAAGCAAGCCGGAAAGGCAAATCGGCGCTACAAAGAAGTCTGGCATGCCAGAGGTCAAAAGGGCCATGCTGAAAAAAGTGTAAAAACCGGAAATGCAGGACAGGCCATGAAGACATGGGAGCCTTGCTACGCTGATGGGCGGGATGGAAATTGCCAACAGCCACTCTGGAGAAGTGTACGCTGCGTCCTGAAACATGGAATAAACACAGCTTAGAGAGCATAGGGCACTTCCACTCATGGGCGTAGAAATCGGGAAACCTAAAAATCAACAAGACACAGGCACCCCAAAGTTTAGGGCTGCTCTGTTTCCAAGAACCTCCACTTCGGTACACCTTAAATATCCCAGGAAAGAGAAAAATGGATAAAGAAGTTGTGGTACTTATGCACAATGGAATATCACTCAGCCATGAAATCAGTGTCATAAGGCTAGTAGCAGCATGATGAGTGGATTTAGGGACGATGACTCTAAGTGAAGTAAGTCACACAGAAAAGGAAACTTATCCTAAGTTATCACTTGTAGAGGGAATGTCAAAATCGCTACACCTGAATTGAATTGCAAAACAGAACAGAGTCACACATTTAGAAAACACACTATGGCTGCTTAACGGGAAAGCTGAGGTGGGGCGATGCATAAAACAAGGGTTTGAAATTAGCTCAGATACCGTTCCACAAGCCAAATATTTAATAGACAAGACCTACTCCCTGCTCAGTGAACTGGACTCAACACCCCCTATTCACCGCCCAAGAATATATCTGACTAGGAAGAGTCTTAAAACCTATGTATTGATATCTCTCTGGAAGTGAATCAAGAGGGTGTAAAGCGGCATAAACACAGCAAGGAAAAGAAGCTAAACCCCCTTATAAAAATTGACTACTTAAAAAAAAAACCCATAAAACAAAGACAGTGAAAGAGAGAGAAATTCTTACAAAATCCTTTCAGGGGCTCTGATGAAAACTGCATTGACCATATCTAGACCCACAGCTGGATGAGACATAAGGCTGGACACGCTTGGGGCTGAGAGGATTGGTGAGGTTGGGTGAGCAAACGCAGACCCTTTAAAGTAATACTGCGTGGTACCCATGCCATGGGTCCCAAATCTCCAGGTTCAAGGGCATCTTCCTACATCGAAAACATGCCTGGGAAACCCAGAAGATGGTACACCGTGTGATCGGGAAAGGTTTCTAAAACGCACCTCATTTCTCCTCTCCTTGTGCTCGGGTTCGCCATTCCAGCCGCTTCACTAACAATCTCCCTACGTGGAGAATCAGCACCGTTGACCTCCTGTTTCGTACAGGTCGCAATTTGTCCCGAGGATGAACGGGAAGAGGGGGAACCAATGAGAGACTAGCTCTAGGTGTTGGGACAGGCACAGGTCACCCTATTTTCCCATCAGGAAGAAGAATGAACCACAGGCTCAGCCTGCCCCCCGGAACCAGAATAAGGCCTGAAGCAATCCTGCGCTTTTGCGGCCAGCTCCCAAAAAAGCGAGTTGACACATGGAGCTCAGGGGCACTGCAATTCACAAACCTGCAGAGTTGTAAATGATAACTCTCGTCCACAAATATATTGAGGGAAGGCAACAAAGAGGATTTGAAAGCAAGGCAGAATTGCAGGAAACCGGTTTCAGGAGGTAGATTCGACTCGCCTTGAAAGCACATGAAAAGCGGCAAAGCGTTGACAATGATGCCCTTGGCCAAAAAGGGCGTATGCGTTTTTTCCTGAATATATTCAGGAAAAAACGCATACGCCCTTTTTGGCCAACCAAGCAAGCCGGAAAGGCAAATCGGCGCTACAAAGAAGTCTGGCATGCCAGAGGTCAAAAGGGCCATGCTGAAAAAAGTGTAAAAACCGGAAATGCAGGACAGGCCATGGAGACATGGGAGCCTTGCTACGCTGATGGGCGGGATGGAAATTGCCAACAGCCACTCTGGAGAAGTGTACGCTGCGTCCTGAAACATGGAATAAACACAGCTTAGAGAGCATAGGGCACTTCCACTCATGGGCGTAGAAATCGGGAAACCTAAAAATCAACAAGACACAGGCACCCCAAAGTTTAGGGCTGCTCTGTTTCCAAGAACCTCCACTTCGGTACACCTTAAATATCCCAGGAAAGAGAAAAATGGATAAAGAAGTTGTGGTACTTATGCACAATGGAATATCACTCAGCCATGAAATCAGTGTCATAAGGCTAGTAGCAGCATGATGAGTGGATTTAGGGACGATGACTCTAAGTGAAGTAAGTCACACAGAAAAGGACACTTGTCCTAAGATATCACTTATAGAGGGAATGTCAAAATCGCTACACCTGAACTGAATTCCAAAACACAACAGAGTCACACATTTAGAAAACACACTATGGCTGCTTAACGGGAAAGGTGAGGTGGGGCGATGCATAAAACAAGGGTTTGAAATTAGCTCAGATACCGTTCCACAAGCCAAATATGTAATAGACAAGACCTACTCCCTGCTCAGTGAACTGGACTCAACACCCCCTATTCACCACCCAAGAATATATCTGACTAGGAAGAGTCTTAAAACATATGTATTGATATCTCTCTGGAAGTGAATCAAGAGGGTGTAAAGCGGCATAAACACAGCAAGGAAAAGAAGCTAAACCCCCTTATAAAAACTGACTACTTAAAAAAAAACCCCATAAAACAAAGACAGTGAAAGAGAGAGAAATTCTTACAAAATCCGTTCAGGGGCTCTGATGCAACCTGGATTGACCATATCTAGACCCACAGCTGGATGAGACATAAGGCTGGACACTCTTGGGGCTGAGAGGATTGGTGAGGTTGGGTGAGCAAACGCAGACCCTTTAAAGTAATACTGCGTGGTACCCATGCCATGGGTCCCAAATCTCCAGGTTCAAGGGCATCTTCCTACATCGAAAACATGCCTGGGAAACCCAGAAGATGGTACACCGTGTGATCGGGAAAGGTTTCTAAAACGCACCTCATTTCTCCTCTCCTTGTGCTCGGGTTCGCCATTCCAGCTGCTTCACTAACAATCTCCCTACGTGGAGAATCAGCACCGTTGACCTCCTGTTTCGTACAGGTCGCAATTTGTCCCGAGGATGAACGGGAAGAGGGGGAACCAATGAGAGACTAGCTCTAGGTGTTGGGACAGGCACAGGTCACTCTATTTTCCCATCAGGAAGAAGAATGAACCACAGGCTCAGCCTGCCCCCCGGAACCAGAATAGGGCCTGAAGCAATCCTGCGCTTTTGCGGCCAGCTCCCAAAAAAGCGAGTTGACACATGGAGCTCAGGGGCACTGCAATTCACAAACCTGCAGAGTTGTAAATGATAACTCTCGTCCACAAATATATTGAGGGAAGGCAACAAAGAGGATTTGAAAGCAAGGCAGAATTGCAGGAAACCGGTTTCAGGAGGTAGATTCGACTCGCCTTGAAAGCACATGAAAAGCGGCAAAGCGTTGACAATGATGCCCTTGGCCAAAAAGGGCGTATGGGTTTTTTCCTGAATATATTCAGGAAAAAACGCATACGCCCTTTTTGGCCAACCAAGCAAGCCGGAAAGGCAAATCGGCGCTACAAAGAAGTCTGGCATGCC
Organism: Eubalaena glacialis; assembly: GCF_028564815.1. Taxonomy (NCBI): domain Eukaryota; kingdom Metazoa; phylum Chordata; class Mammalia; order Artiodactyla; family Balaenidae; genus Eubalaena; species Eubalaena glacialis. Next base: position 79,612,281 of record NC_083727.1, on the reverse strand, counting down.
AGAGGTCAAAAGGGCCATGCTGAAAAAAGTGTAAAAACCGGAAATGCAGGACAGGCCATGGAGACATGGGAGCCTTGCTACGCTGATGGGCGGGATGGAAATTGCCAACAGCCACTCTGGAGAAGTGTACGCTGCGTCCTGAAACATGGAATAAACACAGCTTAGAGAGCATAGGGCACTTCCACTCATGGGCGTAGAAATCGGGAAACCTAAAAATCAACACGACACAGGCACCCCAAAGTTTAGGGCTGCTCTGTTTCCAAGAACCTCCACTTCGGTACACCTTAAATATCCCAGGAAAGAGAAAAATGGATAAAGAAGTTGTGGTACTTATGCACAATGGAATATCACTCAGCCATGAAATCAGTGTCATAAGGCTAGTAGCAGCATGATGAGTGGATTTAGGGACGATGACTCTAAGTGAAGTAAGTCACACAGAAAAGGACACTTATCCTAAGATATCACTTATAGAGGGAATGTCAAAATCGCTACACCTGAACTGAATTCCAAAACAGAACAGAGTCACACATTTAGAAAACACACTATGGCTGCTTAAAGGGAAAGGTGAGGTGGGGCGATGCATAAAACAAGGGTTTGAAATTACCTCAGATACCGTTCCACAAGCCAAATATGTAACAGACAAGACCTACTCCCTGCTCAGTGAACTGGACTCAACACCCCCTATTCACCACCCAAGAATATATCTGACTAGGAAGAGTCTTAAAACCTATGTATTGATATCTCTCTGGAAGTGAATCAAGAGGGCGTAAAGCGGCATAAACACAGCAAGGAAAAGAAGCTAAACCCCCTTATAAAAATTGACTACTTAAAAAAAAAAACCCCATAAAACAAAGACAGTGAAAGAGAGAGAAATTCTTACAAAATCCGTTCAGGGGCTCTGATGCAACCTGGATTGACCATATCTAGACCCACAGCTGGATGAGACATAAGGCTGGACACTCTTGGGGCTGAGAGGATTGGTGAGGTTGGGTGAGCAAACGCAGACCCTTTAAAGTAATACTGCGTGGTACCCATGCCATGGGTCCCAAATCTCCAGGTTCAAGGGCATCTTCCTACATCGAAAACATGCCTGGGAAACCCAGAAGATGGTACACCGTGTGATCGGGAAAGGTTTCTAAAACGCACCTCATTTCTCCTCTCCTTGTGCTCGGGTTCGCCATTCCAGCCGCTTCACTAACAATCTCCCTACGTGGAGAATCAGCACCGTTGACCTCCTGTTTCGTACAGGTCGCAATTTGTCCCGAGGATGAACGGGAAGAGGGGGAACCAATGAGAGACTAGCTCTAGGTGTTGGGACAGGCACAGGTCACTCTATTTTCCCATCAGGAAGAAGAATGAACCACAGGCTCAGCCTGCCCCCCGGAACCAGAATAGGGCCTGAAGCAATCCTGCGCTTTTGCGGCCAGCTCCCAAAAAAGCGAGTTGACACATGGAGCTCAGGGGCACTGCAATTCACAAACCTGCAGAGTTATAAATGATAACTCTCGTCCACAAATATATTGAGGGAAGGCAACGAAGAGGATTTGAAAGCAAGGCAGAATTGCAGGAAACCGATTTCAGGAGGTAGATTCGACTCGCCTTGAAAGCACATGAAAAGCGGCAAAGCGTTGACAATGATGCCCTTGGCCAAAAAGGGCGTATGCGTTTTTTCCTGAATATATTCAGGAAAAAACGCATACGCCCTTTTTGGCCAACCAAGCAAGCCGGAAAGGCAAATCGGCGCTACAAAGAAGTCTGGCTTGCCAGAGGTCAAAAGGGCCATGCTGAAAAATGTGTAAAAACCAGAAATGCAGGACAGGCCATGGAGACATGGGAGCCTTGCTACGCTGATGGGCGGGGTGGAAATTGCCAACAGCCACTCTGGAGAAGTGTACGCTGCGTCCTGAAACATGTAATAAACACAGCTTAGAGAGCATAGGGCACTTCCACTCATGGGCGTAGAAATCGGGAAACCTAAAAATCAACAAGACACAGGCACCCCAAAGTTTAGGGCTGCTCTGTTTCCAAGAACCTCCACTTCGGTACACCTTAAATATCCCAGGAAAGAGAAAAATGGATAAAGAAGTTGTGGTACTTATGCACAATGGAATATCACTCAGCCATGAAATCAGTGTCATAAGGCTAGTAGCAGCATGATGAGTGGATTTAGGGACGATGACTCTAAGTGAAGTAAGTCACACAGAAAAGGAAACTTATCCTAAGTTATCACTTGTAGAGGGAATGTCAAAATCGCTACACCTGAATTGAATTGTAAAACAGAACAGAGTCACACATTTAGAAAACACACTATGGCTGCTTAACGGGAAAGCTGAGGTGGGGCGATGCATAAAACAAGGGTTTGAAATTAGCTCAGATACCGTTCCACAAGCCAAATATTTAATAGACAAGACCTACTCCCTGCTCAGTGAACTGGACTCAACACCCCCTATTCACCGCCCAAGAATATATCTGACTAGGAAGAGTCTTAAAACCTATGTATTGATATCTCTCTGGAAGTGAATCAAGAGGGTGTAAAGCGGCATAAACACAGCAAGGAAAAGAAGCTAAACCCCCTTATAAAAATTGACTACTTAAAAAAAAAACCCATAAAACAAAGACAGTGAAAGAGAGAGAAATTCTTACAAAATCCTTTCAGGGGCTCTGATGCAAACTGCATTGACCATATCTAGACCCACAGCTGGATGAGACATAAGGCTGGACACTCTTGGGGCTGAGAGGATTGGTGAGGTTGGGTGAGCAAACGCAGACCCTTTAAAGTAATACTGCGTGGTACCCATGCCATGGGTCCCAAATCTCCAGGTTCAAGGGCATCTTCCTACATCGAAAACATGCCTGGGAAACCCAGAAGATGGTACACCGTGTGATCGGGAAAGGTTTCTAAAACGCACCTCATTTCTCCTCTCCTTGTGCTCGGGTTCGCCATTCCAGCCGCTTCACTAACAATCTCCCTACGTGGAGAATCAGCACCGTTGACCTCCTGTTTCGTACAGGTCGCAATTTGTCCCGAGGATGAACGGGAAGAGGGGGAACCAATTAGAGACTAGCTCTAGGTGTTGGGACAGGCACAGGTCACCCTATTTTCCCATCAGGAAGAAGAATGAACCACAGGCTCAGCCTGGCCCCCGGAACCAGAATAGGGCCTGAAGCAATCCTGCGCTTTTGCGCGAGCTCCCAAAAAAGCGAGTTGACAAATGGAGCTCAGGGGCACTGCAATTCACAAACCTGCAAAGTTGTAAATGATAACTCTTGTCCACAAATATATTGAGGGAAGGCAACGAAGAGGATTTGAAAGCAAGGCAGAATTGCAGGAAACCGGTTTCAGGAGGTAGATTCGACTCGCCTTGAAAGCACATGAAAAGCGGCAAAGCTTTGACAATGATGCCCTTGGCCAAAAAGGACGTATGCGTTTTTTCCTGAATATATTCAGGAAAAAACGCATACGTCCTTTTTGGCCAACCAAGCAAGCCAGAAAGGCAAATCGGCGCTACAAAGAAGTCTCGCTTGCCAGAGGTCAAAAGGGCCATGCTGAAAAAAGTGTAAAAACCGGAAATGCAGGACAGGCCATGGAGACATGGGAGCCTTGCTACGCTGATGGGCGGGATGGAAATTGCCAACAGCCACTCTGGAGAAGTGTACGCTGCGTCCTGAAACATGTAATAAACACAGCTTAGAGAGCATAGGGAACTTCCACTCATGGGCGTAAAATCGGGAAACCTAAAAATCAACAAGACACAGGCACCCCAAAGGTTAGGGCTGCACTGTTTCCAAGAACCTCCACTTCGGTACACCTTAAATATCCCAGGAAAGAGAAAAATGGATAAAGAAGTTGTGGTACTTATGCACAATGGAATATCACTCAGCCATAAATCAGTGTCATAAGGCTAGTAGCAGCATGATGAGTGGATTTAGGGACGATGACTCTAAGTGAAGTAAGTCACACAGAAAAGGACACGTATCCTAAGATATCACTTATAGAGGGAATGTCAAAATCGCTACACCTGAACTGAATTCCAAAACACAACAGAGTCACACATTTAGAAAACACACTATGGCTGCTTAACGGGAAAGGTGAGGTGGGGCGATGCATAAAACAAGGGTTTGAAATTAGCTCAGATACCGTTCCACAAGCCAAATATGTAATAGACAAGACCTACTCCCTGCTCAGTGAACTGGACTCAACACCCCCTATTCACCGCCCAAGAATATATCTGACTAGGAAGAGTCTTAAAACCTATGTATTGATATCTCTCTGGAAGTGAATCAAGAGGGTGTAAAGTGGCATAAACACAGCAGGGAAAAGCAGCTAAATCCCGTTATAAAAATAGGCTACTTAAAAAAAAAAAAACCCATAAAACAAAGACAGTGAAAGAGAGAGAAATTCTTACAAAATCCGTTCAGGGGCTCTGATGCAACCTGGATTGACCATATCTAGACCCACAGCTGGATGAGACATAAGGCTGGACACTCTTGGGGCTGAGAGGATTGGTGAGGTTGGGTGAGCAAACACAGACCCTTTAAAGTAATACTGCGTGGTACCCATGCCATGGGTCCCAAATCTCCAGGTTCAAGGGCATCTTCCTACATCGAAAACATGCCTGGGAAACCCAGAAGATGGTACACCGTGTGATCGGGAAAGGTTTCTAAAACGCACCTCATTTCTCCTCTCCTTGTGCTCGGGTTCGCCATTCCAGCCGCTTCACTAACAATCTCCCTACGTGGAGAATCAGCACCGTTGACCTCCTGTTTCGTACAGGTCGCAATTTGTCCTGAGGATGAACGGGAAGAGGGGGAACCAATGAGAGACTAGCTCTAGGTGTTGGGACAGGCACAGGTCACTCTATTTTCCCATCAGGAAGAAGAATGAACCACAGGCTCAGCCTGCCCCCCGGAACCAGAATAGGGCCTGAAGCAATCCTGCGCTTTTGCGGCCAGCTCCCAAAAAAGCGAGTTGACACATGGAGCTCAGGGGCACTGCAATTCACAAACCTGCAGAGTTGTAAATGATAACTCTTGTCCACAAATATATTGAGGGAAGGCAACGAAGAGGATTTGAAAGCAAGGCAGAATTGCAGGAAACCGGTTTCAGGAGGTAGATTCGACTCGCCTTGAAAGCACATGAAAAGCGGCAAAGCGTTGACAATGATGCCCTTGCCCAAAAAGGGCGTATGCGTTTTTTCCTGAATATATTCAGGAAAAAACGCATACGCCCTTTTTGGCCAACCAAGCAAGCCGGAAAGGCAAATCGGCGCTACAAAGAAGTCTCGCTTGCCAGCGATCAAAAGGGCCATGCTGAAAAAAGTGTAAAAACCAGAAATGCAGGACAGGCCATGGAGACATGGGAGCCTTGCTACGCTGATGGGCGGGATGGAAATTGCCAACAGCCACTCTGGAGAAGTGTACGCTGCGTCCTGAAACGTATAATAAACACAGCTTAGAGAGCATAGGGCACTTCCACTCACGCGCGTAGAAATCGGGAAACCTAAAAATCAACAAGACACAGGCACCCCAAAATTTAGGGCTGCTCTGTTTCCAAGAACCTCCACTTCGGTACACCTTAAATATCCCAGGAAAGAGAAAAATGGATAAAGAAGTTGTGGTACTTATGCACAATGGAATATCACTCAGCCATGAAATCAGTGTCATAAGGCTAGTAGCAGCATGATGAGTGGATTTAGGGACGATGACTCTAAGTGAAGTAAGTCACACAGAAAAGGACACTTATCCTAAGATATGACTTATAATGGGAATGTCAAAATCGCTACACCTGAACTGAATTCCAAAACACAACAGAGTCACACATTTAGAAAACACACTATGGCTGCTTAAAGGGAAAGGTGAGGTGGGGCGATGCATAAAACAAGGGATTGAAATTAGCTCAGATACCGTTCCACAAGCCAAATATGTAACAGACAAGACCTACTCCCTGCTCAGTGAACTGGACTCAACACCCCCTATTCACCACCCAAGAATATATCTGACTAGGAAGAGTCTTAAAACCTATGTATTGATATCTCTCTCGAAGTGAATCAAGAGGGTGTAAAGCCGCATAAACACAGCAAGGAAAAGAAGCTAAACCCCCTTATAAAAATTGACTACTTAAAAAAAAAAAACCCATAAAAAAAGACAGTGAAAGAGAGAGAAATTCTTACAAAATCCCTTCAGGGGCTCTGATGCAACCTGGATTGACCATATCTAGACCCACAGCTGGATGAGACATAAGGCTGGACACTCTTGGGGCTCAGAGGATTGGTGAGGTTGGGTGAGCAAACGCAGACCCTTTAAAGTAATACTGCGTGGTACCCATGCCATGGGTCCCAAATCTCCAGGTTCAAGGGCAACTTCCTACATCGAAAACATGCCTGGGAAACCCAGAAGATGGTACACCGTGTGATCGGGAAAGGTTTCTAAAACGCACCTCATTTCTCCTCTCCTTGTGCTCGGGTTCGCCATTCCAGCTGCTTCACTAACAATCTCCCTACGTGGAGAATCAGCACCGTTGACCTCCTGTTTCGTACAGGTCGCAATTTGTCCCGAGGATGAACGGGAAGAGGGGGAACCAATTAGAGACTAGCTCTAGGTGTTGGGACAGGCACAGGTCACTCTATTTTCCCATCAGGAAGAAGAATGAACCACAGGCTCAGCCTGCCCCCCGGAACCAGAATAGGGCCTGAAGCAATCCTGCGCTTTTGCGGCCAGCTCCCAAAAAAGCGAGTTGACAAATGGAGCTCAGGGGCACTGCAATTCACAAACCTGCAGAGTTGTAAATGATAACTCTCGTCCACAAATATATTGAGGGAAGGCAACGAAGAGGATTTGAAAGCAAGGCAGAATTGCAGGAAACCGGTTTCAGGAGGTAGATTCGACTCGCCTTGAAAGCACATGAAAAGCGGCAAAGCGTTGACAATGATGCCCTTGGCTAAAAAGGGCGTATGCGTTTTTTCCTGAATATATTCAGAAAAAAACGCATACGCCCTTTTTGGCCAACCAAGCAAGCCGGAAAGGCAAATCGGCGCTACAAAGAAGTCTCGCTTGCCAGAGGTCAAAAGGGCCATGCTGAAAAAAGTGTAAAAACCGGAAATGCAGGACAGGCCATGGAGACATGGGAGCCTTGCTACGCTGATGGGCGGGGTGGAAATTGCCAACAGCCACTCTGGAGAAGTGTACGCTGCGTCCTGAAACATGTAATAAACACAGCTTAGAGAGCATAGGGCACTTCCACTCATGGGCGTAGAAATCGGGAAACCTAAAATTCGACAAGACACAGGCACCCCAAAGTTCAGGGCTGCTCTGTTTCCAAGAACCTCCACTTCGGTACACCTTAAATATCCCAGGAAAGAGAAAAATGGATAAAGAAGTTGTGGTACTTATGCACAATGGAATATCACTCAGCCATAAATCAGTGTCATAAGGCTAGTAGCAGCATGATGAGTGGATTTAGGGACGATGACTCTAAGTGAAGTAAGTCACACAGAAAAGGACACTTATCCTAAGATATCACTTATAGAGGGAATGTCAAAATCGCTACACCTGAACTGAATTCCAAAACACAACAGAGTCACACATTTAGAAAACACACTATGGCTGCTTAACGGGAAAGGTGAGGTGGGGCGATGCATAAAACAAGGGTTTGAAATTAGCTCAGATACCGTTCCAGAAGCCAAATATGTAATAGACAACACCTACTCCCTGCTCAGTGAACTGGACTCAACACCCCCTATTCACCACCCAAGAATATATCTGACTAGGAAGAGTCTTAAAACCTATGTATTGATATCTCTCTGGAAGTGAATCAAGAGGGTGTAAAGCGGCATAAACACAGCAAGGAAAAGAAGCTAAACCCCCTTATAAAAATTGACTACTTAAAAAAAAAAACCCATAAAACAAAGACAGTGAAAGAGAGAGAAATTCTTACAAAATCCGTTCAGGGGCTCTGATGCAACCTGGATTGACCATATCTAGACGCACAGCTGGATGAGACATAAGGCTGGAAACTCTTGGGGCTGAGAGGATTGGTGAGGTTGGGTGAGCAAACGCAGACCCTTTAAAGTAATACTGCGTGGTACCCATGCCATGGGTCCCAAATCTCCAGGTTCAAGGGCATCTTCCTACATCGAAAACATGCCTGGGAAACCCAGAAGATGGTACACCGTGTGATCGGGAAAGGTTTCTAAAACGCACCTCATTTCTCCTCTCCTTGTGCTCGGGTTCGCCATTCCAGCCGCTTCACTAACAATCTCCCTACGTGGAGAATCAGCACCGTTGACCTCCTGTTTCGTACAGGTCGCAATTTGTCCCGAGGATGAACGGGAAGAGGGGGAACCAATGAGAGACTAGCTCTAGGTGTTGGGACAGGCACAGGTCACTCTATTTTCCCATCAGGAAGAAGAATGAACCACAGGCTCAGCCTGCCCCCCGGAACCAGAATAGGGCCTGAAGCAATCCTGCGCTTTTGCGGCCAGCTCCCAAAAAAGCGAGTTGACAAATGGAGCTCAGGGGCACTGCAATTCACAAACGTGCAGAGTTATAAATGATAACTCTCGTCCATAAATATATTGAGGGAAGGCAACGAAGAGGATTTGAAAGCAAGGCAGAATTGCAGGAAACCGATTTCAGGAGGTAGATTCGACTCGCCTTGAAAGCACATGAAAAGCGGCAAAGCGTTGACAATGATGCCCTTGGCCAAAAAGGGCGTATGCGTTTTTTCCTGAATATATTCAGGAAAAAACGCATACGCCCTTTTTGGCCAACCAAGCAAGCCGGAAAGGCAAATCGGCGCTACAAAGAAGTCTCGCTTGCCAGCGGTCAAAAGGGCCATGCTGAAAAATGTGTAAAAACCAGAAATGCAGGACAGGCCATGGAGACATGGGAGCCTTGCTACGCTGATGGGCGGGATGGAAATTGCCAACAGCCACTCTGGAGAAGTGTACGCTGCGTCCTGAAACATGTAATAAACACAGCTTAGAGAGCATAGGGCACTTCCACTCATGGGCGTAGAAATCGGGAAACCTAAAAATCAACAAGACACAGGCACCCCAAAGTTTAGGGCTGCTCTGTTTCCAAGAACCTCCACTTCGGTACACCTTAAATATCCCAGGAAATAGAAAAATGGATAAAGAAGTTGTGGTACTTATGCACAATGGAATATCACTCAGCCATGAAATCAGTGTCATAAGGCTAGTAGCAGCATGATGAGTGGATTTAGGGACGATGACTCTAAGTGAAGTAAGTCACACAGAAAAGGAAACTTATCCTAAGTTATCACTTGTAGAGGGAATGTCAAAATCGCTACACCTGAATTGAATTGCAAAACAGAACAGAGTCACACATTTAGAAAACACACTATGGCTGCTTAACGGGAAAGCTGAGGTGGGGCGATGCATAAAACAAGGGTTTGAAATTAGCTCAGATACCGTTCCACAAGCCAAATATTTAATAGACAAGACCTACTCCCTGCTCAGTGAACTGGACTCAACACCCCCTATTCACCACCCAAGAATATATCTGACTAGGAAGAGTCTTAAAACCTATGTATTGATATCTCTCTGGAAGTGAATCAAGAGGGTGTAAAGCGGCATAAACACAGCAAGGAAAAGAAGCTAAACCCCCTTATAAAAATTGACTACTTAAAAAAAAACCCATAAAACAAAGACAGTGAAAGAGAGAGAAATTCTTACAAAATCCGTTCAGGGGCTCTGATGCAACCTGGATTGACCATATCTAGACCCACAGCTGGATGAGACATAAGGCTGGACACTCTTGGGGCTGAGAGGATTGGTGAGGTTGGGTGAGCAAACACAGACCCTTTAAAGTAATACTGCGTGGTACCCATGCCATGGGTCCCAAATCTCCAGGTTCAAGGGCATCTTCCTACATCGAAAACATGCCTGGGAAACCCAGAAGATGGTACACCGTGTGATCGGGAAAGGTTTCTAAAACGCACCTCATTTCTCCTCTCCTTGTGCTCGGGTTCACCATTCCAGCCGCTTCACTAACAATCTCCCTACGTGGAGAATCAGCACCGTTGACCTCCTGTTTCGTACAGGTCGCAATTTGTCCTGAGGATGAACGGGAAGAGGGGGAACCAATGAGAGACTAGCTCTAGGTGTTGGGACAGGCACAGGTCACTCTATTTTCCCATCAGGAAGAAGAATGAACCACAGGCTCAGCCTGCCCCCCGGAACCAGAATAGGGCCTGAAGCAATCCTGCGCTTTTGCGGCCAGCTCCCAAAAAAGCGAGTTGACAAATGGAGCTCAGGGGCACTGCAATTCACAAACCTGCAGAGTTGTAAATGATAACTCTTGTCCACAAATATATTGAGGGAAGGCAACGAAGAGGATTTGAAAGCAAGGCAGAATTGCAGGAAACCGATTTCAGGAGGTAGATTCGACTCGCCTTGAAAGCACATGAAAAGCGGCAAAGCGTTGACAATGATGCCCTTGGCCAAAAAGGGCGTATGCGTTTTTTCCTGAATATATTCAGGAAAAAACGCATACGCCCTTTTTGGCCAACCAAGCAAGCCAGAAAGGCAAATCGGCGCTACAAAGAAGTCTCGCTTGCCAGAGGTCAAAAGGGCCATGCTGAAAAAAGTGTAAAAACCGGAAATGCAGGACAGGCCATGGAGACATGGGAGCCTTGCTACGCTGATGGGCGGGATGGAAATTGCCAACAGCCACTCTGGAGAAGTGTACGCTGCGTCCTGAAACATGTAATAAACACAGCTTAGAGAGCATAGGGCACTTCCACTCATGGGCGTAAAATCGGGAAACCTAAAAATCAACAAGACACAGGCACCCCAAAGTTTAGGGCTGCTCTGTTTCCAAGAACCTCCACTTCGGTACACCTTAAATATCCCAGGAAAGAGAAAAATGGATAAAGAAGTTGTGGTACTTATGCACAATGGAATATCACTCAGCCATAAATCAGTGTCATAAGGCTAGTAGCAGCATGATGAGTGGATTTAGGGACGATGACTCTAAGTGAAGTAAGTCACACAGAAAAGGACACGTATCCTAAGATATCACTTATAGAGGGAATGTCAAAATCGCTACACCTGAACTGAATTCCAAAACACAACAGAGTCACACATTTAGAAAACACACTATGGCTGCTTAACGGGAAAGGTGAGGTGGGGCGATGCATAAAACAAGGGTTTGAAATTAGCTCAGATACCGTTCCACAAGCCAAATATGTAATAGACAAGACCTACTCCCTGCTCAGTGAACTGGACTCAACACCCCCTATTCACCGCCCAAGAATATATCTGACTAGGAAGAGTCTTAAAACCTATGTATTGATATCTCTCTGGAAGTGAATCAAGAGGGTGTAAAGCGGCATAAACACAGCAGGGAAAAGCAGCTAAATCCCGTTATAAAAATAGGCTACTTAAAAAAAAAAACCCATAAAACAAAGACAGTGAAAGAGAGAGAAATTCTTACAAAATCCGTTCAGGGGCTCTGATGAAACCTGGATTGACCATATCTAGACCCACAGCTGGATGAGACATAACGCTGGACACTCTTGGGCCTCAGAGGATTGGTGAGGTTGGGTGAGCAAACACAGACCCTTTAAAGTAATACTGCGTGGTACCCATGCCATGGGTCCAAAATCTCCAGGTTCAAGGGCATCTTCCTACATCGAAAACATGCCTGGGAAACCCAGAAGATGGTACACCGTGTGATCGGGAAAGGTTTCTAAAACGCACCTCATTTCTCCTCTCCTTGTGCTCGGGTTCGCCATTCCAGCCGCTTCACTAACAATCTCCCTACGTGGAGAATCAGCACCGTTGACCTCCTGTTTCGTACAGGTCGCAATTTGTCCTGAGGATGAACGGGAAGAGGGGGAACCAATGAGAGACTAGCTCTAGGTGTTGGGACAGGCACAGGTCACTCTATTTTCCCATCAGGAAGAAGAATGAACCACAGGCTCAGCCTGCCCCCCGGAACCAGAATAGGGCCTGAAGCAATCCTGCGCTTTTGCGGCCAGCTCCCAAAAAAGCGAGTTGACACATGGAGCTCAGGGGCACTGCAATTCACAAACCTGCAGAGTTGTAAATGATAACTCTTGTCCACAAATATATTGAGGGAAGGCAACGAAGAGGATTTGAAAGCAAGGCAGAATTGCAGGAAACCGGTTTCAGGAGGTAGATTCGACTCGCCTTGAAAGCACATGAAAAGCGGCAAAGCGTTGACAATGATGCCCTTGGCCAAAAAGGGCGTATGCGTTTTTTCCTGAATATATTCAGGAAAAAACGCATACGCCCTTTTTGGCCAACCAAGCAAGCCGGAAAGGCAAATCGGCGCTACAAAGAAGTCTCGCTTGCCAGCGGTCAAAAGGGCCATGCTGAAAAAAGTGTAAAAACCAGAAATGCAGGACAGGCCATGGAGACATGGGAGCCTTGCTACGCTGATGGGCGGGATGGAAATTGCCAACAGCCACTCTGGAGAAGTGTACGCTGCGTCCTGAAACGTATAATAAACACAGCTTAGAGAGCATAGGGCACTTCCACTCACGCGCGTAGAAATCGGGAAACCTAAAAATCAACAAGACACAGGCACCCCAAAATTTAGGGCTGCTCTGTTTCCAAGAACCTCCACTTCGGTACACCTTAAATATCCCAGGAAAGAGAAAAATGGATAAAGAAGTTGTGGTACTTATGCACAATGGAATATCACTCAGCCATGAAATCAGTGTCATAAGGCTAGTAGCAGAATGATGAGTGGATTTAGGGACGATGACTCTAAGTGAAGTAAGTCACACAGAAAAGGACACTTATCCTAAGATATGACTTATAGAGGGAATGTCAAAATCGCTACACCTGAACTGAATTCCAAAACACAACAGAGTCACACATTTAGAAAACACACTATGGCTGCTTAAAGGGAAAAGTGAGGTGGGGCGATGCATAAAACAAGGGTTTGAAATTAGCTCAGATACCGTTCCACAAGCCAAATATGTAACAGACAAGACCTACTCCCTGCTCAGTGAACTGGACTCAACACCCCCTATTCACCACCCAAGAATATATCTGACTAGGAAGAGTCTTAAAACCTATGTATTGATATCTCTCTGGAAGTGAATCAAGAGGGTGTAAAGCGGCATAAACACAGCAAGGAAAAGAAGCTAAACCCCCTTATAAAAATTGACTACTTAAAAAAAAAAACCCATAAAACAAAGACAGTGAAAGAGAGAGAAATTCTTACAAAATCCCTTCAGGGGCTCTGATGCAACCTGGATTGACCATATCTAGACCCACAGCTGGATGAGACATAAGGCTGGACACTCTTGGGGCTCAGAGGATTGGTGAGGTTGGGTGAGCAAACGCAGACCCTTTAAAGTAATACTGCGTGGTACCCATGCCATGGGTCCCAAATCTCCAGGTTCAAGGGCAACTTCCTACATCGAAAACATGCCTGGGAAACCCAGAAGATGGTACACCGTGTGATCGGGAAAGGTTTCTAAAACGCACCTCATTTCTCCTCTCCTTGTGCTCGGGTTCGCCATTCCAGCCGCTTCAATAACAATCTCCCTACGTGGAGAATCAGCACCGTTGACCTCCTGTTTCGTACAGGTCGCAATTTGTCCCGAGGATGAACGGGAAGAGGGGGAACCAATTAGAGACTAGCTCTAGGTGTTGGGACAGGCACAGGTCACTCTATTTTCCCATCAGGAAGAAGAATGAACCACAGGCTCAGCCTGCCCCCCGGAACCAGAATAGGGCCTGAAGCAATCCTGCGCTTTTGCGGCCAGCTCCCAAAAAAGCGAGTTGACAAATGGAGCTCAGGGGCACTGCAATTCACAAACCTGCAGAGTTGTAAATGATAACTCTCGTCCACAAATATATTGAGGGAAGGCAACGAAGAGGATTTGAAAGCAAGGCAGAATTGCAGGAAACCGGTTTCAGGAGGTAGATTCGACTCGCCTTGAAAGCACATGAAAAGCGGCAAAGCGTTGACAATGATGCCCTTGGCTAAAAAGGGCGTATGCGTTTTTTCCTGAATATATTCAGGAAAAAACGCATACGCCCTTTTTGGCCAACCAAGCAAGCCGGAAAGGCAAATCGGCGCTACAAAGAAGTCTCGCTTGCCAGAGGTCAAAAGGGCCATGCTGAAAAAAGTGTAAAAACCGGAAATGCAGGACAGGCCATGGAGACATGGGAGCCTTGCTACGCTGATGGGCGGGGTGGAAATTGCCAACAGCCACTCTGGAGAAGTGTACGCTGCGTCCTGAAACATGGAATAAACACAGCTTAGAGAGCATAGGGCACTTCCACTCATGGGCGTAGAAATCGGGAAACCTAAAATTCAACAAGACACAGGCACCCCAAAGTTTAGGGCTGCTCTGTTTCCAAGAACCTCCAATTCGGTACACCTTAAATATCCCAGGAAAGAGAAAAATGGATAAAGAAGTTGTGGTACTTATGCACAATGGAATATCACTCAGCCATAAATCAGTGTCATAAGGCTAGTAGCAGCATGATGAGTGGATTTAGGGACGATGACTCTAAGTGAAGTAAGTCACACATAAAAGGACACTTATCCTAAGATATCACTTATAGAGGGAATGTCAAAATCGCTACACCTGAACTGAATTCCAAAACACAACAGAGTCACACATTTAGAAAACACACTATGGCTGCTTAACGGGAAAGGTGAGGTGGGGCGATGCATAAAACAAGGGTTTGAAATTAGCTCAGATACCGTTCCACAAGCCAAATATGTAATAGACAAGACCTACTCCCTGCTCAGTGAACTGGACTCAACACCCCCTATTCACCACCCAAGAATATATCTGACTAGGAGAGTCTTAAAACCTATGTATTGATATCGCTCTGGAAGTGAATCAAGAGGGTGTAAAGCGGCATAAACACAGCAAGGAAAAGAAGCTAAACCCCCTTATAAAAATTGACTACTTAAAAAAAAAAACCCATAAAACAAAGACAGTGAAAGAGAGAGAAATTCTTACAAAATCCGTTCAGGGGCTCTGATGCAACCTGGATTGACCATATCTAGACGCACAGCTGGATGAGACATAAGGCTGGAAACTCTTGGGGCTGAGAGGATTGGTGAGGTTGGGTGAGCAAACGCAGACCCTTTAAAGTAATACTGCGTGGTACCCATGCCATGAGTCCCAAATCTCCAGGTTCAAGGGCATCTTCCTACATCGAAAACATGCCTGGGAAACCCAGAAGATGGTACACCGTGTGATCGGGAAAGGTTTCTAAAACGCACCTCATTTCTCCTCTCCTTGTGCTCGGGTTCGCCATTCCAGCCGCTTCACTAACAATCTCCCTACGTGGAGAATCAGCACCGTTGACCTCCTGTTTCGTACAGGTTGCAATTTGTCCCGAGGATGAACGGGAAGAGGGGGAACCAATGAGAGACTAGCTCTAGGTGTTGGGACAGGCACAGGTCACTCTATTTTCCCATCAGGAAGAAGAATGAACCACAGGCTCAGCCTGCCCCCCGGAACCAGAATAGGGCCTGAAGCAATCCTGCGCTTTTGCGGCCAGCTCCCAAAAAAGCGAGTTGACAAATGGAGCTCAGGGGCACTGCAATTCACAAACCTGCAGAGTTGTAAATGATAACTCTCGTCCACAAATATATTGAGGGAAGGCAACGAAGAGGATTTGAAAGCAAGGCAGAATTGCAGGAAACCGGTTTCAGGAGGTAGATTCGACTCGCCTTGAAAGCACATGAAAAGCGGCAAAGCGTTGACAATGATGCCCTTGGCTAAAAAGGGCGTATGCGTTTTTTCCTGAATATATTCAGGAAAAAACGCATACGCCCTTTTTGGCCAACCAAGCAAGCCGGAAAGGCAAATCGGCGCTACAAAGAAGTCTCGCTTGCCAGAGGTCAAAAGGGCCATGCTGAAAAAAGTGTAAAAACCGGAAATGCAGGACAGGCCATGGAGACATGGGAGCCTTGCTACGCTGATGGGCGGGGTGGAAATTGCCAACAGCCACTCTGGAGAAGTGTACGCTGCGTCCTGAAACATGGAATAAACACAGCTTAGAGAGCATAGGGCACTTCCACTCATGGGCGTAGAAATCGGGAAACCTAAAAATCAACAAGACACAGGCACCCCAAAGTTTAGGGCTGCTCTGTTTCCAAGAACCTCCACTTCGGTACACCTTAAATATCCCAGGAAAGAGAAAAATGGATAAAGAAGTTGTGGTACTTATGCACAATGGAATATCACTCAGCCATGAAATCAGTGTCATAAGGCTGTAGCAGCATGATGAGTGGATTTAGGGACGATGACTCTAAGTGAAGTAAGTCACACAGAAAAGGACACTTATCCTAAGATATGACTTATAGAGGGAATGTCAAAATCGCTACACCTGAACTGAATTCCAAAACAGAACAGAGTCACACATTTAGAAAACACACTATGGCTGCTTAAAGGGAAAGGTGAGGTGGGGCGATGCATAAAACAAGGGTTTGAAATTAGCTCAGATACCGTTCCACAAGCCAAATATGTAACAGACAAGACCTACTCCCTGCTCAGTGAACTGGACTCAACACCCCCTATTCACCACCCAACAATATATCTGACTAGGAAGAGTCTTAAAACTTATGTATTGATATCTCTCTGGAAGTGAATCAAGAGGGTGTAAAGCGGCATAAACACAGCAAGGAAAAGAAGCTAAACCCCCTTATAAAAATTGACTACTTAAAAAAAAAAACCCATAAAACAAAGACAGTGAAAGAGAGAGAAATTCTTACAAAATCCGTTCAGGGGCTCTGATGCAACCTGGATTGACCATATCTAGACCCACAGCTGGATGAGACATAAGGCTGGACACTCTTGGGGCTGAGAGGATTGGTGAGGTTGGGTGAGCAAACGCAGACCCTTTAAAGTAATACTGCGTGGTATCCATGCCATGGGTCCCAAATCTCCAGGTTCAAGGGCATCTTCCTACATCGAAAACATGCCTGGGAAACCCAGAAGATGGTACACCGTGTGATCGGGAAAGGTTTCTAAAACGCACCTCATTTCTCCTCTCCTTGTGCTCGGGTTCGCCATTCCAGCCGCTTCACTAACAATCTCCCTACGTGGAGAATCAGCACCGTTGACCTCCTGTTTCGTACAGGTCGCAATTTGTCCCGAGGATGAACGGGAAGAGGGGGAACCAATGAGAGACTAGCTCTAGGTGTTGGGACAGGCACAGGTCACCCTATTTTCCCATCAGGAAGAAGAATGAACCACAGGCTCAGCCTGGCCCCCGGAACCAGAATAGGGCCTGAAGCAATCCTGCGCTTTTGCGGCCAGCTCCCAAAAAAGCGAGTTGACAAATGGAGCTCAGGGGCACTGCAATTCACAAACCTGCAGAGTTGTAAATGATAACTCTCGTCCACAAATATATTGAGGGAAGGCAAGGAAGAGGATTTGAAAGCAAGGCAGAATTGCAGGAAACCGGTTTCAGGAGGTAGATTCGACTCGCCTTGAAAGCACATGAAAAGCAGCAAAGCGTTGACAATGATGCCCTTGGCCAAAAAGGGCGTATGCGTTTTTTCCTGAATATATTCAGGAAAAAACGCATACGCCCTTTTTGGCCAACCAAGCAAGCCGGAAATGCAAATCGGCGCTACAAAGAAGTCTGGCTTGCCAGCGGTCAAAAGGGCCATGCTGAAAAAAGTGTAAAAACCGGAAATGCAGGAGAGGCCATGGAGACATGGGAGCCTTGCTACGCTGATGGGCGGGGTGGAAATTGCCAACAGCACTCTGGAGAAGTGTACGCTGCGTCCTGAAATATATAATAAACACAACTTAGAGAGCATAGGGCACTTCCACTCATGGGCGTAGAAATCGGGAAACCTAAAAATCAACAAGACACAGGCACCCCAAAGTTTAGGGCTGCTCTGTTTCCAAGAACCTCCACTTCGGTACACCTTAAATATCCCAGGAAATAGAAAAATGGATAAAGAAGTTGTGGTACTTATGCACAATGGAATATCACTCAGCCATGTAATCAGTGTCATAAGGCTAGTAGCAGCA
Organism: Eubalaena glacialis; assembly: GCF_028564815.1. Taxonomy (NCBI): domain Eukaryota; kingdom Metazoa; phylum Chordata; class Mammalia; order Artiodactyla; family Balaenidae; genus Eubalaena; species Eubalaena glacialis. The sequence continues at coordinate 79,594,262 of NC_083727.1, read as the reverse complement.
TGATGAGTGGATTTAGGGACGATGACTCTAAGTGAAGTAAGTCACACAGAAAAGGAAACTTATCCTAAGTTATCACTTGTAGAGGGAATGTCAAAATCGCTACACCTGAATTGAATTGCAAAACAGAACAGAGTCACACATTTAGAAAACACACTATGGCTGCTTAACGGGAAAGCTGAGGTGGGGCGATGCATAAAACAAGGGTTTGAAATTAGCTCAGATACCGTTCCACAAGCCAAATATTTAATAGACAAGACCTACTCCCTGCTCAGTGAACTGGACTCAACACCCCCTATTCACCGCCCAAGAATATATCTGACTAGGAAGAGTCTTAAAACCTATGTATTGATATCTCTCTGGAAGTGAATCAAGAGGGTGTAAAGCGGCATAAACACAGCAAGGAAAAGAAGCTAAACCCCCTTATAAAAATTGACTACTTAAAAAAAAACCCATAAAACAAAGACAGTGAAAGAGAGAGAAATTCTTACAAAATCCGTTCAGGGGCTCTGATGCAACCTGGATTGACCATATCTAGACCCACAGCTGGATGAGACATAAGGCTGGACACTCTTGGGGCTGAGAGGATTGGTGAGGTTGGGTGAGCAAACGCAGACCCTTTAAAGTAATACTGCGTGGTACCCATGCCATGGGTCCCAAATCTCCAGGTTCAAGGGCATCTTCCTACATCGAAAACATGCCTGGGAAACCCAGAAGATGGTACACCGTGTGATCGGGAAAGGTTTCTAAAACGCACCTCATTTCTCCTCTCCTTGTGCTCGGGTTCGCCATTCCAGCCGCTTCACTAACAATCTCCCTACGTGGAGAATCAGCACCGTTGACCTCCTGTTTCGTACAGGTCGCAATTTGTCCCGAGGATGAACGGGAAGAGGGGGAACCAATGAGAGACTAGCTCTAGGTGTTGGGACAGGCACAGGTCACTCTATTTTCCCATCAGGAAGAAGAATGAACCACAGGCTCAGCCTGCCCCCCGGAACCAGAATAGGGCCTGAAGCAATCCTGCGCTTTTGCGGCCAGCTCCCAAAAAAGCGAGTTGACACATGGAGCTCAGGGGCACTGCAATTCACAAACCTGCAGAGTTATAAATGATAACTCTCGTCCACAAATATATTGAGGGAAGGCAACGAAGAGGATTTGAAAGCAAGGCAGAATTGCAGGAAACCGATTTCAGGAGGTAGATTCGACTCGCCTTGAAAGCACATGAAAAGCGGCAAAGCGTTGACAATGATGCCCTTGGCTAAAAAGGGCGTATGCGTTTTTTCCTGAATATATTCAGGAAAAAACGCATACGCCCTTTTTGGCCAACCAAGCAAGCCGGAAAGGCAAATCGGCGCTACAAAGAAGTCTGGCTTGCCAGAGGTCAAAAGGGCCATGCTGAAAAATGTGTAAAAACCAGAAATGCAGGACAGGCCATGGAGACATGGGAGCCTTGCTACGCTGATGGGCGGGGTGGAAATTGCCAACAGCCACTCTGGAGAAGTGTACGCTGCGTCCTGAAACATGGAATAAACACAGCTTAGAGAGCATAGGGCACTTCCACTCATGGGCGTAGAAATCGGGAAACCTAAAAATCAACAAGACACAGGCACCCCAAAGTTTAGGGCTGCTCTGTTTCCAAGAACCTCCACTTCGGTACACCTTAAATATCCCAGGAAAGAGAAAAATGGATAAAGAAGTTGTGGTACTTATGCACAATGGAATATCACTCAGCCATGAAATCAGTGTCATAAGGCTAGTAGCAGCATGATGAGTGGATTTAGGGACGATGACTCTAAGTGAAGTAAGTCACACAGAAACGGAAACTTATCCTAAGTTATCACTTGTAGAGGGAATGTCAAAATCGCTACACCTGAATTGAATTGCAAAACAGAACAGAGTCACACATTTAGAAAACACACTATGGCTGCTTAACGGGAAAGCTGAGGTGGGGCGATGCATAAAACAAGGGTTTGAAATTAGCTCAGATACCGTTCCACAAGCCAAATATTTAATAGACAAGACCTACTCCCTGCTCAGTGAACTGGACTCAACACCCCCTATTCACCGCCCAAGAATATATCTGACTAGGAAGAGTCTTAAAACCTATGTATTGATATCTCTCTGGAAGTGAATCAAGAGGGTGTAAAGCGGCATAAACACAGCAAGGAAAAGAAGCTAAACCCCCTTATAAAAATTGACTACTTAAAAAAAAAACCCATAAAACAAAGACAGTGAAAGAGAGAGAAATTCTTACAAAATCCTTTCAGGGGCTCTGATGCAAACTGCATTGACCATATCTAGACCCACAGCTGGATGAGACATAAGGCTGGACACTCTTGGGGCTGAGAGGATTGGTGAGGTTGGGTGAGCAAACGCAGACCCTTTAAAGTAATACTGCGTGGTACCCATGCCATGGGTCCCAAATCTCCAGGTTCAAGGGCATCTTCCTACATCGAAAACATGCCTGGGAAACCCAGAAGATGGTACACCGTGTGATCGGGAAAGGTTTCTAAAACGCACCTCATTTCTCCTCTCCTTGTGCTCGGGTTCGCCATTCCAGCCGCTTCACTAACAATCTCCCTACGTGGAGAATCAGCACCGTTGACCTCCTGTTTCGTACAGGTCGCAATTTGTCCCGAGGATGAACGGGAAGAGGGGGAACCAATGAGAGACTAGCTCTAGGTGTTGGGACAGGCACAGGTCACCCTATTTTCCCATCAGGAAGAAGAATGAACCACAGGCTCAGCCTGCCCCCCGGAACCAGAATAAGGCCTGAAGCAATCCTGCGCTTTTGCGGCCAGCTCCCAAAAAAGCGAGTTGACACATGGAGCTCAGGGGCACTGCAATTCACAAACCTGCAGAGTTGTAAATGATAACTCTCGTCCACAAATATATTGAGGGAAGGCAACAAAGAGGATTTGAAAGCAAGGCAGAATTGCAGGAAACCGGTTTCAGGAGGTAGATTCGACTCGCCTTGAAAGCACATGAAAAGCGGCAAAGCGTTGACAATGATGCCCTTGGCCAAAAAGGGCGTATGCGTTTTTTCCTGAATATATTCAGGAAAAAACGCATACGCCCTTTTTGGCCAACCAAGCAAGCCGGAAAGGCAAATCGGCGCTACAAAGAAGTCTGGCATGCCAGAGGTCAAAAGGGCCATGCTGAAAAAAGTGTAAAAACCGGAAATGCAGGACAGGCCATGGAGACATGGGAGCCTTGCTACGCTGATGGGCGGGATGGAAATTGCCAACAGCCACTCTGGAGAAGTGTACGCTGCGTCCAGAAACATGGAATAAACACAGCTTAGAGAGCACAGGGCACTTCCACTCATGGGCGTAGAAATCGGGAAACCTAAAAATCAACAAGACACAGGCACCCCAAAGTTTAGGGCTGCTCTGTTTCCAAGAACCTCCACTTCGGTACACCTTAAATATCCCAGGAAAGAGAAAAATGGATAAAGAAGTTGTGGTACTTATGCACAATGGAATATCACTCAGCCATGAAATCAGTGTCATAAGGCTAGTAGCAGCATGATGAGTGGATTTAGGGACGATGACTCTAAGTGAAGTAAGTCACACAGAAAAGGACACTTGTCCTAAGATATCACTTATAGAGGGAATGTCAAAATCGCTACACCTGAACTGAATTCCAAAACACAACAGAGTCACACATTTAGAAAACACACTATGGCTGCTTAACGGGAAAGGTGAGGTGGGGCGATGCATAAAACAAGGGTTTGAAATTAGCTCAGATACCGTTCCACAAGCCAAATATGTAATAGACAAGACCTACTCCCTGCTCAGTGAACTGGACTCAACACCCCCTATTCACCACCCAAGAATATATCTGACTAGGAAGAGTCTTAAAACATATGTATTGATATCTCTCTGGAAGTGAATCAAGAGGGCGTAAAGCGGCATAAACACAGCAAGGAAAAGAAGCTAAACTCCCTTATAAAAATTGACTACTTAAAAAAAAAAACCCCATAAAACAAAGACAGTGAAAGAGAGAGAAATTCTTACAAAATCCGTTCAGGGGCTCTGATGCAACCTGGATTGACCATATCTAGACCCACAGCTGGATGAGACATAAGGCTGGACACTCTTGGGGCTGAGAGGATTGGTGAGGTTGGGTGAGCAAACGCAGACCCTTTAAAGTAATACTGCGTGGTACCCATGCCATGGGTCCCAAATCTCCAGGTTCAAGGGCATCTTCCTACATCGAAAACATGCCTGGGAAACCCAGAAGATGGTACACCGTGTGATCGGGAAAGGTTTCTAAAACGCACCTCATTTCTCCTCTCCTTGTGCTCGGGTTCGCCATTCCAGCCGCTTCACTAACAATCTCCCTACGTGGAGAATCAGCACCGTTGACCTCCTGTTTCGTACAGGTCGCAATTTGTCCCGAGGATGAACGGGAAGAGGGGGAACCAATGAGAGACTAGCTCTAGGTGTTGGGACAGGCACAGGTCACTCTATTTTCCCATCAGGAAGAAGAATGAACCACAGGCTCAGCCTGCCCCCCGGAACCAGAATAGGGCCTGAAGCAATCCTGCGCTTTTGCGGCCAGCTCCCAAAAAAGCGAGTTGACACATGGAGCTCAGGGGCACTGCAATTCACAAACCTGCAGAGTTATAAATGATAACTCTCGTCCACAAATATATTGAGGGAAGGCAACGAAGAGGATTTGAAAGCAAGGCAGAATTGCAGGAAACCGATTTCAGGAGATAGATTCGACTCGCCTTGAAAGCACATGAAAAGCGGCAAAGCGTTGACAATGATGCCCTTGGCCAAAAAGGGCGTAGGCGTTTTTTCCTGAATATATTCAGGAAAAAACGCCTACGCCCTTTTTGGCCAACCAAGCAAGCCGGAAAGGCAAATCGGCGCTACAAAGAAGTCTGGCTTGCCAGAGGTCAAAAGGGCCATGCTGAAAAATGTGTAAAAACCAGAAATGCAGGACAGGCCATGGAGACATGGGAGCCTTGCTACGCTGATGGGCGGGGTGGAAATTGCCAACAGCCACTCTGGAGAAGTGTACGCTGCGTCCTGAAACATGTAATAAACACAGCTTAGAGAGCATAGGGCACTTCCACTCATGGGCGTAGAAATCGGGAAACCTAAAAATCAACAAGACACAGGCACCCCAAAGTTTAGGGCTGCTCTGTTTCCAAGAACCTCCACTTCGGTACACCTTAAATATCCCAGGAAAGAGAAAAATGGATAAAGAAGTTGTGGTACTTATGCACAATGGAATATCACTCAGCCATGAAATCAGTGTCATAAGGCTAGTAGCAGCATGATGAGTGGATTTAGGGACGATGACTCTAAGTGAAGGAAGTCACACAGAAAAGGAAACTTATGCTAAGTTATCACTTGTAGAGGGAATGTCAAAATCGCTACACCTGAATTGAATTGCAAAACAGAACAGAGTCACACATTTAGAAAACACACTATGGCTGCTTAACGGGAAAGCTGAGGTGGGGCGATGCATAAAACAAGGGTTTGAAATTAGCTCAGATACCGTTCCACAAGCCAAATATTTAATAGACAAGACCTACTCCCTGCTCAGTGAACTGGACTCAACACCCCCTATTCACCGCCCAAGAATATATCTGACTAGGAAGAGTCTTAAAACCTATGTATTGATATCTCTCTGGAAGTGAATCAAGAGGGTGTAAAGCGGCATAAACACAGCAAGGAAAAGAAGCTAAACCCCCTTATAAAAATTGACTACTTAAAAAAAAAACCCATAAAACAAAGACAGTGAAAGAGAGAGAAATTCTTACAAAATCCTTTCAGGGGCTCTGATGCAAACTGCATTGACCATATCTAGACCCACAGCTGGATGAGACATAAGGCTGGACACGCTTGGGGCTGAGAGGATTGGTGAGGTTGGGTGAGCAAACGCAGACCCTTTAAAGTAATACTGCGTGGTACCCATGCCATGGGTCCCAAATCTCCAGGTTCAAGGGCATCTTCCTACATCGAAAACATGCCTGGGAAACCCAGAAGATGGTACACCGTGTGATCGGGAAAGGTTTCTAAAACGCACCTCATTTCTCCTCTCCTTGTGCTCGGGTTCGCCATTCCAGCCGCTTCACTAACAATCTCCCTACGTGGAGAATCAGCACCGTTGACCTCCTGTTTCGTACAGGTCGCAATTTGTCCCGAGGATGAACGGGAAGAGGGGGAACCAATGAGAGACTAGCTCTAGGTGTTGGGACAGGCACAGGTCACCCTATTTTCCCATCAGGAAGAAGAATGAACCACAGGCTCAGCCTGCCCCCCGGAACCAGAATAAGGCCTGAAGCAATCCTGCGCTTTTGCGGCCAGCTCCCAAAAAAGCGAGTTGACACATGGAGCTCAGGGGCACTGCAATTCACAAACCTGCAGAGTTGTAAATGATAACTCTCGTCCACAAATATATTGAGGGAAGGCAACAAAGAGGATTTGAAAGCAAGGCAGAATTGCAGGAAACCGGTTTCAGGAGGTAGATTCGACTCGCCTTGAAAGCACATGAAAAGCGGCAAAGCGTTGACAATGATGCCCTTGGCCAAAAAGGGCGTATGCGTTTTTTCCTGAATATATTCAGGAAAAAACGCATACGCCCTTTTTGGCCAACCAAGCAAGCCGGAAAGGCAAATCGGCGCTACAAAGAAGTCTGGCATGCCAGAGGTCAAAAGGGCCATGCTGAAAAAAGTGTAAAAACCGGAAATGCAGGACAGGCCATGGAGACATGGGAGCCTTGCTACGCTGATGGGCGGGATGGAAATTGCCAACAGCCACTCTGGAGAAGTGTACGCTGCGTCCTGAAACATGGAATAAACACAGCTTAGAGAGCATAGGGCACTTCCACTCATGGGCGTAGAAATCGGGAAACCTAAAAATCAACAAGACACAGGCACCCCAAAGTTTAGGGCTGCTCTGTTTCCAAGAACCTCCACTTCGGTACACCTTAAATATCCCAGGAAAGAGAAAAATGGATAAAGAAGTTGTGGTACTTATGCACAATGGAATATCACTCAGCCATGAAATCAGTGTCATAAGGCTAGTAGCAGCATGATGAGTGGATTTAGGGACGATGACTCTAAGTGAAGTAAGTCACACAGAAAAGGACACTTGTCCTAAGATATCACTTATAGAGGGAATGTCAAAATCGCTACACCTGAACTGAATTCCAAAACACAACAGAGTCACACATTTAGAAAACACACTATGGCTGCTTAACGGGAAAGGTGAGGTGGGGCGATGCATAAAACAAGGGTTTGAAATTAGCTCAGATACCGTTCCACAAGCCAAATATGTAATAGACAAGACCTACTCCCTGCTCAGTGAACTGGACTCAACACCCCCTATTCACCACCCAAGAATATATCTGACTAGGAAGAGTCTTAAAACATATGTATTGATATCTCTCTGGAAGTGAATCAAGAGGGTGTAAAGCGGCATAAACACAGCAAGGAAAAGAAGCTAAACCCCCTTATAAAAACTGACTACTTAAAAAAAAAACCCATAAAACAAAGACAGTGAAAGAGAGAGAAATTCTTACAAAATCCGTTCAGGGGCTCTGATGCAACCTGGATTGACCATATCTAGACCCACAGCTGGATGAGACATAAGGCTGGACACTCTTGGGGCTGAGAGGATTGGTGAGGTTGGGTGAGCAAACGCAGACCCTTTAAAGTAATACTGCGTGGTACCCATGCCATGGGTCCCAAATCTCCAGGTTCAAGGGCATCTTCCTACATCGAAAACATGCCTGGGAAACCCAGAAGATGGTACACCGTGTGATCGGGAAAGGTTTCTAAAACGCACCTCATTTCTCCTCTCCTTGTGCTCGGGTTCGCCATTCCAGCCGCTTCACTAACAATCTCCCTACGTGGAGAATCAGCACCGTTGACCTCCTGTTTCGTACAGGTCGCAATTTGTCCCGAGGATGAACGGGAAGAGGGGGAACCAATGAGAGACTAGCTCTAGGTGTTGGGACAGGCACAGGTCACTCTATTTTCCCATCAGGAAGAAGAATGAACCACAGGCTCAGCCTGCCCCCCGGAACCAGAATAGGGCCTGAAGCAATCCTGCGCTTTTGCGGCCAGCTCCCAAAAAAGCGAGTTGACACATGGAGCTCAGGGGCACTGCAATTCACAAACCTGCAGAGTTATAAATGATAACTCTCGTCCACAAATATATTGAGGGAAGGCAACGAAGAGGATTTGAAAGCAAGGCAGAATTGCAGGAAACCGATTTCAGGAGGTAGATTCGACTCGCCTTGAAAGCACATGAAAAGCGGCAAAGCGTTGACAATGATGCCCTTGGCTAAAAAGGGCGTATGCGTTTTTTCCTGAATATATTCAGGAAAAAACGCATACGCCCTTTTTGGCCAACCAAGCAAGCCGGAAAGGCAAATCGGCGCTACAAAGAAGTCTGGCTTGCCAGAGGTCAAAAGGGCCATGCTGAAAAATGTGTAAAAACCAGAAATGCAGGACAGGCCATGGAGACATGGGAGCCTTGCTACGCTGATGGGCGGGGTGGAAATTGCCAACAGCCACTCTGGAGAAGTGTACGCTGCGTCCTGAAACATGTAATAAACACAGCTTAGAGAGCATAGGGCACTTCCACTCATGGGCGTAGAAATCGGGAAACCTAAAAATCAACAAGACACAGGCACCCCAAAGTTTAGGGCTGCTCTGTTTCCAAGAACCTCCACTTCGGTACACCTTAAATATCCCAGGAAAGAGAAAAATGGATAAAGAAGTTGTGGTACTTATGCACAATGGAATATCACTCAGCCATGAAATCAGTGTCATAAGGCTAGTAGCAGCATGATGAGTGGATTTAGGGACGATGACTCTAAGTGAAGTAAGTCACACAGAAAAGGAAACTTATCCTAAGTTATCACTTGTAGAGGGAATGTCAAAATCGCTACACCTGAATTGAATTGCAAAACAGAACAGAGTCACACATTTAGAAAACACACTATGGCTGCTTAACGGGAAAGCTGAGGTGGGGCGATGCATAAAACAAGGGTTTGAAATTAGCTCAGATACCGTTCCACAAGCCAAATATTTAATAGACAAGACCTACTCCCTGCTCAGTGAACTGGACTCAACACCCCCTATTCACCGCCCAAGAATATATCTGACTAGGAAGAGTCTTAAAACCTATGTATTGATATCTCTCTGGAAGTGAATCAAGAGGGTGTAAAGCGGCATAAACACAGCAAGGAAAAGAAGCTAAACCCCCTTATAAAAATTGACTACTTAAAAAAAAAACCCATAAAACAAAGACAGTGAAAGAGAGAGAAATTCTTACAAAATCCTTTCAGGGGCTCTGATGAAAACTGCATTGACCATATCTAGACCCACAGCTGGATGAGACATAAGGCTGGACACGCTTGGGGCTGAGAGGATTGGTGAGGTTGGGTGAGCAAACGCAGACCCTTTAAAGTAATACTGCGTGGTACCCATGCCATGGGTCCCAAATCTCCAGGTTCAAGGGCATCTTCCTACATCGAAAACATGCCTGGGAAACCCAGAAGATGGTACACCGTGTGATCGGGAAAGGTTTCTAAAACGCACCTCATTTCTCCTCTCCTTGTTCTCGGGTTCGCCATTCCAGCCGCTTCACTAACAATCTCCCTACGTGGAGAATCAGCACCGTTGACCTCCTGTTTCGTACAGGTCGCAATTTGTCCCGAGGATGAACGGGAAGAGGGGGAACCAATGAGAGACTAGCTCTAGGTGTTGGGACAGGCACAGGTCACCCTATTTTCCCATCAGGAAGAAGAATGAACCACAGGCTCAGCCTGCCCCCCGGAACCAGAATAAGGCCTGAAGCAATCCTGCGCTTTTGCGGCCAGCTCCCAAAAAAGCGAGTTGACACATGGAGCTCAGGGGCACTGCAATTCACAAACCTGCAGAGTTGTAAATGATAACTCTCGTCCACAAATATATTGAGGGAAGGCAACAAAGAGGATTTGAAAGCAAGGCAGAATTGCAGGAAACCGGTTTCAGGAGGTAGATTCGACTCGCCTTGAAAGCACATGAAAAGCGGCAAAGCGTTGACAATGATGCCCTTGGCCAAAAAGGGCGTATGCGTTTTTTCCTGAATATATTCAGGAAAAAACGCATACGCCCTTTTTGGCCAACCAAGCAAGCCGGAAAGGCAAATCGGCGCTACAAAGAAGTCTGGCATGCCAGAGGTCAAAAGGGCCATGCTGAAAAAAGTGTAAAAACCGGAAATGCAGGACAGGCCATGGAGACATGGGAGCCTTGCTACGCTGATGGGCGGGATGGAAATTGCCAACAGCCACTCTGGAGAAGTGTACGCTGCGTCCTGAAACATGGAATAAACACAGCTTAGAGAGCATAGGGCACTTCCACTCATGGGCGTAGAAATCGGGAAACCTAAAAATCAACAAGACACAGGCACCCCAAAGTTTAGGGCTGCTCTGTTTCCAAGAACCTCCACTTCGGTACACCTTAAATATCCCAGGAAAGAGAAAAATGGATAAAGAAGTTGTGGTACTTATGCACAATGGAATATCACTCAGCCATGAAATCAGTGTCATAAGGCTAGTAGCAGCATGATGAGTGGATTTAGGGACGATGACTCTAAGTGAAGTAAGTCACACAGAAAAGGACACTTATCCTAAGATATCACTTATAGAGGGAATGTCAAAATCGCTACACCTGAACTGAATTCCAAAACAGAACAGAGTCACACATTTAGAAAACACACTATGGCTGCTTAAAGGGAAAGGTGAGGTGGGGCGATGCATAAAACAAGGGTTTGAAATTACCTCAGATACCGTTCCACAAGCCAAATATGTAACAGACAAGACCTACTCCCTGCTCAGTGAACTGGACTCAACACCCCCTATTCACCACCCAAGAATATATCTGACTAGGAAGAGTCTTAAAACCTATGTATTGATATCTCTCTGGAAGTGAATCAAGAGGGCGTAAAGCGGCATAAACACAGCAAGGAAAAGAAGCTAAACCCCCTTATAAAAATTGACTACTTAAAAAAAAAAACCCCATAAAACAAAGACAGTGAAAGAGAGAGAAATTCTTACAAAATCCGTTCAGGGGCTCTGATGCAACCTGGATTGACCATATCTAGACCCACAGCTGGATGAGACATAAGGCTGGACACTCTTGGGGCTGAGAGGATTGGTGAGGTTGGGTGAGCAAACGCAGACCCTTTAAAGTAATACTGCGTGGTACCCATGCCATGGGTCCCAAATCTCCAGGTTCAAGGGCATCTTCCTACATCGAAAACATGCCTGGGAAACCCAGAAGATGGTACACCGTGTGATCGGGAAAGGTTTCTAAAACGCACCTCATTTCTCCTCTCCTTGTGCTCGGGTTCGCCATTCCAGCCGCTTCACTAACAATCTCCCTACGTGGAGAATCAGCACCGTTGACCTCCTGTTTCGTACAGGTCGCAATTTGTCCCGAGGATGAACGGGAAGAGGGGGAACCAATGAGAGACTAGCTCTAGGTGTTGGGACAGGCACAGGTCACTCTATTTTCCCATCAGGAAGAAGAATGAACCACAGGCTCAGCCTGCCCCCCGGAACCAGAATAGGGCCTGAAGCAATCCTGCGCTTTTGCGGCCAGCTCCCAAAAAAGCGAGTTGACACATGGAGCTCAGGGGCACTGCAATTCACAAACCTGCAGAGTTATAAATGATAACTCTCGTCCACAAATATATTGAGGGAAGGCAACGAAGAGGATTTGAAAGCAAGGCAGAATTGCAGGAAACCGATTTCAGGAGGTAGATTCGACTCGCCTTGAAAGCACATGAAAAGCGGCAAAGCGTTGACAATGATGCCCTTGGCTAAAAAGGGCGTATGCGTTTTTTCCTGAATATATTCAGGAAAAAACGCATACGCCCTTTTTGGCCAACCAAGCAAGCCGGAAAGGCAAATCGGCGCTACAAAGAAGTCTGGCTTGCCAGAGGTCAAAAGGGCCATGCTGAAAAATGTGTAAAAACCAGAAATGCAGGACAGGCCATGGAGACATGGGAGCCTTGCTACGCTGATGGGCGGGGTGGAAATTGCCCACAGCCACTCTGGAGAAGTGTACGCTGCGTCCTGAAACATGTAATAAACACAGCTTAGAGAGCATAGGGCACTTCCACTCATGGGCGTAGAAATCGGGAAACCTAAAAATCAACAAGACACAGGCACCCCAAAGTTTAGGGCTGCTCTGTTTCCAAGAACCTCCACTTCGGTACACCTTAAATATCCCAGGAAAGAGAAAAATGGATAAAGAAGTTGTGGTACTTATGCACAATGGAATATCACTCAGCCATGAAATCAGTGTCATAAGGCTAGTAGCAGCATGATGAGTGGATTTAGGGACGATGACTCTAAGTGAAGTAAGTCACACAGAAAAGGAAACTTATGCTAAGTTATCACTTGTAGAGGGAATGTCAAAATCGCTACACCTGAATTGAATTGCAAAACAGAACAGAGTCACACATTTAGAAAACACACTATGGCTGCTTAACGGGAAAGCTGAGGTGGGGCGATGCATAAAACAAGGGTTTGAAATTAGCTCAGATACCGTTCCACAAGCCAAATATTTAATAGACAAGACCTACTCCCTGCTCAGTGAACTGGACTCAACACCCCCTATTCACCGCCCAAGAATATATCTGACTAGGAAGAGTCTTAAAACCTATGTATTGATATCTCTCTGGAAGTGAATCAAGAGGGTGTAAAGCGGCATAAACACAGCAAGGAAAAGAAGCTAAACCCCCTTATAAAAATTGACTACTTAAAAAAAAAACCCATAAAACAAAGACAGTGAAAGAGAGAGAAATTCTTACAAAATCCTTTCAGGGGCTCTGATGCAAACTGCATTGACCATATCTAGACCCACAGCTGGATGAGACATAAGGCTGGACACGCTTGGGGCTGAGAGGATTGGTGAGGTTGGGTGAGCAAACGCAGACCCTTTAAAGTAATACTGCGTGGTACCCATGCCATGGGTCCCAAATCTCCAGGTTCAAGGGCATCTTCCTACATCGAAAACATGCCTGGGAAACCCAGAAGATGGTACACCGTGTGATCGGGAAAGGTTTCTAAAACGCACCTCATTTCTCCTCTCCTTGTGCTCGGGTTCGCCATTCCAGCCGCTTCACTAACAATCTCCCTACGTGGAGAATCAGCACCGTTGACCTCCTGTTTCGTACAGGTCGCAATTTGTCCCGAGGATGAACGGGAAGAGGGGGAACCAATGAGAGACTAGCTCTAGGTGTTGGGACAGGCACAGGTCACCCTATTTTCCCATCAGGAAGAAGAATGAACCACAGGCTCAGCCTGCCCCCCGGAACCAGAATAAGGCCTGAAGCAATCCTGCGCTTTTGCGGCCAGCTCCCAAAAAAGCGAGTTGACACATGGAGCTCAGGGGCACTGCAATTCACAAACCTGCAGAGTTGTAAATGATAACTCTCGTCCACAAATATATTGAGGGAAGGCAACAAAGAGGATTTGAAAGCAAGGCAGAATTGCAGGAAACCGGTTTCAGGAGGTAGATTCGACTCGCCTTGAAAGCACATGAAAAGCGGCAAAGCGTTGACAATGATGCCCTTGGCCAAAAAGGGCGTATGCGTTTTTTCCTGAATATATTCAGGAAAAAACGCATACGCCCTTTTTGGCCAACCAAGCAAGCCGGAAAGGCAAATCGGCGCTACAAAGAAGTCTGGCATGCCAGAGGTCAAAAGGGCCATGCTGAAAAAAGTGTAAAAACCGGAAATGCAGGACAGGCCATGGAGACATGGGAGCCTTGCTACGCTGATGGGCGGGATGGAAATTGCCAACAGCCACTCTGGAGAAGTGTACGCTGCGTCCTGAAACATGGAATAAACACAGCTTAGAGAGCATAGGGCACTTCCAGTCATGGGCGTAGAAATCGGGAAACCTAAAAATCAACAAGACACAGGCACCCCAAAGTTTAGGGCTGCTCTGTTTCCAAGAACCTCCACTTCGGTACACCTTAAATATCCCAGGAAAGAGAAAAATGGATAAAGAAGTTGTGGTACTTATGCACAATGGAATATCACTCAGCCATGAAATCAGTGTCATAAGGCTAGTAGCAGCATGATGAGTGGATTTAGGGACGATGACTCTAAGTGAAGTAAGTCACACAGAAAAGGACACTTATCCTAAGATATCACTTATAGAGGGAATGTCAAAATCGCTACACCTGAACTGAATTCCAAAACACAACAGAGTCACACATTTAGAAAACACACTATGGCTGCTTAACGGGAAAGGTGAGGTGGGGCGATGCATAAAACAAGGGTTTGAAATTAGCTCAGATACCGTTCCACAAGCCAAATATGTAATAGACAAGACCTACTCCCTGCTCAGTGAACTGGACTCAACACCCCCTATTCACCACCCAAGAATATATCTGACTAGGAAGAGTCTTAAAACATATGTATTGATATCTCTCTGGAAGTGAATCAAGAGGGTGTAAAGCGGCATAAACACAGCAAGGAAAAGAAGCTAAACCCCCTTATAAAAACTGACTACTTAAAAAAAAACCCATAAAACAAAGACAGTGAAAGAGAGAGAAATTCTTACAAAATCCGTTCAGGGGCTCTGATGCAACCTGGATTGACCATATCTAGACCCACAGCTGGATGAGACATAAGGCTGGACACTCTTGGGGCTGAGAGGATTGGTGAGGTTGGGTGAGCAAACGCAGACCCTTTAAAGTAATACTGCGTGGTACCCATGCCATGGGTCCCAAATCTCCAGGTTCAAGGGCATCTTCCTACATCGAAAACATGCCTGGGAAACCCAGAAGATGGTACACCGTGTGATCGGGAAAGGTTTCTAAAACGCACCTCATTTCTCCTCTCCTTGTGCTCGGGTTCGCCATTCCAGCCGCTTCACTAAGAATCTCCCTACGTGGAGAATCAGCACCGTTGACCTCCTGTTTCGTACAGGTCGCAATTTGTCCCGAGGATGAACGGGAAGAGGGGGAACCAATGAGAGACTAGCTCTAGGTGTTGGGACAGGCACAGGTCACTCTATTTTCCCATCAGGAAGAAGAATGAACCACAGGCTCAGCCTGCCCCCCGGAACCAGAATAGGGCCTGAAGCAATCCTGCGCTTTTGCGGCCAGCTCCCAAAAAAGCGAGTTGACACATGGAGCTCAGGGGCACTGCAATTCACAAACCTGCAGAGTTATAAATGATAACTCTCGTCCACAAATATATTGAGGGAAGGCAACGAAGAGGATTTGAAAGCAAGGCAGAATTGCAGGAAACCGATTTCAGGAGGTAGATTCGACTCGCCTTGAAAGCACATGAAAAGCGGCAAAGCGTTGACAATGATGCCCTTGGCCAAAAAGGGCGTATGCGTTTTTTCCTGAATATATTCAGGAAAAAACGCATACGCCCTTTTTGGCCAACCAAGCAAGCCGGAAAGGCAAATCGGCGCTACAAAGAAGTCTGGCTTGCCAGAGGTCAAAAGGGCCATGCTGAAAAATGTGTAAAAACCAGAAATGCAGGACAGGCCATGGAGACATGGGAGCCTTGCTACGCTGATGGGCGGGGTGGAAATTGCCAACAGCCACTCTGGAGAAGTGTACGCTGCGTCCTGAAACATGTAATAAACACAGCTTAGAGAGCATAGGGCACTTCCACTCATGGGCGTAGAAATCGGGAAACCTAAAAATCAACAAGACACAGGCACCCCAAAGTTTAGGGCTGCTCTGTTTCCAAGAACCTCCACTTCGGTACACCTTAAATATCCCAGGAAAGAGAAAAATGGATAAAGAAGTTGTGGTACTTATGCACAATGGAATATCACTCAGCCATGAAATCAGTGTCATAAGGCTAGTAGCAGCATGATGAGTGGATTTAGGGACGATGACTCTAAGTGAAGTAAGTCACACAGAAATGGAAACTTATCCTAAGTTATCACTTGTAGAGGGAATGTCAAAATCGCTACACCTGAATTAAATTGCAAAACAGAACAGAGTCACACATTTAGAAAACACACTATGGCTGCTTAACAGGAAAGCTGAGGTGGGGCAATGCATAAAACAAGGGTTTGAAATTAGCTCAGATACCGTTCCACAAGCCAAATATTTAATAGACAAGACCTACTCCCTGCTCAGTGAACTGGACTCAACACCCCCTATTCACCGCCCAAGAATATATCTGACTAGGAAGAGTCTTAAAACCTATGTATTGATATCTCTCTGGAAGTGAATCAAGAGGGTGTAAAGCGGCATAAACACAGCAAGGAAAAGAAGCTAAACCCCCTTATAAAAATTGACTACTTAAAAAAAAAACCCATAAAACAAAGACAGTGAAAGAGAGAGAAATTCTTACAAAATCCTTTCAGGGGCTCTGATGCAAACTGCATTGACCATATCTAGACCCACAGCTGGATGAGACATAAGGCTGGACACGCTTGGGGCTGAGAGGATTGGTGAGGTTGGGTGAGCAAACGCAGACCCTTTAAAGTAATACTGCGTGGTACCCATGCCATGGGTCCCAAATCTCCAGGTTCAAGGGCATCTTCCTACATCGAAAACATGCCTGGGAAACCCAGAAGATGGTACACCGTGTGATCGGGAAAGGTTTCTAAAACGCACCTCATTTCTCCTCTCCTTGTGCTCGGGTTCGCCATTCCAGCCGCTTCACTAACAATCTCCCTACGTGGAGAATCAGCACCGTTGACCTCCTGTTTCGTACAGGTCGCAATTTGTCCCGAGGATGAACGGGAAGAGGGGGAACCAATGAGAGACTAGCTCTAGGTGTTGGGACAGGCACAGGTCACCCTATTTTCCCATCAGGAAGAAGAATGAACCACAGGCTCAGCCTGCCCCCCGGAACCAGAATAAGGCCTGAAGCAATCCTGCGCTTTTGCGGCCAGCTCCCAAAAAAGCGAGTTGACACATGGAGCTCAGGGGCACTGCAATTCACAAACCTGCAGAGTTGTAAATGATAACTCTCGTCCACAAATATATTGAGGGAAGGCAACAAAGAGGATTTGAAAGCAAGGCAGAATTGCAGGAAACCGGTTTCAGGAGGTAGATTCGACTCGCCTTGAAAGCACATGAAAAGCGGCAAAGCGTTGACAATGATGCCCTTGGCCAAAAAGGGCGTATGCGTTTTTTCCTGAATATATTCAGAAAAAACGCATACGCCCTTTTTGGCCAACCAAGCAAGCCGGAAAGGCAAATCGGCGCTACAAAGAAGTCTGGCATGCCAGAGGTCAAAAGGGCCATGCTGAAAAAAGTGTAAAAACCGGAAATGCAGGACAGGCCATGGAGACATGGGAGCCTTGCTACGCTGATGGGCGGGATGGAAATTGCCAACAGCCACTCTGGAGAAGTGTACGCTGCGTCCTGAAACATGGAATAAACACAGCTTAGAGAGCATAGGGCACTTCCACTCATGGGCGTAGAAATCGGGAAACCTAAAAATCAACAAGACACAGGCACCCCAAAGTTTAGGGCTGCTCTGTTTCCAAGAACCTCCACTTCGGTACACCTTAAATATCCCAGGAAAGAGAAAAATGGATAAAGAAGTTGTGGTACTTATGCACAATGGAATATCACTCAGCCATGAAATCAGTGTCATAAGGCTAGTAGCAGCATGATGAGTGGATTTAGGGACGATGACTCTAAGTGAAGTAAGTCACACAGAAAAGGACACTTATCCTAAGATATCACTTATAGAGGGAATGTCAAAATCGCTACACCTGAACTGAATTCCAAAACAGAACAGAGTCACACATTTAGAAAACACACTATGGCTGCTTAAAGGGAAAGGTGAGGTGGGGCGATGCATAAAACAAGGGTTTGAAATTAGCTCAGATACCGTTCCACAAGCCAAATATGTAACAGACAAGACCTACTCCCTGCTCAGTGAACTGGACTCAACACCCCCTATTCACCACCCAAGAATATATCTGACTAGGAAGAGTCTTAAAACCTATGTATTGATATCTCTCTGGAAGTGAATCAAGAGGGCGTAAAGCGGCATAAACACAGCAAGGAAAAGAAGCTAAACCCCCTTATAAAAATTGACTACTTAAAAAAAAAAACCCCATAAAACAAAGACAGTGAAAGAGAGAGAAATTCTTAAAAAATCCCTTCAGGGGCTCTGATGCAACCTGGATTGACCATATCTAGACCCACAGCTGGATGAGACATAAGGCTGGACACTCTTGGGGCTCAGAGGATTGGTGAGGTTGGGTGAGCAAACGCAGACCCTTTAAAGTAATACTGCGTGGTACCCATGCCATGGGTCCCAAATCTCCAGGTTCAAGGGCATCTTCCTACATCGAAAACATGCCTGGGAAACCCAGAAGATGGTACACCGTGTGATCGGGAAAGGTTTCTAAAACGCACCTCATTTCTCCTCTCCTTGTGCTCGGGTTCGCCATTCCAGCCGCTTCACTAACAATCTCCCTACGTGGAGAATCAGCACCGTTGACCTCCTGTTTCGTACAGGTCTCAATTTGTCCCGAGGATGAACGGGAAGAGGGGGAACCAATGAGAGACTAGCTCTAGGTGTTGGGACAGGCACAGGTCACTCTATTTTCCCATCAGGAAGAAGAATGAACCACAGGCTCAGCCTGCCCCCCGGAACCAGAATAGGGCCTGAAGCAATCCTGCGCTTTTGCGGCCAGCTCCCAAAAAAGCGAGTTGACACATGGAGCTCAGGGGCACTGCAATTCACAAACCTGCAGAGTTATAAATGATAACTCTCGTCCACAAATATATTGAGGGAAGGCAACGAAGAGGATTTGAAAGCAAGGCAGAATTGCAGGAAACCGATTTCAGGAGGTAGATTCGACTCTCCTTGAAAGCACATGAAAAGCGGCAAAGCGTTGACAATGATGCCCTTGGCTAAAAAGGGCGTATGCGTTTTTTCCTGAATATATTCAGGAAAAAACGCATACGCCCTTTTTGGCCAACCAAGCAAGCCGGAAAGGCAAATCGGCGCTACAAAGAAGTCTGGCTTGCCAGAGGTCAAAAGGGCCATGCTGAAAAATGTGTAAAAACCAGAAATGCAGGACAGGCCATGGAGACATGGGAGCCTTGCTACGCTGATGGGCGGGGTGGAAATTGCCAACAGCCACTCTGGAGAAGTGTACGCTGCGTCCTGAAACATGGAATAAACACAGCTTAGAGAGCATAGGGCACTTCCACTCATGGGCGTAGAAATCGGGAAACCTAAAAATCAACAAGACACAGGCACCCCAAAGTTTAGGGCTGCTCTGTTTCCAAGAACCTCCACTTCGGTACACCTTAAATATCCCAGGAAAGAGAAAAATGGATAAAGAAGTTGTGGTACTTATGCACAATGGAATATCACTCAGCCATGAAATCAGTGTCATAAGGCTAGTAGCAGCATGATGAGTGGATTTAGGGACGATGACTCTAAGTGAAGTAAGTCACACAGAAAAGGAAACTTATCCTAAGTTATCACTTGTAGAGGGAATGTCAAAATCGCTACACCTGAATTGAATTGCAAAACAGAACAGAGTCACACATTTAGAAAACACACTATGGCTGCTTAACGGGAAAGCTGAGGTGGGGCGATGCATAAAACAAGGGTTTGAAATTAGCTCAGATACCGTTCCACAAGCCAAATATTTAATAGACAAGACCTACTCCCTGCTCAGTGAACTGGACTCAACACCCCCTATTCACCGCCCAAGAATATATCTGACTAGGAAGAGTCTTAAAACCTATGTATTGATATCTCTCTGGAAGTGAATCAAGAGGGTGTAAAGCGGCATAAACACAGCAAGGAAAAGAAGCTAAACCCCCTTATAAAAATTGACTACTTAAAAAAAAAACCCATAAAACAAAGACAGTGAAAGAGAGAGAAATTCTTACAAAATCCTTTCAGGGGCTCTGATGAAAACTGCATTGACCATATCTAGACCCACAGCTGGATGAGACATAAGGCTGGACACGCTTGGGGCTGAGAGGATTGGTGAGGTTGGGTGAGCAAACGCAGACCCTTTAAAGTAATACTGCGTGGTACCCATGCCATGGGTCCCAAATCTCCAGGTTCAAGGGCATCTTCCTACATCGAAAACATGCCTGGGAAACCCAGAAGATGGTACACCGTGTGATCGGGAAAGGTTTCTAAAACGCACCTCATTTCTCCTCTCCTTGTGCTCGGGTTCGCCATTCCAGCCGCTTCACTAACAATCTCCCTACGTGGAGAATCAGCACCGTTGACCTCCTGTTTCGTACAGGTCGCAATTTGTCCCGAGGATGAACGGGAAGAGGGGGAACCAATGAGAGACTAGCTCTAGGTTTTGGGACAGGCACAGGTCACCCTATTTTCCCATCAGGAAGAAGAATGAACCACAGGCTCAGCCTGCCCCCCGGAACCAGAATAAGGCCTGAAGCAATCCTGCGCTTTTGCGGCCAGCTCCCAAAAAAGCGAGTTGACACATGGAGCTCAGGGGCACTGCAATTCACAAACCTGCAGAGTTGTAAATGATAACTCTCGTCCACAAATATATTGAGGGAAGGCAACAAAGAGGATTTGAAAGCAAGGCAGAATTGCAGGAAACCGGTTTCAGGAGGTAGATTCGACTCGCCTTGAAAGCACATGAAAAGCGGCAAAGCGTTGACAATGATGCCCTTGGCCAAAAAGGGCGTATGCGTTTTTTCCTGAATATATTCAGGAAAAAACGCATACGCCCTTTTTGGCCAACCAAGCAAGCCGGAAAGGCAAATCGGCGCTACAAAGAAGTCTGGCATGCCAGAGGTCAAAAGGGCCATGCTGAAAAAAGTGTAAAAACCGGAAATGCAGGACAGGCCATGGAGACATGGGAGCGTTGCTACGCTGATGGGCGGGATGGAAATTGCCAACAGCCACTCTGGAGAAGTGTACGCTGCGTCCTGAAACATGGAATAAACACAGCTTAGAGAGCACAGGGCACTTCCACTCATGGGCGTAGAAATCGGGAAACCTAAAAATCAACAAGACACAGGCACCCCAAAGTTTAGGGCTGCTCTGTTTCCAAGAACCTCCACTTCGGTACACCTTAAATATCCCAGGAAAGAGAAAAATGGATAAAGAAGTTGTGGTACTTATGCACAATGGAATATCACTCAGCCATGAAATCAGTGTCATAAGGCTAGTAGCAGCATGATGAGTGGATTTAGGGACGATGACTCTAAGTGAAGTAAGTCACACAGAAAAGGACACTTGTCCTAAGATATCACTTATAGAGGGAATGTCAAAATCGCTACACCTGAAATGAATTCCAAAACACAACAGAGTCACACATTTAGAAAACACACTATGGCTGCTTAACGGGAAAGGTGAGGTGGGGCGATGCATAAAACAAGGGTTTGAAATTAGCTCAGATACCGTTCCACAAGCCAAATATGTAATAGACAAGACCTACTCCCTGCTCAGTGAACTGGACTCAACACCCCCTATTCACTTCCCAAGAATATATCTGACTAGGAAGAGTCTTAAAACCTATGTATTGATATCTCTCTGGAAGTGAATCAAGAGGGTGTAAAGCGGCATAAACACAGCAAGGAAAAGAAGCTAAACCCCCTTATAAAAACTGACTACTTAAAAAAAAAACCCATAAAACAAAGACAGTGAAAGAGAGAGAAATTCTTACAAAATCCGTTCAGGGGCTCTGATGCAACCTGGATTGACCATATCTAGACCCACAGCTGGATGAGACATAAGGCTGGACACTCTTGGGGCTGAGAGGATTGGTGAGGTTGGGTGAGCAAACGCAGACCCTTTAAAGTAATACTGCGTGGTACCCATGCCATGGGTCCCAAATCTCCAGGTTCAAGGGCATCTTCCTACATCGAAAACATGCCTGGGAAACCCAGAAGATGGTACACCGTGTGATCGGGAAAGGTTTCTAAAACGCACCTCATTTCTCCTCTCCTTGTGCTCGGGTTCGCCATTCCAGCCGCTTCACTAACAATCTCCCTACGTGGAGAATCAGCACCGTTGACCTCCTGTTTCGTACAGGTCGCAATTTGTCCCGAGGATGAACGGGAAGAGGGGGAACCAATGAGAGACTAGCTCTAGGTGTTGGGACAGGCACAGGTCACTCTATTTTCCCATCAGGAAGAAGAATGAACCACAGGCTCAGCCTGCCCCCCGGAACCAGAATAGGGCCTGAAGCAATCCTGCGCTTTTGCGGCCAGCTCCCAAAAAAGCGAGTTGACAAATGGAGCTCAGGGGCACTGCAATTCACAAACCTGCAGAGTTGTAAATGATAACTCTCGTCCACAAATATATTGAGGGAAGGCAACGAAGAGGATTTGAAAGCAAGGCAGAATTGCAGGAAACCGGTTTCAGGAGGTAGATTCGACTCGCCTTGAAAGCACATGAAAAGTGGCAAAGCGTTGACAATGATGCCCTTGGCCAAAAAGGGCGTATGCGTTTTTTCCTGAATATATTCAGGAAAAAACGCATACGCCCTTTTTGGCCAACCAAGCAAGCCGGAAAGGCAAATCGGCGCTACAAAGAAGTCTGGCATGCCAGAGGTCAAAAGGGCCATGCTGAAAAAAGTGTAAAAACCGGAAATGCAGGACAGGCCATGAAGACAAGGGAGCCTTGCTACGCTGATGGGCGGGATGGAAATTGCCAACAGCCACTCTGGAGAAGTGTAAGCTGCGTCCTGAAACATGGAATAAACACAGCTTAGAGAGCATAGGGCACTTCCAGTCATGGGCGTAGAAATCGGGAAACCTAAAAATCAACAAGACACAGGCACCCCAAAGTTTAGGGCTGCTCTGTTTCCAAGAACCTCCACTTCGGTACACCTTAAATATCCCAGGAAAGAGAAAAATTGATAAAGAAGTTGTGGTACTTATGCACAATGGAATGTCACTCAGCCATAAATCAGTGTCATAAGGTTAGTAGCAGCATGATGAGTGGATTTAGGGACGATGACTCTAAGTGAAGTAAGTCACACAGAAAAGGACACTTATCCTAAGATATCACTTATAGAGGGAATGTCAAAATCGCTACACCTGAACTGAATTCCAAAACACAACAGAGTCACACATTTAGAAAACACACTATGGCTGCTTAACGGGAAAGGTGAGGTGGGGCGATGCATAAAACAAGGGTTTGAAATTAGCTCAGATACCGTTCCACAAGCCAAATATGTAATAGACAAGACCTACTCCCTGCTCAGTGAACTGGACTCAACACCCCCTATTCACCACCCAAGAATATATCTGACTAGGAAGAGTCTTAAAACATATGTATTGATATCTCTCTGGAAGTGAATCAAGAGGGCGTAAAGCGGCATAAACACAGCAAGGAAAAGAAGCTAAACCCCCTTATAAAAATTGACTACTTAAAAAAAAAAACCCCATAAAACAAAGACAGTGAAAGAGAGAGAAATTCTTACAAAATCCGTTCAGGGGCTCTGATGCAACCTGGATTGACCATATCTAGACCCACAGCTGGATGAGACATAAGGCTGGACACTCTTGGGGCTGAGAGGATTGGTGAGGTTGGGTGAGCAAACGCAGACCCTTTAAAGTAATACTGCGTGGTACCCATGCCATGGGTCCCAAATCTCCAGGTTCAAGGGCATCTTCCTACATCGAAAACATGCCTGGGAAACCCAGAAGATGGTACACCGTGTGATCGGGAAAGGTTTCTAAAACGCACCTCATTTCTCCTCTCCTTGTGCTCGGGTTCGCCATTCCAGCCGCTTCACTAACAATCTCCCTACGTGGAGAATCAGCACCGTTGACCTCCTGTTTCGTACAGGTCGCAATTTGTCCCGAGGATGAACGGGAAGAGGGGGAACCAATGAGAGACTAGCTCTAGGTGTTGGGACAGGCACAGGTCACTCTATTTTCCCATCAGGAAGAAGAATGAACCACAGGCTCAGCCTGCCCCCCGGAACCAGAATAGGGCCTGAAGCAATCCTGCGCTTTTGCGGCCAGCTCCCAAAAAAGCGAGTTGACACATGGAGCTCAGGGGCACTGCAATTCACAAACCTGCAGAGTTATAAATGATAACTCTCGTCCACAAATATATTGAGGGAAGGCAACGAAGAGGATTTGAAAGCAAGGCAGAATTGCAGGAAACCGATTTCAGGAGGTAGATTCGACTCGCCTTGAAAGCACATGAAAAGCGGCAAAGCGTTGACAATGATGCCCTTGGCCAAAAAGGGCGTAGGCGTTTTTTCCTGAATATATTCAGGAAAAAACGCCTACGCCCTTTTTGGCCAACCAAGCAAGCCGGAAAGGCAAATCGGCGCTACAAAGAAGTCTGGCTTGCCAGAGGTCAAAAGGGCCATGCTGAAAAATGTGTAAAAACCAGAAATGCAGGACAGGCCATGGAGACATGGGAGCCTTGCTACGCTGATGGGCGGGGTGGAAATTGCCAACAGCCACTCTGGAGAAGTGTACGCTGCGTCCTGAAACATGGAATAAACACAGCTTAGAGAGCATAGGGCACTTCCACTCATGGGCGTAGAAATCGGGAAACCTAAAAATCAACAAGACACAGGCACCCCAAAGTTTAGGGCTGCTCTGTTTCCAAGAACCTCCACTTCGGTACACCTTAAATATCCCAGGAAAGAGAAAAATGGATAAAGAAGTTGTGGTACTTATGCACAATGGAATATCACTCAGCCATGAAATCAGTGTCATAAGGCTAGTAGCAGCATGATGAGTGGATTTAGGGACGATGACTCTAAGTGAAGTAAGTCACACAGAAAAGGAAACTTATCCTAAGTTATCACTTGTAGAGGGAATGTCAAAATCGCTACACCTGAATTGAATTGCAAAACAGAACAGAGTCACACATTTAGAAAACACACTATGGCTGCTTAACGGGAAAGCTGAGGTGGGGCGATGCATAAAACAAGGGTTTGAAATTAGCTCAGATACCGTTCCACAAGCCAAATATTTAATAGACAAGACCTACTCCCTGCTCAGTGAACTGGACTCAACACCCCCTATTCACCGCCCAAGAATATATCTGACTAGGAACAGTCTTAAAACCTATGTATTGATATCTCTCTGGAAGTGAATCAAGAGGGTGTAAAGCGGCATAAACACAGCAAGGAAAAGAAGCTAAACCCCCTTATAAAAATTGACTACTTAAAAAAAAAACCCATAAAACAAAGACAGTGAAAGAGAGAGAAATTCTTACAAAATCCTTTCAGGGGCTCTGATGCAAACTGCATTGACCATATCTAGACCCACAGCTGGATGAGACATAAGGCTGGACACGCTTGGGGCTGAGAGGATTGGTGAGGTTGGGTGAGCAAACGCAGACCCTTTAAAGTAATACTGCGTGGTACCCATGCCATGGGTCCCAAATCTCCAGGTTCAAGGGCATCTTCCTACATCGAAAACATGCCTGGGAAACCCAGAAGATGGTACACCGTGTGATCGGGAAAGGTTTCTAAAACGCACCTCATTTCTCCTCTCCTTGTGCTCGGGTTCGCCATTCCAGCCGCTTCACTAACAATCTCCCTACGTGGAGAATCAGCACCGTTGACCTCCTGTTTCGTACAGGTCGCAATTTGTCCCGAGGATGAACGGGAAGAGGGGGAACCAATGAGAGACTAGCTCTAGGTGTTGGGACAGGCACAGGTCACCCTATTTTCCCATCAGGAAGAAGAATGAACCACAGGCTCAGCCTGCCCCCCGGAACCAGAATAAGGCCTGAAGCAATCCTGCGCTTTTGCGGCCAGCTCCCAAAAAAGCGAGTTGACACATGGAGCTCAGGGGCACTGCAATTCACAAACCTGCAGAGTTGTAAATGATAACTATCGTCCACAAATATATTGAGGGAAGGCAACAAAGAGGATTTGAAAGCAAGGCAGAATTGCAGGAAACCGGTTTCAGGAGGTAGATTCGACTCGCCTTGAAAGCACATGAAAAGCGGCAAAGCGTTGACAATGATGCCCTTGGCCAAAAAGGGCGTATGCGTTTTTTCCTGAATATATTCAGGAAAAAACGCATACGCCCTTTTTGGCCAACCAAGCAAGCCGGAAAGGCAAATCGGCGCTACAAAGAAGTCTGGCATGCCAGAGGTCAAAAGGGCCATGCTGAAAAAAGTGTAAAAACCGGAAATGCAGGACAGGCCATGGAGACATGGGAGCCTTGCTACGCTGATGGGCGGGATGGAAATTGCCAACAGCCACTCTGGAGAAGTGTACGCTGCGTCCTGAAACATGGAATAAACACAGCTTAGAGAGCATAGGGCACTTCCACTCATGGGCGTAGAAATCGGGAAACCTAAAAATCAACAAGACACAGGCACCCCAAAGTTTAGGGCTGCTCTGTTTCCAAGAACCTCCACTTCGGTACACCTTAAATATCCCAGGAAAGAGAAAAATGGATAAAGAAGTTGTGGTACTTATGCACAATGGAATATCACTCAGCCATGAAATCAGTGTCATAAGGCTAGTAGCAGCATGATGAGTGGATTTAGGGACGATGACTCTAAGTGAAGTAAGTCACACAGAAAAGGACACTTGTCCTAAGATATCACTTATAGAGGGAATGTCAAAATCGCTACACCTGAACTGAATTCCAAAACACAACAGAGTCACACATTTAGAAAACACACTATGGCTGCTTAACGGGAAAGGTGAGGTGGGGCGATGCATAAAACAAGGGTTTGAAATTAGCTCAGATACCGTTCCACAAGCCAAATATGTAATAGACAAGACCTACTCCCTGCTCAGTGAACTGGACTCAACACCCCCTATTCACCACCCAAGAATATATCTGACTAGGAAGAGTCTTAAAACATATGTATTGATATCTCTCTGGAAGTGAATCAAGAGGGTGTAAAGCGGCATAAACACAGCAAGGAAAAGAAGCTAAACCCCCTTATAAAAACTGACTACTTAAAAAAAAAACCCATAAAACAAAGACAGTGAAAGAGAGAGAAATTCTTACAAAATCCGTTCAGGGGCTCTGATGCAACCTGGATTGACCATATCTAGACCCACAGCTGGATGAGACATAAGGCTGGACACTCTTGGGGCTGAGAGGATTGGTGAGGTTGGGTGAGCAAACGCAGACCCTTTAAAGTAATACTGCGTGGTACCCATGCCATGGGTCCCAAATCTCCAGGTTCAAGGGCATCTTCCTACATCGAAAACATGCCTGGGAAACCCAGAAGATGGTACACCGTGTGATCGGGAAAGGTTTCTAAAACGCACCTCATTTCTCCTCTCCTTGTGCTCGGGTTCGCCATTCCAGCCGCTTCACTAACAATCTCCCTACGTGGAGAATCAGCACCGTTGACCTCCTGTTTCGTACAGGTCGCAATTTGTCCCGAGGATGAACGGGAAGAGGGGGAACCAATGAGAGACTAGCTCTAGGTGTTGGGACAGGCACAGGTCACTCTATTTTCCCATCAGGAAGAAGAATGAACCACAGGCTCAGCCTGCCCCCCGGAACCAGAATAGGGCCTGAAGCAATCCTGCGCTTTTGCGGCCAGCTCCCAAAAAAGCGAGTTGACACATGGAGCTCAGGGGCACTGCAATTCACAAACCTGCAGAGTTATAAATGATAACTCTCGTCCACAAATATATTGAGGGAAGGCAACGAAGAGGATTTGAAAGCAAGGCAGAATTGCAGGAAACCGATTTCAGGAGGTAGATTCGACTCGCCTTGAAAGCACATGAAAAGCGGCAAAGCGTTGACAATGATGCCCTTGGCCAAAAAGGGCGTAGGCGTTTTTTCCTGAATATATTCAGGAAAAAACGCCTACGCCCTTTTTGGCCAACCAAGCAAGCCGGAAAGGCAAATCGGCGCTACAAAGAAGTCTGGCTTGCCAGAGGTCAAAAGGGCCATGCTGAAAAATGTGTAAAAACCAGAAATGCAGGACAGGCCATGGAGACATGGGAGCCTTGCTACGCTGATGGGCGGGGTGGAAATTGCCAACAGCCACTCTGGAGAAGTGTACGCTGCGTCCTGAAACATGTAATAAACACAGCTTAGAGAGCATAGGGCACTTCCACTCATGGGCGTAGAAATCGGGAAACCTAAAAATCAACAAGACACAGGCACCCCAAAGTTTAGGGCTGCTCTGTTTCCAAGAACCTCCACTTCGGTACACCTTAAATATCCCAGGAAAGAGAAAAATGGATAAAGAAGTTGTGGTACTTATGCACAATGGAATATCACTCAGCCATGAAATCAGTGTCATAAGGCTAGTAGCAGCATGATGAGTGGATTTAGGGACGATGACTCTAAGTGAAGTAAGTCACACAGAAAAGGAAACTTATGCTAAGTTATCACTTGTAGAGGGAATGTCAAAATCGCTACACCTGAATTGAATTGCAAAACAGAACAGAGTCACACATTTAGAAAACACACTATGGCTGCTTAACGGGAAAGCTGAGGTGGGGCGATGCATAAAACAAGGGTTTGAAATTAGCTCAGATACCGTTCCACAAGCCAAATATTTAATAGACAAGACCTACTCCCTGCTCAGTGAACTGGACTCAACACCCCCTATTCACCGCCCAAGAATATATCTGACTAGGAAGAGTCTTAAAACCTATGTATTGATATCTCTCTGGAAGTGAATCAAGAGGGTGTAAAGCGGCATAAACACAGCAAGGAAAAGAAGCTAAACCCCCTTATAAAAATTGACTACTTAAAAAAAAAACCCATAAAACAAAGACAGTGAAAGAGAGAGAAATTCTTACAAAATCCTTTCAGGGGCTCTGATGAAAACTGCATTGACCATATCTAGACCCACAGCTGGATGAGACATAAGGCTGGACACGCTTGGGGCTGAGAGGATTGGTGAGGTTGGGTGAGCAAACGCAGACCCTTTAAAGTAATACTGCGTGGTACCCATGCCATGGGTCCCAAATCTCCAGGTTCAAGGGCATCTTCCTACATCGAAAACATGCCTGGGAAACCCAGAAGATGGTACACC
The DNA here is from genome assembly GCF_028564815.1 of Eubalaena glacialis. NCBI lineage: Eukaryota > Metazoa > Chordata > Mammalia > Artiodactyla > Balaenidae > Eubalaena > Eubalaena glacialis. Next base: position 79,565,325 of record NC_083727.1, on the reverse strand, counting down.
GTGTGATCGGGAAAGGTTTCTAAAACGCACCTCATTTCTCCTCTCCTTGTGCTCGGGTTCGCCATTCCAGCCGCTTCACTAACAATCTCCCTACGTGGAGAATCAGCACCGTTGACCTCCTGTTTCGTACAGGTCGCAATTTGTCCCGAGGATGAACGGGAAGAGGGGGAACCAATGAGAGACTAGCTCTAGGTGTTGGGACAGGCACAGGTCACCCTATTTTCCCATCAGGAAGAAGAATGAACCACAGGCTCAGCCTGCCCCCCGGAACCAGAATAAGGCCTGAAGCAATCCTGCGCTTTTGCGGCCAGCTCCCAAAAAAGCGAGTTGACACATGGAGCTCAGGGGCACTGCAATTCACAAACCTGCAGAGTTGTAAATGATAACTCTCGTCCACAAATATATTGAGGGAAGGCAACAAAGAGGATTTGAAAGCAAGGCAGAATTGCAGGAAACCGGTTTCAGGAGGTAGATTCGACTCGCCTTGAAAGCACATGAAAAGCGGCAAAGCGTTGACAATGATGCCCTTGGCCAAAAAGGGCGTATGCGTTTTTTCCTGAATATATTCAGGAAAAAACGCATACGCCCTTTTTGGCCAACCAAGCAAGCCGGAAAGGCAAATCGGCGCTACAAAGAAGTCTGGCATGCCAGAGGTCAAAAGGGCCATGCTGAAAAAAGTGTAAAAACCGGAAATGCAGGACAGGCCATGGAGACATGGGAGCCTTGCTACGCTGATGGGCGGGATGGAAATTGCCAACAGCCACTCTGGAGAAGTGTACGCTGCGTCCTGAAACATGGAATAAACACAGCTTAGAGAGCATAGGGCACTTCCACTCATGGGCGTAGAAATCGGGAAACCTAAAAATCAACAAGACACAGGCACCCCAAAGTTTAGGGCTGCTCTGTTTCCAAGAACCTCCACTTCGGTACACCTTAAATATCCCAGGAAAGAGAAAAATGGATAAAGAAGTTGTGGTACTTATGCACAATGGAATATCACTCAGCCATGAAATCAGTGTCATAAGGCTAGTAGCAGCATGATGAGTGGATTTAGGGACGATGACTCTAAGTGAAGTAAGTCACACAGAAAAGGACACTTGTCCTAAGATATCACTTATAGAGGGAATGTCAAAATCGCTACACCTGAACTGAATTCCAAAACACAACAGAGTCACACATTTAGAAAACACACTATGGCTGCTTAACGGGAAAGGTGAGGTGGGGCGATGCATAAAACAAGGGTTTGAAATTAGCTCAGATACCGTTCCACAAGCCAAATATGTAATAGACAAGACCTACTCCCTGCTCAGTGAACTGGACTCAACACCCCCTATTCACCACCCAAGAATATATCTGACTAGGAAGAGTCTTAAAACATATGTATTGATATCTCTCTGGAAGTGAATCAAGAGGGTGTAAAGCGGCATAAACACAGCAAGGAAAAGAAGCTAAACCCCCTTATAAAAACTGACTACTTAAAAAAAAAACCCATAAAACAAAGACAGTGAAAGAGAGAGAAATTCTTACAAAATCCGTTCAGGGGCTCTGATGCAACCTGGATTGACCATATCTAGACCCACAGCTGGATGAGACATAAGGCTGGACACTCTTGGGGCTGAGAGGATTGGTGAGGTTGGGTGAGCAAACGCAGACCCTTTAAAGTAATACTGCGTGGTACCCATGCCATGGGTCCCAAATCTCCAGGTTCAAGGGCATCTTCCTACATCGAAAACATGCCTGGGAAACCCAGAAGATGGTACACCGTGTGATCGGGAAAGGTTTCTAAAACGCACCTCATTTCTCCTCTCCTTGTGCTCGGGTTCGCCATTCCAGCCGCTTCACTAACAATCTCCCTACGTGGAGAATCAGCACCGTTGACCTCCTGTTTCGTACAGGTCGCAATTTGTCCCGAGGATGAACGGGAAGAGGGGGAACCAATGAGAGACTAGCTCTAGGTGTTGGGACAGGCACAGGTCACTCTATTTTCCCATCAGGAAGAAGAATGAACCACAGGCTCAGCCTGCCCCCCGGAACCAGAATAGGGCCTGAAGCAATCCTGCGCTTTTGCGGCCAGCTCCCAAAAAAGCGAGTTGACACATGGAGCTCAGGGGCACTGCAATTCACAAACCTGCAGAGTTATAAATGATAACTCTCGTCCACAAATATATTGAGGGAAGGCAACGAAGAGGATTTGAAAGCAAGGCAGAATTGCAGGAAACCGATTTCAGGAGGTAGATTCGACTCGCCTTGAAAGCACATGAAAAGCGGCAAAGCGTTGACAATGATGCCCTTGGCCAAAAAGGGCGTAGGCGTTTTTTCCTGAATATATTCAGGAAAAAACGCCTACGCCCTTTTTGGCCAACCAAGCAAGCCGGAAAGGCAAATCGGCGCTACAAAGAAGTCTGGCTTGCCAGAGGTCAAAAGGGCCATGCTGAAAAATGTGTAAAAACCAGAAATGCAGGACAGGCCATGGAGACATGGGAGCCTTGCTACGCTGATGGGCGGGGTGGAAATTGCCAACAGCCACTCTGGAGAAGTGTACGCTGCGTCCTGAAACATGTAATAAACACAGCTTAGAGAGCATAGGGCACTTCCACTCATGGGCGTAGAAATCGGGAAACCTAAAAATCAACAAGACACAGGCACCCCAAAGTTTAGGGCTGCTCTGTTTCCAAGAACCTCCACTTCGGTACACCTTAAATATCCCAGGAAAGAGAAAAATGGATAAAGAAGTTGTGGTACTTATGCACAATGGAATATCACTCAGCCATGAAATCAGTGTCATAAGGCTAGTAGCAGCATGATGAGTGGATTTAGGGACGATGACTCTAAGTGAAGTAAGTCACACAGAAAAGGAAACTTATGCTAAGTTATCACTTGTAGAGGGAATGTCAAAATCGCTACACCTGAATTGAATTGCAAAACAGAACAGAGTCACACATTTAGAAAACACACTATGGCTGCTTAACGGGAAAGCTGAGGTGGGGCGATGCATAAAACAAGGGTTTGAAATTAGCTCAGATACCGTTCCACAAGCCAAATATTTAATAGACAAGACCTACTCCCTGCTCAGTGAACTGGACTCAACACCCCCTATTCACCGCCCAAGAATATATCTGACTAGGAAGAGTCTTAAAACCTATGTATTGATATCTCTCTGGAAGTGAATCAAGAGGGTGTAAAGCGGCATAAACACAGCAAGGAAAAGAAGCTAAACCCCCTTATAAAAATTGACTACTTAAAAAAAAAACCCATAAAACAAAGACAGTGAAAGAGAGAGAAATTCTTACAAAATCCTTTCAGGGGCTCTGATGAAAACTGCATTGACCATATCTAGACCCACAGCTGGATGAGACATAAGGCTGGACACGCTTGGGGCTGAGAGGATTGGTGAGGTTGGGTGAGCAAACGCAGACCCTTTAAAGTAATACTGCGTGGTACCCATGCCATGGGTCCCAAATCTCCAGGTTCAAGGGCATCTTCCTACATCGAAAACATGCCTGGGAAACCCAGAAGATGGTACACCGTGTGATCGGGAAAGGTTTCTAAAACGCACCTCATTTCTCCTCTCCTTGTGCTCGGGTTCGCCATTCCAGCCGCTTCACTAACAATCTCCCTACGTGGAGAATCAGCACCGTTGACCTCCTGTTTCGTACAGGTCGCAATTTGTCCCGAGGATGAACGGGAAGAGGGGGAACCAATGAGAGACTAGCTCTAGGTGTTGGGACAGGCACAGGTCACCCTATTTTCCCATCAGGAAGAAGAATGAACCACAGGCTCAGCCTGCCCCCCGGAACCAGAATAAGGCCTGAAGCAATCCTGCGCTTTTGCGGCCAGCTCCCAAAAAAGCGAGTTGACACATGGAGCTCAGGGGCACTGCAATTCACAAACCTGCAGAGTTGTAAATGATAACTCTCGTCCACAAATATATTGAGGGAAGGCAACAAAGAGGATTTGAAAGCAAGGCAGAATTGCAGGAAACCGGTTTCAGGAGGTAGATTCGACTCGCCTTGAAAGCACATGAAAAGCGGCAAAGCGTTGACAATGATGCCCTTGGCCAAAAAGGGCGTATGCGTTTTTTCCTGAATATATTCAGGAAAAAACGCATACGCCCTTTTTGGCCAACCAAGCAAGCCGGAAAGGCAAATCGGCGCTACAAAGAAGTCTGGCATGCCAGAGGTCAAAAGGGCCATGCTGAAAAAAGTGTAAAAACCGGAAATGCAGGACAGGCCATGGAGACATGGGAGCCTTGCTACGCTGATGGGCGGGATGGAAATTGCCAACAGCCACTCTGGAGAAGTGTACGCTGCGTCCTGAAACATGGAATAAACACAGCTTAGAGAGCATAGGGCACTTCCACTCATGGGCGTAGAAATCGGGAAACCTAAAAATCAACAAGACACAGGCACCCCAAAGTTTAGGGCTGCTCTGTTTCCAAGAACCTCCACTTCGGTACACCTTAAATATCCCAGGAAAGAGAAAAATGGATAAAGAAGTTGTGGTACTTATGCACAATGGAATATCACTCAGCCATGAAATCAGTGTCATAAGGCTAGTAGCAGCATGATGAGTGGATTTAGGGACGATGACTCTAAGTGAAGTAAGTCACACAGAAAAGGACACTTATCCTAAGATATCACTTATAGAGGGAATGTCAAAATCGCTACACCTGAACTGAATTCCAAAACAGAACAGAGTCACACATTTAGAAAACACACTATGGCTGCTTAAAGGGAAAGGTGAGGTGGGGCGATGCATAAAACAAGGGTTTGAAATTACCTCAGATACCGTTCCACAAGCCAAATATGTAACAGACAAGACCTACTCCCTGCTCAGTGAACTGGACTCAACACCCCCTATTCACCACCCAAGAATATATCTGACTAGGAAGAGTCTTAAAACCTATGTATTGATATCTCTCTGGAAGTGAATCAAGAGGGCGTAAAGCGGCATAAACACAGCAAGGAAAAGAAGCTAAACCCCCTTATAAAAATTGACTACTTAAAAAAAAAAACCCCATAAAACAAAGACAGTGAAAGAGAGAGAAATTCTTACAAAATCCGTTCAGGGGCTCTGATGCAACCTGGATTGACCATATCTAGACCCACAGCTGGATGAGACATAAGGCTGGACACTCTTGGGGCTGAGAGGATTGGTGAGGTTGGGTGAGCAAACGCAGACCCTTTAAAGTAATACTGCGTGGTACCCATGCCATGGGTCCCAAATCTCCAGGTTCAAGGGCATCTTCCTACATCGAAAACATGCCTGGGAAACCCAGAAGATGGTACACCGTGTGATCGGGAAAGGTTTCTAAAACGCACCTCATTTCTCCTCTCCTTGTGCTCGGGTTCGCCATTCCAGCCGCTTCACTAACAATCTCCCTACGTGGAGAATCAGCACCGTTGACCTCCTGTTTCGTACAGGTCGCAATTTGTCCCGAGGATGAACGGGAAGAGGGGGAACCAATGAGAGACTAGCTCTAGGTGTTGGGACAGGCACAGGTCACTCTATTTTCCCATCAGGAAGAAGAATGAACCACAGGCTCAGCCTGCCCCCCGGAACCAGAATAGGGCCTGAAGCAATCCTGCGCTTTTGCGGCCAGCTCCCAAAAAAGCGAGTTGACACATGGAGCTCAGGGGCACTGCAATTCACAAACCTGCAGAGTTATAAATGATAACTCTCGTCCACAAATATATTGAGGGAAGGCAACGAAGAGGATTTGAAAGCAAGGCAGAATTGCAGGAAACCGATTTCAGGAGGTAGATTCGACTCGCCTTGAAAGCACATGAAAAGCGGCAAAGCGTTGACAATGATGCCCTTGGCTAAAAAGGGCGTATGCGTTTTTTCCTGAATATATTCAGGAAAAAACGCATACGCCCTTTTTGGCCAACCAAGCAAGCCGGAAAGGCAAATCGGCGCTACAAAGAAGTCTGGCTTGCCAGAGGTCAAAAGGGCCATGCTGAAAAATGTGTAAAAACCAGAAATGCAGGACAGGCCATGGAGACATGGGAGCCTTGCTACGCTGATGGGCGGGGTGGAAATTGCCCACAGCCACTCTGGAGAAGTGTACGCTGCGTCCTGAAACATGTAATAAACACAGCTTAGAGAGCATAGGGCACTTCCACTCATGGGCGTAGAAATCGGGAAACCTAAAAATCAACAAGACACAGGCACCCCAAAGTTTAGGGCTGCTCTGTTTCCAAGAACCTCCACTTCGGTACACCTTAAATATCCCAGGAAAGAGAAAAATGGATAAAGAAGTTGTGGTACTTATGCACAATGGAATATCACTCAGCCATGAAATCAGTGTCATAAGGCTAGTAGCAGCATGATGAGTGGATTTAGGGACGATGACTCTAAGTGAAGTAAGTCACACAGAAAAGGAAACTTATGCTAAGTTATCACTTGTAGAGGGAATGTCAAAATCGCTACACCTGAATTGAATTGCAAAACAGAACAGAGTCACACATTTAGAAAACACACTATGGCTGCTTAACGGGAAAGCTGAGGTGGGGCGATGCATAAAACAAGGGTTTGAAATTAGCTCAGATACCGTTCCACAAGCCAAATATTTAATAGACAAGACCTACTCCCTGCTCAGTGAACTGGACTCAACACCCCCTATTCACCGCCCAAGAATATATCTGACTAGGAAGAGTCTTAAAACCTATGTATTGATATCTCTCTGGAAGTGAATCAAGAGGGTGTAAAGCGGCATAAACACAGCAAGGAAAAGAAGCTAAACCCCCTTATAAAAATTGACTACTTAAAAAAAAACCCATAAAACAAAGACAGTGAAAGAGAGAGAAATTCTTACAAAATCCTTTCAGGGGCTCTGATGCAAACTGCATTGACCATATCTAGACCCACAGCTGGATGAGACATAAGGCTGGACACGCTTGGGGCTGAGAGGATTGGTGAGGTTGGGTGAGCAAACGCAGACCCTTTAAAGTAATACTGCGTGGTACCCATGCCATGGGTCCCAAATCTCCAGGTTCAAGGGCATCTTCCTACATCGAAAACATGCCTGGGAAACCCAGAAGATGGTACACCGTGTGATCGGGAAAGGTTTCTAAAACGCACCTCATTTCTCCTCTCCTTGTGCTCGGGTTCGCCATTCCAGCCGCTTCACTAACAATCTCCCTACGTGGAGAATCAGCACCGTTGACCTCCTGTTTCGTACAGGTCGCAATTTGTCCCGAGGATGAACGGGAAGAGGGGGAACCAATGAGAGACTAGCTCTAGGTGTTGGGACAGGCACAGGTCACCCTATTTTCCCATCAGGAAGAAGAATGAACCACAGGCTCAGCCTGCCCCCCGGAACCAGAATAAGGCCTGAAGCAATCCTGCGCTTTTGCGGCCAGCTCCCAAAAAAGCGAGTTGACACATGGAGCTCAGGGGCACTGCAATTCACAAACCTGCAGAGTTGTAAATGATAACTCTCGTCCACAAATATATTGAGGGAAGGCAACAAAGAGGATTTGAAAGCAAGGCAGAATTGCAGGAAACCGGTTTCAGGAGGTAGATTCGACTCGCCTTGAAAGCACATGAAAAGCGGCAAAGCGTTGACAATGATGCCCTTGGCCAAAAAGGGCGTATGCGTTTTTTCCTGAATATATTCAGGAAAAAACGCATACGCCCTTTTTGGCCAACCAAGCAAGCCGGAAAGGCAAATCGGCGCTACAAAGAAGTCTGGCATGCCAGAGGTCAAAAGGGCCATGCTGAAAAAAGTGAAAAAACCGGAAATGCAGGACAGGCCATGGAGACATGGGAGCCTTGCTACGCTGATGGGCGGGATGGAAATTGCCAACAGCCACTCTGGAGAAGTGTACGCTGCGTCCTGAAACATGGAATAAACACAGCTTAGAGAGCATAGGGCACTTCCAGTCATGGGCGTAGAAATCGGGAAACCTAAAAATCAACAAGACACAGGCACCCCAAAGTTTAGGGCTGCTCTGTTTCCAAGAACCTCCACTTCGGTACACCTTAAATATCCCAGGAAAGAGAAAAATGGATAAAGAAGTTGTGGTACTTATGCACAATGGAATATCACTCAGCCATGAAATCAGTGTCATAAGGCTAGTAGCAGCATGATGAGTGGATTTAGGGACGATGACTCTAAGTGAAGTAAGTCACACAGAAAAGGACACTTATCCTAAGATATCACTTATAGAGGGAATGTCAAAATCGCTACACCTGAACTGAATTCCAAAACACAACAGAGTCACACATTTAGAAAACACACTATGGCTGCTTAACGGGAAAGGTGAGGTGGGGCGATGCATAAAACAAGGGTTTGAAATTAGCTCAGATACCGTTCCACAAGCCAAATATGTAATAGACAAGACCTACTCCCTGCTCAGTGAACTGGACTCAACACCCCCTATTCACCACCGAAGAATATATCTGACTAGGAAGAGTCTTAAAACATATGTATTGATATCTCTCTGGAAGTGAATCAAGAGGGTGTAAAGCGGCATAAACACAGCAAGGAAAAGAAGCTAAACCCCCTTATAAAAACTGACTACTTAAAAAAAAACCCATAAAACAAAGACAGTGAAAGAGAGAGAAATTCTTACAAAATCCGTTCAGGGGCTCTGATGCAACCTGGATTGACCATATCTAGACCCACAGCTGGATGAGACATAAGGCTGGACACTCTTGGGGCTGAGAGGATTGGTGAGGTTGGGTGAGCAAACGCAGACCCTTTAAAGTAATACTGCGTGGTACCCATGCCATGGGTCCCAAATCTCCAGGTTCAAGGGCATCTTCCTACATCGAAAACATGCCTGGGAAACCCAGAAGATGGTACACCGTGTGATCGGGAAAGGTTTCTAAAACGCACCTCATTTCTCCTCTCCTTGTGCTCGGGTTCGCCATTCCAGCCGCTTCACTAACAATCTCCCTACGTGGAGAATCAGCACCGTTGACCTCCTGTTTCGTACAGGTCGCAATTTGTCCCGAGGATGAACGGGAAGAGGGGGAACCAATGAGAGACTAGCTCTAGGTGTTGGGACAGGCACAGGTCACTCTATTTTCCCATCAGGAAGAAGAATGAACCACAGGCTCAGCCTGCCCCCCGGAACCAGAATAGGGCCTGAAGCAATCCTGCGCTTTTGCGGCCAGCTCCCAAAAAAGCGAGTTGACACATGGAGCTCAGGGGCACTGCAATTCACAAACCTGCAGAGTTATAAATGATAACTCTCGTCCACAAATATATTGAGGGAAGGCAACGAAGAGGATTTGAAAGCAAGGCAGAATTGCAGGAAACCGATTTCAGGAGGTAGATTCGACTCGCCTTGAAAGCACATGAAAAGCGGCAAAGCGTTGACAATGATGCCCTTGGCCAAAAAGGGCCTATGCGTTTTTTCCTGAATATATTCAGGAAAAAACGCATACGCCCTTTTTGGCCAACCAAGCAAGCCGGAAAGGAAAATCGGCGCTACAAAGAAGTCTGGCTTGCCAGAGGTCAAAAGGGCCATGCTGAAAAATGTGTAAAAACCAGAAATGCAGGACAGGCCATGGAGACATGGGAGCCTTGCTACGCTGATGGGTGGGGTGGAAATTGCCAACAGCCACTCTGGAGAAGTGTACGCTGCGTCCTGAAACATGTAATAAACACAGCTTAGAGAGCATAGGGCACTTCCACTCATGGGCGTAGAAATCGGGAAACCTAAAAATCAACAAGACACAGGCACCCCAAAGTTTAGGGCTGCTCTGTTTCCAAGAACCTCCACTTCGGTACACCTTAAATATCCCAGGAAAGAGAAAAATGGATAAAGAAGTTGTGGTACTTATGCACAATGGAATATCACTCAGCCATGAAATCAGTGTCATAAGGCTAGTAGCAGCATGATGAGTGGATTTAGGGACGATGACTCTAAGTGAAGTAAGTCACACAGAAAAGGAAACTTATCCTAAGTTATCACTTGTAGAGGGAATGTCAAAATCGCTACACCTGAATTAAATTGCAAAACAGAACAGAGTCACACATTTAGAAAACACACTATGGCTGCTTAACGGGAAAGCTGAGGTGGGGCAATGCATAAAACAAGGGTTTGAAATTAGCTCAGATACCGTTCCACAAGCCAAATATTTAATAGACAAGACCTACTCCCTGCTCAGTGAACTGGACTCAACACCCCCTATTCACCGCCCAAGAATATATCTGACTAGGAAGAGTCTTAAAACCTATGTATTGATATCTCTCTGGAAGTGAATCAAGAGGGTGTAAAGCGGCATAAACACAGCAAGGAAAAGAAGCTAAACCCCCTTATAAAAATTGACTACTTAAAAAAAAAACCCATAAAACAAAGACAGTGAAAGAGAGAGAAATTCTTACAAAATCCGTTCAGGGGCTCTGATGCAAACTGCATTGACCATATCTAGACCCACAGCTGGATGAGACATAAGGCTGGACACGCTTGGGGCTGAGAGGATTGGTGAGGTTGGGTGAGCAAACGCAGACCCTTTAAAGTAATACTGCGTGGTACCCATGCCATGGGTCCCAAATCTCCAGGTTCAAGGGCATCTTCCTACATCGAAAACATGCCTGGGAAACCCAGAAGATGGTACACCGTGTGATCGGGAAAGGTTTCTAAAACGCACCTCATTTCTCCTCTCCTTGTGCTCGGGTTCGCCATTCCAGCCGCTTCACTAACAATCTCCCTACGTGGAGAATCAGCACCGTTGACCTCCTGTTTCGTACAGGTCGCAATTTGTCCCGAGGATGAACGGGAAGAGGGGGAACCAATGAGAGACTAGCTCTAGGTGTTGGGACAGGCACAGGTCACCCTATTTTCCCATCAGGAAGAAGAATGAACCACAGGCTCAGCCTGCCCCCCGGAACCAGAATAAGGCCTGAAGCAATCCTGCGCTTTTGCGGCCAGCTCCCAAAAAAGCGAGTTGACACATGGAGCTCAGGGGCACTGCAATTCACAAACCTGCAGAGTTGTAAATGATAACTCTCGTCCACAAATATATTGAGGGAAGGCAACAAAGAGGATTTGAAAGCAAGGCAGAATTGCAGGAAACCGGTTTCAGGAGGTAGATTCGACTCGCCTTGAAAGCACATGAAAAGCGGCAAAGCGTTGACAATGATGCCCTTGGCCAAAAAGGGCGTATGCGTTTTTTCCTGAATATATTCAGGAAAAAACGCATACGCCCTTTTTGGCCAACCAAGCAAGCCGGAAAGGCAAATCGGCGCTACAAAGAAGTCTGGCATGCCAGAGGTCAAAAGGGCCATGCTGAAAAAAGTGTAAAAACCGGAAATGCAGGACAGGCCATGAAGACAAGGGAGCCTTGCTACGCTGATGGGCGGGATGGAAATTGCCAACAGCCACTCTGGAGAAGTGTAAGCTGCGTCCTGAAACATGGAATAAACACAGCTTAGAGAGCATAGGGCACTTCCAGTCATGGGCGTAGAAATCGGGAAACCTAAAAATCAACAAGACACAGGCACCCCAAAGTTTAGGGCTGCTCTGTTTCCAAGAACCTCCACTTCGGTACACCTTAAATATCCCAGGAAAGAGAAAAATTGATAAAGAAGTTGTGGTACTTATGCACAATGGAATGTCACTCAGCCATAAATCAGTGTCATAAGGTTAGTAGCAGCATGATGAGTGGATTTAGGGACGATGACTCTAAGTGAAGTAAGTCACACAGAAAAGGACACTTATCCTAAGATATCACTTATAGAGGGAATGTCAAAATCGCTACACCTGAACTGAATTCCAAAACACAACAGAGTCACACATTTAGAAAACACACTATGGCTGCTTAACGGGAAAGGTGAGGTGGGGCGATGCATAAAACAAGGGTTTGAAATTAGCTCAGATACCGTTCCACAAGCCAAATATGTAATAGACAAGACCTACTCCCTGCTCAGTGAACTGGACTCAACACCCCCTATTCACCACCCAAGAATATATCTGACTAGGAAGAGTCTTAAAACATATGTATTGATATCTCTCTGGAAGTGAATCAAGAGGGCGTAAAGCGGCATAAACACAGCAAGGAAAAGAAGCTAAACCCCCTTATAAAAATTGACTACTTAAAAAAAAAAACCCCATAAAACAAAGACAGTGAAAGAGAGAGAAATTCTTACAAAATCCGTTCAGGGGCTCTGATGCAACCTGGATTGACCATATCTAGACCCACAGCTGGATGAGACATAAGGCTGGACACTCTTGGGGCTGAGAGGATTGGTGAGGTTGGGTGAGCAAACGCAGACCCTTTAAAGTAATACTGCGTGGTACCCATGCCATGGGTCCCAAATCTCCAGGTTCAAGGGCATCTTCCTACATCGAAAACATGCCTGGGAAACCCAGAAGATGGTACACCGTGTGATCGGGAAAGGTTTCTAAAACGCACCTCATTTCTCCTCTCCTTGTGCTCGGGTTCGCCATTCCAGCCGCTTCACTAACAATCTCCCTACGTGGAGAATCAGCACCGTTGACCTCCTGTTTCGTACAGGTCGCAATTTGTCCCGAGGATGAACGGGAAGAGGGGGAACCAATGAGAGACTAGCTCTAGGTGTTGGGACAGGCACAGGTCACTCTATTTTCCCATCAGGAAGAAGAATGAACCACAGGCTCAGCCTGCCCCCCGGAACCAGAATAGGGCCTGAAGCAATCCTGCGCTTTTGCGGCCAGCTCCCAAAAAAGCGAGTTGACACATGGAGCTCAGGGGCACTGCAATTCACAAACCTGCAGAGTTATAAATGATAACTCTCGTCCACAAATATATTGAGGGAAGGCAACGAAGAGGATTTGAAAGCAAGGCAGAATTGCAGGAAACCGATTTCAGGAGGTAGATTCGACTCGCCTTGAAAGCACATGAAAAGCGGCAAAGCGTTGACAATGATGCCCTTGGCCAAAAAGGGCGTAGGCGTTTTTTCCTGAATATATTCAGGAAAAAACGCCTACGCCCTTTTTGGCCAACCAAGCAAGCCGGAAAGGCAAATCGGCGCTACAAAGAAGTCTGGCTTGCCAGAGGTCAAAAGGGCCATGCTGAAAAATGTGTAAAAACCAGAAATGCAGGACAGGCCATGGAGACATGGGAGCCTTGCTACGCTGATGGGCGGGGTGGAAATTGCCAACAGCCACTCTGGAGAAGTGTACGCTGCGTCCTGAAACATGGAATAAACACAGCTTAGAGAGCATAGGGCACTTCCACTCATGGGCGTAGAAATCGGGAAACCTAAAAATCAACAAGACACAGGCACCCCAAAGTTTAGGGCTGCTCTGTTTCCAAGAACCTCCACTTCGGTACACCTTAAATATCCCAGGAAAGAGAAAAATGGATAAAGAAGTTGTGGTACTTATGCACAATGGAATATCACTCAGCCATGAAATCAGTGTCATAAGGCTAGTAGCAGCATGATGAGTGGATTTAGGGACGATGACTCTAAGTGAAGTAAGTCACACAGAAAAGGAAACTTATCCTAAGTTATCACTTGTAGAGGGAATGTCAAAATCGCTACACCTGAATTGAATTGCAAAACAGAACAGAGTCACACATTTAGAAAACACACTATGGCTGCTTAACGGGAAAGCTGAGGTGGGGCGATGCATAAAACAAGGGTTTGAAATTAGCTCAGATACCGTTCCACAAGCCAAATATTTAATAGACAAGACCTACTCCCTGCTCAGTGAACTGGACTCAACACCCCCTATTCACCGCCCAAGAATATATCTGACTAGGAACAGTCTTAAAACCTATGTATTGATATCTCTCTGGAAGTGAATCAAGAGGGTGTAAAGCGGCATAAACACAGCAAGGAAAAGAAGCTAAACCCCCTTATAAAAATTGACTACTTAAAAAAAAAACCCATAAAACAAAGACAGTGAAAGAGAGAGAAATTCTTACAAAATCCTTTCAGGGGCTCTGATGCAAACTGCATTGACCATATCTAGACCCACAGCTGGATGAGACATAAGGCTGGACACGCTTGGGGCTGAGAGGATTGGTGAGGTTGGGTGAGCAAACGCAGACCCTTTAAAGTAATACTGCGTGGTACCCATGCCATGGGTCCCAAATCTCCAGGTTCAAGGGCATCTTCCTACATCGAAAACATGCCTGGGAAACCCAGAAGATGGTACACCGTGTGATCGGGAAAGGTTTCTAAAACGCACCTCATTTCTCCTCTCCTTGTGCTCGGGTTCGCCATTCCAGCCGCTTCACTAACAATCTCCCTACGTGGAGAATCAGCACCGTTGACCTCCTGTTTCGTACAGGTCGCAATTTGTCCCGAGGATGAACGGGAAGAGGGGGAACCAATGAGAGACTAGCTCTAGGTGTTGGGACAGGCACAGGTCACCCTATTTTCCCATCAGGAAGAAGAATGAACCACAGGCTCAGCCTGCCCCCCGGAACCAGAATAAGGCCTGAAGCAATCCTGCGCTTTTGCGGCCAGCTCCCAAAAAAGCGAGTTGACACATGGAGCTCAGGGGCACTGCAATTCACAAACCTGCAGAGTTGTAAATGATAACTATCGTCCACAAATATATTGAGGGAAGGCAACAAAGAGGATTTGAAAGCAAGGCAGAATTGCAGGAAACCGGTTTCAGGAGGTAGATTCGACTCGCCTTGAAAGCACATGAAAAGCGGCAAAGCGTTGACAATGATGCCCTTGGCCAAAAAGGGCGTATGCGTTTTTTCCTGAATATATTCAGGAAAAAACGCATACGCCCTTTTTGGCCAACCAAGCAAGCCGGAAAGGCAAATCGGCGCTACAAAGAAGTCTGGCATGCCAGAGGTCAAAAGGGCCATGCTGAAAAAAGTGTAAAAACCGGAAATGCAGGACAGGCCATGGAGACATGGGAGCCTTGCTACGCTGATGGGCGGGATGGAAATTGCCAACAGCCACTCTGGAGAAGTGTACGCTGCGTCCTGAAACATGGAATAAACACAGCTTAGAGAGCATAGGGCACTTCCACTCATGGGCGTAGAAATCGGGAAACCTAAAAATCAACAAGACACAGGCACCCCAAAGTTTAGGGCTGCTCTGTTTCCAAGAACCTCCACTTCGGTACACCTTAAATATCCCAGGAAAGAGAAAAATGGATAAAGAAGTTGTGGTACTTATGCACAATGGAATATCACTCAGCCATGAAATCAGTGTCATAAGGCTAGTAGCAGCATGATGAGTGGATTTAGGGACGATGACTCTAAGTGAAGTAAGTCACACAGAAAAGGACACTTGTCCTAAGATATCACTTATAGAGGGAATGTCAAAATCGCTACACCTGAACTGAATTCCAAAACACAACAGAGTCACACATTTAGAAAACACACTATGGCTGCTTAACGGGAAAGGTGAGGTGGGGCGATGCATAAAACAAGGGTTTGAAATTAGCTCAGATACCGTTCCACAAGCCAAATATGTAATAGACAAGACCTACTCCCTGCTCAGTGAACTGGACTCAACACCCCCTATTCACCACCCAAGAATATATCTGACTAGGAAGAGTCTTAAAACATATGTATTGATATCTCTCTGGAAGTGAATCAAGAGGGTGTAAAGCGGCATAAACACAGCAAGGAAAAGAAGCTAAACCCCCTTATAAAAACTGACTACTTAAAAAAAAAACCCATAAAACAAAGACAGTGAAAGAGAGAGAAATTCTTACAAAATCCGTTCAGGGGCTCTGATGCAACCTGGATTGACCATATCTAGACCCACAGCTGGATGAGACATAAGGCTGGACACTCTTGGGGCTGAGAGGATTGGTGAGGTTGGGTGAGCAAACGCAGACCCTTTAAAGTAATACTGCGTGGTACCCATGCCATGGGTCCCAAATCTCCAGGTTCAAGGGCATCTTCCTACATCGAAAACATGCCTGGGAAACCCAGAAGATGGTACACCGTGTGATCGGGAAAGGTTTCTAAAACGCACCTCATTTCTCCTCTCCTTGTGCTCGGGTTCGCCATTCCAGCCGCTTCACTAACAATCTCCCTACGTGGAGAATCAGCACCGTTGACCTCCTGTTTCGTACAGGTCGCAATTTGTCCCGAGGATGAACGGGAAGAGGGGGAACCAATGAGAGACTAGCTCTAGGTGTTGGGACAGGCACAGGTCACTCTATTTTCCCATCAGGAAGAAGAATGAACCACAGGCTCAGCCTGCCCCCCGGAACCAGAATAGGGCCTGAAGCAATCCTGCGCTTTTGCGGCCAGCTCCCAAAAAAGCGAGTTGACACATGGAGCTCAGGGGCACTGCAATTCACAAACCTGCAGAGTTATAAATGATAACTCTCGTCCACAAATATATTGAGGGAAGGCAACGAAGAGGATTTGAAAGCAAGGCAGAATTGCAGGAAACCGATTTCAGGAGGTAGATTCGACTCGCCTTATAAGCACATGAAAAGCGGCAAAGCGTTGACAATGATGCCCTTGGCCAAAAAGGGCGTAGGCGTTTTTTCCTGAATATATTCAGGAAAAAACGCCTACGCCCTTTTTGGCCAACCAAGCAAGCCGGAAAGGCAAATCGGCGCTACAAAGAAGTCTGGCTTGCCAGAGGTCAAAAGGGCCATGCTGAAAAATGTGTAAAAACCAGAAATGCAGGACAGGCCATGGAGACATGGGAGCCTTGCTACGCTGATGGGCGGGGTGGAAATTGCCAACAGCCACTCTGGAGAAGTGTACGCTGCGTCCTGAAACATGTAATAAACACAGCTTAGAGAGCATAGGGCACTTCCACTCATGGGCGTAGAAATCGGGAAACCTAAAAATCAACAAGACACAGGCACCCCAAAGTTTAGGGCTGCTCTGTTTCCAAGAACCTCCACTTCGGTACACCTTAAATATCCCAGGAAAGAGAAAAATGGATAAAGAAGTTGTGGTACTTATGCACAATGGAATATCACTCAGCCATGAAATCAGTGTCATAAGGCTAGTAGCAGCATGATGAGTGGATTTAGGGACGATGACTCTAAGTGAAGTAAGTCACACAGAAAAGGAAACTTATGCTAAGTTATCACTTGTAGAGGGAATGTCAAAATCGCTACACCTGAATTGAATTGCAAAACAGAACAGAGTCACACATTTAGAAAACACACTATGGCTGCTTAACGGGAAAGCTGAGGTGGGGCGATGCATAAAACAAGGGTTTGAAATTAGCTCAGATACCGTTCCACAAGCCAAATATTTAATAGACAAGACCTACTCCCTGCTCAGTGAACTGGACTCAACACCCCCTATTCACCGCCCAAGAATATATCTGACTAGGAAGAGTCTTAAAACCTATGTATTGATATCTCTCTGGAAGTGAATCAAGAGGGTGTAAAGCGGCATAAACACAGCAAGGAAAAGAAGCTAAACCCCCTTATAAAAATTGACTACTTAAAAAAAAAACCCATAAAACAAAGACAGTGAAAGAGAGAGAAATTCTTACAAAATCCTTTCAGGGGCTCTGATGAAAACTGCATTGACCATATCTAGACCCACAGCTGGATGAGACATAAGGCTGGACACGCTTGGGGCTGAGAGGATTGGTGAGGTTGGGTGAGCAAACGCAGACCCTTTAAAGTAATACTGCGTGGTACCCATGCCATGGGTCCCAAATCTCCAGGTTCAAGGGCATCTTCCTACATCGAAAACATGCCTGGGAAACCCAGAAGATGGTACACCGTGTGATCGGGAAAGGTTTCTAAAACGCACCTCATTTCTCCTCTCCTTGTGCTCGGGTTCGCCATTCCAGCCGCTTCACTAACAATCTCCCTACGTGGAGAATCAGCACCGTTGACCTCCTGTTTCGTACAGGTCGCAATTTGTCCCGAGGATGAACGGGAAGAGGGGGAACCAATGAGAGACTAGCTCTAGGTGTTGGGACAGGCACAGGTCACCCTATTTTCCCATCAGGAAGAAGAATGAACCACAGGCTCAGCCTGCCCCCCGGAACCAGAATAAGGCCTGAAGCAATCCTGCGCTTTTGCGGCCAGCTCCCAAAAAAGCGAGTTGACACATGGAGCTCAGGGGCACTGCAATTCACAAACCTGCAGAGTTGTAAATGATAACTCTCGTCCACAAATATATTGAGGGAAGGCAACAAAGAGGATTTGAAAGCAAGGCAGAATTGCAGGAAACCGGTTTCAGGAGGTAGATTCGACTCGCCTTGAAAGCACATGAAAAGCGGCAAAGCGTTGACAATGATGCCCTTGGCCAAAAAGGGCGTATGCGTTTTTTCCTGAATATATTCAGGAAAAAACGCATACGCCCTTTTTGGCCAACCAAGCAAGCCGGAAAGGCAAATCGGCGCTACAAAGAAGTCTGGCATGCCAGAGGTCAAAAGGGCCATGCTGAAAAAAGTGTAAAAACCGGAAATGCAGGACAGGCCATGGAGACATGGGAGCCTTGCTACGCTGATGGGCGGGATGGAAATTGCCAACAGCCACTCTGGAGAAGTGTACGCTGCGTCCTGAAACATGGAATAAACACAGCTTAGAGAGCATAGGGCACTTCCACTCATGGGCGTAGAAATCGGGAAACCTAAAAATCAACAAGACACAGGCACCCCAAAGTTTAGGGCTGCTCTGTTTCCAAGAACCTCCACTTCGGTACACCTTAAATATCCCAGGAAAGAGAAAAATGGATAAAGAAGTTGTGGTACTTATGCACAATGGAATATCACTCAGCCATGAAATCAGTGTCATAAGGCTAGTAGCAGCATGATGAGTGGATTTAGGGACGATGACTCTAAGTGAAGTAAGTCACACAGAAAAGGACACTTATCCTAAGATATCACTTATAGAGGGAATGTCAAAATCGCTACACCTGAACTGAATTCCAAAACAGAACAGAGTCACACATTTAGAAAACACACTATGGCTGCTTAAAGGGAAAGGTGAGGTGGGGCGATGCATAAAACAAGGGTTTGAAATTACCTCAGATACCGTTCCACAAGCCAAATATGTAACAGACAAGACCTACTCCCTGCTCAGTGAACTGGACTCAACACCCCCTATTCACCACCCAAGAATATATCTGACTAGGAAGAGTCTTAAAACCTATGTATTGATATCTCTCTGGAAGTGAATCAAGAGGGCGTAAAGCGGCATAAACACAGCAAGGAAAAGAAGCTAAACCCCCTTATAAAAATTGACTACTTAAAAAAAAAAACCCCATAAAACAAAGACAGTGAAAGAGAGAGAAATTCTTACAAAATCCGTTCAGGGGCTCTGATGCAACCTGGATTGACCATATCTAGACCCACAGCTGGATGAGACATAAGGCTGGACACTCTTGGGGCTGAGAGGATTGGTGAGGTTGGGTGAGCAAACGCAGACCCTTTAAAGTAATACTGCGTGGTACCCATGCCATGGGTCCCAAATCTCCAGGTTCAAGGGCATCTTCCTACATCGAAAACATGCCTGGGAAACCCAGAAGATGGTACACCGTGTGATCGGGAAAGGTTTCTAAAACGCACCTCATTTCTCCTCTCCTTGTGCTCGGGTTCGCCATTCCAGCCGCTTCACTAACAATCTCCCTACGTGGAGAATCAGCACCGTTGACCTCCTGTTTCGTACAGGTCGCAATTTGTCCCGAGGATGAACGGGAAGAGGGGGAACCAATGAGAGACTAGCTCTAGGTGTTGGGACAGGCACAGGTCACTCTATTTTCCCATCAGGAAGAAGAATGAACCACAGGCTCAGCCTGCCCCCCGGAACCAGAATAGGGCCTGAAGCAATCCTGCGCTTTTGCGGCCAGCTCCCAAAAAAGCGAGTTGACACATGGAGCTCAGGGGCACTGCAATTCACAAACCTGCAGAGTTATAAATGATAACTCTCGTCCACAAATATATTGAGGGAAGGCAACGAAGAGGATTTGAAAGCAAGGCAGAATTGCAGGAAACCGATTTCAGGAGGTAGATTCGACTCGCCTTGAAAGCACATGAAAAGCGGCAAAGCGTTGACAATGATGCCCTTGGCTAAAAAGGGCGTATGCGTTTTTTCCTGAATATATTCAGGAAAAAACGCATACGCCCTTTTTGGCCAACCAAGCAAGCCGGAAAGGCAAATCGGCGCTACAAAGAAGTCTGGCTTGCCAGAGGTCAAAAGGGCCATGCTGAAAAATGTGTAAAAACCAGAAATGCAGGACAGGCCATGGAGACATGGGAGCCTTGCTACGCTGATGGGCGGGGTGGAAATTGCCCACAGCCACTCTGGAGAAGTGTACGCTGCGTCCTGAAACATGTAATAAACACAGCTTAGAGAGCATAGGGCACTTCCACTCATGGGCGTAGAAATCGGGAAACCTAAAAAT